>NC_090825.1:155340041-155940041 GCF_028021215.1 Eschrichtius robustus
CTTCTTATTTGGGGAAAAGTATATGGAAGTTTAGGTTGGGAAAACTACTTGGAAGAGTTTCTTTTTTTTTTTTTTAAAGTCCTTCAATCAGTTATTTATTTATTTATTTGTTTGTTTGTTTATTTATTTATTTATTTATTTATTTATTTATGGCTGTGTTGGGTCTTCGTTTCTGTGCGAGGGCTTTCTCTAGTTGCGGCAAGCGGGGGCCACTCCTCATCGCGGTGCGCGGGCCTTACACTATCGCGGCCTCTCTTGTTGCGGAGAACAGGCTCCAGACGAACAGGCTCCAGACGCGCAGGCTCGGTAATTGTGGCTCACAGGCCCAGTTGCTCCATGGCATGTGGGATCTTCCCAGACCAGGGCTCGAACCCACGTCCTCTGCATTAGCAGGCAGATTCTCAACCACTGCGCCACCAGGGAAGCCCGGAAGAGTTTCTTAAGAATAACCTCATTAAAAAAAAAAAGAAAAAAAAAAAAAAGAATAACCTCATTAGATAGTTCGTGTGTAGATGTGAGAATAAAGTTTTCTTATAAACAAATGATTTTTTTTATGGTTCAAATATTTTATTTTCTTTAAAGATAGGAGTAGATTTTATAGTTGGAGACTCTTGCTATTATTTAAGCAATAACCAATAAGTGTGAGTAAGTAGCAATTATTTAGGAAGAATGATATAATGATGAACTATTGGAAAATATAACAACTATGGATAGCATTGTGGAATTGGAAGGGCCTTATCACCTGATTTTATAGACAGTTATCTCATTATTTAGCCTCCTCACTCTAAAATGGTAAAAATATTAGTTGATCCAGAGTTATTTTAAGGAGTAAAAGAGAATTTATTCATTCAACAATTATTTATTAAGTGCTTACTAGATGCTGAGGCACATGCAGGTTCAGAGGATGCGTCTGTGTATTAGAAAGAAGAAAATCCTGGCCTTCATGGATTTTACCGACTAAGAGGCAAGAGGCTTTACCCAGTGATGACAAACGAGATGAGGGCTTCCAGTGTGCTCCCTGCAATGGTGTTTTAGACTGAACACAGTGCCTGATAGTTGCGGTAGAAGAAGACTAGCACCAATGTGTCTTGGATGCAAAGTACACCCATTATCTCATTTAAATCTAACACCAGTTCTATAAACTAGGTCTAGTTTCCCCCCTTTTACAGCTGAGCAATGTTGTGTTCTTTTAGGTCTGTGATCAAATCATGGTTATTAAATAAATTAATGAGTAAACTTAGACCTAAAGTGTGGTCCAAGGTCTTCAGCCAGATAGTGGCAGAGCTGGCACTAGAACTGGTTTTGACTCAAGCTCAGGGCTCCTTTCATTGTACCGCATTGCCCCTCAGAGCGTGCATGGGCAAATAATCGTATGTACCATGGTAGATAGGAAGAGTGCACAGTTTCAGAGATCCCATACTTGCCAATATGAAAATCATTTCACACAGTACAAATAATAACAGTGAAATCAGGGCTGCTAGCATCCTCAGTTTTAATTCCCATCGCTAGTTATATTCAATTATCCAGTGAGATGGACTTTGAGCTGTGGATTTAGTGTATTAAGTAATAGGATCCAACTCTAAGTTTTCTCTGGCAAGCTATTGGCTGTGAAGTAAATTCAAGGCTATTCATCCAAAATGTAAGGTGTCCTGAAGTAGATGTATATGTCATCTTGTCTAATGCGTGGGTTGTGTGAGAGATTTTTCTTTCCAAATTGAGTCATTGGAGACCATTGCTCCTATTACTGCCTTTGAAGTCCTGCAGCTGGTGAACCTTTGGTAGTTGAGATTTCTTTCTCAAAAAACAAAAACCAAAAACATGTATTATAAGTATTTGTAGTCTAGTTGTGTGTGGGTTACGTGTCTTAATTAGTAAAGTTCTAGTGAATGTCTTGGGATTTTATAAAAACTTCAGTAATAACTAAAAATGAACATTTCTGATCCTTTCTCGTGACCCCATAATCAAATCCAAGTCAGTTTCTACTCTCTGCCTGCTATCCTCCAACTCTGAACCATCTTGAAAATACTTGTTTTTTCTAAACATTGTTAGTTTAGGGAGTTACTTGGAGTGAGAGAGTCTCTTTCCTTTGGCTTCCTTTGGGTCAGCAAAGCAGAGGAGTTAGTTTTGGAGGGTTCTCCTTCTATGCATCATCAATTTCAGTCCTTGGCAACGTCTCTAGTCCCAAAGAAATGATGTGGGACTCCCCACGTCTTCCAGAATTTTTAGAAGGCATGTGATGTATTAACAGTACCTGTGTCTCTTCTGTAATTCATTTGGGCTCTGCAAAATGCCAAAGTGTATCTAATAGAGCAGTACAAGACGTGTGCCTATTTTCTTAAAAGTCAACCTTAATTTCGTGTCACTCCAGTCTGCCGCTGGTCTACCCAATAATTAGGATTTTAAGGCTTATGAATAGTTAGGGGCGCTCCTAGTCCAGAAAGGAGATGCAACTGAAAACATGACATATATTGGCACTACCACTGCAGTGCTTTGGGTTTAAATATTCATCAGGCAAAACTAAACTCTATGAAATGAATGCCAGGATAGACCAGTCTCATCCTGATTTCCTGTCTGGAGTCTATTGCTATAAAAGGTGTATATGTTTATAATTCCTGCCCCTAATATTCCCTTGCTTCTGTAGAGCAGTGTTGCTTTCCCAAGCACTTAAATATGTTTGATTTTACCCTTGCACCTGTCTTTTAAGGCAGACAAACTCAAGTTGACACACAGTTTTTCTCATGACAAGGACCAGTTGTGATTTATGGCCATTTACAGGATGTCAGTGATGTGGAGAGGGTACATTTTGAGGGAACAAGGCTATATATGTATATCCTTTCACTTGGCAATAAAGAACATGGTAAAAAGCTGTTTTCTTCTCAGTGAAGAGCCCTTAGGCTAACTTCCTATAATGTTCACCTAATGTGTTACTATGTTCAAGTCACCTTAACAAATATTTCTTGAGTGCCTGCCTCCTGCAAGGTATTCCACTGGCTGAAGTGAAAGTTTCTGTGAGAAGCCTGATGTATAGAATTTGGAAGTAAAAAAATGCAGTGTTAGTGTGGGTCTTTACTGCTTTAGTTGAAAAGAAAGTGTTATGAGGTAACCTGTCTTTTCCTTTATGAATTTGGCTTGTTTAGCAAGAAACGTATTAACCAAAGATGAAAGGTAGATTCAGGAACATTTATTCACTTTTGAGTGTGAACTTTTATTTTCACCAGAAATTCCTAAACACCTTGATTATAATAAAGTACAACCCTGATTTTGGCTTTTAGGGCCAAGGATAAAAGATTTGTAGGCTTACTGAAGAGTAGATTCTGTGAAAGCACAGACTCCTGATAAACGCTGAGTGCCCTGTAGTCCTCTAGATCAGCGGTCCCTAACCTTTTTGGCACCAGGGACCAGTTTCGTGGAAGACAGTTTTTCCACGGACGGGGGGTTGGGGGTATGGTTCAGGTGGTAATGTGAGTGATGGGAAGCGGCAGATGAAGCTTTGCTGGCTCCCCGCCACTCACCTCTTGCTGTGCGGCCAGGTTCCTGGGGGGTTGGGGACCCCTGCTCTAAATAACTGTCCTAGAAGTGGAAGAGCCAGTCTTTTTGTTGGTGAGGACCCAGTGGCCTCCATCATTGTAACTACTGTGATATAACCTGTAGTGTGTGATTGATAAATAATTTAATACTGTTGACAGGGGTATTTGTTGCTTACTTTGTACATTTGCAAGCAGTTCTTTCTTCCTCATGATACTCCTTGCATTAATAGTTGAGCGAAATGACATGATGAGTCAATAAGACTGCTTTCCCTGTGACCAGAGTTGTCAGGACAAGTCAAGGTCTAATCAGACATTTTCATTTCATTAAGTTGGACTTTTGCCAGAGCCTTTTGGAAGCCAGCATAACACTTGTTCTTGCAGGTCACTGGCCCAGACACAGTCACATGATTACACCTCCATGCGACAATGTCTGGGAAATGCTGTTTTATAGTCTTGTTTCGGAATAAAAATCAGGGTTCTGACGTTAAGAAAAAGGCTACTGCTGAGCTACCCCAATTCTTTTCCCTACCTCCAATTTCTTCCTGATACTTAGATGGAAGATCTGGCTGTATTCCTTTTCTTGAACTCTGTGTGGCATACTTGGGTACTTCATGTCCTAGTCTTTCAACCTGAGAGGAGGATCCTTCAAGTTTTTGCAGTTTGCAACTCCATGAGCTCAGTAGGAGTATCCTTGAAGCAAAATAAGAACAGGGTGTTGCATGCTCTTTTTTTGTTTTTTAATTTCAGATTTTAATGATCAATTTTAGTTATCTATGCAAAGTGATTCATGCAGATCATAAAATTCTTAGAGGAAAAGGAACCCTGGGACAGAAGACATGGGTCCACTGAGGGCGGTAGTCATGGTTTGCAAATAAAAATTGTGACTGCAGCCAGAAGAAGGAACAGTGGGTGCTGAGAAAGGAAATGACAGATAACCATTCCTAGAGGGTTTATTTGGCTTTTTAGAAATAAGTAAACGAAAAGTTCCCTCTAGTTTGCTGCTTTGAGTCTTCCCTTTGAACACATCATCTAGACAGAGTTGACATAGATGGTTCTTTTAATTTAAAATCTCTGTAGTCTTCAAACAAGGAGGCCCCATGCAGGCAGTCTCACAGATGGTTGTACATGAATTACCCATCTGTCTTCAAGAAAGGGAGTTTGTGATTTCCTTCTAAGAAAAGGATTTGCAGGATGTGGCGGGAACGAGGTGAGTGAGGCCTTCAACTTCCATGCAGTTGTAGACATTTTGGAGGCAACTTGAACTCTTTGGATCATACTTTAATCCCTGACACCTAAGGATGGCGATCCTAATTTCAGCATCTGGGTGGTATTCATGAAAGACTTCTGGTTGAATAAGTTAGGAAGGATGCTCATATGAATAAACCTTATTATATGCCCCAGTTTCTGGGCAGCCTGCAGTACCGAGTTCTGACCTGGGATTAGGATGCCTTGTGTGGAGCTAGTGCCACTGCAGCTCTTAAGTCTCATCCAACATGGTTATTTTCCATGTGCTTCTGAGTAGCTGTTTCTTTGGCTTTCTAATAGCATGGATACTCAGCATAATCACAGACTCCTAGATATGGAAGTATCTGAATGATAATGTAGTCTAATTTCGAAAGAAATGAAATGAAAGAGGCCAAGTGACTTGCTTCAAGGTATCTGGTAGAAAAACTGGTGTTAGAACCTTGGTTCCGTGTTCTCAGTCCAGTGCTGTCTTGCAGTGCACTGAATTTCTCAGAGAAAATGAGACTAAATGTGGTGTTTTTCTGTGTCCTCCTTTGCTCCTGGTACTTAACAGACCTGGAATCTACTCATGTATGTGTCAGGTTTTAGATCAGCAGTAGGCTCACTGATTATGGAAATAATTGGGGAGATGTGGTATGTGTGAAAGTTTCAGGTAAGCGAGGCAAGGGGTTGTGGTGGTGGATTGGGAGATGTTTGCCAGTTCAAATCACATTTCTGCAGTGCGTGATGGGACTTGGGGCTCTTCTTTCTGTAGCTTATTAACAGATAAGCTGTTTCGCTGCTGGAGCTGCTGAATCTACAATAGCATGAATCAGCAAGAAGGAGGTGTGATTAGTCACGTGGACTTAGGCCTTTCCCATTGCCAAGGCTTGATATATTCACATCTTCCACTTTTTTTTTTCCTTCCGGTTTTACTGAGATATAATTGACATACAGCACTGTAAAAGTTTAAGGTATATAGCGTAGTGCTTTGACTTACATACATCATGAAATGATTATCACAGTAAGTTTAGTGACCATTCATCATCTCATATAGGTACAAAATTAAAGTAGAAAAAAAGTGGTTTTTTTTTCACATCTTCTGTTTTTTCCTCTTTGTAGAGGCTCATCACATGGAACGATAGCATGTTTAGTCTTCTGTGTTACACTTGGTTTAGTCCACGTAATTACATGTAATGTAAAATTACATACAGTGCAAATCAGTCAAGAGGCTATCTTTCCTTCCTCCATCTCTGAGACATGGGTGACCACAGGAGGCCACTCTGTTGACATTTCTTGCTCTTGTCGTGGCCCTGTTGCCAATCAGTCTAAAAAAATATTTTTCTGTGAATTTCTTGTGAAGTTATTTACATGAAAAGTTTTCTAAACGTATGTAATTCAAACTTGATTCTTTGTTTAATGCCAGTGTAATTTTTATTGACTAGAAAAACAATTATATGAATTCTGGATTTTCCCGGGAAATCTATAACATGCCGATCGGAAGTTCATATGGGACCTCTGTCTCCTCGTGAGCCCTAGGTAAGGTACAGTGAGGATGGAGAGGTGGATAAAGGAAGGAGTGAGTGATGCTTCATTGAGGAAGGTGAGCAAGGTGGCCAGATAGGTTTGTTTCATGACAAAGAGTGTGATTTAAGCACTTACTTTCTTTTGAAAACCTCTCTTTTCACCATCTCCCTATCCTGATATCACAGGAGGAAGGAAAAAACCAAACAAACCTGTTGCCTCATTTCCTAAAGCAGTGATTCTCAAACTTTAATGAACATGCAAATCACCTTGCATTTTCCAAGACTGCCGACTCTGATTTAATAGTGGTGGGGCAGTGGTTCTCAAAGTGTGTTCCTCAGAGCAGCAGCTCCGGTTCTGCCAGCCGTGTTAGAACTATAAATTCATGGACCTCGCCTGACCTGCTGAATTAAAATCTCAGAGGATCGGCCTCAGAAACTGTTTTTACACATTCACCAGGTGATTCTTGTGTACCTTGAACATTTGAGAATCACTGCCATTGAAGCTATTCTCTTGGGATTTTCCCAGGCCTCTGGTATTTGCTACTCTGTGATTGGGCCTTGGTATTATTCCCTTGCTATTTAGCAATTGAAACTTTTGGGCAGAGATGTTACTTGAGGCTCCTGACTGGATGTTAGTGTCCAGCAAGTTAACTGGCTCTATTAAAGTATGTTTCTTAGTCCTTCACCACTCTCTCTGTTATAACCCTGATACTTTGTAAAGCAAAGATGCCATTTCATGGAATCATGAACATCAGTACCATGGCTAGACACCATACGTAACATGGCGATTGGGTAATACCTTAAAAGGTAGACCGAAAAAGAAACTGACGAAATAAAACACCCCAGAAGAAAATGCTCTTGTAGATTTTCAGGGGTTTTACATGTTAATATCAACTGAGTCCCAATTCACAGATAGTTTCCATCATATTAATAGCCAGTGGGCGTTGTTACCTAGATTCTATGCCTGCTTGGTTCAGATGGGTGCAACCATGCTTAGCAGTGCCTTTACCAGTGTTGCCATTACTGGTGAAGGAAGAATATTTTATAATAGGGATTGGATTCTCTCAGAAGTCAGTTTTCTTAAGGTATTTGCAAAGGATGAATGTTACCTCCTACAGTGTTTCAAGAGCTCTAACTTTAATTTTCTGAAAGTTTTATTGATTTCCTCCAAAGGCTATAGCTGGAGAAATACGCACTGTATGTTATTATTTGTCAGATTGGTTACAGGGTCTCCAATATAGGTGGGCTGAGGCTGGGTTTGTGCTTTTCCTCTGGGAGGTTTTTCATCTTAGAGAAAGGATCCATGTGTTTTGTGAATCTCTATAAAGCAATGAGAGGAGTTCAAAATTTATTAGAGTATTCGACAAGTGCTCCAAAGAGGGATATTTGGGCACAAGGTCTAGATGCTAATGTATTATGTTCTTTGAAAACAGCTTAAATATAAGTACATTATAAGAACCCTAGTGAAGATTTAAGGGTAATGCTGTAAGATCTCTCATAAAGGATTCACAAAAAGTGCTGCAATTTTGTAACCTTTCCAGAAGCAATACAGTGTATGTTCACCCCTCATTTGCAACTTGAAGAAATTTACCCAGTTTATGCGGAAAATTGAAAAGAAGCAGAAGCTTATTCCTAAGCTAGAGTTTTGAAGGCCAACAATTAAAATAAACATGTCTCTGCCAAAACTTGAACTAAATTTAAAAATTTAGCATATAAATTAAAGCTTACTTAAAACTAAATTTATCAAGGAAATACATTTGTTTTGCATTACTGGTTTCAATTATTGTGAAAAGGCTTCCATTTCTATGGAACACTGAAGATTTTTTAAAGTTTCAAACAATTTATTAGACAATTGCACCACTGAAAATGAGTTACAAGTGTCTGGCTTAAATGTATGAACTATTAGCACATCGTTGATGAGCTTAGAGAGAGATGTTAAAGCAGCCATTATCCTCCTGCAGTTTCATGTTCCTATTCCCAGGGGACTGTAAGAAACTGGTTTGTAGACTGAAAACAGATAAAGCTATGGGCTGAGGATATACGTAGCATCTCTTCTCTCCTATTCGTTTGTTCTTTCTCTTGGGAATCTGAATTTTGGGACATTGCTGATGAATTGCTGTCAGGCATGGGTACTCTTAGTTTATTGCCATAGAAGAAGAGAGAGATTACTTCCTTGTTTGCAGTACCTGTCTGCTCTAGTCCTGTCGGTACAGTGTTTCCTAATTAATATTTCCTAAACACCTACCTCATAACTTTTTTTCATTTACTAAATATTTATTTAGTTCTTGTTTTCCCAGCTTTCTTGAGGTATAATTGACAAATAAAATTGTATATATTTAAAGTGTACAAACTGATTTGATACACCTAGACATTGGGAAATACTTGTCCTGATGAAGTTAATTAACATTTCCATCACCTCACATAGTTCCCCTCTACCCCCATACCCTTGTTTTTGTTTTTGTTTTTTTTGGTGGTGAGAATGCTTAAAGTCTATTTCAGCAAATTTCAAGTATACAAGACAGTATTATTAACTACTGTAACCATGTTGTACATTGGATCCTCAGAACTTATTCATATTCTTCTTAAAACTGAAAGTTTGTACGTTTGACCAACGTTTTCCTGATTCCCTCATCTCCCAGACCCTGGCAAGGACCCTTCTATTCTATTTCTATTAGTTCAATTTTTTTTTTTTTTTTTAAGATTGCACATGTAAGTGATACCATGTAGCATTTGTCTTTCTCAGTCTGACTTTTTCCATTTAACATAATGCCCTCCGAGTTCATTCATGTTGTCACAAATGACAAGATTTCCTTCTTTTTTATAGCTAAATAATATTCCATTGAATATATATACCACATATTCTTTCTTCGTTCATTGATGGACACAGGTTTCCTTATCTTGGCTATTGTCAATAATGCTGCAATGAACATGGGAATGCAGATATCTCTTTGGGATACTGATTTCATTTCCTTTGGATATGTATCCAGAAGTGGGATTGCCGGATCATTCGGTAGTTCTATGTTTAACTTTTTGAGTAACTGCCATAATGTTTTCCATAGTGACTGCACCAATTCACATTCTCACCAACAATGTACAAGGGTTCCCTTTATTCATATCCTCACCAAGATTTGTTATCTCTTGTCTTTTTTCATAATAAACATTATAATAGGTAGTGAGGTCATATCTCATTGTGGTTTTGACTTGCATTTCCCTGATGATTAGTGATGTTGCGCACCTTTTCATATATCCGTTGGTCATTTGTATGTCTTCTTTGGGGAACTGTCTATTCAGGTCCTCTGCCCACTGTTTAATTGGAGTTTTTAAAAAATTTTGCTATTGAGGCATATGAGTTCTTTGCATGCTTTGGATATTAATCCCTCATCTGATAGGTAGTTTGCAAATGTTTTCTCACATTCTGTAGGTTGCCTTTTCCTTTTGTTGGTTGTTTCCTTTGCCGTGCAGAAACTTTTTAGTTTGATGTAGTTCTGCTTGTTTATTTTTGCTTTTATTGCCTGTGCTTTCGGTGTCAAATCCAGAAAGATATGGCGAAGACCTATGTCAAATAGCTTACCACCTATGTTTTCTTCTAGAAGTTTTATGGTTTCAGGTCTTACATTTAAGTCCTTAATCCATTTCAAGTTAAGTTTTGTCTATGGTATTCTTTCGCATGTGGGTATCAATTTTCCTAACACCAGTTATTGAATAGACTATCCTTTCCCCATTTTGTGTTTTGGGCACCATTGTCAAAGGTTGGTTGACTGCATATGCATCCCACATAACTATTTTCCTGAAAACTTTCATTTACTCCTGTTTGCTGTGCCAGGATTCATGGCCCTCAGTTTACTGTTCTATTTTCATTGATCCCTAATCATCACTCCGTCTGCTTCAGTCAGTCCAGTGATTTTCCTTCTTCCACCACATCTCAGGTTCATGCAAAGTAGCTTCTTGGGCAGAGTTGCCTTTTCTTTCTAAACAGGTCCAGTCAGATCATCACATATGACTGCTTGTACATATAGAGGAAGGCAGACTATCAGGAGAAAACTATTTTAGGATTCTATGTTATAAACATTTTAACTAAAAAACTTTTAAATTTAACGAGTTCATGCTTCTTAAAAAGAAAATGCTGAACACAATTTAATCCTTTCCAGGTAAATTAGAGTGACATTATACACAGTAAAAATAAGTTGCATGGTAGTGATTTCTACTAGACAGGTAAGGTATTAAGGACTAGTTGTCTCATCCTACATTGAATAATACGTCTTGCAGCTGATATTTGTTTTTATAATGAATGCACACGTGTGTTGGTTTAAATTGCTGTGTTGAGATTAATGTTCTCAGAAATTATTTCTACATTACCAGGAAGTGGTACATTTGAAGCCTCTCCTGTACCATCTTGAGATTAAAAGAAAAAAATAAGAACTTTCTTTTATTTCCATTACTTAAGTTTATTTAAACTCGTGTTTAAAAAACAAAATATCTTCTCAAATCCCTAGTCATATTTCCATGCAGCTTGGTTCTAAGAGTCCTGGAAACAAAGAACAGTATCAGTCCAGGACCTTTGCAGGAAATGTCCTCAAGATCACTAGTGCATCTTAGGATGTTAGCCCAAGGGCCAACTGGGATATCAGGCCACATTGAAGAGATACTTTAATTTGTAAGATTTGTTGTGACCGTCAGACAACATATGTCTTTTGACTCCATTAAGGAATGTGTGAAGGCACAGCACTACTAATGCTACATTAGCTATCTGTCTTTAACTTTCAAAAATAATTTGAAAGCATTTTTAATGCCATTTTTCAGACGGCGAAAAGAAGTGCAAAGAAGTTAACTTGGCCAAATATAAGTGAAGGAGACGTGATTTTAGCTCGAGAACAAATGCTTTGTCTCATTACTGTACTGCTTCACTATAACAATCAAGATGTGGAGATTTCTAAAATTTTCACCATGAATGTTAAGAAAACACTAGATTGCATGATGTGTTACAGAAACACCCACTAAAATCCACTGAAGTAAGAAGTTGTGAATTCTCTCTGTACTTTGATAAATTCCCCTTGGGAGCACACCGGTTTGGAATCAAGAACGCTTGGTTCTAGTCCTAACATCTCCATTCTGTGGGTCTCAGTTTTTAATATTAAAACTCTCCAAGGTCCCTTCTTAGTGCAGTGATACATGCCTATGGAAGTGGGGCTTTTTGCATGCTTTATGAAGTATTTTAGAGCCAGCTGGCCTGGCACTTTACACTGGAGGAAAAAGTAGCCATTAAGGTCTTAAATTTGTCCCGTGTAGTAAAGACTGAAGGTGAAGATGAGAAGTTTTGTTTTCTTAGGTTTTGTTGAAGCAGGCTGCTACTGACTGCTGCCCTGGGATGCTTGGGATTCGTCATAGGGCCGGAGGCTGTGCCTGCCGGTCTGGCAGTGGGCCATCCTGGCGAAGCACAGCACAGGGGCTGGTGTGCGCTGCCACGTGAAGTATTAGATAACTGCCCAGAAGAGCTGCCATACATGCAGAGGAGGGGGTATTCAGGGCTGCCCATGGTAGTCATAAAATGATAGATATGAATCTAATCTTAGAAAAGCGAGTTGAACTCCCTCACTTTTAGTTGGGGCTCAAGGAAGTGAGGAAAGTTGTGCAAGTTTGTACCTTTAGTGTGAAAGTTGAGGATGGAATTCGGGTCTCCTGACTACTTATCTAACTCACCACTTACACTCATTTATGCTAAATACCATGCCTCCTTTTGCTCCCACAGGAATATGGTCACTTGGTGAATTTATGTTCATTTATTTCATGTACAACCTGAAATGCCTCTTCTTGCTTATCAAATCAACGTAAAGCACTTGAAAATTAGATTCAAGCTTAGACAACAGACACAGTGACGTATTAAGATCATTTTATGCCGTATCATGATGATTTTTAGGGAGTTAATTAATTTCCGCTCAAGGAAGCATAAACAGCAACTACATGCAGGTAAAAGACAATAGACAAAAAGGTAGCAGTAAATGGTTGCCCTTTGGGTTCCACAGGGCTTGTGTTAGATAAGGTCTTACTTTGCATAGTTATGATGCGGTAAAGAAGTATACTCCCCACTAGTAAATATTTCAGAGATGCTAAATTGGGAAACTGGCAAATTGCAGGTATGAATGGATGAGTACAATGTGCTCAATGAATAAGGAATCAAAAGGAATCAGAAGGAATCGAAAGAATGTAGGCACCTTAAATGTATTCAGGTACAAAGAAATCACCACAAACGAGACCATGATGGAGGAGAGGTACTGGCTTGTCAATAGATTTGGGTTTGCAGTTTGGAAACCACTCTGTAAACTCCACAAAAACTAATAATTGTGCTAATAACCTTGGTGTTGATAATCATAATCTGGGTATTCAGATTTACTGGCATGACATTATGCAAATCAGTTAACCTTTCTGAAAATCGAATTCCTCATCTGTGAAGGAGTTGGATTAGAATATATTTCCTGGCTTAAATAACCACTGTTGGACAAAGAATCTTATAATTAGTATCTGCAGCTCTTCAGGAGGAAAAAAAATAACGATAATTGATAACTTCAATGAGTAACTTTATTTCTTTGAGTTATGGGATAGTCATGCTTTTTTCAGTCGTCATAGATACTCCCCATCGCCTAAGATTATAAATATATGAGGCTTGAACACACAAAGGAAACTTAGAGATAGTCCACCCCTACTCGAAATTTTATTCTTAAGGGTGGAGAGGCCTTGAATTACAAAGTGACTTGTCTAACTGGTTAATGGTGAAGCCCAAAGGACTAACAAGGCTTCACAGTTCTCCACACACAGGGCTCTTTTCTCCTATAGGAAAAGGGGTAAATAGGTTTTCTTTCTCATGCCAATTCAGGTTGATTAGTAAGGCCTGGCTGTTGAGAAAGACTGTGGAACTGAGAGCCAGGTACTATAGAAAAGACTAATGTTATTGATTAGGACTGTTTGCTATATAAACAGAACAGGGAAGTCACCTATATGTTTGCCACCTCCTCTCAAAGCTATGGTTTACACATGTTCCTTGAGGTTAAACTTTGAATATTTCTTCTGCCTTGCTTTTTAACAACCATCACTCACAATATTAATTAATGTTGTCTAAGGTATTTCACTCTAAGAGACGGCCTATGTCTCAGTGGACCAAACTTGGATTTGGTCATTAGGAAATACGTCATTCTCAGTGCTTGGATCCTCATTGGGTTTTCTTGAGCTGTTTTTCATTTCTGACGCTGCTAAATGTTTTAGACTTCTCCATTAGCATCATGTGGCCTGTCTGACTAGGATTTCAAGCTGCCAGGGCAGGACCACAGCTCTGAGTACAGGCTGGCTGTAGTTTTGTCCCTCATTATAAGACCATGGAATACAGTAGGAGAGGAGCGGCAGATACCTTGTCCTTTGTGGTTCCGACAACTTAAGTGCAATTTCTTGGCAGCCTAGTTTTAGACTCTGATATGGGCCTTTTCTCGTATGATGTTGCAGGAAGCTTTCTCTTGCTGCTGACATGTTCTGGCTCCTTGGTTTACTCAGAGGAGTGGTGAAGGAGACATACCTCAAGCCAGGAGCCGCTATGTTGGCCCTTATGCTCTACTTTCTATAACTTTGCAGGATTTTGGAAGAAAATGAGAATATACTCTGGAACTGGAGATAACATATACCCACACATAGATTCATATATATATATATTTTCACTTCTTCAGGTCTTTGTCCTCATTCCTATCATCTGGAATTGTTTTGAAAGAAAAACGCGCATTACCCTCATAAGGAACTAGAGTCTAACTTCGGAAACTTATAACACATTTATAAAAGACACAAAGTGTTCTCTCTTTTTAGAACTGTTCAAGTGCAAGTCAGATTTGAGTTCAAATGGAATGAAATGCCTGTTTATTTCTGGAAGCAAGTTTAGTTATTTTCTAGTCCAGATTCTTTGTTTTACAGATGAAAAAATGGAAATCCAGGGTCTAGGAGGGTTAAGTGATATGCTCGGTGGTACATTTCAGAAGAAACAGAATAGGAAAAAGAATCCAGAACTTGCCAATTTTTGGTCTCACGCATTTTATCTCACACCGCACTACTGCCTCTGGGTTTAGAATTACAACAGTTTGGTTTCCTTTTTAACTGATGACTTAGGTTTTTGTTAAGGTTTGATTTACAGTTTAGTAAAAATTTAATACTTATGTTCATTTTGGGTTTTAGCAAGTCAGTACTATTCTAGAGTTTTATTTTTATTTTCTTTAAGCCTGTAATGGGCATTGAGGTCTCCCTGTGGTCTCTGGACTTCTCTCTCGGCTTTGAAGATTCTGCTGTTCCCTGCTCCATCTCAGCTTATGCATATTCTCAACCACAGGGGAGTCTGGAACATGCCAGACATTATGGTGAGGCTGTTACAACGCTCACCCCGCTCTAAAACCTAAGCCACAGGAGACACAGACTTCTGGTTCCGCAGAAAGCAGGTGTTACAGGTAAGGAAGGGAGCATAATGTACAACAGCCAGATTTTAAACAGCTCTGCTCAGATTTCATATTCCCACACTCCCTCTAATTTACAGGCTTCTGTTCACAGGTAGTTTGAAAACCTATCTGTACCAAATTTAAATATTCAGTGACTTGCCTATAACTAATCATACTTGAAATTAAAAAAGCATGTGTGAACAAGCAATAGCACTGACTAGTACTCACAGGGGAATATTCCAGCTATATTACAATGAGACTTTTGGCAGTAAAAGCACTCAAGTACTGTTTCTTTTTTCTTTTTTTTTTTTTTTTTAAATACTGTTTCTTAAAATGTAAGGATTAGGTGTTCTTGAGGTAGAAAAGAAAAATCTATTCTTTGCAGATGGAGGGGACAGTGAAATGGATTCACTAGCAGAGTCACTTTTATGGAAATTTGGATCTGTACTGTGAAATTTTAGTGTTTAAACAAGATCAGAGGCCTTGTAGGATGATTTTTTAACATGCTGGATTAGAAACACCAGACAGAATTGATTCCCAGTAAAATGGAAAACGTCCTGAATTAAAAAGGGGCCTCAAAAAAAAAAAAAAAAAGGAGCCTCACTTGGTAACACTTAATTTTCTAACATGAGTGCTCCAAAGTCTTAATAACTATTTTAAAACACTTGATAATTTCATGTAAGATAAATTTTACGTAAGAATAAAAATGGACAGCGTATATGAATTTGGTGAGACTGAGCATACAATGTGGATTTGCCTTGGAAAACTTGGGCAGTTTTTGAGATTATTGAAGTTGAGCGTCTGTTGCAAGATACCTAAGTGAACTCTCCCAAAGCATTTCCTGGAAGCATTTGCCCAACAAGTAATCTTCAAACAAACGAACAAACATACATACCCACCATTCCTCTATTCCGTGTAATATAATCCATGGACCAACAAGAATAAGCTTATTTTCTACTTGTACAGTTTTTGGGTGGTGCTGCTTTTCCTAACCTTCTCACCATCTGTCAAGACATAACTTTCATTACTCTCCAGCATCACTTTTAACAGCATCATCTTTCTTTTCGTCCTTTCTCCTTCCCTCCCTCCCTCCTCCTCTCCCCCTTTGCTTTTCTTCCCTGCCTCCTTTTTCTTTCTTTAAAAGGAATCTCTTTTGACCTGTGTTTTCCTCAAGGGTTCAATTGTTTTTATATTTCTCTCCCTCATAATACAGTCTTTGGGGATTTAAAAATACGACATAAATAGAAAAAAAAAATACGACATAAATAGAATCTTCTGTGATTTCTCAGCAGAAGGGAAGGTATGGTTTGTATTACTTTCTCTCATAGGATTCTTTATGGGGTAAATATTTCCAGATGCCCCAAATCTCTTTGTTACGTTTACTATAAGAACCAACAACTCTTCCTTTTTCTCTACGGTGGCATGATTGTGTCCTGGGATGGCTCCCACTCGTATCGCTATGAAAACAGAAGTTTCATAAACCAGAGATGAGTTACTTCAACTCAGTTTAATTCAATAAACAGTTATTGAACATTTACTGTGTCCAGGATACCATTGGCCATGGTGAATGATACGTGATCCCTCCTATCAAGAAATTTGCAATCTAGTATGGGAGAAACTATGCAAATAAATGTCCAACCATAAGATGACTGCTACGGTATAGTAACAAGCAAAGATTTAGGAACTCAGTAGGTAAGCAAAATAAGTAGAATAGTAAAGATGAGGCTCTTTTGTTTGTCAGTATTTTACTTTAGCTCTGTATAGTTTTGAGATATGAAATGGTGTCATTTTACTTTACAGTTCTTGTTACTTTATAATCATTACCACGACTTTGTAGTCATAGCTCATGGGTAAGTTGCTTCACTTATGTGAATGTTATGGAGAGGTCCTATGCTTCCGGTAGAGTCTTCTTCAGAAAGAGATTTATTGATTTGAGTTTATAACACTGAATTATGGTTTGGTAATACGTTTTACTTCAACTCGAAGATAGCTACTTTATCGATCCCGTGGGTAAACCCTTACTCTAGATCTGGGTGGTGAGCCCTCTCAGGATCAGCTGTCACACAGCAAGAGATAAGACTTCCTGGATCAGTTTTCTAAAGTGACAGGTTTATTCCCTGGTCAGGACAGAAGATACTCTTTTTAACGAACAGGCTAGACTTCTCTGTGTGCGTATTTGTTCCGTGTGTTTCGGGGTGAGGATGGGGTTGAGGAGTCTACTCTGTTTTTATGGGGCATGAATCTGGCTTAAAAATGACAGAGCCCTTTAACAGGGAAATTGCAGCTGGAAGACACCAGCAACTAAGTAGATCGGGGACTTGAGAAACTGTGCCTCCCTGGAGCTATCCAGGGTACTGAACCACTTCTCCTTATGTTGCCTTCTAACCCCGCGAAACAGACATTCAGACATTTAAAAATATCCAGCTTTTTTTTTTTTTCTGACTAGAGAAATTCTTTAACCTGTATATTTCTGATAATTGTTCTTGCTCTAGTCTTGGCCAGCTGTAGCAGTTCACCTCTTGTGTCTTTTATTCACTAAACAAATATTTAGGTATAACCTTCTCTGCGTTGGGCACTTTTCTCATGGTTAAATTACTCAGATTGAATATGATTATTTTTGCCTTTTTGTGAAATTTGGGTTAAAGAAACAAATTTTATGGGATGCCTAAAGGATCTCAGGTTTTCAAGTGTCGTTTGAAGAACCTGGTTTCTGGTCCAAAGGTTGTGTTTGTTTACGTTTGTTTACAGTACTTAGACTAGCCCTTGGCATAAAATAGGCAGCACAGAAATTTTATTCCGCTGATGATCAGATTTATTTTGTGGAATTTTTTTAAAAATAAATTTATTTTATGTATTTATTTTTGGCTGCGTTGGGTCTTTGTTGCTGTGCACGGGCTTTCTCTAGTTGTGGCGAGCGGGGGCTACTCTTCCTTGTGATGCACGGACTTCTCACTGCGGTGGCTTCTCTTGTTGTGGAGCACGGACTCTAGACGCATGGGCTTCAGTAGTTGTGGCGCCTGGGCTCAGTAGCTGTGGCTCGTGGGCTCTAGAACGCAGGCTCAGTAGTTGTGGTGCACGACCTTAGTTGCTCCGCAGCATGTGGGATCTTCCTGGACCAGGGCTCGAACCTGTGTCCCCTGCATTGGCAGGTGGATTCTTAACCACTGCACCACCAGGGAAGTCCCATTTGTGGAATATTTTTCTATACCATGTTACAAGGAACATATTTCTTTTCAACCTAAAGGTAAAATTCTTTGAAGAAAAATTTTGCTCTAAGTGCTCTAGATGCAACATGCACATAATCCTGATGAATGTAGACTAAGCATTTTGGGACACTGCCATATACATTAGGACCAAAGTACAGGCTGACCGGAAAGCAAGGGACCAGAAACTTCCAGCTCAGACTTTTCTATTTATGTATTTTCTCAACCATCTTTTCATTCTATTTTATTCATACTAGTCTATTCTGTATTCAGGTAAACAACCACCACCTGTTCACCCCCTCTCCTCCAAAAGAGGAAAAAATGAATTTTTCCTTTGATGACAGCAACACATGACCCAGGAAGGTGGAGTATATTCTAAACTGTCCTTTTGTAATTCCTTGTTCTAAGCATCTGGCAAGACAAATTGGTCTTGACTTCCCTGGAAATGTTGGTTTCTTTCAATGAGTATAAGGGGTACAGAATCAACAGTGTTCCTAGTGTTCTCAAGACCAGTTATTGTATGGGTCAGTACGGCTAAACCCTTCACCCCCAACCTGGTGTTAATTTAATGTTATTCTCAGTAAATATCTGAGACAGACTGAATTTGAGCAGAATATAAAGTATCTGGCTGAAATTGAATCAGGTTCAGTGTTCTAACAGAGCGATTTGCCACTACCCACATCTATTTCTGTGGTATGCCTTTTTTTTTTTTTTTTTTTTACAACATGTACATTTAGAAACTTGGTAAGGTCCAAACTGTATCATAATTGACTTGAAAATGTCAGTTTCTTGGGATTGCCAAACTCAAACACTTTTCTTGGTATCTCAGTGAGAAATCAAATTTGAGGTTGAAGAGTATTGACCAGTAAGCTTCTTTTCTAGAGATTGTTACTCTACCTTTGGTCATGGACCAAGTTTAATTATTCCTATTGCTTTTATTTCCCATTCCTTAGGGAAGTGATAGGCACTTGTTTAGTCACCGGAAGTTGTGAGAATTTGTGGACCTCAGCAAAGACCCAAGAGACCTATGCAACAGTATTGTTTTCCTACTTATTACCCAGACCCAGTTTGTTTTAAAATCTATTTACTGATTCCACCTGAGTTGCATGACTTAGTTGTAATATAATCTCTTGATTTCTTGAATTATCTCCAGACTGGACTTCATGATTGATTTCTTTTTCGCCTTTGACTTATTCAGATGGAAATAGGTTAAACAAACAGAAAAACTTGACTATTATTCAAAGGCTGAAGGATTCCTTCATTACTTCCCTCCATTTCCTTGGGAATCAATACCATTGGCTGTTTTCTTTTAGTTAGCATAGTTTTGCTTGCTTAATATAATTAATATAGTAATTTAAGAGTTATATATACGTGATCTGACTTACCCTTCCAGTTCTATGGTGTAATATTACTACTGTCATTTTATGTGTGAGAAAGGTAATGTTCAGGGGGAGTTAAGGAATTTCTAATGACCATAAAATTAGGAGTCAGGACTGAAGATTCAGACCCAGCTCTCTCCGACATTAGTCACTGCTTTTAATCACTCTTCTGCTTGCTTTAATATTTCTTTACTGCCCACATAAAGTGCCATGTCAGAATATAGAAATGGTTATTAACTGAGGAAATAGGAAATATTTTGATGTTTTTAGGGAAATTCAAAACATTGTAGAATAAAAAGCTGGACATGATTTTATTGGCAGTTTTATCGCGATGGCGTAAAAGAAATGAAGTTGTTCCTGAAGGTACCTAGTTTATTGTCGTGAAATATATTTGCTTTGCCTCATGCTGTATTTTGTAACATTTGGTCCTGGTAGGGTTTATTTGTGCGTGTAGTTTAATATAAAGATCTCAATTTTAACAAATACTGGGAACTATTCGGAGAAAAAGCCAAAACAGATGTGTTTTTACTCAGTAGTTTTTGTTTAGGTCTGAACCTTTGATAGGAATTTGTTCCACAAATGTGGTTATTACAGAAGATGAAGAAAGCCAAGCTGAACACAAAGTTAGATGACTTGTCTATTTAATTTTAGGTGATACTTGCCGAATGTCTAGAGAAAATATTTTTTCAACTTGTTTCAGAATTAGAATAGACTCTGTTGACATTTTATGCAAGCATATATCTGTTATTCCTTTTTAGAAATTCGAAGTAAATTCTTCTTATAAAAATAATACACAATCAATAATACACGACCATTTTCTATGAGGAAATTTTCAAATGAAAAAACATTAATCTCTAAACATCCGTAACACCAACCAGTTAATATGTTAGTATGTTTCATTTGGTTTTTGACACACGCAAATGCACACAAAACTTAACATATAATTATATAATTTTATATGTAATTTTGTGTTCCAGTTTTCTACTTAATTAATAGCATTGTCTTATTTTGCATTTCTGTGACTTCCAGGGAGATATAATCTACTTTATTGGCCAGTTCTATCTAATTTGGGGTTCTCTGCTTGTGTGTATGGTGTATGTGTGTGTATAATTTAATATATATATGTGGGTGTGTATATATACACATATGTATAATTAGTTTTCTTGTTTTAGAAAAAGATGCATTGTATTCCTTTTAATACATCACAACTTACCCATTTTATTGGGAAGACTTTGCACATATTAAAATCTGATATATTAGGACTAATCAAGAAGAGGTCAGTGTGACTAAGATGCCTTTTAAATGTTTTTTTGTATTGTATATAGCAACTGGAGCTGCTTTCCCAACAGAAATTTGAAGTAATGCCGAACCTGTGCTAATGAATAGATAGAATTAATTGGAAAACTTCATCTGTTTTCCTACAGTGTCTTAAAGACTTTAAAATAATCCCTCAGTAATTTAATCATATCTCCTAGTTTTCTCCTTTAATTTACCTAGCAATATTTTTTCTTTATTTTAAGATGATCTTCAGCCTAATCCAGATAGCCCTATTAAATTATCGTATCAAAAACCAACGATAATTTTCTATACCTTTTATTTTCATAGGGAAATATTTTGAGATCCACCAGTGTGATTAAAAAATAGAGCAGGTGGAAGTGGGGCAAGGGTGGGAATTGACATCTGATGCAAGAGCCAAGGAGGAAACCATTGTTTTTACTCTGGTTAGGTGATATCATGCTAGCCTTACATTTCTAAAATTTGAGTATCTTTGGAATTATATTCAACTGCAGCAGTTGAAGTTGTAAATGCTTTAATGTTTTCAAGGCATGTCTTTTAGTGACTAAACTTTTCTAGTGCATTTATTTCAGTAAGGTTGAGGGGATTTCTATTGGATGATCTTCTCCAAATGAGATAAATATTCTAATGGTAACTGTCCTCCTGGAACACATATCTCTTGTTATTAAAAGTTTTCTAAGAGTACTGATGAATTTAAATGACTCACAGTAGCACAATAGGCATTTTAGTTAACCTGATTTTTAGCAACAACTTTTTTTTTCACTGTGAAACTTCTTATTCCAAGATGTTGGGGAAAAAGGGGAAAAACTACAAAGAAAAACATAAAATTTAAATGAACTGTCACTATTTAGATAAATCAGGGTCAACATTTTTTTTTTAAACATCTTTATTGAAGTATAATTGCTTTACAATGGTGTGTTAGTTTCTGCTTTATAACAAAGTGAATCAGTTATACATATACATATGTTCCCATATCTCTTCCCTCTTGTATCTCCCTCCCTCCCACCCTCCCTATCCCCCGCCTCTAGGTGTTCACAAAGCACCCAGCTGATCTCCCTGTGCTATGCGGCTGCTTCCCACTAGCTATCTGTTTTACATTTGGTAGTGTATATATGTCCATGCCACTCTCTCACCCTGTCACATCTTACCCTTCCCTCTCCCCATATCCTCAAGTCCATTCTCTAGTAGGTCTGTGTCTTTATTCCCGTCTTGCCACTAGGTTCTTCATGACCTTTTTTTTTTTCCCTTAGATTCCATATATATGTGTTAGCATACTGTATTTGTTTTTCTCTTTCTGACTTACTTCACTCTGTATGACAGACTCTAACTCCATCCACCTCACTACAAGTACCTCCATTTCATTTCTTTTTATGGCTGAGTAATATTCCATTGTATATATATGCCACATCTTCTTTATCCATTCATCCGATGATGGACACTTAGGTGGCTTCCATGTCCTGGCTATTGTAAATAAAGCTGCAATGAACATTTTGGTACATGACTCTTTTTGAATTATGGTTTTCTCAGGGTATCTGCCCAGTAGTGGGATTGCTGGGTCATATGGTAGTTCTAATTTTAGTTTTTTAAGGAACCTCCATACTGTTCTCCATAGTGGCTGTATTAATTTACATTCCCACCAACAGTGCAAGAGGGTTCCCTTTTCTCCACATCCTCTCCAGCATTTATTGTTTCTAGATATTTTCATGATGGCCATTCTGACTGTTGTGAGATGATATCTCATTGTAGTTTTGATTTGCATTTCTCTAATGATTAATGATGTTGAGCATTCTTTCATGTGTCTGTTGGCAATCTGTATATCTTCTTTGGAGAAATGTCTGTTTAGGTCTTCTGCCCATCTTTGGATTGGGTTGTTTGTTTTTTTTGTTATTAAGCTGCATGAGCTGCTTGTAAATCTTGGAGATTAATCCTTTGTCAGTTGCTTCATTTGCAAATATTTTCTCCCATTCTGAGGGTTGACTTTTGGTCTTGTTTATGGTTTCCTTTGCTGTGCAAAAGCTTTGAAGTTTCATTAGGTCCCATTTGTTTATTTGTGTTTTTATTTCCATTTCTCTAGGAGCTGGGTCAAAAAGGATCTTGCTGTGATTTATGTCATAGAGTGTTCTGCCTATGTTTTCCTCTAAGAGTTTGAAGGCATGGGAGAGACTTAAGTTACCCACAAGAAGATCCAAAGAATCATAGGTCTGAGAGTTTTTTAAGTGGGTATACTTGAGGATGTTTATAAGCTGAAAGAAAGTAGCCAGCAGAGGAAGGGTGTGAAGATCTAGGAGAGGAAGTGATTGTTCATTTGTTTTCAAAAAGCTGAATACTTATCGTGTGCCTGGCCTTTTTCTAGGATCTGGGGTTCACACCATCTTATCTCTTCTGCAAGGACAGTTCAACTCATCCCCTGGTGAAGAGAAGTCAGATTATTCTTTGCATCCAATGCAGGCGTAGGAACTGTTCTGTACCTCTGAAGGGACTTTACTTAACCAGAGTAATAAGTTAGAAATCAAAAGAAATTAGAGCTGAAAGGACCTTAAAGGCCACTGTACTTAATTTTGCCTAATATTTTACATTGAATGTAAGAAAAGTTTATTGCAGAGCCCGTTCTCTTCAGAGTTCCTTCAGTGAACTTTATGTCTTCAGTCCAGTGGGTCTAGCTCGTAGATTTTGGCCTCCTCCTCAATTTGCTTCTTCATCCATATTACATTTTGCCCGGACTATGGCAGAAGCTCCTGGGTGGTTTCGTGGCCCCTGGGCTCAGTTCCTCTAAGTTCATCTGCCTACTCGGGTTGAGTGATCTTCTAACATAAAAAGATATGCTTAAAATAATGCTGCTAATGGCTTGCCCACACAGAGTTAGTGCATACTAGCCGCCCAGCATGTGCTCTGCACAGAGGCGTGTAGTCTGAACTGTGCTCGGCCAAGCCTCCTGGGGCTCTTTGGCCCTGAGGAAGGGGAGCTTTTTGGGATCACTCCCTTTATCTAATTGGTCCTTCAGCAGCGGGGCACCTTTTTCTAATCAGCGGAGGCACCCTTACTTAGCCAGTGGTAACCCCAGGCCTCATCACCTGTGGGATACAAGCCATGCTGTCTCCCAGGCTTGCTTCCGCCAACATCTCTATTTTCCTTTCTGTCTGTTCTCACACTTGGACCCCTGGCCTTTAGTCATCCCCACCTGCAGTATTTACAGTGCCCAGCAGGTGTCAGGCTTGAGTGTCTTTGCACAGGTGCTCCCTCTGCAGTTAATGCACCTCCTTCTCCACCTCTGCATAGCCTCAGCTTTTTAGATTCTGCTTCAGGGTTATCATGAAGCTGTCACTTAGATATAACATTTTGCCTCCAAGGAACCTCTGTGCATAAAGGTTATGCTTCTTTATCTCATGTGATTCAAATTTTCATGTCCCTCCTTAATGCAGGCTTTAAGGGCAGGAGTCGTTTCTTATCCTTAGCACAGAGCAGATGCTTTTCTTTTTTTTTTTAAGGTGCTTTTTAATGATGATAAAATGTATGGTTTAAATCACTCATTTTACAATAATTTTGCTTTAGGTTGTGACAGAAATAAAGTCTACAGAAGTCGTGTTCCTGCGATAAGAAATAAAGATGTGACCTTCCAGTTGTGTAAAGCTCTTAAATGCTGTGTAAGTGCGTCGGGTGTGCTAAGGAACCTGGAGCTAAATGGGCTAGTTCTGAGAGAGAGAGACTTAACTATGTTAACAAGGTAAGCCTTCATTGTATCCTGCCAACATTTGATAGTTGCTTTTGGGGCAAGCTAAACCAATACAAGTTTAAACTTTTTCTCTCCATTAAAGGGATTGAATAAATTGGCCACTTTATCAGCACCTCATGCCTGTCACATTAATGGCTGAACTAGAAAATCAGAAGGATCAGCACAGGTTTTATTTTCTTAATCCTTACCTCAGGGTGGAGAAAGGTCAATCCCGAACTGAACCCCAAGTTTAGACCAGGAAGCCCTCGGGTTCCTTATAGTATCTCAGAAATATGGGAAAGTAGAAAGGAACGATAAAGTGTAGGGCAGATTAGCCTCATTTTCCTGTGAAGCTTGAGGAGAGGGAGGGAGGAGGTGGATGACCATGGGCAGTTGGGCAGGTTGTGCACTGTACAACACCATAAATGTAGAACGTTTGCATATATTATTATGACAGCCTTCTGACAGATGGAAATGGTGTCTTGAGGAAGTACCTTTTTCTGTTTCTCTTAGAGAAGTGCTTCTCAATGGGGGTGATTTTATCCCCTCGGGGATGTTTGGCAATATCTGGAGACACTTTTGGTTGTCACAAGTAGCTGATGTGTTACTGGCATCTAGTAGGTAAGGACAGGGATGCTGCTAAACATCCTACAGCGCACATGGCAGTCACACACAACAAAGAAACAAAGTCACACATTGCCTAGCTCAAAATGTCACTAGAGCCGGGGCTGAGAAACCCGGGTCTAGAGGATGAAGGTGAACCTCCCTGTCTGGTAATTTTTCCCTGCTTGTTCTGGAGAAATGACTGCTGGAGAGGGAGTGAACCATTTCTGACTCTACATCCAATATGCTCCAGCAGCCTGTAATACATCATGTACTCATAGGGCCAGTGTGCCTGGAGGAACCCAAGGCTACCTGATGGCAGAGCTGTGGATCAGGGTGACAGCCAACATGGGAAAAGCCTTCCTGCCTCCAGGCCCTCGGTTCACCAGGCCCAGGTGTCTCTTCCTTCCATCCATGGGCCTCTGAGATGAACCAGCTTTCCTTGTCCCTCCTAAGCTTCCCAGGTTGTGAGTCCTTGCCTCTCAAGAGTGGGGCACAGTATCCTCAGGTTTGCTTTCCACGCTGCCTCCTGAACCAGTTTTGGAAGGTTTGTGGATGATCAGTTGGGGGATAACAGGTAGAAAATTGAGACAAAACAGTGAACTCCGAGACTGGTGACTGGGTTCAAATTCCAGCTTTTCCACATGTCAGATGTATGGCCTTAGGCAATTCACTGAACATCTCTGTGCCTCAGTTTTCTTGTCTGTAAGATGGGGGTGAGAACAATAGTGCCCACTTCATAGGGCTATGGTGAGGATCGAGTTAGTATTTGGCATGTATTTGGCATGTAGCAAACAACATGTAAGCGGTAGGTGTTCCAGGCCTCATTCCACGTTAATTTTTGGTATCTGTATGAGTTTGCTAGGGCTGTCATAACAAAACACCACAGTCTGGGTAGCTTAAACAACAGAAATTTATTTCTCACCGTTCTGGAGGCTGGAAGTCCAAGGTCAAGTTGTCAGCAGGGTTGGTTTCCTCTGAGGCTCCTGAGGGAAGAGCCCGCTCCAGCCTCTCTCCTTGGCTTGCAGAGCGCCGCCTTCTCCCTGTGTCCTCACAGGGCTTTCACCCTCTGGGCAGGCCTGGTGTCTCTCTGTGTGTCTAATCTGCATTCCTTATAAGGACACCAGTCAGATTGGACTGGGATCCACCCTAATGGCCTCATTTTAACTTAATTACTCTTTAAAGGCCTGATCTCCCAATACAGTCACATGCTGAGGTACTGGGGTTTATTTAGGGCTTCATCCTGTGAATTCCGTGGTGGACACAACTCAGCCCATGACACCTGACAAGGACCTGGTAACAACACCAACATGGTTCTAACCATGTTTAACTGTGATACCAGATGCAAAAAAAAGCCAGGACAGACCTTGAGGCCATTACTCTAAGTGAAACTAGAGAAAGACAAATACTGTATGATCTCACGTATACGAATCGAAGAAAACTGAGCTCATAGAAACAGAGAACAGTTTAGTGGTTGCCAGAGGTGGGAGTAGGGGGGATGGGAAAGGTGGTCAAAAGGTACAAACTTGCAGTTATAAGAGAAACAACTCCTGGGGATGTAATGTACATCGTGATGACTCTAGTTAAAAATACTGTTTTCTTTTTTTTTTAAACATCTTTATTGGAGTATAATTGCTTTACAATGGTGTGTTAGTTTCTGCCGTATAACAAAGTGAATCAGCTATACATATACCTATATCCCCATATCTCCTCCCTCTTGCATCTCCCTCCCACCCTCCCTATCCCACCCCTCTAGGTGGACACAAAGCACCGAACAATACTGTTATTTAATTTGAAAGTTGCTAAGAGTATAGATCTTAAAAGTTCTCATCACAAGAAAAAAATTGTAACTATGTGAGGCGGTAAATGTTAACTAAACTTATTGTGGAAATTATTTTGCAATTTATACACATATCAAATTACTATGTTGTACACCTGAAATTAATATAAAATTATATGACAATTATATCTCAGTAAAATGGGGGGAAAAAAGGAATCCAATATCTCAGGTATAAAGCCTCCCTCCTCCTTCCCTCTCACATTCCCGGGAAGACCTCAGGCCCGGGCCTTACACCTGCCTTGAGTATATTCCTATTAACCGTGTCAGTAAATGGTAGGTGCTTCCCTTCCACACCTTCCTTTGCTCGTCATTGGAGAATATGCTAGAGCGACACTATAAGAGTGATCACATATCTCCGATTTTTGTGGACAATCATGGTTTCAAAAATTCTGTCCTCTTGTCCACCTAAGAACACTGGTATTTTTCATACTACAGGTTCCAAAATGTGGTTCAGAAATCATGGTCACGGTGCCTGCCATGCCAGGATGGCAACTTGGAGGGCTGGGGAGGGCGTGGCAGGTGGCAGGTGGGGAAAGCCGGCAGCCAGAAGGAGGAGAGGACAAAGAAAAAGACCCAGGAAATTTGTATCTCTAGAACAAATTCCCAAATAGTAAGAGTTTACTGTAGCAGCAAGTCCTAGCCTCTAGTTTACTGCTAAATCTAGTCCTCAAGGAGCACAGCAGTCAGAACATTTAATACAAAATTTCCTAGCTCTAAAACGGAAATATTAATACCTGCTTGTTGTGTTTGGAAGTTATTTCAAAAAGTAACGCTAACATCAATAAAGCCCTTTATAAACGAGCTAAAGGAACTCTGTAAGTATTACTTTTGTTTGTTTGTTTTTCCATCACTCTTCATAGCTGCCAAGCAGTAACGGCTGTCTTTGTACTGAATCCCGGAAGTGTCTCTGTATCCTGGAAGTATTGCAATGATCGTCTTCACACCTGCAAAATATTCCTGCACCGTGTACGCAAATGATTATGGCTCCGCTCTCGGGCCTCATCTGGGAGCTACTGCATGTGAGGATCAAATTGATACACATTAGGGCATCCTCAGCGGTCTTTGGCAAAGGCCTATAGATTACCTCGCTATCCAATTTGTTAACTGGACAGCAGAGCCTGAGTGGAAAGAACAATGCGCTCGTCAGTTGGGAAAAGCTCCTCCAGGTATCAACAGATACAGGCAAGGCAATCTCACTGTGCAGGTTGATTAGAACTGGGTTTGTATTTTGGACAATAAACTCTACTTATGATAGTCTCCCAGTCATTAAGTATCTCTGCTGTAAGAGAAAACGGGGGCTATTAACTTCTCCAGATAGAACCCGAGGGAAAAGTGATCATTTCTTTTATAAGCAGAAGGGAAGGTTCTGCTCAATAAAGATCAATTAAACATCTCTGTTAAAAGACTGCTTGGATCTGGTGCCAAAGGAAATTCCACTGTATTAACCCGTGCTCCCTCCAACCCTCCCCACCTCTGTAGCTTGCGCTGGGGAAAATTGTAAGAGGACACTGGCTATTGTAAGCTTTATAAGGTGACAGTAGCTCTCACATCCGTGGCTGAATGATCTTTGATGTTGAGTGACTTTTCCTGCATGTAGCAGGGGTATTCCCAGAGGATGGCAGGCAAATCAAACGCTCCTCTGAATTCAGCTGAGCATCAATCATCCTCATGAGGGAGTAAAAAAAAGAATATAACAATAGGTACCGGGAAAAATGATATGGTGGTCTGAGCTAGTAATTCCCAGGATGCAGGAAGAGTTTTGGGGGCCCTAGAAAATCCACTGCATAAAGAAAACCCGCCGCAATCTCCACCAGCATCTTATAGTTACCACCTCATTCTTGTCCTTTAAAATACAGTGTGTCTTGTACATTAAAATACAGTGTGCTTCTACTCTCTGGCTTAGACTGCATCCTCTCATGTAAATTCCATCTGTTCTTGCTTGAGGGAGGGCAGACACAACCTTGACTTTATCCTCTTGATGAGAGTGATGTTTCATGGTGTTGGGAGGATTTTCATTGGGTCAATTGCCTGATTGAGACATAGCCTTAGTGAGGTGACAAATAGCAGGCATTAATGTCTCTTTTTTAATGGTATGATGAATGGTCTAAGAGAAGGGTCAGCAAACTGTAGCCAGCCGCCTGTTTTTGTAAATAAATGATTGGACCACAGCCAGACCAGTTCATTCATGAATTTTCTCTGGCTCCTTTTGCGTCGAGTAGTTGTGACAGAGACCTAATGGCCCACAAAGCCAAAGATACTCCCTGGCCCTGGCCACCCCTGATCTAAGACCGTTCCCACAGTCCTCTGATGATAAGAATCACCTGCATCATTTGTTCAAAAGACAATTTCTGGGTCCAGCTTGGAACCCCTGAGTCAGAATCTCCAGGGAAGGGGCTTTGGGAAGGTAGAGTGAACAAGCTTCCCGGGTGATTCTTATCCCCAGGGAACTACTGGTCTCAGGTGTGCCTGCCTACCAGGTAAGGAGGAGGTTTTCAAAGAGGCAGTGGGGGTGGGGGTTGGGCGGAGTTTGCCTTGGAGAGTACAGGCCTCACGGTTTCACTGCTGGGACTGCATCCCAGCTCCGCTCCTCCCCGAGGTTCGCCACCTCGGGTAAGTTCCTTTTAACACTGTTTCCTCCGCTGAGAAGTGAGGGTCATGGTGCCCGGTTGGCAGTGTGTGTATATACGCTGAGAGCCTAATCCAAGGCTCGGTAGTGGTCACCCTCACTAAGAGGAGCAGCGCCATGTAAACACAGAAGACCCCGCTGTGGAAACATCTCATAAATAAGACAGGCCCAGCGGGGCTTTTCAGTAGTCCACGGTGTACAACTGTTTTCCTCAGAAGGAAAAACTCCCTTAAAGGGATCTCCCATTACGTTCAGGACAGTATACGGCCCTTTAGAAACTCAATTCTCCACAGAATGCTGAGTATTGCAAGAGGTTATCATTGGCTGTTTTAGGATATAGCTGAGTTTGCAAAGGAATATTTAATGTCATGATTGAAAACTCTGGTACTTAGCACGAGACAGACATATATATATATTCTGTTTCTGAGGTTAATGTTTTTAAAAACTCTTTGCCTGACGAGATCAAGCAATTTCAGCCATTCGTGTAGCTGTTGAAAGGCAGTTTTTAGATAAATTGCGCATAAATCCTTGCAAGATACAGGACCCAATAATACTTCAGGTTACCAGGGAGTTTCATATTTTACTAAAAGGGGGAAAAAGTCAATCTTGAATCTTTTAGTCCGATGACCAAAGAATTGCTCCATTGATTTTGTTCAGCTCCTCAGGTGGGTGTGCAATTGATCCTGATTGGATCTTATTTAAAGTTTACTTTTTCTGGGAAGTATTAATTCGAATGTAGTATGGGTAATACTGGAATACTAGAGCCTCTTTAAAGCCACTTTACACAGCTTGTGTAAACATCCTAGGGTAGTTTCCTCTTAACATTTTCACAAATATAGAACTTGAGTTTGCTGTATGTTTTCCTCTTTTTAACAGAAGAGGGAGGTAAAGGCTTGGCTAAACAATGTACCTAAAACCCAGGCTAGAGAGAAATGGATTCATATTCTTAGAGGAACAGGTAAACAAGAACAGCATGAATTCTGCCAGGTATGATTTAGGTTTGTGAAGGAAGGAAAAAAAGCACACTTGGCAAATGAGTGTGGTTTGCTGATTTCTTTATTTTTAAACTTAGTTTTAAACGAAAGTACCAGTGAGACCCGAGAAAAACGAATCTGCAGAGGGCAGGGGGAGGGGTAGTCTTCATTTTTATTACATGCAGTGTTGGAATCGTGCTGTGCCCTGAAACACAGCTGGATGAACAGGGTAGTTCAGGGTCTGCCTGGATTAACTCCTTAAGCAAATTTCTAGGCTGCCAGGCCGGCTGGTTGAGCTCCAGGCCGGTGGCTAGTGGTGCCGTGTTATTCCTTTCCGCTCACCTCAAGGCGAAAACCCGGAAGTGCCGACCACCAGTAGCTGCATGTACGCCTTGTGGGATGTCCAATGCTGAGAGATTCTCTTAGGCTCATGCCTCCTGTGCAGATGCTCCCCACACACACCCCCCCGCCCAGCTCCCAGAGTTCCCATGGCTCACACCTGGTGCCAGCCAGCAGCCGCGGACCTGCCTGTAGGCCCTCGTGAAGGCCTGCTGCTCGTCCTGAAAACCTGCTGCTACTCGAGAATCCAGAGGGGCTGCTCCTCATGGGGCGCCGTCTTGGCTAGAGGCTGCTTACATCTTCTGTGGGCTTTGCCTCCGTGGTTTCCAAGGGGGCAAATGGGGGCTGCCGGGCCTTATTTGATGGGAGACATGAATATCTGGGCTAGGTTCACTTCAGAGATTCATTGTTTTCCTGATAGGTATGAGTGATAATTTTTGTTTGTTTTGTATGTGGGTGGGGTCATGGAAATACTTGGGGATGGTAATCAAACTCAGCTGAACTGAGTTTGCTGTCACTTAGCAGTGTGATCTTGGACAGGTCTTTTAACCTTTCTGGTCTCCATCTGTAGAATGGGAATTACAATACTAGTCTCATTTGCCTCTGAGATTGTCATGAAGAGACAGTGAACTACATATACGAAAGTGCTTTCAGAATGGCAATGTACTCTGTATGCAGTGTGTGTGGCAGATAGCATCCCAGTTTGAATTTCAGTGAGATTCAGAACTGTGATTAACAAGGCAAGCAGAGCCAGGATGGGGTGAGGCAAGCAGGGTGGGTAGGGCGCTAAGTGAAGGAGGCACTCCCTCACGGGGGTGTTTACATGCGGCTCTGAACCAGCAAGACGCTGAGAGTCAGTGTCTCCTTCAATTTTGCACTGTAGTTACCCTGCTTGCCTCACCTAAACCCCTGTCCTGAGTGAAAGTAAAATACATGCCCATGAAAATTATACATGTGATATACACTTTTGTTGTGACAAAGTCCACCAGTACCTAATCAACCTTGACAGATGTTACCGCTGGGACAATTTCTGGGGTGTCTTTCCTGGCGTTTTTCATACATGTACAACCTTAAACTAGCTTTTGTTCTCACCTCATGGGCAGCACAGAAACATGGGGAAGAAACACCAATCTGATCTCAAAACCTCATGCGTGTTCTAGATCTTTGTCATGGGTGTATTTGTAGACTCTGTGGAGGGGTCACACAGCACATGACACGGCCAAACATGTTGAACCTACGTCACCCAGCTTTCTCTCCCGTACACCAAGTCTTCAGTAGCTGCTCCAGGACCTCCACCTCCCCCGTCTTTAAAAACTCCAGGTACTTCTTTTCTTCCATCTCCTGGTTGGCTGGCTGGCTGGCTGCCTGCCTCTCTCATCCACTACTTCCTCTTTCATCTCTTCTCATGAAGACTAATCTGGCCATTTGAGGACTCTTTATCTCTCTTACTGTCTCCCAGATCAGTTCCATAAAGGATCTGGGTGGTAAAAAAAGACTCCCCTTCAGGCATGGGTATGAGGGAGAAAGGTTGTCAGTAGCTCCATAGGTTTTGTTCCTGACATATAATATCCATATGTACCTCTTCCCGGCCCCTCCTCCACACTTTTGAAATGCGATCACGCTGTCCCTAATGTCTTCTAACTCAGCGGTCCCCCACCTGTTCGGCAGCAGGGACCGGTTTCCTGGAAGACAATGGTTCCACGGGGGAGGGGGCGGGGGGCTCAGGCAGTCGTGCAAGCGATGGGGAGCGGCAGATGAAGCTTCGCTGGCCTGCCCGCTGCTCACCCCGCCTCCTAACAGGCTGTGGAGCGCTGTTCTAACTGGCATTGTGTCACTTAACGATGCATCGCAGAGCTCTCCAGTGGTACTTCCAAGCTGATGTCATCGTTTTTAACAGCTGCCTGTATTCTACCCTGTCAGTGTGTCATAATTTAACCCCTTCTGTACTAGGAGATGTGTGTTTCTCCTTTTTCACTCTTGCAAATAATCTGCGTTGAAAATCCTCCTACACTTTTCACTTCCTTGTGTGCTTAGAAGTTTAATTTGCTGGGTCAAACAGGATGATGTGCATTTTGATAGCACATTATGGGAAGGTTGATTGTGAGCACGGCATGGGCTCTGTCCCTGGTATTTTTCTTCCTGTCCAACCTCCGCTAGATTCACCTTCACATACAGTTTTCATTCACAGCTTGAGGGCTGTAAGTAACAACTGTCAGAGTTGTTTTTCTAAAATACCCTCGGTAAGCTATCGTGTATGGCACCAGTGTGACTGCTTTGGGAATGGTAGCTCCCAGGAGGAATGAGATGTTTCCCCTACTCCATATGGACCATCCTGCAGTTTGGCCTGCGGAGGCCTCGGGGTGCTTGAAGGCGCAGGAGAGGGAGCTGTGTGGACCCATCGCCGCCCAGTGGCCGCTGAGAGGACGACGGCCTTGTTCGCAGGCTCAGGCACCAAATCCCTGGGAACTCCTAGGAATGCTTGAGGGGCACTTTACTGGAGGCTGAAGTCCTGCATGAACAGCAGGGAGGTGGGAGCTAGTGACATCTGGGCTACTGTTACAGTGACTCCATGTGCAGCCATAGGCTGGCGCCTGGGGCAACTCAGGTGACTGTGGCTTTGGAGTGAATTTGCGTTTTATGGCTCACATGGTATCTACAGATATTAGAAGGAGACAGCGGCAATATGCCAGGAGCAAGTCGTTTCTGGGCAGTGCTTATCTGCCTTCAGGGACCTCTGCCATAACTCTGTGGTCCATAAGTTGGGAACCACTGAGGTGGGATATTGGAAAGCTGAGTGCAAATGAAATCATTAACTCAATGTCAAGGGGAGCGTGCTCTTGAAAGGAATCCTGGGGTGAGTTCTCACCATACGGAAGGAACACCCGGTTGTTCCCATTCAGGATCCTAAAATGACTCCCTAATGTAACAAATCAACTTCTCTGGGCAGCTTGTTACCCCTTCATAACGAGTCCCCACCCTATAATGAGCCCTGTTTCCTGTGGCTCTGATCAGGGCAGGTGCTGTCACTGCTATCGGCAAACAGAAGGCTTCTTTTTGCTTCTAAGTCATTGCTTCTGCTTTTTGTACCTCCGTGAAACGCCACCTCCGTCCCTTTGGTAACCTAAAGCCTACCATCTTTGCTGCCCTTCTTAACGCCCACTGCTCCAAGTCCTCTCAGCAACTTGGGCTTTTAGTGACTTTGGATTTTGTGAACTCCTGAAGCTTTTACACTTGGTGTCAGACATTTGCTGTGGTCTCTGTTTCGGGTCTGTCACTTGTCTTCTCGGCTAGACTGTGACTTCTGACATCAGTGATGCTTCATGTTTTCATAGCTCCTTGAAGGGAGTTGCTGGACACAAAATAGTGTAATATTTCAGTGACTTGCTGCATGATAAAAAAATGAAAGCCTTTTTGTAAATGGAGATGTTCGTATATTAGATCTGCTTTATGTAGACATTTTAAAAATCTTTCATTCATTCAGTCACGCATACACACGCACACACACACGTACACTCCTCATACAGGGCTGGTCACAGGTGTAGGCGCATAGCCTTCCGCTTAGAACAGAAATGTGTTCCTGCGAAAAGCATGCCCACCAATGTGGACAATCAAGCCGATGGTTCATAAAAACGGAGCCAATCTGCTTGGATCGAGACTGGGCATCCAGACCCCGTGGATCACGTGTCCACTTTCCCAGGCCTGGCGTGCTGCTCGGAAAACACTTGTTGGGTGAGTCGTGGTCATATATCTATTGGATTCAGCTCTGCTTCCTCTTGCTCTGCTTTGTGTTGACTTTATGTGAACAGTGGATTGCTGGCCTCTGGGTTAAGGGGAGTTATTTAATGCACACAGGCCAATGAACAACCACTAACTGTTGCGAGTTCAGGGGATCTAATATCTTGGGAGGATTTATACCAATTACTTAACTGCCTGAATACCAACCTTCCTATTAGTTTTATGATAAGATGCGCTTAGGTCTCACGTTTATCCCGAGAAGACAGCCTTATCCAAATCATCTATATTTTAGCAGGCAGTACCAAACTTCAGGCCTCAGAAACACATTTTAAATAATTCTTGCCATGCCATGTATTTTAAGTATCATTAAAAAGCCGCTTTCTTACTTTTAAAAATATGTGTGCAGTAGATTTTGTGAAGCCTATATAATAAGCCTATGAAAAATTGATTATTTTCCCACAGGTATAGGTTCAGATTTTTATTCTGCTTGCCAAATGAAAAATCTAGTATGCGTGGGTCCTTTATCTTATTTATGCCCTCTGAATAGAATCACCATGTTCCCAAACAAAGAGAAATGGGTTACTCGGATTGAGTAGCCTAATCCCTTCCTGTGGTGGGCAAAGGAGTTTGTGCAGCTCTAAACTAGGAAGCATGGATTTCCCTTTCAAATGCCTCATTTTCTTATTCTTTGCCTTTCAGTCAGCTCCATGTAAACTGGGTCAGAATATAGCATGGGTGCTGAGGTGAGTTTCGGCTGCTGGTGGAATGTGCGTGTGATGGAAATAGGTCGCTTTAGGACCCAAGGATGATGCAGAGAGAGGTTTACAGTCAAAGATGATAATCGTTCTGTCCTTTAGTTAGCATTCCTGGTTTCTTTTCTTTTTTTTAACTGAACAGTATGTGCCAATGGCCCCCACGTACTTTCGTCTCAGTTCTCTGGCCCTCATTGCTACAAGTTGGTTATGGCGTTGGCTGCTTTCCCAGCATTCATTCTCTCCCTGATCAGGAACCATGGCTCAGCACCCTGGTTGAGGGATAGGGAGGGATGGGGTATCATCATGCTCCTCTGTGCCTAAGTCTCTTCTGAATTACTCCCTCTCCACCCTTCCATCTGAGAGTCCTGGATACTTGTTAAGCCCCCAGAACAGACGAGGTGGGGGAATTGGGCACCTTGTGCAGGTGACAGTGGCATAGATATAGCGCCTCGCCCATAACTAAGGTGGGAGTAGAAACAGCCTTCTGAGCTGGGGCGGCGGGTGAGCACACAGCTCTCACTCCACAAACAAGGATGAAATAGGCAGCGCACAGAGGCTCAAGAGACCGCTGTGATGAGTAACTCTGAGTACAGGGGGCCACGGCGGTGCTCTGTGAGCTTGGACACTTACGCTGGGGCTACATTGTGGACAATCTCAAGGACCATGGTGGTGAGTGTGAATCGATTCGGCCTTGAGGGGCCAGGAGGGCTTTTCAGCTGGAGACTTTTGAGAGTGTGATTGGACCCGCGGCTTTTGAAATTGTCTTAAAGAGAATTGAGAAGTTGTCCTGTTTAGTGGTTTTAAAACTTTGCTTTGATGATCTCCCCGAGGGGCTGTTCTGGTGGGAGGATCTGGGGAAAGAAGCCGAGAGGCTGGAACCTTGGGCTCCTTTTCCCACTGATTCAGCAGTTCCGCTTCTGTTTTACTTCTTGAGCTGCCAGGTAAGAGTCCCTTCATCCATCCTTTCCTCTGTCCTTTCCTCCTTTCCTCCCTTCCTGTGGTTAAACACATAAGTTGGAAACTTTTGTTAACTGTTTTTAAGTGTACAGCTCAGTAGTGTTAAGTATACTCAGTGTTAAATAGATCTCCAGACTTTTTCCTCTTGCAAACTGCAACTCTAGTCTCTTTCAATAACAATTCCCCCTTTTCACCTCCCTCCAGCCCTTGGTAACCACCATCCTACATTGTTTCTATGAATTTGACTAGCCAAGTAAGATTTCTTTTCAAAAAGCCATCAAGCAGCTGAGAAGGTTTGATAGCCTCCTGATGTATCCATCATTCCTCACTGTCTGCACCCGCCCCCCAGACAGTGAGGAAACTGAAATCCCAGAGGTCCTGGGAGGCCCAGGTGGCCACGCAATGCAGATGTTATTCACACGGATACTTAAGCCGGATTGCCAGGTTCACATTTTGGCTCTGATGCTCTGTATGTGACACTGGGCAAGTGATGTAACGCAGTGCCCCAGTTTGCTCATCGGTTAAAGGGACGTGATGGTAACAGAATCTGCTTTATAGCCTTGTTGTGAAGATTAAGTGAGGTAATCTACACAAAGCACTGGGAATAGGGCCTGACACTTATGTACGTGTCTGCTCTGATTGTTAAGTGACTTCCTAGCATGACACAGTTCCTTGTAAGGAGAGCTGTGACTTTGGGCCTACAACCAGCTCCCGTGGTGCATGTCTCTTGAGTTTCCACTTAAGACTGAATAGATCGATAGCTTTGACTGGCAAGGTTTCCTCCTACACATCCCTATCTTTCATCTAGGGCATGCCATTGATCTTGAAGGATGCTCCATCAATATCTTAATCCTCAGGGGGAAAGTCATGCAGTTCACATCACACAGCACAAGAAGGCCGGTCATGCGATGGCATTAATTCAACAAATATTTATGGAATGCTTTGATGTAAGGACACCTGGGGTAGATGCTGGGGACACTGAGCAAACCAGCCCCAAATCCCTGCTCTCGAGGAGCTTGTGTTGTCTTGGGGCAAACCTTTGTAATGCAGCCCTTTTAATCAATGAAATGTTTTTCCTGAACTCATCTAGGTAAGGAAGATGAAAAGTTTGCTTAAAAATATTCAGGTTTGGAAAGGAACGCTCTAGACCTGTTGCTGATGGTGCTTTCGAAAACTGGTTCGTAAAAATAGACACTAAACATGGCGTAGAAATACTGGTGATTTCAGATTTGAGGCGATTTTTCGGATACAAAGTTTGCAAGTCGGTTTATCTCCAGTGCTTATTCTGGGGTTGCGTGTGCAGTACAGTCCCTCATACTTAGAACTCGGTAAGGACAGCATAAGACTCACTTTACCTGTGCTTCAATCAGATGTCAGGAGGAATGTGGGATTCCTCCTGCCTACGCCTCTCCTGGGCTTCCTCCTTTCCTCCTCAATGTGGGCAGATGACATTCAGACTCAGAGGAAGCAGAAGCAGGGGTAGTGCGGTTGGGACTGATCTTCCAGAGGGAAGAAAAAATAGGAATTGCCATCACAGGCTGGGGCTTTCCAGCTACAAGAAAAGATCTGCGGTACAGATATCATGCTGCTTGCTACCTCCTTGGCTATTTGGGTCATAGCCGGTGCTGTAAAGCACAGCTCTTCTTTCCTGGGGTCCTACAAGTACTTCATTGGTAGGTACTTCCCAACACAGCATTTCCAGGGTGCCACTGCTAGTCAGTCAAGGTTGCTGGGTGATAGGCATCCCATGTACTGTTAGAAACTGCTGGGACCTGTGTGGCGGCCTTAAAGCTAACGGACACAGTCACCCGCAGCCGTGGCCCATTGTTCATTGCCCGCTATCCCCACTTGTTTCCCGTTAAGAGACTGCTATTTTGTTCAGCTGGGGTGGAGAACCCTTGATCTTAGGGAGCAGGGGGGCCCCTCTTTTAACCCTAAGGGATGAAGCGTGGAGGTCTGGGCCAGTTGTAATAAACCCATTCCCAAACCCAAACCCAAACCCAAACCCATCCTCCTTTACAACTCTAAGTGTCAATGTGACACTGGCCAACGAGTCTGGTGGTTTCTAGGAAATATTTTTAAAAATTTCCCATATAGGACTTCCCTGATGGCGCAGTGGTTAAGTATCTGCCTGCCAATGCAGGGGACACAGGTTCGAGCCCTGGTTTGGGAAGATCCCACATGCCGCGGAGCAACTGGGCCCGTGAGCCACAACTACTGAGCCTGCGCGTCTGGAGCCTGTGCTCCGCAACAAGAGAGGCCGCGATAGTGAGAGGCCCGCGCACCGCAACGAAGAGTGGCCCCCGCTCGCCGCAACTAGAGAAAGCCCTCGCACAGAAACGAAGACCCAACGCAGCCAAAAATAAATTAAGTAATTATTTTTTTTAAAAAAAAGAGAGCTTTAAAACCAAAGGTCGGGGGAATGACTGCCAACGAGTTTGGGGCTTCTTTTTGGGAGGATGAAAATGTTCTAAAATTGATCGTGGTGATGAATGTACCAAAAGAATTTAATTGTACACTTTAATGGGTGAATCGTATGGTATGTGGATTGTCTCTCAATAAAGCTGTTATTTAAAAAAAAAAAAAAAGATCTGCAGGTAGCTAGACTTAAATTATAAAAACAAATATTAAGCCTGCAAAAAAAAAATACATAGGGGATAAAAATACTTGTTATATTTATGCAATTTTAAAATAGCTAAATGCCGTGTTACTGCACAAAATTTCACTGGTCAGGAAAAACAACAAATTGGAAACAGTGTCTGCCTTCAGGAGTAACTGGATGGGACAGAAGAGACTTATTTTTTTCCCTGTATACTTTTATAACTTCTGATTTGATACATGTATTAAAAAAATAAGTGTACATATAATTAGTAACAACAGTGTCATACCTCTCCTTAGTACAAGTATAAACTCCCAGGTTGCATATTTTGTTCTGAAAAGAATAAAGAATGAAATATATATGTTTTTAAAAATCAGTCAAAGGAAGTAAAAAACTGAAAGATTCTTACATTTGTCTCATCTCACACTAAAAAGCATTTAGTCATTTCTCTGTTATTAGGCATTATAATCAGGCAGAATTCTTTCTTACCCAACAGTCTGACACATCTTTAAACAATGACACAGTTGACCATTCCCTCCTCCTTGAAAACTTCCTTTCCTTCATTTCTAGTACATCGCACTCTCCTGGTCTTCCTCCTCCCTCAATAACCTCTTATTAATCTCCTTTGCTGAATTCCTCTTCATTTCCCAAGAAGGTGTCCAGAAGGTAAGTTCCATGAAGGTGGGAATTTTTGTCAGCTTTGTTCACTACTGTATTCCCAAAGGCTAAAAAAAGTACCCAGAACCATACTCAATAAATAACTGTTGAATGAATACATGAGTGAATCAGCACCTCCAGGCTCACATTTTGAAAAGCCATAGAAGTAAACTATATTCCACATAACCTTTATGCTTAATCTACTTTATTACATTATATTTCTCTGAACATTGATAATCAATACACTGTTTATTATTTGATTAGCCAAAATACTTCATTCCTTGCTCTTTCTCCATCAATGTGTTTTACACAGTATGTGCAAAACGCACATTTAACAGCTCTTACACTACTTCTAAAAGCATAAACGTAGCATAGAAAAAGAGCAGCTGTTGCTATGGGAATTTTCACTTTTGTTTCTAGTATTAATGTTGAATTAACACAATGACATACTTTAGTAATTTTAAAAAAGGGGGGGACACCCCACTAGACTTAACTAAGATATCACAGTAAAGACAACACCCGGAAAGTGCCCGAGGCCCGCGCGCGCCCGAGTCGCACTCCCCGGAGGCTTCGGGACGCCGACCGGGCGCGGTCGCGCGGGGGCGGGGCTCGCGCAGACGTCGGCCCGGGGCGGGGCTGGGGAATCGCGCAGGGGGCGGCGCGCGGTGACGTCGGGCGCCCGGGCGGAGCTGTGGCTGTGGTGGCGGCGGCGGCGCCCGGCCGGCAGCGGCAGCGGCAGCGGCAGCCCTGAGCAGGGTGAGAGGGCCGCGGTGGCGGCAGCTCGGGGTCGGGTGGCGCCTGGAGCTTCCCGCCCGTCGCTGGCGCTAGGCCCCTCGGCTCTCCTCCGCCCGCTCCTCTTCACGGCCCTGGCTGGGTCCCGGCAGCGCGCCCCCGGGGAGGGCGGAGCCGTAGGTGAGGCTGGCGGGCGGGGGTGCTGGGGGCGGGCGGGGGTGCTGGGGGCTGGCGGGCGGGGGCTTTGGGCTGCGGGCCGGCGCGGGCGCACACGGCAGGCGCCGGGCGGGCGGCGTCTGTCTCCTCCCGCTTGCCGTAGGAGGCGGTGCGGCGCAAACAGTGGGCCGCCGCCTCCGCCGCTGCTTCAGGGGGCCAGTCACGCAGAGCCCGGGGCGGGCCGCCCCGAGGAGCCTGGCGCCCGCGGACAGGTGGGCTTCCCGCCCGGAGGCTCGCGGGCGGCGCCACCAGGGAAGTCCTTTACAGGTCTTTTAAAAGCGTTCTGTCTCTTCTCTATCTGGTTATATATATTTTTTCTTTTCTTCCTGCCTTCCTCAGAAAATCTACCTACCCAGCTTTAGAGCAGGAAATTATCCGATTGAATTCTAGCTGTTTCTGTAACAAGAAATTTTTTGTAATGGTATAAACAGAAGAATCTTAGTTTGAACGAATAAAAATGACTCATTTATGTTTATTCTGCATCTGGTATTAGTCAGGTTTATGGCTTTTATTTCCTAAAATCTTTCTAGAAATATTTATTATGATTTTGTTCCTTATATTTTTATCTGCATTATATTGTTATTTCCATGGAAGGTTCTGGACTGTTTCCAAATAAATTCCTTAGAAGGGATTGTTCCTGGCACACTGTTACTTCTGATGCCCTTACATTTGTCAAAAAGAAAATGAGGGTTTTTTGGACCTAAACTGAGAAGAATTACAGTGGAGGGAAGATGAGAGATGTATTTCTTTAACTGCCATTTATGTCTGATCCTGCGAGAGTACAGAATTTTTGATGGGTGTGTCTTCAATTTTGTGGACCCAGGCGTTGCCCACTGCCCAGCTCCTCTGACTATACATGACCCAGATGCTCAGTTTCTGTCTTTTCTGTATTGATCGTAGGTGGAGGAGTTACTGATGGCCATGGAGAAGGTAAAACAGGAGCTGGAGTCCATGAAGGCGAAGCTGTCCTGCACTCAGCAGTCACTGGCAGAGAAGGAAACTCATGTGACCAACCTTCGGGCCGAGAGAAGAAAACACTTAGAGGAAGTTCTGGAGATGAAGTAAGTTTTATAATATTGTTCTTCAGGCATATGCTTAGTTGAAATACTTGTCCTCATCGCTTTCATCTTCTGGCCATGTTTGTCACGCCTGACACGCTTAGCCTAATTTTAATGCTCACTTGTGTTTCTCACTCCTTAGAACAAATTTGGGACAAATCCTCGTCAACTAGAAACTTTTTTTGCCTCCCTGTCATTGAATTTTGCAGTCCTCTAGAGTGTATGTATCCGTATGCAATTGTGTCTGAAGTTCCTAAAACCTTCTGGAAACTTCTGGCAAGTTGTTGAGCTTTCTGAGGAAGATAACCATTGCTCCTGAGGTCATACGATGGCTAGGCAATTTTAAAAACATTTTTTATTATAAACATTTCCAAAGGTACACAAAAATAGAGAATAGTATAGTGAACCTCCTTATACCCATCCCCCATATTTCACCATCAACATTTGCCGCACTCTCCAGTCAGTTTTGACAAAATTGTCACTTTTAGCAGAACCATTCTTTACATCATTTTCGTACTTTCCAGGCATCTTGCAGCTTCCTTGAGATAGTCTGTTGTGAAGGCTGTATATATCTGCTGTGCAGAATACAGCTGCTGCTTTTTCTGCTCTGTGACTTTGAAAAGTTCTGGTTTCCTTCTCTTCAGAACAAGTATGTCTCTTTTTTAAGTCCCTTAGTACTTTCTCCATCACTCCAATCCCCACCCCTGTGTAATTGTCCTGCTCTCATTTCACTGAAACCAAGTCTATGCTGGGACCCCTCAGTTACCTTCATCACCTCAGCAGTTACCTGTGTTCTTGCCATCTTCTCTTCTGACTCAGAGGAGATACTGTCTCTCCTTCACCAAGCTCGCTTTTTATTTCTATCACAGATTTAAGCTCTGGTTCCCTCCTCTGCAATCTGTCTCCATTAATTTTCTTTCACATAATCTTTGCTAACTTTCTGTTAGTTCCTTCTTCTCTGCAATAAATACGCACTCTCTCTGACCTAAAGTAAACAGTCTTTCTGAGCCCAGCCAGTGCTTGAAGCTAACATCCCCTCTTCTTTTCTGCTACTTTGAACTATCAATACATGTTGAATATGAGAATTACAAAGTAGCAGAGGATCTTGCCATGACACCTCAGCATGAATTTTCATGGGGCATGATTGTTTTGATATCATGACGGCAGCCCAGGAGTTGAGGAAACAAATATCGGGGTGTCCCCTGTGCTTATGGATTATTAGGACACAGTGGGAGGTTAAGAGAGCCTGATCTTTCAGAAAAGAATTACAGGTGATGTGCTCTCGGAAGTGACAGATACTGGAGCCAGAAATAGGTTGATACGCAGGGAGAACGGGGAGAATTTAGGGTTCTGAGTATCGTGATGAGAAAGTTTGCTTCTTACGAGCAGGTTAGTAGAGGCAGTTGAAGACAAGGTTTTATCCCTGATGATAAGAACATAGAGGAAGGATGGGTATAATATTCGGGAATACAAGGTATCGATGTGATACTCCTAAGCACAAACAGGCCCTGCTAAAGCAACGGTGTAGGAGTATTGTTTCGTTTTCTCTGTGTACCAATATCTTGACTTGACTTGTCACATCTTTCCCACTCAGTTCAAGTGTCTATAGCGAAACAGTGGTGGATTTGTAAAGGAATTTTCCTTTATTATTAGGACTTTGAAAAGATATGAAAGAATTTTTTAAAGAATGCTTGACTTTAAACCATTAAAAGGGAATTGCGTGTTTTTTTTTTTTTATTGTTATTATTTTTGGAACCACAGTACTAAACTTTCTTATGGACTTCCCTTGCCAACCCAGATTAGAGATTACATTTCAGAAAAATACTGTGATTTGCAAGACTGTTTTTGGTAAGGTCAAACACTCACACACTAAGGCATGGGATGAGTCATTAAAGTATTCAGAGAATTTATAAGTGGTATAGAAATTTGATGAATAAACATTAAATAAAAGTTCTAGAAATAAGGTGTTAAAACCTGGCTCTGACAGGTGACCTGTCTCTTAAATCACCTTCCTCATTTGCTCAGGAGATACTACTACAGCATCCTGCTGTTCTTAGATTTTCTACAAGTTTTTTGTCATGCAGATTTACTGACTTAAAAGTTTTTAAAGTAGTCTTTGCTTTAATTTGCACTTAAATTTCTCCTTGTTGTTGTCTCTCATTTTCATATCTTAATAAAATGGTTGTTTAATACCTTTCTTTTAACAAATTAAGCACTTCAGGCCTAATCGTCTATCCAAACATGCTGTTGAGAGTGGTGGCTAATCCCAAACTCCTAATGTATCCCTCCTCCACACTCTTTTCTCCTTTGGTAACCATAAGTTTGTTTTCTATGTCTGTGGGTCTATTTCTGTTTTGTATATAAGTTCATTTGTATCTTTTTTTTTTTTTTTTAGGTTCCACATATAAGCGATATCATGATATTTGTCTTTCTCTGTCTGGATTACTTCACTTAGTATGATAATCTCTAGGTCCATGCATGTTGCTGCAAAATGGCATTATTTCATTCCTTTTTATGGCTGAATAATATTCCAGTGTGTGTGTGTGTGTGTGTGTGTGTATACATATATATGTATAAATATATAAAACACATCTTCTTTATCCATTCACTTATTGATGGACATTTAGGTTACTTCCATGTCTTGGCTATTGTAATAGAGCTGCAGTGAACACTGGGTTGCATGTATCTTTTTGAATTATGTTTTTCTCTGGATATATGCCCAGAAGTGGGATTGCTGGATCATATGGTAACTCTATTTTTAGTTTCTTCAGGAACCTCCATACTGTTCTCCATAGTGGGTGCCCCAATTTACATTCCCACCATCAGTGTAAGAAGGTTCCCTTTTCTCCATGCCCTCTCCAGCATTTATTGTTTGTAGATTTTTTTGATGATGGCCATTCTTACTGATGTGAGGTGATATCTCATTGTTGTTTTGCTTTGCATTTCTCTAATAATTAGCAATGTTGAGCATCTTTTCATGTGCCTTTTGGCCATCTATACGTCTTCTTTGGAGAAATGTCTATTTAGATCTTCTGCCCATTTTTTGATTGGGTGGTTTGTTTTTTGATATTGAGCTGTATGAGCTGCTTGTATATTTTGGAGATTAATCCTTTGTCAGTTGCTTCATTTGCAAATATTTTCTCCCATTCTGAGGGTTGTCTTTTCATCTTGTTTATGGTTTCCTTTGCTGTGCAAAAGCTTTGAAGTTTCATTAGGTCCCATTTGTTTATTTGTGTTTTTATTTCCATTTCTCTAGGAGGTGGGTCAAAAAGGATCTTGCTGTGATTTATGTCATAGAGTGTTCTGCCTTTGTTTTCCTCTAAGAGTTTTATAGTGTCTTGCCTTACATTTAGGTCTTTAGTCCATTTTGAGTTTATTTTTGTGTATGGTATTAGGGAGTGTTCTAATTTCATTCTTTTACATGTACCTGCCCAGTTTTCCCAGCACCACTTATTGAAGAGGCTGTCTTTTCTCCAGTGTATATTCTTGCCTCCTTTATCAAAGATAAGGTGACCATATGTGCGTGGGTTTATCTCTGGGCTTTCTATCCTGTTCCACTGATCTATATTTCTGTTTTTGTGCCAGTACCATACTGTCTTGATTACTGTAGCTTTGTAGTATAGACTGAAGTCAGGGAACCTGATTCCTCCAACTCCATTTTTCTTTCTCAAGATTGCTTTGGCTATTCGGGGTCTTTTGTGTTTCCATGCAAATTGTGAAATTCTTTGTTTTAGTTCTGTGAAAAATGCCATTGGTAGTTTGATAGGGATTGCACTGAATCTGTAGATTGCTTTGGGTAGTATAGTCATTTTCACAATGTTGATTGTGGATTTGTCCATTTCTTCCAGGTTGTCCATTTTATTGGCGTATGGTTGCTTGTAGTAATCTCTCATGATCCTTTGTATTTCTGCAGTGTCAGCTGTTACTTCTTTTTCATTTCTAATTCTATTGATCTGAGTCTTCTCCCTTTTATTCTTGATGAGTCCGGCTAATGGTTTATCAATTTTGTTTATCCTCTCAACGAACCAGCTTTTAGTTTTATTGATCTTTGGTATCGTTTCCTTCATTTCTTTTTCATTTATTTCTGATCTGATCTTTATGATTTCTTTCCTTCTGCTAACTTTGGGGTTTTTTTGTTCTTCTTTCTCTAATTGCTTTAGGTAGAAGGTTAGGTTGTTTATTTGAGATGTTTCTTGTTTCTTGAGGTAGGATTGCATTGCTATAAACTTCCCTCTTAGAACTGCTTTTGCCGCATCCCATAGGTTTTGGGTCGTCGTGTTTTCATTGTCATTTGTCTCTAGGTATTTTTTGATTTCCTCTTTGATTTCTTCAGCGATCTCTTGGTTATTTAGTAACGTATTGTTTAGCCGCCAATGTGTTTGTGTTTTTTACGGTTTTTCCCCTGTAATTCATTTCTAATCTCATAGCGTTGTGGTCAGAAAAGATGCTTGATATGATTTCAATTTTCTTAAATTTACTGAGGCTTGATTTGTGACCCAAGATGTGATCTATCCTGGAGAATGTTCCGTACGCACTTGAGAAGAAAGTGTGATCTGCTGTTTTTGGATGGAATGTCCTATAAATATCAATTAAATCTATCTGGTCTATTGTGTCATTTAAAGCTTCTGTTTCCTTATTTATTTTCATTTTGGATGATCCGTCCATTGGTGTAAGTGAGGTGTTAAAGTCCCCCACTATGATTGTGTTACTGTCGATTTCCTCTTTTATAGCTGTTAGCAGTTGCCTTATGTATTGAGGTGCTCCTATGTTGGGTGCATATGTATTTATAATTGTTATATCTTCTTCTTGGATTGATCCCTTGATCATTAGGTAGTGTCCTTCCTTGTCTCTTGTAACATTCTTTATTTAAAAGTCTATTTTATCTGATATGAGTATAGCTACTCCAGCTTTCTTTTGATTTCCATTTGCATGGAATATCTTTTTCCATCCCCTCACTTTCAGTCTGTATGTGTCCCTAGGTCTGAAGTGGGTCTGTTGTAGACAGCATATATATGGGTCTTGTTTTTGTATCCATTCAGCAAGCCTGTGTCTTTTGGTTGGAGCATTTAATCCGTTCACGTTTAAGGTAATTATCGATATGTATGTTCCTATGACCATTTTCTTAATTGTTTTGGGTTTGTTTTTGTAGGTCCTTTTCTTCTCTTGTGTTTCCCACTTAGAGAAGTTCCTTTAGCATTTGTTGTAGAGCTGGTTTGGTGGTGCTGAATTCTCTTAGCTTTTGCTTGTCTGTAAAGCTTTTGATTTCTCCATCAAATCTGAATGAGATCCTTGCCTGGTAGAGTAATCTTGGTTGTAGGTTCTTCCCTTTCATCACTTTAAGTATATCATGCCACTCCCTTCTGGCTTGTAGAGTTTCTGCTGAGAAATCAGCTGTTAACCTTATGGGAGTTCCCGTGTATGTTATTTGTCGTTTTTCCCTTGCTGCTTTCAATAATTTTTTCTTTGTCTTTGATTTTTGCCAATTTGATTACTATGTGTCTCGGCGTGTTTCTCCTTGGGTTTATCCTGTATGGGACTCTCTGCACTTCCTGGACTTGGGTGGCTATTTCCTTTCCCACGTTAGGGAAGTTTTCGACTATAATCTGTTCAAATATTTTCTCTGGTCCTTTCTCTCTCTCTTCTCCTTCTGGGACCCCTATAATGCGAATGTTGTTGCGTTTAATGTTGTCCCAGAGGTCTCTTAGGCTGTCTTCATTTCTTTTCATTCTTTTTTCTTTAGTCTGTTCCGCAGCAGTGAATTCCACCATTCTGTCTTCCAGGTCGCTTATCTATTCTTCTGCCTCAGTTATTCTGTTATTGATTCCTTCTAGTGTAGTTTTCATTTCAGTTATTGTACTGTTCATCTCTGTTTGTTTGTTCTTTAATTCTTCTAGGTCTTTGTTAAACATTTCTTGCATCTTCTCGATCTTTGCCTCCATTCCTTTTCCGAGGTCGTGGATCATCTTCACTATCATTATTCTGAATTCTTTTTCTGGAAGGTTGCCTATCTCCACTTCATTGAGTTGTTTTTCTGGGGTTTTATCTTGTTCCTTCATCTGGTATATAGCCCTCTGCCTTTTCATCTTGTCTGTCTTTCTGTGAATGTGGTTTTTGTTCCACAGGCTGCAGGATTGTAATTCTTCTTGCTTCTGCTGTTTGCCCTCTGGTGGATGAGGCTATCTTAATAGGCTGTTTTTAGATCAGTTTTTTAGTTCACAGAAAAGTTGAGCAGAAAGTACAGAGAGTTCCCATATACGCCTTCCTAGACCTCAAATTCCCTTGTTGTTAACGTCTTGCATTGGTGTGATACAGTTGTTAAAATTGATGGGCCAGTATTGACACATTCTTAACTAGTCCATAGTTTACAGTTTGGATCACTCTCATGTTATACATATTATGGGTTTTGCCAAATGTATGATGGCATGGATCTACCATTACAGTATCATACAAAATAGTTTCAGTTCCTGAAAATTCCCCATGCTCCTCCTTTTCATCCCTCCCCCATCTCCCCATTCCCTGATCTTTTTCCTGTAGCCTTTTCAGACTGGCTTCTTTCCTTTAGCCTCTGTGTTTAAGGTAATCCCATGTCTTTTTGTGGCCTGAGAGTTTATCTTGTTTTATCTCTGAAAATATTCCACTGAATGGACATACCATGGTTTGTTTATTCCATTACCTATTGAAGAACACCTTGGTTGCTTCCAGTTTTTGGCAGTTGTCAGTAAAGCTGCTGTAAACATTCATGTGCTGGTTTCTGTATGGGCATCAGTTTTCAACTCATTTAGGTAAATGTCTGGGAGTGCGATTGCTAGGTTGTACTGAGCTTTGTAAGAAACTGAAAAAAATACCTTTTGAAGTGGCTGTAAATAATTTGCTTTTAATTGCATGCCTTTTTCTTTCTCTCTTTCCTGTTTATCTTTTTTCCTCCATTCTGCTACTCACTGCCTATCTGAAGCTGTTGAGTGAACTATTGCATGAGACCAGTCATTTGGGCTTTAAGTGGTTTAAGGTATGAAGAAACTGCTTTTACGTTTCTACTTCTGAGGCTGTGTACCCGTCATTCACTGTCCTCTCCAGCTTCCATCTTCTATTCTTTTATTGTATCTTTTTGTGTCTTCTAACCCTACTGTTAATTTTGCTTGTATGTATTGCTTCTATGCACCAAAGTAATCTACAAATATTTGTTTGAAATATCTTAAATGGCTTTTAATGTCCCTAATGGCTAGGGACATTATACTTATTATCTTGCTCAGGTCCAAAATTTATGTCTCTTGCCTAAATTTAGCCTCTGAGAAGAAATGCCTCCCTCTGATAGAAGAAGGGTAGCTGCATCTCTGGATTTCTCAAGAAGCAACGTAAAATTGTTTGGGAACCATTTCTCTTATTACAATAAAATACACACCCTTTTAAAGTTTGAGCAGAGAAAAACTCTCAAAGGAAAATGACTCTTGATGCCTTTCTTGTATTCTTACAGGATCCCCTTACATGTCTTTATTCCTAATATGTGCTGCTCTGCACTGAGCCCATGCCCCAAATTTAAAGAAGTTGTCCAGTGATCTAATGAAGGAAGACCTCCTCTAACCTGTGTTGGCAAATGGAAAGAATAAAGTGAATAATTCCGTGGGGGAAAACTCAAGGGCTTTTTTTTTTTTTTTTTTAAAGAAATTTATTTATTTTATTTATTTTTATTTTTGGCTCTGTTGGGTCTTCGTTGCTGTGCGCAGGCTTTCTCTAGTTGCGGCGAGCGGGGGCTACCCTTCGTTGCAGTACACGGGCTTCTCATCGCGGTGGCTTCTCGTTGCAAAGCATGGGCTCTAGGTGCACGGGCTTTAGTAGTTGCGGCACACGGGCTCAGTAGTTGTGGCTCGTGGGCTCTAGAGTGCAGGCTCAGTAGTTGTGGCACACGGGCTTAGTTGCTCCACGGCATGTGGGATCTTCCCGGACCAGGGCTCGAACCCGTGTCCCCTGCATTGGCAGGCGGATTCTTAACCACTCTGCCACCAGGGTAGTCCCTGTGATGGTGTTTTTGGATGAAATTCATATTTAAATTGGTGGTGGACTCTGAGTAAAGCAGATTATCCTCCATAATGTGGGTGGGCCTCATCCAATCAGTTGAAGCTCTTAATAAAACAAAGACTGACCTCTCTGTTGCAAAAAGGAATTCTGCCAGAAGACTTACAGAAATTGAACTGCAACTCTTTCTAGAGTCTCTAGACAGCCTAACCTGAAGATTTTGAATTTACCAAGCCTCTATTATTGTGTGAACCAATTGTTTAAAATCTCTCTCTTTCTGTCTCTATCTTTATATAGATATGGATATAGATCTAGGTATCAATATCGATATCTAGATCTATATCTATCAACATATATGGGCACATTGTATACACATGCTATTGGTTCTGTTTTTCTGGAGAACCTTGACTAATATAGTGGCCCATGTAAATAAAAGGATGAACCCAAGTTCACCCAGGTAGAAGGTAGTACAATGAGAACTGGAACTTAAGGCCTCATGACTCATTCAGCTGTGAACACTGACCCAGAACTGGGGTCCGCAAACTCTGGCCCACTGATCAGATCTCGCTTGACTCCTGGTTTTGTACATAACGTTTTGCTTGAACACAGCCGCACCCATTCATTAACGTATTGTGCATGGCTGTTTCTGTGCTACAGCAGCAGATGGGCAGTTGCAGCAGAGACATATGGTACACAAAATCCAAAATGTTTACTATCTGACCCTTTACAGAAAAGATCTGCTGACCCTTGCTCTAGGATGCCATCTGATTTCTGATAGCACTGAGGAGAATAATTCATGTGCATTGGGTTAGATTGTTCATCTCACGTCCTCCTTAGGTCAAAGATCTCTTAAATGCTCACCCTTGCCATAGCCAACTTGGGGAGCATTGTCTAAGGATGCAGAAATATTTCTTGCCAGGTCTTTCCAATCCACACTGCTCCCTGACTATGGTTCTTAAAACCTATTTTTTTAAAAATTTTTAGTGGAGTATAGTTGATTTACAGTGTTGTGTTAGTTTCAGGTGTACAGCAAAATGAATCACTTATACATATACATATATCCACTTTTATTTTTTTTTAGAGTCTTTTCCAAATAGGCCACTACAGAGTATTGAGTGGAGTTCCCTGTGCTAATAAGAAGAGCAGGTTCTTATTAGTTATCTATTTTATGTATAGTAGTGTGTATATTTCAGTCCCAATCTCCCAATTTAGCCTCCCTGCCACAATCCCCTGGTAACCCTAAGTTTGTTTTCTACATCCGTGCCTCTACTTCTAAAACCTGTCTATTTTAACCAACTACCACTCATTGCTTACTGTCTCTGGCTTCATGTACTTGATAATAAATCTATTTCTTGTTCTATCCTGTTCTATGACATGTTCCAAAGACTGAGATAATATCTTATGCTACATAATTTGTCCTTGATATTGTCTATCTTGGGGTCTTCATCTATGTCCCAAAGAAGACAGTCACACTCTGTCTTCTAGTACTACTACTAATACCACGTTTTATGGCATGAATTTGACCCAGTGCACTGAACTATCCCTTTAGAAGCTGTATGCAACCTGTCACTGGGTTTTAGCACAGAGGTAGAACTCAGATTAGTGTTCATATTTAAACAAATCTACTGGACCAGAAACTTTTTGTCTCACCATTTATTTTATTACACAAGTAACTTCTGTCTTTGCATCTATGATGTAAATATTTTTAATTTCCTAAATTATCTGAAAAATTATTTAGACCTTCCATTTCAGTAGGCATTGGAATTGCTGTGTTATGACTATTTCATTATTTTATTTCCAAATGTTAAATTAGGCTTCAAGCTTTGGCCAAGAGTAGACAGAAAAGGGTTTAAAAAGAAATGAAGAGTGGGAGAGACTTCTGATGCAATGGAGACTTAATAAAGATTTGATTTTGAATCAATAATTTATAATAGAGGTTTGATTTTGAATCAATAATTTATGTCATTGCAAAATAACTCCCTGGTAAAATTCCATTCTTTGGTAATCATTAAGTACAGAAATTAACAATCAGAATATGCAGTGCTCTTCTTCATTGTCTAAAAACAAACCTATATCTAGATGAGAGGAGAATTCATTTCATAACTCAGGCTCTGGACTTACGACTCCAAGTCCTGTCTTCTTTCAGCCATACCTGCTAAGTTTCTGTCTAACTTCTTGAGCATGAGGTAATGGCTTCAGCTTTCATCCCCTTCCTCAGTATATAGCTTGGTGACTAAGAGTAAGGGATCTAAAACTTGAGAACTTGGGTTCAAATCTTGACTCTAAAATTTACTTGTTGAGTACTCTTGAGCGTGTTATCTGTTTTTGCCTCAGTTTTCTCATCTATAAAATAGAGATAACATTACTTCTCTCAGGGAGTTGCTATGAGGGTTAAAAGAGAAAATTCATACAATGCAAGAATTTATCAGTTCTTGGAACACAATAAATACCGAAAAAAAATGTTAGCCATTATCAAGGGCCCCTCATTTTATGGATAATATAGGTTAGTTTATATAGGTCTAATATTTACATATACATAAACATTTTGTACCTATATGTGTGTATACGTTCTTCTCAGAAATTGAGCAGTCAACATTCACATCTAAATATGTGCTCTGTGAAATGTAGATCTCCTGTGTACAGACACAGTGCTATAGTCATCGATTGCTACATAATAAAGAAGTCCAAACTTAGTGGTGAAATAAACAAAAATTTTAATATGTGCCCAGATTCTGTGGGTCAGCAATTCAAACAATACACAGAGGAGATGGCTTGTCTCTACTCCATGACTGATGTCTGAAACCTCAGCTCATGAGGATTCAAGTGGCTGGGGCTGGAGTCATCTAGATAATTTTAATTCACACGTCTGGCCCTTGAGATGGGATGACTTGAAGGCTGGGCCCAACAAGGACTGTTGACTGGAGTGCCTATAGATGGCTGCCCATGTGGCTTGGACTTCTCATAACGTGGTAGTTAGGATTCAAGATAGAGTATCCCAAGAATGAGTGTCCAGGGTTCAAGCATTCCACGAGAATCATGCAAAATCATGCATGACCTTTTATGACCTAGTCTTAGATGTTACATAGCATCACTTTCATTATATACTATGGCAGGCGTTGGAGATCTTTTTCCATAAAGTGTCAGACAGTCAATATTTTAGGCTTTACAAGCCATACAGTCTCTTTTGCAACTACTTAGCTCTGCTGCTGTGATGTGAAAGCAGACACAAACAATACATATACTAAGGAACATGGCTGTGTTCCAATAAAGCTTCATTTGTAAAAGCCGGTAGAGGCCTAGATTTGGCCCACCAGCCATAATTTACTGACCCCTGCTCTATTGTTTGAAGGCATGGAAAGCCTGCCCAAATTCAAGGGAAAATGCCCACATCTGGATGCGAAGAACGGCAACGAATCTGAGACCCTGTATTAAAACCACTGCATATGGGTTATTTATAAGAGGATCTGTCTGCATACCTTGTTTCTCCCATGTATGTTGGATATGAGGTATTGGGACATCTTACAGCTCTGTAAGCCTGGGTCAAGGTCAAAGTTGGAATCTGAACTTAATGACCTTGATTTCTGGAATAATTGGTAACTCTATTTATGATTTCCTTACACTCCTTACCCCAATAAATATACCACAAAAGATAGATTTCAAGTAAACAATTGCCTTATGGCAGATTTTTATTAAGTCTCCATTGACTGAATTATTCCATTTTGGTTGGAAAGCATGGGTTTTGTTTCTTTCCTAAAGAGATCTGCAACTTTTCAGATGTGGCATTTCATTCTACTGAGAGGATGATGTAGGTTTTTATAAACGGAAAAAGCAGGGCAGGCTGAGTTCACTCACATACTAATGCTTACAGGAATAACCGAAACTGGAACACAGGCTTCCAGGTTTTCCTGTCCTGTGCTCTTTCTGGTAGGTGCCATTGTCTGCTGGGCCTGGCGGTAATAATTTTTGACCTTTACCTCTCTACGCTATTGTGAAGTGGTTTTGGGTTTGTTAGCTTTCTCATGAGTTTGTACTAAATTGTGTCCATAAAGTAGGCTGAATTCCTCAGGGAAGGTTGATAGCTGTTACTGTGTTATCACTTAAAATGTTGTGTTGGTTACCTTTTGTTCTTTTCTTTTCTCCAGCTGTCTCCTGAACTTAAAAGTTATATTATCCTAGATGAAAGATGTGCATCTGGTGGAAAACACTAATTTAAGGGATGAAAATTCCTGATGATTGCTTCAGTCAACCCTTAATACACACTGAGCTTCATTAGTAAATAGACAACTCTCAGACCTTTCCCTTGGAAGAGGTCGCATAATCAGGCTTTGTGTTGATTTTGCATTCTGTTCGTTAGAGACAGAACAAATTAGAATAATTGCCTGGTACAGGGAAAGCACAAAGAACTTTCTTCTATTTTTGTGATGCATCCCGTAATAAGGGTTGAAAATGAGACTAGAGGTAAGAACGTGAAACTCAGAAGAGCAAAGGAGAGAGGATATTATTTCTTTGAAAATATTCTTTCAGTGTTGGCCCAGAAGAAATAGGAAGCTGAGGAAATTTTTTTTTTTAAATGATGATTTTTGTGTTCATGATGTGAATTCCACAATTAGTAAGAATCAGGAAGCAAGCATCCTTTTCTACCAAGGACTTGGGAGCAAATGAAACCATAAATACTCCTGGCTCTTGGAAACCCTTTTGGAGCAGTAATCAGAGAAGGGTAAAGGCAAAGCCTCAGGGCAAAGGTGTTCAGAGCAAAGGGATAGGAGGAGAACAAAAGGAAAGTGGATCTTTTTAGAGCTGTCATTTTGAAATTTACCTGCTTCTGATTCAGTGCTGCTTTGCTACCGTGTTGGTCCAGTGGAAATCCTCAAAGCAGGAGCAGCCGTATTTTAAAATAATAAGGTTAGAGCAAGTGACTTTAATCCAGGTCTGTTTAGCTCAAGAGCACAGAGGAGAGTGTGAGGAAAGGGTGAGGCCACAAGGAATTGTTCACTGGGTAAATTTTCCCCAAACCTCCCTAACTGGGAGAAATTGACCACTGGATTATGTGCCTTGAAGGAAAGCAAAAATGTTGAAAGCAAAGAGTATGGAGCTTGTTTAGAAAGCAAGCTCTATCATTTGGTCACCTTCTGATAATAGCATTGGCTGAGACCTGACCATTTACAATGAAGGCACTTCTGTAGGTAATAAGTTCCAGGAGGGCCAGAACTGAGTATGTCTGTTTCAGCATTTAGCATGGTTTAGCATCTTAGAGCCCGGTGCATTATTGGCATATAGTAGACTTAAAAATGAATATTTGTGGATTGTCTGAATGAGTGGATGTGTGTGATTCATATCCTATTTGCGGGTCCTATGCCCTACAGTGGGTTTTCAGTGTCAGATTGTGAAAGTATTTATGCCGGGGATTGGCATTGTTCCCTATCTAATCGATAAAGATTACACATCAAAGGACTTTACACTAACAGCCCAAAAGCCTCATAGGAATTACTTAACAAAAAACTAAAATTGGATTCTGTATAATTTCTAATTTATAAGCTGGCCAGAACACTGGTATCTCAGCCAGTCCTCTGGTAGTTCCAATGATGTCCGCATGATCACCCAGGCATAATCAGAATGGCTTTAGGATTTGGGAGCCAAAATGTTCCTCAGTATTTACTGCTTTGCTAGTCCATTTAAGAAAATGGAGTATTGAAAATATAGCTTCAGACACAATATGGCATTTTATGATTTAGCACGAAATCTGAGAAATATAGAGTTAATCTGAAGCCTGCAATGGTAAAGTTCCTTCTGCTATTGAAGTTATTGTCTTTAAACAATGATTCTACATCAGTAATGCTATATATATATATATTTATGATATTCAGGTTAATTTCCTCTTCTCTCTAAGCAAGTAATTGGTTGGTTGGTATGAGAGATGGTGTGGCTTCCAAAGGTGAAAAGTATTATTTTGTTGTAATTTCCGGCTACCTAAGGATGGGAGAGGCCCAGGACACTGCAGTCCGTATATTATGTGGAGCAGGTTATATTGTGGTTTATTTATGAACTTCTACATGTTTATTTTCTATGCAAGTTTGTGTGCTCCTTTCTGAGTTTTGGTAGATAAGTGTTTTGTAACTTTGGAATACTTGGAGTTATATATACATATAAACTAAAACTTTCATATATATATATTTTAACGTAGTAGTTAAAGCCGTGGAGGGGGTACTAGTCTACGTAGGTTCAAATTCTGGCTTTACCCTATGACTTCCCTGTGGCTTCCTCTGCTCACCTATTAAAAAGGAGTATAATAAGACTGCTGTGGTGAGTTATATACTAAGTGCTATTTAAGCATTTGCTATAATGATTATGTATACTCGAAGGCAAGGAACTTGCCCCTTGATCGTCTCTGTATTCCTAGTGCTTAAGAATTCCAGTGCTTTTCTAGTGCATTGTCTTAGGATAGAGATAGCTCAGTATAGTTCTTCTCAGTATAAAGTACTGTTACGTTGAAAGTGTTTGCTTGTGTACTAATGATCTATGACATATCTGCTGAGGACAAGGAAAGGAATAGTTTTAAGACTGCAATGGATAACAAAAGATTGTATGATGTAATGCCTTTATTATGTAATGATAAAACTAACAAATGATCATGGTAGAAAATCTGAAAAACTCCTAGACAAAACAGAGATCAACAAAATTTGCAGTAACTTTCAGAGTGTAGAGTTGTCCATGAATATTAGTGCTTTCACGTTTCCCAGGACTTCAAGTAGACTCTGCTTCTTAAGAGTCTATTCATGAGATTTTATTTTAATGAAGTTTTCATCATGGGGGGACACACACACACAAATCTGTTAAAAAAACAAAAGAAAGACAGACATGGAAATCACGGATGTTTCAGATAGCCACATGAAATAAGGTGAGAAAGGTCAACAAGCTGAAAGAATGTGGAGTAGCAGCTCCTTAATCGCTTACGTAATTCTGATAATTACCTCTTTGTGGCTAAAGTAATTAATGGGGAATCTAATTCAAGAAAAACCTATGAACTTCAAGCCTTCTTGAAGCCACGTATTTCTTTCCACAAAGGGTTACTTTGCACGGCCATGCTTCCTTATCACCTGACAGGGAAAGAGTATTGTATGGCAAAGGATCTTCCCGAAGGAGGGTGCTTCCCACGCTGATTGTCATAAATGACTTCGGAATTACTGTTGCTGTATTACCAAAATCTTAACCTAGGATATTTTTGACAAGTGCGGTCCTTAGTTAATTTTTAGAGCTACACACTGTCAGATGGCTCTGAAATAACAATTGTCTGGCTATTCTTCAGGGTGATCGCAATACGGTAATGACCTTGAGGTATCACTAAAAAGCAGGAAGGTGTTAGTCTTCCTTTGGTTCCAGAGTGAAATGCGAGTTGGAGTTGGAGTTGGAAAAGAGGCCGACAACCAAGTGATAGAGAAGGAAATGTGAGGTCATTAGTGAAAAAGCAGGTTTAAGTTAAGGTGAAAAGGCATGAGGAAATGGTCAACCGTTACAGTATTACAAAGATCATCACGAAGCGTATCCACGAATGTGGTTTGTATTGCAATCTGCTGAAAAAGAGACAAATATCCTGGCCTGGCCTTCATGGAGATTATATTTTATTGATTCTGATGATAGATTATTGTTGAAGAGGGCCTCCTATAAATTATAACCATGCAAAGGCAGCAAGGTAATTTTTTTTTCTTTATGTATGTGTTTCTCATGCCTACTCACCTCTCTCTTAGGGGAAGAGAAAATCACAAAAAAACAAAAATGTCAAATCTCAGCTATTCATTTGCAAAATAATTTTTTCCCCAAATTCCAATGGAGGCAGTAGGTTACCCGTTAAGATTTGTAAGGCTCAAAAAGCTAGATTTTTACAAAGTGTAGCCAAATTTTATTCCATAAATAATAGCTTTGGAAAGAATATGTGATGATGCAAAGTTGGAAAAAGCTGGGTTTTCTTCCGTAAATGACTTCACTGTGTTGGGAGAAGAGGCAGAGAAGAAATCAAAGTAAGTAAACATGGGGTGAGTTTTTCTGACAGGGGACTCTAGTGCTTTAAAATAGACTACATAATCCTAGGGATAACCTGAGGGTAGAGCAGACCAATGCCTTATTTCCAATCTGGTACCCTGGAAGAAAACAGTGTATTTCCTTTGAGGTCTTGAGAGGTTTTTCTTCTGCTGTGTTTTGTTTTGGGTTCATTTTGTAGTCAACCTTACTAAGGTATCATTTGCATACAACAAAATGCAGACATTTTTAGCTAATGGTTCAGTGACTGTTAATTAATGTATACATTTGTGTAACTACCACCCCCATAAAGATAGATAACAATTCTAAAAGCCGAGAAAGTTTCCTCCTAGGCTTTTGCAAAAGTATCCCCATCTCCCACCCCAAGGCAACCACTGATCTGTTTTTTATCTTTCGAGATGAATTTTGCCCAGTTTAGAATTTCATGTCAGTTGAATACTACAGTAGGTGCCCTTTTGATCTGGCTTCACTTGCTCAGCATATGGTTTTTGAGATTCATTGATGTTGGGATGTTTTAAACCAGGACTTTAGCCTGGGTGGCTGATTTTGTCTGAAGGCACCTACAGGTACATCCGGGTCTCTGGCATTGTCACTGTCTGTTCTTGGCTCAGTATTTTCAACTTTACTAAGAAGCACAAGGTTGAAGTAAGGAAGATCATTGTCAGTATACTGGAGGTGAAGTGGGTTCCGTTATGTAATATTCTCAGCATAAATTGACCTGCTTGGAATCATTGTGTTGATAATCGACAAGGATACTCTTCCTCCAAAAACCTTGATACTATAAAACTTCTAAAGGACGCTGTCCTAGGACTCTTTTAGTTTTAATTTTTTGGGAAACATTTCTGGAAATATCAACTGCTCACAACCTGAAAGAAGCAATTATTCACCTGAAGGCTAACTCTGCTCAAGTTGAGTTGTCCGACCTTTACATGCTGATAGAACCCAAATAGCCTTGCAAAACAATGCTCTCTTATTGGATATAAGCATATAGACTATTTAAGATGGACGTGTATATGCAGTAAAGTAAAAAAAACAAAGACTCTTTGAGTTTCCCTTGCAGGTTTTTAAACTTTTTTCATTTAAGTTTCTATAGCATATGCTAATAGTTGAGGGTAACCTCAGGTTAGTTTTAGATCCACTCTTTACATAAATGTTGAAGTACTCCATACCCACCTTTTTTCTACCTTCCTTCTCTTCTTCCATCTTTCCTTCCTAACTTCTTAAAATCCATTGTACTTAATCCTGCATTTGTTGAGGTGGCAATTAGTGTAGGAAAATTGAAAGCAGTGTGAAATGTTGCTGTTCAGAATGCATGTTGACCAAATTCTATATTGAGAAAAGGTCTGAATTTACCCACAGGAACCCTTTCTCAGCGTCTTTGAACACAGGCCATAGAAACTGGGCTATAATATCCTGACAGGTATGTCGAATTCACAGCAATAGCCCTCAAAGAGCTTACCTAGCGTACGTAGATGCGTATGAAAGCATTTAATGATTGCTTTATTGGCAGCAGTGCCAACATACACAGTCTATTTTGTTTTATATCATTATCATTACCTGCTGTTGACCACTGTATACATTGCTAATGGTGTGGTTCCTATGGCTTGTGAATTTCACGGCCAAATAATATGTAATTTATTGCACACTTTAGTGTAGAAGATGGAGACTCCATAAATTTTCGTGTGCTCTTTGCCCCTTTGGAATGTATTACACTGAGATCAGGCAAAGTAATAAATTTACTTCAAATGTGTGTGATAGCTAAACATCAGTTAGGACTGATGGGCAATATTTCTTCTTCCAGCAACATAAGAGTTTTTAAAGACTAAGCCACTGAACGTGGAGTTACTGAACATGGGACTCAGTTCACTGGGATCCCTTCTCAGAAAAATAAAGGAAAACTTGAATTGGATATGTGTGGCTTATTCAAGTAGTAACTGATCAGCTACATCTTGGTGAACTTAATTTGTCACAATCGTTTGGTATTTTATTAACTCTCTTCCCCTTCTTCCCCTGACTCTCATGAGAATGGATTAGGAGTATCTTAAAACATACTAAGTCGTCTTCCATCCCTGTTACTCTAACTACAAAAGCACACTTTCCTTATCCAACGTAACTTACTGTCTTTTAGAGTAGCTGTGGTTTTAATTCTCTACAGAATTCAAACCAGCAAGAGAAACATTTTCAAGGAGCCACCACATTGTAGAGCTTTAGAAAGAAGACTTTAGAATTAAGGGCAAATATATCATTTTATGGCTAAAGCACCTGAGGCGTAAAGTAGGAAGGTAACCATCGAGGTCAGGGAAAGGGGTTGAAGATCAGGTTTCAGGCTGAGAAAGAGTCTACAGGGACTCAATCTGAGCAGTTCAAAAACTGAAAGGAGACCACGAATGTTCTGGGAAGGCTGGCATCTGGCCTCAAGTGTGGGATTTCAGACAGGGAGTGGGCCCGGGGGGAACTGAGCTTCTGCAGTAGGCAGAGAAGTCCACCTCATCTCCAGAAAGTGCCACTGACGTCAGGGAGTTGAGGGGAAAGAGCAATGAATTCCAGTCCACCTGAGAAAGCAGGCCAATCTGATTAACTCTGAATTTAGGCTTATTTCAGATACTTCTTGAGAAAGAACTTGGGCAAGCGCAAGTCCCGTGCAGCCTCTTTAAATCCATGCCCGGTATTTTCTGGTGGAGCTGCTTAAACCCTCCAAGTGACTCCAGTGTTTTAATTTCTCTATTTAATTCCGACAGTTCTCTGATTGATTATCTAATGGGCAAATAAGTAGGGTCACAAAAGAGTGTGAATGTATTTTACAGGATGAGGATGGGCGGAGTGGAGCAGTCTGGAATAGGACACCAATAAAAAGGGATCTGGGTAAATAAGAACGTCTATTAGAAAGGGAGAGGAATTCGCAAGGAAATTAGTGCCTGACACCACGCCCTTCTCTCTGCATGTTTAGAAGCTAGTTTCTAATTTTCTTTTCATAGGAGATGTCCCTGTGATGAACTGTCTTTTACCTCCACACTGTTTTATCACATGGACATACGGTGAAGTTTGCGTGAGAGAAAGCAAGTATTAGAATTTGTCTTGCGAGCAACTATAAACACTTCCTGGAACAATCTAGGGTAGAAGGAAAAGGAAAGGAAGGTGGAAACAAAGGAGAAAGACAGCTAATGATGCTGGAGTCTCTCGCTGGGATTTGTGGTATCGCTTTTTGAAACTACGTACAGAAAGTCAGAACTTGACTGATTGTTTCTTGATCACGGTTTGTTTTCATTTTTGCTTTTTTCTTGCTGTCTCATCAGTTATTCCAGCCAGTGCTATGTCATTTTCAGTCTCAGTAAGCATGCCTGTCTTGTTTCCATTCGCATTATTCATGCAAATGTTGATTGAACTGATGACCCCGAGTTATCAAGGAAATATTAGATACGCCAGTGGATACATTTCTTAATTTTAGAAAAAAATTACCGAGTGAAGGTTAAAATAACTCCTCTTAAATTTGCCATTTAAAAAAAACTTCTCCTAACATACAATACCTCATTGCCAGATAAATGAAGAATTCCTATGTATTCATGAATGCAGGCTAGTCTGTATATTTTTTGGCAGGTATGACCGTTACCGAGGGTAACGGCCTAGTTTGCTGGCCGTGTCCTGTCTCCTAGAAAGTGGTAGTTTCTGTTGTCTTTCAGTTGGTCCATTGGATATCAGAGGTGAATTTATAAAACTATACTTCCCTTTACACTTACTTTGTTTTGTTTTGTTTTACTTGAAGTATAGTTGACTGACAATGTTGTGTTTCAGGTGTACAGCCAAGTGATTCAGATATATGTATTTCTTTTTCAGATCCTTTTCCATTACAGGTTATTACAAGGTATTGAATATAGTTGCCTGCGCTACACAGTAGGACCTCGTAGTTTTATCTATTTTATATATACTATACACTTACTTTGTGTGATCCAGGCTGGTCAGACCACATGATTACTTTCACTTCTGATATAATTTTTCAGGTCCAACCTCAAATCTTTGATAAGAAGTTATTTTAAAGTAAGTTTATTAGCATGTGTGTGCTCTAAATCCAACAGTAGTTACTAGAGATATGGTTTTGCACTAGGTATTCCTCTCTTTTTTGTTCTTGGCCAACCAATTGAAAATTAGCTTTTATTTTCTGGTTGGTTTGCTAGATGTTTATGACTATAATAAAAGTCTTAAATTTTGTCTCATATCTTAAAACACAATCTGAATTAGCAATGGATATTGTGCTCTACATAGGGGCTGTGATATAAGTATAGTTTCCAACTTCAAAAACATATCACCTAGAAGGGAACACACACAGACACATATGCAGCAATTATGGCAACTGCATTTGTTTACGAAGTGAAATAGTACTGAGATGGATAAAGTGCTAGCAAGCCTTGAACAGCCAAATCAGCTTCAAAAATAGATGTGCAGTTCTTTAAAAATATTTTTAACATTTTTCCAGCTACATGTAGAATATAACTTAGCATAAAAACGGTATGGGTTTTATTTTAAGTAATTTAGCATTTTGACATCCTCATAATGAAATTAAATCCAGGAGGAGGTTTCTCTCCATGATCTCTTGAAATGGTCCTTGATCATCCACAATATTTCCCATCATCACAAAGGTGGTACCAAGGGCAGGAAACTCCAACATTATTAAAGTTTCATAAAGCAAAGTCAATTTTAAGAATAGAAGGACCCCAAACTGATAAAGGTCTTGACAGATAATTTCAAGGGAAGCATAAATTATTTTCTGTTTGTCCGAGGGCAAAAATATTTAGGCTGAGTTAATGAATGGTAGAGTTTTTGAGTGGAGAGTGTCCTTAAAATATTATGTAGATCTGTACTGTCAACAGATGCTAGCTAGCCGCGTGGCATTATTTATATTTAAACAAATTTAAAAATAAGATTAAAAATTCAGTTCCTCAGTTGCATTTGCCATATTTCAAAGATGTTTATTAGCTCCATGTAGCTATTGAGTACTGCATTGCATGGTACAGATATAGAATATTTTCATTATCACTGAAAATTCTATTGGGCAATACTAAAATTATACCCAGATATTCACAGAGAAGGCAACCAAGTCTCAAGGAAATAATATAACTTCCCCAAGGTCACACAGCTATGTTTTGAAAGAAAAACAAAATGACACAAAGGAAATAGTAACAGAGGCATTAAAGAAACCCAGTAAGTTTCTGGAGCAGTCAAAGTAGGGTTTAAAAGTGCATACTTAACTGTTAGCAGGGTTGAAGCTCTTGATGGTTGGTAAGATCCACCTGCCTGAATTTGGACATGAGCATTTTATGCAATGAATTAAAAGCAAAAAATCATTTCAGCGAATGGCTGCCAGCTCCATATTTTTAGTCACTGCTGTGCTTCCAGATTATGTTTATCACTTTCATGTACAGGGCACCACTGTGAAATGTGATGGTTTATCTGACCCCAGAGGAATCAAGAAATCTTGTGGGGGTTATGGCTATATTTGAAAAGGTTGATTTTTAAATGCATCATGCAGACTGGCCCTGTTTTAAAAGGGATTCCTGCCATCAAATAATCAAAATGTAAACTCTCTTCTCACCTTGCAAAAGTCAAAGATACTCCCTGCATTTTTATTATTTCGTTGAAATCCAAATATTATTTTTCCATTCTCTAACTTGTTTTCCTCACAGTGTGATCAACTATTGCCAAGGAAGGAAGGGTCAGATGTATCGATCAAAGTTTGCTAAAGGCCCCCTAGGTAACTGAACCCTCAGGAGAAACAATCGTCATGTCTTCTTTTTCTGTTGTTTCAATATCTTCGTAAAGAGTCATTTCAATATGTTTGGTTCTGTAGCAGAGGTTCTGTGAAGTGCTTATGTTCCTCAGAGGTCCAGAAAGCCTGCGAGTCTGTGGGTAAAGGTGGGTAAGGAGAGAGAGGGAAGGAGGCTAGAGAGAGGCTCAGTGCTGAGATAAGGACAGTGTTCTAAAGCCTCCTGGGGGGGAGGCTGGGGTGCACAAACACCCACGACTAATCCAGACAGAAACTGAATAATCAAGGGGACGAGCACTGTGAAGTCATGTGGTCACCTCTCCCTCTAGAAATACACATTGCCCTCAGTAAGCCTCCTCCCGCCCCAGAAGAGCATTAGGAAGGTCTGGAGAGGGGGAGTATTGGCAGAAATGGAAAAAGCAGGTTGAAGGAATTAGCCTGGAGCAGAGAGACCAAGAAACGCAAGCCAGCAGATGGAAGGCAGACTTTTCATGGAAGTCTCCAAGCCCAAGTCAAGTTCTGGGACCACCAAGTACAAGTCAAAGAGTGCTCATTTAACCCCTTTGGGCCCCCACGCGCGTGGAGGAAGACTGGACAGAGAGGGAGAAGGGGCCATTGAAGGTACAGTATTTACTATGGGATTTAACTCCTGAAAGGCCTCCCAGTAGCTTCAGATCTGCTCAAGAATCCTTCATGTCCTGCTGGTTCGCAGTGAGTGGCTCACAGCTTCAAGGCCTCCTCTGCCAGATGGAGAACTATTTCAGGCATCCTGCCTCTATTTTGTACTGTAGCAATGCAGACAGGAAACCTGACCCCATTTTCAGGTTCTAAAGAGAAATTCTAAGTACCTGAAAGCCTGAGGAACATGGTGGCTTTTATTTAAGATGTGGAGCTAGAGAGCACATACCTGGACTTGGGCCTGCAGCAGCACCAAACTGCACCAAGGGTTCCCTTTATTTTCTCTCCCGTCTGTGTTTCTCCTTTTCCCTCCGCTGGATTAGCCACGGGGACTCCAAGTTCTTCATTCTGCGGTCCTGGTACCACGATCCTCCTGGGAATTATAAAGTTATTCACCTTCTACATCGAGCACTTCTTATTTTTTCCCCGGCAACGTAAGTCATCCTTAAGAGGAGTCAGGGTGCTAGCTCTTAAATATATTTTAGTCATCCCTTTGTACATTAAATGCTCTTTCTTGGAGACTGCTCCTGACATGGTGTTCACCGTGCTCTCAGCTGGCCTCCTGAAGTTCTGCCCTGCCTTCCCCACCAGGTACAGTTCAGGAGCTGCCTACCTCAGGGTGATAGGTTATCTTCTAGTTGCTTTATTCCTTTCCCTCTTACATTCAGAGAATATAATTTCAATACATAAACTTCTCTGTGACCACAGCTTTATTTGCGACCCACAGGTTTTGTTATGGCATATTTTCATTATCATTCAATTAATAAAATTCTAATTCCCATTGCAACTTTATCTTTGACCTACATAATGATCAGAAGTATGTTTTTAATATCCAACTATTTGGTAAAATATTGGTTATATATTTTTAAATTTCTTGCTTATTCGGAGTCTTGTTTTATAACCAGCATATAGTCAGTTTTATAAATGTGCCACGTGCACCTAAAAATTTCTGCGTAATATATATATTCCATCATTGCTGGTGCAGGGTTTTATGTAAATTTAGGCCAGAGTTTTTAATGACGGTATTCAGATCTTCTATCATCTGCTGATTTGTTGTTGTGGTTCTATGTTACTGATCTAGGTAATTTAGATTTTTCTATTTCGACTTAGTTTTTTGGAATTTCCCTTCATATATTGCATTGAAGTTTAGATATATAATATATTCCTTGTAAAGTTAACAGTGGGTTTTATTATCCTGCCTCATCGCCAGTGATAATTTTGGCTTTCAAATCTGTGTTAACATTAAAAAAAATCTTCAATTGTATTTATTGTTGTTATGACATAATTTTTGAATCCTTTAATTTACAGTCTGACTCTTGTCTCTTGTAAGTGGCATAGAATTAGGTTTTTTGTTTGTTCCAATAATCCTTGTCCTTTAATTTGAGTATTTACAGTTAATGTATTTTCTTTTTTTTTTTTTTAAATTTTATTTATTTATTTATTTATTTATTTATGGCTGTGTTGGGTCTTCGTTTCTGTGCGAGGGCTTTCTCTAGTTGTGGCGAGCGGGGGCCACTCTTCATCGCGGTGCGCGGGCCTCTCACTGTCGCGGCCTCTCTTGTTGCGGAGCACAGGCTCCAGACGCGCGGGCTCAGTAGCTGTGGCTCACGGGCCTAGTTGCTCCGTGGCATGTGGGATCTTCCCAGGCCAGGGCTCGAACCCGTGTTCCCTGCATTGACAGGAGGACTCTCAACCACTGCGCCACCAGGGAAGCCCTAATGTATTTTCTTATAGACCGTTTACTCCTTGTTTACTATTTGTCCCACCTTGTTATGTTCCTTTTGCTCTTCTTTCTTCCTTTTAGATTTCTTCAAATTCCATTTTCCCTTGTATTAGCTTGTTATTTTTACATAAGTAGCAGTTACACATGTACCATGACTTACTAGCTTTTTTACTGCTTCTCAAGCAATGCTGAGATCTTAAATTTCTTTGACTACTTTTTTCCTCTTCCATTTGTTTTTAATGCATTCTAAGTTTTGATATATTTTATTATTACTCTTTTGTGCAGTTAGATTTTATTTAGGTTTATCCACTTATTTATCCTTTCTGTTATACATAATTCTTTATAAAGTCCGTATTTTCATCTGTGATAACCTTCCTTCTGCCTGCGGGTCTCCCTTTATAATTTAATTCAGTCGGTTCTGATGAGAACATATTTTCTAAATTTTGTTTGTCTGCAAATTTCCTTATTTCATCTTTCCTTCCAAACAACATTTTCTCTGCCTCTAGAATTCCCAATGGGCAGCTCTTTTCTTTAGCACTTAAAAATGTTATTCCATTATTTCCTAGCATCCAATCAGTTTCGTTGAGAAGTAAGCTGTAATCTTAATCCTGTTCCTTTGAAAGGAATCTCTCTCTTTTTCCTGGGGCTGCTTTTAAGATGTCATGTTTTTCTTTGTTATTCATGAATTGTACTGTGGTGATCTTAGGTGTGGTTTTCTTTGTATTTATTCTTGCTGCATTTTTTTTAGTGCTTATTGAATGTATGGCTCCATATATTCTTTTTAGTTTTAGAGAACTCTCAGCTGTTATTTCTGAAATATTGTTTTCATCCCAATCTCTCTCTCCTTTTTTCTTTGGACTCTAGTTTACACGTATGATAAAAATGTTTCCTGTGGCCCATATGTCTCAAATGCGCTTTTGTGTACTTCTTATTCTTTTCGTTTCCCATGCTTTAGTCTTAATATTTTTACTACTCTATCTTCCAGTTCACTTACCTCTCTTTACCTGTGTCCAATCCACTACCGAGTTTTAAATTTCGTATAATTTTTATTTCTATCAGTTCAACTTCAATCAGTTCCTAGTTTCTAGTTGTCAAGTTAAATTCTCCACCTTGTCATCTATTTTCTTGAACTTGATAACATTTACCAAAATATGTATGAACTTTAATGTTTAGGTCATCTATGATTCTGATTGTTTTGTTTTTTATTCATTTAATTCTCCTTTTCTTGGTAGTCTTGGTGGTTCTTCAGTGAATGAATACCAGACTTGGGATATGACAAGTTGTAGAGAATCTGAATGACATTACAGTTGCCCTTTGAACAACCTGGGTTTGAACTGCACAGATCCACTTATACATGGATTTTTTTTTCCCTAAGTAATACAGTACTACATGATCTGTGGTTGGTTGAATCCTCAGATTCAGAACCACAGATAAGAAGGGCCGACCATAAAGTTATATGTGGATTTTTGACTGCACAGGGAGTCAGCGTCTCTAACCCCTACATTGTTCAAGGGGTCAACTGTATTTTCTTGAGGAGAGAATTTCCTATTCTTAGGTAGGGAGCAGAGGGGAAGATCACCTCAGTCACTGGACCAACTTCATACTCATTTTCCTTCTTTATCAGGTTCAATGTAGATGTTGCATCAACCTTCCTAACACAGACACACACACCCACACACACCCACACACATATGTAGAGACTTTCAATGTCCTAGTTCATTAGTTTTCCATTGGGCCAGAAATCTTTCATAGGTTCTGAACCCCAGTTTTGTCTCTTCAGCATTATGAGCCAACTAAGTCTTTGCTTTGACTTCAGTTAGCTTTTGTTTGACTTCTTAGCATCTTGCCTTGTCTACCTATTTATACATGGAAAATACTGCAAGGGAACACTGTTGCTGAATCCAGCTCAGTTCTCTGAATCTTTACTCTCTCTGTGATTTTGGTCCTTAAAATTCTAGCTGCCTTGTTATTTCTCAATTCCAACTCTGGTTTCCTTAGTCCTATGACATTGTCCTAAGATCTACTGGCTTTTCTACCTCTTAGGAGTCACATTTGGTTTCTCAGACTTTTGCTCTTCATCGGTAGTTTCTAAATGACTGGGCTAGAAAAGCATGTGCAGAATATTGTTCTCACTTCAGTGAGTTTCTTTCTCTATTTTACTCTTCTAGGTCATGGCTACCTCAGTAGCTTTCTAACGCTCACAGTCAAATGTTGCTTATGATTTATCTGGCCTTTCTAGTATGTTTTCCTAAGGTAAACTGATATAGTTGGAAACAGAAGTTCGTACCCACCATTTAAAAAATTCTGTTTTGTCTTTCTATGAATTCTCTTCTTGTCCCATCTTCTGTCACTTTTTCCCACCAAAAATTCCCATTCTCACAGATAGATTATTGTAAGATTAAAAATTATTATTAAGGGCTTCCCTGGTGGCGCAGTGGTTGAGAATCTGCCTGCCAATGCAGGGGACACGGGTTCGAGCCCTGGTCTGGGAAGATCCCACATGCCACGGAGCAACTAGGCCCATGAGCCACAACTACTGAGCCTGCACATCTGGAGCCTGTGCTCAGAGGCTGCGCAACAAGAGAGGCCGCGACAGTGAGAGGCCTGCGCACCGCGATGAAGAGTGGTCCCCACTTGCCGCAACTAGAGAAAACCCTCGCACAGAAACGAAGACCCAACACAGCCAAAAATAAATAAATAAAGAAATAAAAATTAAAAAAAAATTATTATTAAGCTAATATGTTAATTTTGAAAGGAATTAATTTTGCTTTGAACAAGAACACAGATTGGTGAATGGAATATGGAAGATTCCTTAAGACCTTTTTCATCTCTAAGAGTAGTATCCAACCATTGGTACCATAATAAGTTTGTCAACTGTGGAAGAAAGCAGTCTTTATAACATCAACATTATTCAATAATCTCAAAAACTGCTTTACTTTCCTGCTCATGCCACCAATTTCCAAATGTTCAATGGGAGCAGAGAATCATGGGATGGGACATGGAGAAATGGCCTGTCATAGTAACTATAAACATTGGAAGAATGAAATTATAAATAAAGAGGGTTTTCTATGAATATATTTGAAATGTTTGTTCCTAAAGAACTTGTAGAATAAGACTCAGAAGTTTACAGAGAAACACCTCTTGATAAGTATGAAACTCAGTAAAATTTATCTCATAATAGTTTTTTCTTTTGTGTTATGTGATTGTCAGAGTGACACAAAACTATTTTTATCTGGACTTCACAGATCTTCTTATTTTTACTATGGGATCAGTGACCCTACATGTTTGAAAAGTGGCAAAATAGTTAAAATTGGAACATTTCCCCCAAATCCAGGGCATATGACTTACATTTCTGTAGAAGGCAATATTATATTTCTGTCCAGTTCTGGGGTAAACATTTTCATACCTGCCAATCCAATTTGACTAATGTATTGTTGTTACAGTGCATTAGTGGAAAATAAATGGTAAATTCAGTCAAACAGCCATTTCATACATCAGAAAGGAAAATCAGTCAACACAACTGTCTGACCGAAATGAATGAAGAAAACAATTCAAGGCAAACAACTGTCCCAGTAGACTTGTATAAATACAGTAGTGGTGTCATGTGCAGAATTAATCTTTCCTCACCCTTAACTGGAGAACACTCTGCCAGCCAATTCAGTCACTCAAATGATAACTGAATTATAATATTCCAGTTTCATTTACTCTCAGTTACTGGTGACTGCCCTTCCTTCTCCTTCATCTGTCCATCAGTGGAGAATGTCAGAGCAGGAGAATAGTAATATTGGCAGATTGTAATGTACTGTCTTGAATTCCACAGCTTCAAAATTCTTAGGCTAACTCAATGATCTTAAAAGAGTCTGGTGCAGAAAGGATATGTGAATTAAATGGCAGACCACCGGCTGACCCTTCCAGCACTAACATCCCTTATTCCTGGTTCTAATATATCACAGAATACTCAAGAGGAAGTTTTTGAGTGGTCAGCAGAAATATGGCTCCAAAGCAGGCACATGGAAAAGAAATGTTGTCATCTGTGATCCACTTTAAAGTTGACTTGTCTTTTACTCATAAACCAGATTCAGTGTGAATTCTCTTCTGCTAAATGTTAGAGAATCTGTTGGAGGAGTGTGGCCAATTCTTTTGAATTTTTTTACTCTCTAACATTTTTTTAGACATCTTTATTGGAGTATAATTGCTTTACAATGGTGACTTGGTTTCTGCTTTATAACAAAGTGAATCAGCTATACATATACATATATCCCCATATCTCCTCCCTCTTGCATCTCCCTCCCACCCTCCCTACCCCACCCCTCTGGGTGGTCACAAAGCACCGAGCTGATCTCCCTGTGCTATGTGGCTGCTTCCCACTAGTATCTGTTTTATATTTGGTAGTGTATATATGTCCAAGCCACTCTGTCACTTCATCCTAGCTTACCCTTCCACCTCCCCATCTCCTCAAGTCCATTCTCTACGTCTGCATCTTTATTCCTGTCCTGCCCCTAGGTTCTTCAGAACAATTTTTTTTTTTTTTTTTTTTTTAGGTTCCATATGTATGTGTTAGCATACGGTATTTGTTTTTCTCTTTCTGACTTACTTCACTCTGTATGACAGACTCTAGGTCCATCCACCTCACTGGAAGTAACTCAATTTCATTTCTTTTTATGGCTGAGGAATATTCCATTGTATATATGTGCCACATCTTCTTTATCATTCATCTGTCGATGGACACTTAGGTTGCTTCCATGCCCTGGCGATTGTAAATAGTGCTGCAATGAACATGGTGGTACATGTCTCTTTTCGAATTATGGTTTTTTAATGGTTTTTTATATGCCCAGTAGTGGGATTGCTGGGTCGTACGGTAGTTCTATTTTTCGTTTTTTAAGGAACCTCCATACTGTACTCCATAGTGGCTGTATCAGTGTACATTCCCACCAACAGTGCAAGAGAGTTCCCTTTTCTCCACACCCACTCCAGCATTCTTTATAGATTTTTTGATGATGGCCATTCTGACTGGTCACACAAAGAACTTCGGCATGGTGTTCATCATCTAGCTAATCCTAACATGCAGACATTTATGAGAGTAAAGTCAGGTCTTTGCCAGAGTGGGTTGCTTATTTGGGCAACTGGGTCAAATCAAGAAGGGCAAATGTAGGCTGCCAGAGTAAATAAGGAGAGGAAAAACAAAAAGAACGAGACATTATCATTCATCAGTGATTTTCCCCCCAATATTCTTAGCCTCCACCTATCTCCATCTTACTGGTAACACAGGAACTAGACTGAACAATCAGGTAAAAGGTCTCACAGAAACTGAGTTAATATAGAAAATAAAAAAATAAAACATAAAATTGTAAATTTTCTTCCTAGGGATAATTGAGATGATAGTTCAGTAATAACGTAAGATCAGGTGAAGTCTAAAGAAATTTTAGAAAACCTGGATAAAGTAAGAAAACATCTGTTCACCGGCATCCGAATGTTCGCGAGACACCGAGACATGCGGGCCAAGTTCTGGAGAGAAGGGAAACACAGACGAGAGCTTGACATTTGGCGCAGCTTTTCTCCTTGGGGCATTTGCTGATTCAACTCATACAGCCTAGGAACTGAAAAGCCAAGGAGTTCAAAAGACTAACCACAGAAGCCAAACGGCAAGAGCTCAAGCTAAAAGCAACAACTAATGGAATGACAGGCTACACGTATCCTTAGTCTCACAGGGCTGGGGGAACCATTACATTTAAAGCCTAACAAATACAAGGGTAGTTGGGAATAGGGAGAATCCAAACTTTCACATGGTAATCCCAAAGGGCAACACCCGTAGAGGAAGGACAAGACAGAAATAGAGCAACCTTCACACAGACTGAAAAACAGCTTTGAATGAGCTCAAACTGAGAATGGACTAAGGTTTCCAGTCCCTATAGAACTGTCTGCCATGAGCAAAAGGAAATCTTTTCAAGAGAACGATAACAGCATCCAGAATGTGGCGGTATCTTAATAGTTTCCTAAAATAAGTTAAGCCCAATTTTAATATAAAAAATAATTGGACATACCAGGAAAAAGACTAAATGATTAAAAGCTCAAAAAAAGAAAAAAAAAAAAAGGACAATGTAAATAGACACAGGAGGACAAGAGTTAGTAGGCGGTTAAAAAACAAAACAAAACAACTATGATTAAACAAAGAAAACAGACACATGGCAAATAAGCATATGAAAAGATGCTACACATTCCATGTCATCAGGGAATTTTCAATTAGAACAACAGTGAGATACCACTACACACCTATTCAAATGGCTAAAATCCAAATACTGAAATCCCAAAGTTGTTGACGATGCAGAACAACTGGAATTCTCATGTGTTGCTAGCAGGATACTTGGCAGTTTCTTACAGAACTAAACATACTTTTACCATACAGTGATCTAGTAATCATGCTCTTTGGTATTTACCCATAGGAACTGAAAAGTTATGTCCCCATAAAAACCTGCACATGGATGTTTATAACAGTTTCTTTCATAATTGCCAAAACTTGAAATCAACCAAGGTGTTTTTCAATAGGTGAATGGATAAACAAACTATGGTATCTCTGTACAAAGGAATAGCATTCAGCGCTAAAAAGAAAAGGCTATGAAGCCATGAAAAGACATGGAAGAAGCTTAAATGCATATTGCTAAGGGAAAAAAAGCCAATCTGCAAAGGCTACGTGCATATTATATGATTGCTGTATGAAATTTAGGAAAAGGCAAAAGTGTGGAGACAGTCAAAAGATCAGTGGTTGCCAGAGGTTGTGGGGAGGGAGAAAAGGATGGGTGAAGCCCGGAATTGTAAAGGCAGAGAAACTCCTGTGTATGGTTCTGTAATGGTGGATACAGGTTATTGCACGTTTGTCAAAAATCATAAAATGTACAAAACAAAGAGTGAGGTCTAAAGTAAAGCATGGACATTAGTTAGTAATAATGTATCAATATTGGTTCATTAACTATAACAAATGTATTACGCTAATGTAAGATGTTAATAATAGGGGAAACTAGGGTGAGAGGTAAGGAAGTATGAGAACTCTGTCCTTTCTGCTTAATTTTTCTGTAAACCAGAAACTGCTCCGAAATAGTCTGTTAATTTAAAAAACAAATCTAGACCTGCATACAAAACTTGCACGTAAACCCAACCACAGCAGCATTATTCATACGAGCCCCAAAGTGGAAGTAACCCAAATGGCCATTTACCGTGAATGGATAAATGAAACATAGTAATATCCACACCATGGACTATTATTCAGCCATAAAAAGAAATCAAGTACTGATACATGCTACAACATGCATGAACTTTGAAAACATGCTAAGTAATCGTATGATTCCATTTGTATGCAATGTCCAGTCTAGACAAATCTGTAGAGACAAAGGATATTAGTGGCTGCCTAGGGTTTGGAGATATGGGGGAGTGAGTGACTTATAATAGATTCTTTTTCTTTTGGGGGGGGTGGATGAAAGTTCTAAAATTGATGGTGGTGGTAGATGCATAAGACATTAAATTGTACACTTTAAATAATATGGAAAGTAAATTATATATCAATGAAACTATTATTTAAAATTCTGATTAATGTATTAAAAAAAGGACAACATATACAATTTAAGCAAAAAGTATTTGAGGAAATGCAACCAAAAGAAACTTCTAGAATTAAAAAAGCTGAAATTAAGCACTCAGAAGATCGGTTGAACAGTACCTTAGTCAAACAAAAGAAAGGATTACAAATGTCAGTTAAAAAATAACTACACTAAAATTTGGAGGGAAAGTGATGGAAAACAGAGAAATAAGTACTTAGGACATATAGAGTATATATAAAACACTGTGTCTAGCCAACCCCAAGTCACACAGCCTAGGGAGGAGACACACAGCCTACCTGAATCACAAGGACTCCTCCAAAGGAAAAAGGAGGTTCTGATGCCAGAAGTGGAAGGAATGAATTACAAAGAAAAAGAACAATGGTAAACTATAATCTAGATATACATTGGTAAATACATAGGTTCCCTGGGGTTGTGATCTGGTACAAACAATTAAAAAAAAAGATAAGACTCATAGTAGAGGCTGCTAGACTCTGCTGAGGAAAATGTCCAGGGAGGGAAGAGTTGATTTATTTCCTTGTTTTTTGAGAGTCCACATATAAGTGACATCATGCACTATTTGTCTTTGTCTTATTTCACTTAGCATAGTGTCCTCCAGTTTTATCCATGTTGACTTAAATGACAGGATTTTCTTCTTTTTTAAGGTTGAATAATATTCCATTGTATATATATACCATATTACCTTTATCCATTAATCTACTATGGACACTTAGGTTGTTTCCATACCTTGGCTCTTGTGAATAATGCTACAGTGAATGTGGGAGTACAGATATCTCTTCAAAAATGATGATGTTTCCTTTGGATATATACTCAGAAGTGGGAGGGAGGAAGAACTTACGACACAAATCGACCATGTGTAAAAGACGTAGGAATGAAAAACTCTGAACACCTAGGAAGAGTGTGGAGTATTTGGAAAGGTCACTGTTCAAGGTCATACATAGTTTAAAATTATGACATTTCAGTGAGCCTGTGTGCATGAAGGCTTGCTTATATTTCGGGATTTGAATACAGGGCAAAGAAGTGCTGCTAAATTTTCGATCAACATCAAAAAAAGGGTGGAAATGTTTTTTTCTTTTATTATGAAACTGGAGGAAAGGCAAGCCTAGAATTCTAGGCCCACTAGAATTTTCCCTGATGATAGTGGTAATTTAGGAGAAGAAGAAGGATCCAAGGCCATAGAACAATTTTGAAAGCAAAATAAGGCTGCTGAGTCTTCACCCAGTGTATGAGATTAAGTTCTAATGGCATATGATGAAGTGGGCGTGACACAGCTGGCAGAGCTGGTTGAGTTGTTGAAAATGGCTCTTGAAGCTACAGGTATTGGACAGTAGACGTAGAAAAAGAACAAGGTAAATCCAAAAGAGTGGAAGGACAAAATTAATCAAGAGAAAAGTCAAAAATAGAGAAGAAAAGCAGTAAACTTGGCAGATAAAACCAAAAGCTTGTTCTTTAGAAAGACCAATAAAATAAGCAATATTTGGCAAATATGATCGAGGTGGGACTAGCTATAACACAGAGAGAATTTTTTTTTTTTAATTACGAAAGAATACTATGGTAGCTTTACACCAACACATTTGAAAATCTGGACAAAATGGCTGATTATTGATTAGTTATATGCAGCCATTATTTACTCCTGTTTTGAGTAGAGAATACAAGTAGCTTTATGAAATTAGAAAATATAATCAAAGATATACACCTTAGAAAGACATCAGTTATTTTCCAATGTATCAAAAAATTAGAAGAGTCCTAAATACAAAAATCAGAGATGGAAAATTTACCCAAAAAGTAACGAAGCACATTTCTTTGAAGATCTTAAGTTCTAAGTAATATTAGCAAATAGATTCCAGCAACATATTTTTAAAAAGTCATTATGATCAAGAGGGATTTATCACCATAAAGCAGATTTTTTCAAGTAGGATAAAGTTGGAATGAGGAAAGAAATGTCCATATCCAATATCAAAACACACTCCAAATTTCAGCAGTTTAAAAGAATCTAATACGCTGTAACAGTACATCAGTAGATTATTAAAGCAGAGTAGGAACCCATGTATATGTGAGAAATAAAATATAGGGTAAATAAAGTACAGGCTGTCTTCACTGTGGAGCTATAAAAATGATCATAGAAGCTGAACTGTGCAAAGTTGATCTCAGTGATTGATGGGGAAAATATTATTGTTCTATGACCTTAAAATCTTTCTGACAAAAACACCAGAAACTTTCTTGTTTGTTATAAAGTTATAGATAGACTTAAAAAAATTAGTAAATCTTGTATTTAGTTAATACAGTGCAACCTAAAACATTAGAAGTATTGAAAATTAACATGTTTTATTCCACTGTAAAAAACTTATGAGACTTCTAGTTTTGAGTCCAGCAAGGAAGGAGCTTGGAAGTTGCCACTCTGTCCTAACAGGTAAATATCTGGACACACTGAAAAATCAACAATTCTTCTTAGATTCATTAGAGAAGTGAGGTCACAGGAAAAATCACCGTGCCCAAAATTGGAGAGGCAGATGGCAGATACAGAGAGTAACAACTTACCGGAACAGAAACCCAAGAGCAGAAATCTCTGTGGAAAGCAATGGTGAGGTAGGAAAACCTGAACTATATTTGAAGGATTGCTGGAGGCTTGTGTGGAAAAGTCTGTGAGGTAAAAACTCCAGGGAAGCCCCTATCCTTTTGCGACTTTTGTCTCTTGAGCTCTACCAGGTTGTGACTACCAGGTGAAGGTCAAAGGAAAATCCCCTTGGAATTCTGGCAGGGGGAGGGTGAAAGGAGCAATTTTGAAATACACCAGAGCATTCTGCTGTTCTTCATAAGGCCTGCCCTCAGGAGAAACTGTTTTACCAGAGGCCTAACGTATGGGGTTTTGTCAGAGCCTAACTGACCTGGGGGAAGGGAAATATCCTACCGTGACCCCTGCCGGCCATTGTGTTTCACCTAAGGTGAGGGAAAATACTGAGAGGCACTTGTGACATTCATAGCTGAGGAGCACATGCTCATTATAAGACTGAGACCTAATCATAAGACTATGCAATGCTTCTATAACGCCACATCTCTAAAGGACTATGTACTGCAGTGAATTTCACCAGTGCATCGTGTCTGGATTTTCAAGGAAGAGAAAAGTGAATCATATAAAATGCTTGATTAAACCGAGAAATGGCAGAAAAAGAGTGGAATGTAAAAAAGGAACAAAGAACACTGGCAATAAATATGAAACAGTAACAAATATGGTAGGTATTAATCCAATGATATCAATAATCATTTTAAATACCAATGGTATAAATACGCCAGTTAAAAGACAGAGATGGTCACAGAGGATCAATAAACAAGATCCAAATATAAGAAATCTACTTTAAATATGAAGGCATATATAGCTTAAAAGTAAAGGGTTGGGGAAAGCTACATCATGCTAACACTAATTAAAAGAAAGTTTGAGAAGCTGTATCAATCTCAGACAAAGCAGAGTTCAGAGCAAAGAAAATTATCAGACAAAGAGGGGGACGTTCCATAATGATAAAGGGGTCAATTCTCCAAGAAGACATAACAATTCTTCATGTTTATGTGCCTAACAACAAAGCATCAAAATTCGTGAGACAACAACTGATAGAACTGCAAGGAGAAAGAGAGAAATCCACTATCATAGCTGGAGATTTCTACACCGCTTTATCATAAATGGACAAATCCATCAGGGAGAAAATCAGTACAGACATAGCTGAATTCAGCAACACCATCGACCAAATGGATATAATAAACATCTACAGACTACTTCAACAACAGCAGAATACACATTGTCTCAAGCTCACATGAAGTACACACGAAGACAAACCACATTCTAGGCCATAAAACACACTCTAACAAATTTAAAATGTCAGAAATCATATAAAGTCTGTTCTCAGACTGCAGCGAGGTCAAACTGGAAGTCAAGAACAAAAACAAAGCTGGAAAATTCCAAAATACTTGAAGATTAAACGGTTCAATTCTAAGCAATACATGGACCTTGCTGTCTGTATGTGAACTGAATATCATGCACAGTGACCAATCACCTACAGACTTTGAAAGAAGGGACCTGATTGTTCACTGACCATGATACACATCTGTCATATATCCCGGGTGATTTGTGGAGTTAAGAACTAGCTGTGAAGTTTGTACTTTATGCCCTTCCTCACAGTTAATATGGCAGTAACTGAAATTTGATGGTTTTGTTGTGGTCCTGGGATTATTTAACTAAATCATGGTAACTGAAATTCATGCATGGGCAAACTGTTCAGAGCGAGGACTGCATGTGTAGCATACATTGGGTAATATTCCATTGCAAGAAACAAATACCTAGAAGAATGTAAGATAGGATGAGAAATCATACTCTTGTTATGAGGAAGTCTGTCCCTAAGCAGAACATGAAACTGAGATATCATAAAGAAAAAGGCGAGTTGATTTGACTTCATAAAAATTAAAGAATTCTGCACGGCAAAAGGCAACCCAAACATAAAGATAACTGACAAACTGGGAAACAAAACATAAATATTTGACCATGGATTTGGCCAACAATTCCTTTTCTTCACAATAGTATGAGGAGGGAAAATCTCAGTGAGTCAAACCTCATGAATCAATAGATGAGAGGTTAGACTAAAGTTCTCATATGGTGTGGATTTAATTTTATGGAATGCAACTTACCTTCCAACAGAAAATGTATTACCAGTCTTATGAAGATCCTTGGCAATGCAAGTAGAGAAACCTTGAGTAACTGTGTGATAGATGCATCTCTTTCCTGTTCTATAAGAGGAGGAGAACAATTAACAGAATGTCTATTTCTCCAGGGCAGAATTCCAATATTGCCTCTGTACCACTGAGCCTTGTAAAACATCGAAGCGGACAGTCTTTAGCAAATCACTCTTAAAGAGTCAAGAGGGAAAGAAATGGAAAGGCTAATGAACTTGCCAATGACCTGTGTAGCCCTGACTGCTGAAAACAGCGATGATGGGAAATATGTGATGCCACGTACGTGAAACTTGAAGAGCACAGAGATTCAAATGCAGTAGAGTAGGGAAGAATGCCTCTGATAACCCACCCAAGTTGAATTATTTATAGTCTCAACTGGGAAATGTTGATTAAGAAATGAGAGGACACAGGCAAGAGCGGCCCCTGAAATTGTGCCTAAATACCTCCAATATTCCTAAGGAATCCCGCGGACAACTGTGTCAGAGCGGAGCTGACAAAGGGAGTATAGTAAGCACAGAGGTCATGGCCTTGTCAGCCAGCATACGGAGAGCATTACTGATCCTCAGCAAATCATTACTGATCCTCAGGAAAATGTACTGTGACTGGGTCTAAAACCTGACTGGAATTTTCCATAGATGTGTGATATTGGAGATGGGTTTGCAGCTGCACTTGCCAAATCACCTTTGCAAAGCACAGTAGGCCACAGCCAGAGGAGCAAAGGCTGCTCTGCTCTTTCTCAAGCAGAAAAGGATTTTAGAAGTGCCCACTTCTGTCCCACAAAGGATGGGGCTAGCAGATTACGAATGAGTGATTAGCACAGTATCTGTGATCCCTCGGCTAATTTCCGTCTTGAAGCTGGGCTATACAGACTCAGGTGTTGGGTGATGAGCCACAAGCCGTCTGAACAGGTGCTTAATCAGGACTGGACAGGATGAATTCAGGCCTGGGCATCTGGCATCTGGTTCCAGCCCTTTTCCTGGCAGTTAACCTTTAGACATGTCCCTGACACCTTTGCATCTGTAGCTTTTCGTTGTTGTTGTCTGGTTGTTTAAATGTGTAAAATGGTGATAACACTACTTGGTGGCATATTCTATTTTAAAAAACCTTCCATTACTCCACGCACATCAAACAGTAAATGCGTTCTCTTACTAAACCTGCATAACAATTTTCTGAACTCTTGTGCTCTGGGCAAGACTTATGAATACAGCAGGCAAATAAAGTGAAAGGTGAGACAGTACATAGTGTTGTATTCAATTGGGTCTTGATACCCAAGTGTGACTCTTCACCAAGGATTATGCTGTAGTTAAGGACACAGATTAAAGTTGTTTAGAGTGTGTCCTAAAGTCTCACTGGCAGAATTTAAATCTCTACTCTGGAAATTGTAGACCTGAGACAAATTGCTTCCCTCAAGTTCATTTCCTGCATCTGAGAAAGATAATAGTATCTACCTTGTAGTAGACTGAATAATACCATTGCCCCCAAATGTCCACATTCTAATCCCCAGAACCTGTGAATGTCACCTTAAGTGGCAGAAGGGACTTTGCCAGTGGGATGAAAGTAAGGGTTTTGAGATGGGGAGATTCTCCTGGACTACCTGGATGGACCCAAATGTAACCACTGGTATTCTCATAAGAGAGAGGCAGAGGGAGTTTTTACTCCAAAGAGAATGTGATGATGAAGTTGGGGTTGGATTGATGTGGCCAGAAGTCAAGGAATGCTGGCAAGGAAACAGATTCTCCCTTGGAGCCTCCAGAAGGAGGATGGACGGCCTTGTCAACTCCTCGTTCCAGCCCAGGGAAACTGGTTTTGGACCTCTCTCTTCCAGAACCATAAGAAAATAAGTGTGTTTTGTTTTAAGCAAGCACATTTGTCGTAATTTGTTACAGCAGCCATAGGAAACTACTGCGTACCTCATAGGAACTATTTCTCCAATTAAAATGTGTGACTGGAAACACACTTGGTGGCATGTCTGACACATGGTAGGTACGCTACTGTAGGTCGTTCTCGGAAACTGAAGCCTTGGTTTTGAGGGATCATCAAAACCAGTACAGTGGTTGCCATGTTTCTCCTTGTTCATCCTGGTGACAACCTGGTAGAGAGAGCTCCATCCTTTCCCACAGGATGCCCACCCCAGTACTTAGAGGGAAGAGGTTATGTCTCACTTAAGGCACCTTCCTCTTTTCCTTTCTACTTTTTTTTTCATTCATCTTCATCCAACTGGCCTTTCTAAATTTTAAAGAAAACAAGACCATTTCTCAATGGATTCAGATACTACCCCAAGTTAATATTCCAACCAAGTTCTTGTTCTTCCGGGTCTCATCACCAGAAATTTCTGAGCCTAAATCCTCTCTAGTTTCTAGGATCACCCATTTTCTCATTTCTCCCTTCTCTAGTTCAGAGTCTTGTCAGTTTAGTCCTTTCCCTAACCACAACTTATAATAAGGTGACACAGCAAAGTGATGAAAGTCTAGACGGTCTGGTTTTAGTCCTGGGTTTTTGCCACCTACTTACTGTGTGGCATTAGGCAAGCTATTCAACCTCTCTGGGCCTCAGTTTCCCCCAAAAAAGGTGAATATTACGTACCTATAGGGTTGCCATTATGAGGATTAAGTGAGTTAATATTTGCTAAGCACTTAGAATAGTACTTGTTGTAGTCTAAGCACTACAGCTGTGCTTGTTAATAATAGTAATTGCAATTCCAAGCGTAAAACTTACTCAGCTTTCTGTCATAACTTTGAAAGGTTGGTCTATCTTTTGGCCGGCGTTTCAGGTAACTGAGTCGAGGCACGGGCTGAGGCATTGCTACCACTGGGTGGTGTGTTCCCAGAACTTGGAACAGCGGTGTGCAATGGGTAGTGGTTCTACTTGGAGACGGGGCAGACTGGACAATGACAGCCCGGGAAGGAGGTGTGGTGTCCATAGCTTCGGGGTCAGAGGTGCCGCCTGCTGAATGACCAATGGCAGCCGAAGCCGTAAATGGGGGGCCGGGGAAAACGGGGGCAGAATGGACAGTGACGGCCCGGGAAGGAGGTGTGGTGTCCATAGCTTCGGGGTCAGAGGTGCTGCCTGCTGAATGACCAATGGCAGCCGAAGCCGTAAATGGGGGGCCGGGGAAAAGAGGGGCAGAATGGACAATGCCAGCCTGGGAAGGAGGTGTGGTGTCCATAGCTTCCATATCAGAGCTGCTGCCTGCCTGATCTGAGAAAAGGGAGTGAAAGTGGGAGAGCTTCTCCCTAGCTTCTGACTCTTCTCGAGGTCTAGCACGCACTGGACAGCTCAGCCTGGTGCTGTGACATTCCATTGTACGTGTCACAGAGCAAGGGCAGGCGGGGGCGGGGGTGGGGCGGGGGCCACAGGCAAGCCCAGCCCGTGGAGAAACCCGGCCCAAGGGCAAAGAGCCCGAACCCTTCTGGATTTTCTAGCAGCTGGGATTTCTCGCTGTGGGTGGCAGGTGTTTGGCACCGGATGGGCCACCGTGCGGAGACTGTTGGGGACTCTGGAAGCCTTCTCCTCCAGAGCTCACCCTGCCTGGGCACCAGCTCTGCAGGTGTTGCGTTTAACGTTGTCCCAGAGGTCTCTTAGGCTGTCTTCATTCCTTTTCATTCTTTTTTCTTTAGTCTGTTCCACAGCAGTGAATTCCACCGTCTGTCTTCCAGGTCACTTATCCGTTCTTCTGCCTCCGTTATTCTGCTATTGATTCCTTCTAGTGTAGTTTTCATTTCAGTTATTGTATTGGTCATCTCTGTTTGTTCTTTAATTCTTCTAGGTCTTTGTTAATCATTTCTTGCATCTTCTCAATCTTTGCCTCCATTCTTATTCCACGGTCCTGGATCATCTTCACTATCATTATTCTGAATTCTTTTTCTGGAAGGTTGCCTATCTCCACTTCATTGAGTTGTTTTTTTCTGGGGTTTTATCTTGTTCCTTCATCTGGTATGTAGCCCTCTGCCTTTTCATCTTGTCTATCTTTCTGTAACTGTGGTTTTTGGTCCACAGGCTGCAGGATTGTAGTTTTCCTTGCTTCTGCTGTCTGCCCTCTGGTGGTTGAGGCTATCTAAGAGGCTTGATGGGAGGCTCTGATGGTGGGTAGAGCTGACTTTTGCTGTGGTGGTCAGAGCTCAGTAAAACTTTAATCCACTTGACTGCTGATGGGTGGGGCTGGGTTCCCTCCCTGTTGGTTGTTTTGCCTGAGGCAACCCAACACTGGAGCCTACCTGGGCTCTTTGGTGGGGCTAATGGCAGACTCTGGGAGGGCTCACGCCAAGGAGTACTTCCCAGAACCTCCGCTGCCAGTGTCCTTGTCCCCACAGTGAAACAGAGCCAGCCCCCGCCTCTGCAGGAGACCCTCCAACACTAGCAGGTAGGTCTGGTTCAGCCTCCCCCAGGGTCACTGCTCCTTCCCCCGGGACCCGATGTGCACACTATTCCGTGTGCGCCCTCCAAGAGTGGGGTCTCTGTTTCCCCCAGTCCTGTCGAAGTCCTGCAATCAATTCCCACTAGGCTTCAAAGTCTGATTCTCTATGAATTCCTCCTCCCGTCGCCGGACCCGCAGGTTGGGAAGCCTGACGTGGGGCTCAGAACCTCCACTCCAGTGGGTGGACTTCTGTGGTATAAGTGTTTGCCAGTCTGTGAGTCACCCACCCAGCAGTTATGGGATTTGATTTTATTGTGATTGCGCCCCCTCCTACCGTCTCATTGTGGCTTCTCCTTTGTCTTTGGATGTGGGGTATCTTTTCTGGTGAGTTTCAGTGTCTTCCTGTCGATGATTGTCCAGCAGCCAGTTGTGATTCTGGTGCTCTCGAAGAGGGAGTGAGAGCACGTCCTTCTACTCCGCCATCTTGGTTAATCTTCCCTATAACAGCCAGAATGTCTCTGGATGAAAATAGAATAAAATTAAAGCAATATTTTTCACCTCCTCATTCCTCTAGTGGCTTCCTTTCATCTTCGTTTCTCTCTCAGTCCAAACCTGGTCAGTCTGATTCTCGCTTTCTGACCACTCTATCTTTTGAAGCACAGAACCGTGAGTCCACTCTTCCGATAAATCTAAGATTCATGACATCTTCTGCACTCATAACTGAATTTCTAGACATCTCATTCCTGGGATAAGTTCCATCATTTCAGTTGCTTATAGGAATTCAAGACAACGTTAGTATACAATGTTCTGTTACATATCTTTGTTTTAGGACAAGCATACTGACCTTGAGGTGAGACTGAAGGAAACAACAAATCCAGGAAGAAAGTGTGAAAGAGAACGTTAGAAAAAACTTAGTGAGGGCGATATTCAGAAATAATATTATTCACAGACATAGACAAAATATAAAGCACAGGATTAGAGAAGGGAAAGGAGTCACACAGATTCTGCACTGGCAACAAAAATTAGTAATTTCAGATTTTCAACAAGTGTATTTTCATATTAGATTACACCACTGTACCTTAATGTAAGTTTCTAAAAGAACAAATTTTGTCTAAAATTTACCATTTCCTAGGGCAGGAAAAAAAGTAGTTTCTTAAACCCAAAGGAAAAGAAAAGGCGGCTAGCTGCTCCCCTTCTCGTTTAAGTAGCTAACTGTGATCCTACAACGTCAGTCAGCTTAGTTCTATACACACCCATCTTAGAACTGACAACTCCTTTACCCACCCCAGTCCATGTCTTAGACCCAAGTCATCCAGGAGCAAAAGCAGAAGAACACTGACAGCTTCAGTTGTTCTGTAGAAAACAGAACTCTAATTCATTTGGAAAATTTTGAAATAATTTTCTCACATGTGAAAATAATGTTTTCCTAATTACACCCATTATTTCTCATTCCAAATCTATCAAATCCACCCCCAAAGGCGCAATCTAAAAGCAATAATGAAGACTATATGGCTCTATAAACATCAAGTTCATTTCCAATACTGCTCAGCAGAAAGAGATGCAAAGTAGCCATGCTTCATATTCCTACCCCAGCACGAAGCCCCTGAGGTTCATTACTGCTTTTCATAACAACAGGCAGTTTTCCCTTTTTAAAAATTAATCAATTTCATTGAAAGTAGTATCGATATTATCCTCCAAATACTTAAGACTTCTAACAGCCAGTGCCATCCAGCTCACCTTCAGGATCTAAATTTTACTTTAAGAATCTAAAATAAGAAGTTTATTTCTTGAATGCAAGCACCATTTCAACTTGCACTTTAATGTTTTCTAATATTTCAGTACTAAAACGAGAGTTTTTTAAAACTCATTGTCAGAATAATGAAAGGCAAGGATAACAAGATTTATGATCGCCATCACATAAGATAAATAGATGAAAAACAGAGAAACAAAATGACAAACAAAACTCCTCACAACCACACAGCAAATATGTGGTGGATCCGTGAGAGGAATGTAGGTCTGCTGACACACCTCCTGGACATACTTTATATGTCCTATGATGCTTACAGACTCCTGAAGGGATCTACAAAAATCCAAGGATCTTTGGCATTTGGAAAACAGTGTAGAATGCAGACAATGTTCAAAGTCAAAGAGAGGCCAATCATTTATCTAAATGACTGTTCCCAATGATCTTTTTTATTTTTGTTGGTTATGACACATTACGTTAGAATAATTTTAGATCAATGATGACACTCACTGAAATCTCATATAGATGCAAAGTTTTATATGAGACACGAGAAAATCCCTGAAAAAAGAAAAATTAAGCTTATTCCTGTCGAGAGTGAGCAACCTTAAGGATCTTTTTAACTATTTTACAGTTCAGGAGTCATATTTCACTTTGGCATCAAACTTTAGCTCTTGGGAAAATAAATTTAGGAGAAAAAAAATCTGCATATAGAATAACTATATATAATTCTAATGTTTCCAGTGTCAAGTAAAAACTTGAGGTAACCATCAAAATTTCTATCAAGACTGTAATAAATTATAAGGTGCTGTGCCCACAAGAAACTTTAGGAAGATGGCCTAATAGAACTGACTATGTAAAGCGGTGTGATTTATTCTTCTTTTAAATGAAATCAGTGAAATTCATCTAGGAGGAAGAAGGAAGAAACAAGCGCCCCCCCCGCCCCCCCCCCAGAAAGCAAGCTGAAGCCAGCAGGATCTGATAAAGAACCAGTCGCCTTCCGTTACAACACTCGCAGCATCTCGTTTTCCCTTTTTCTTTTCATTTTTTTAAACACAACCCATTCTCCCTCAAGAAAGCACACACAGTCACCACACTCATTTCTCCTCTATTCCAGCTACGTCAAGACCACATTCACCAACACTGTCCTTCGTGGATCAAAGATACATGACTATAAATTTAAAAGTAAGGAAATGCTTTAAGGAACCATTTTCCTCTACTAGTTTACGCCAAATCTATATACAGCTTAATATTAATTTCCCTATGGGAGATTTCTGAAGACATTAAACTGAATGATCAATTCGGGATTTCTTTACAGAAAAAATATTTACAAATATGAAGATTAAATATGTAGGTTTATATTCTCAGGTTATACTGTGCCATAGATGCCTGAATATACTGTGATACCAATATAAAATCACAAACATAAAACCCACTTTCCAAATGAAAATGTCAACAAAAATTTTAGGTCAACCTAAGCAAATAAACTTTCAGGATGCAGTTAAAACAGTCAAATATCTAATGATAATAGTAAACATATTCATCTGGTTACACACATTGAAAATGGAATACATGAGAAGATAACGTTAATTTGGAAATACTTCCTTCCACCCCCAGTCACTGAAATAATTTTATTCACTCTCTTTGCGCACATCTTCAATATCAATTCACCAAAGGAAGATGTGCCATTACTTTATGTATTACCAAGAAATAAAAAAATATATACCAATTAAATCACGCCATTATTTATTCACGTATCCCAGTTTCAGTGATGTTAAAATGTAAAAATACAAGTTAGAATTGGTATTTCACTGTGACAGAAGAGGAGAGAGGTTATCTATACTTTTGTTTAACCTGCAGATAGAAAAGTAATCCTACTGAATTATATTAAATAAGAATATTTAATGCATATGCGTTTACTTATATTTTTACAGAAAGAAAAGTATATGGGCAATGGTAAACATATTACAAACATATAGAAGAAACAAATATAAAAATATATTCAATATAACAAACAAGGGTATAAGGGACTATTAAATCTCCATCTGTTTGATCAACGGTCTGAATGTGCGGAGGATGGAAAGATAAAAGTGAAGAAATGTGGGATGATTAGACAGTAAAATGAGAAAGGAGCTGTGTCTCTATGTTTTAATGTACAGTCCTGGGACAGAATGTGATAGATACTATAACAAAAGCACACACACACAAAAAAAAAAAAAAAAAAAAGGAAAGAGACATTACTACCTAAGAGAGGTCAGTAAAGTTTTTTTTTTCCCCAAAAAAAGATAACAATTAAAAGGGGTCAAATCCCCACAAATGAATAAGGGGAAAGAAAATTTTAGTCAAAGAGAAAATACTCAGAAAAAGCAGATAACAAAAAAGCATTCATCTCCTAATTCTAAAGCCCAGTTTTAAAGAAAACAAAGAGTTAAATCTACTAATATCAGACCAAAAGTTGGAAATATCTTGTAAACTCTAAGTTTGCCAACACATTTTGAAAGATTTATAAAAAATAAAAATAACTCCATTTTCATTACATAAAATTTCAGGTACTAGTAAGCTTTAAAAGCAAATAAAAAAACTTAAAAGGTCATATCCTCGAGCCATGAGGATTTATAAGCCTAGCAACTATCTTCCCTAAATTCTCCAAATACCACCAGAGAAGTACTTTCTCTTACACATGCACGCGTGCAAATAACACCACAGACTAAATCTCACTCCCGGCATGATGGGAAAACGACCCCATTCTTTGTGTTCAAGCTCAGTTCATTATGTTGATCTTGAACTACAGAAGTATAGATTCCTCTCACTTACCAAAATGAGGTTAACAGTTACTGCTGTAGCAATTTAGACAGTTAATTCAGGGGCTAACTACCTTGAGCCTGAATCCTGAGCAAACTGGGAACACCCTTGCTTTAAAAAAAAAAATCAAGCAGCTCCAAATCTTATGAATACATCATATACCAGTTTTTTAATAGAGCCAGTTGTTTATAAACCAGAATGTAGTTCCCTTGGAAACATTATAAACACAGGTTAAGTTTTCTTGCTAGTCCACAAAATTTAAGTTTAATCATGATGTAAAAGCCTAGAACTAATAGTTCTAGATGAGGTCTGGAAAAGACAGTTAGCAAAGAAAATGAAAGCAACCATCACAAAGCAGAAAAACTAAGTTTCCTCCTAATAAAAACCTAATATAAATCTACTTACGAGACTGGCCCCAAAATGTGCTTATGTACCTATACATGTGTGTGTGTATATGTGTGTGTGTGTGTGTGTGTGTGTGTGTGTATGTATGTAAATAACAACACTGATTCCTGGTTCTCTTGCCTTTGTCAGAATAGTACCAGTAGCAGCACACTATCCTGGCTTTCCCTCTCCATTTTACATCTCCATCTACGCTACAGTTCTAGGACCTAAAATTAGGAGCCTAGGATCCAAAACAACCTGCTAGCCTTCTATCCAAACAACCTCTCAAGCCATTATCATTTAATACTGGTCACAAAAATTAGAAGACCAGACTTAAGAGTCTGAAGTTCAACAAGAAGCCCCTTTTCCGTAATAATTCTGTATCCTGGGGCACACATTAATTGAGTACGTTAAGTATTACTTCCCAGGAGAGCTCAACCAGACCGCAAATGGAAACCTCCTCACTGAAATGTCTAGGTACCGGCAAGCCGTACCAGCATTGCCTACAGAGGAAAAGTCCGCTCCTTGCTGGAGCTTTCGTCTTCTGAGGCTAGATGATAAACTCCTTGAAGGCAGAGATTTTGTTTGCTTTGTTCCCTGTTGTGTCCCCAGAGCCCAGAACAGTGACCAGCAAATAAGAGCCTTCCTAAGTAGAAAAATTCATTCATTCATTAATGAAGAAGGAAAGGGTATACTTTGTGGCAAAGAGGAGAGTGAGTTACGGAGAGAAAAACTAAACTCACAGATTGGCTATTATTCTCAAGAGCTTGATAACTACAAATCTTACTAACAGTAGTGTTTTTAGAGATGCATATTTAAAGGGAGAGTAACCAGGTAAAAGGAATAAGGAATAAAAAGAACTTTAGGGTTTTCAAAGATTAAACATGTCTAAGAAAACATGTCCTTTCTTCTCATCTTTTAATCCCTCTTATAAATTTCAAAACACAACCCCAAATGAAACCTACATCCATTAAAATTCCAGTTTTTATATTCCCACAAATCAGGAAATACAGTAAATCCAAATTTCTTATAAATTATTTAAGTTACACAATAATATTCTATTATTCTTTACATCACTGAAAATTCCTGACTTTCATAAACCAAAGGCAATCCTTGATACCTAAATTATGTGAAAAATCAGAAGATGGGTGTCATTCTCCAAACATCAAAGTTTCTAAGTGGGATGCTGAATGTAATTTAAATAAACCTCACATTAGAGTAAATTGAGGATTTCTAGTGCAAACACCAAACTCTGCAGATTCATTAGTGCTTCTGTATCAGAAAAAAAAAGGTAATAAAGCAAATACAGAAGCAAAATTATGCACGGGGGATAATGCTCCCAGTATACTGCCATGGCATGGGTATTTAGCTAAAGGGACATGAGTGAAAGAGCAGACAACAAGCAATTCTTTCAGGAGTCTGAAAAGATACTACTATCAGAATTTCATCAGCCTACATTACTAAACATTTTAAACATTATGCCAAAGAAAAGGCTATTCGTCATGCATCTAAATAGAAACCATAATATGCTCACTTTAGAAGAGAAATATTCAATTTACATTTTGGGTTCCTCATGCTAATCGAAATCAATCTACTTATATAACATGTCAATCTTTAGGTTTGTTTTTACTATTATTTTCTCCCTTAAAATCATCTGTGGAGACTATCCAGAACCACCAGGTGATGACTTTCTGGAAGTGTCAACCTGGGTAGGCTACAGCACCCAGTTAACTTAATCCAACACTAATCTACATGTTGCTATGAAGGTATTTTGCGGATATAAGTAAAGCCTATAATCCATTTAAGTAAAGGAGATTACTATCCCAGATAATCGAAGTAGGCATATCTCAATTCTTTGGAAGGCCCTAAAAGCAGGTTTCCCAAGGAAAGAAAAGAAATTTTGCCTGCGGACCACCGTTCTGGCCCATGCCCACGGGAGTTCTATCCTGCAGGTGATCTCCTCCTGACAGCTTTCCCATACACATTTCAGACTCGCTTAGCCAGCTGCTGACAATCATGCAAGACAATTCCTTGTAATAAAACGGATCTATATGTATCATATATATATAAATATATGTATGTATCTCTCCTACTGGTTCTGCCTCTCTGGTTGAACTCCAACTGATACACACCACAGTACGGAATATAAATTTAGAAATAGTACTTCTTCGATTTAATTGGGAAAAATATTTTGTATTTGCACACGTATGGGTAGGCCTACATAATCCTCGTTTTAAAATTGCAGTAGCTCAAGACACTGGTACAACACTAAATCATTTGACAGGAACTACTATTGTTCTGTAAGAGCAGTGTAAGGGACTATTTGTTTTTCTCAAGACCACAAAGAACAAGTCTGGGAATTCTTCATGATTTAATCTAAACCTATTAATATTGGAGAATCTTACATAAGTACTAGGAAATTTTAAAAGAATAATAAGAATTTTCTTTAGCCCAATGATAACATTCTGCTGTCATTTTTGCACTCAGAAGGTGGCTGAACACCCAGTAAAAATGCATGCTACTTCCTGAATCAGGGTGTGGCACTACAGCTGCATCGCCTGAGAGGCTACTACTTAAAGGGCACTCCAGCAAAAGAACCACCACATAAAAGATGGGCTAGAAACCAAGAATAAGACAATTATATCCAACAATATCAGAATCTTACCAGAGAGAACACATACTTTATCCACAAGCAATGGACCTAAGAGGTACTGTTCAACTGGATATATAACCGGCTGGTCTTTAATTCTGATCAAGCAAAACCCCCAGCAAGCCCCAGCAGCCGCAAGAGTGGCAGCAGCAACTCCTCTAGTACAGAACTGTAGCCTTACTTAACACTCACTTTCCCAGGAAGTCCCAAAACAAACCCCCCCGACGGTGCAGGGACAGAAATGTGGCGTGGAAGGTACAAAGTGCGGGAGGCTGGCTTTCTGAGAAACAGCATGGCCAAGAGGGATATGAACACAGACAGACACAGAGACCAAAACCCCAATGGAATAGGACCAGGATAAGACAAGCCAAAAGAAAGGTGAAGAAACTCAGATGATGAATGACAGGGAGCCAGACACCCACACCCAGGAAATAGTGGAATAGCAACATAAGAAGCAAACGGTTAGTAAGAAACACAGCAGCCACGCACACGCAGCTCAGTACTAAAACTCTGGGAAGAAAAGGCATAAAATAATTCCAATCATCTTTTATTCCCCTCTTAAACTATGCTGCTCAATAACAAATTACAAAGCCAGTAGCAATTGAGTTTTTAAAACTGTTTCTTTTCTTGGTAGCCAGGAAACTGTGTGTCGAATCTTAAAATAAGATTACAATGTTACATGACCAGAGGACAAAATTCTATAGTACTTGTTCAAATTTATAAGTAATATTCTGTGGAAAGAACAGATCATTTACAACTCTTTCCCAAAATGTGAGAAATATAGTGGCTAATAAAAGCTATCTGGTGTGCTTTGGATATCAAATATAGATTTAATTCTATTTCTTACTCTCGTTCAAATCACGTCCATCTCCCAAAATCAGTACTGGGTCCAAAAATGAATTGAAACATTTTTCAAGCAAGGTATCTGGACTAGCAAGCAAAAATTTCAATGCAGAGTTCTAACACAAAAAAATCAAACTGAAAAATAAAACTTTATCAAGAAATTTCTTTTCTGAAAGACTGAAATACATTTAGTGGGAAGCCACTAATCCATCAGAAGTATCGTATTTTAAAATCTATGAAATTAAGATTTGAATAAAAGTCTGATTTCAAAAAATAAATAAATAAATAAATAAAATAAAAATAAATTACATCTATGAAGTACTGCTGTTGATTTCAGGGTGACACAAAAGCAAAGAAAGGCATGTACTTATGTAAGTATGTAACGAGAGAGAGAGTGTGTGTGTGTGTGCACGTGCACGTGTGCTGGGGGTAAAGATGCAGTGCAAACAGAGAAGACGTACAAAAAACATACATAATCTAATCTTGAGACTCTGATAATTTGTTAATTCTGACTTAAGGAACTTTATCCACCCATCTTATCCAGAACCAGACCAGAAAACACGAATAGAGTTAATATCAAAATAAGAGGAAACAAATGAGTAGGTGATCAGCTCATTTATTCACACTTTCAACTTAGTGAAGAAGAATTGTGAGGGTTGGACTTTATCCTTTTAGTTTTTTGAAAATCAAAATTCTATGGGTACAGAACAAGAGGAAAAAGTTACTTCTAGGGGAAAATATCAAGTCTACCAATATCCTAAAAATTTAAAACTTAGTAAACAACTTATGAAAGTAGTCTACTACTTCCCAACATTCAAGAGCATGAAAATAAAATTCTTCTAAGAATCAGGCTCAAAGGAGTCACACGGATTAATGACTTCATTCTGTCACTGCCAGTCTCTCTGACTGTTCAGAATACAGTGATTAATGCAGTTCTACTGGAAGAACTATTTCTATGCACTTGTGAATTTATGTTAAATACATGGTGTAAAGGAAGAGGCCAAGAGGCATACGCTTTATCTTTAGTACAAAATACCCTAACAAGAAAAAAAGGCAAAGAAAATTCCAAGAGAGCTATCTGGCTGGTTCTGTTTAAACAAAGCTCATTCTGAAGAAGTCAAAGTCAGAGCTCAATAAAAAATCACATCCAAGTCTCCTAACTTGTCCTCAAAATGTCCCTCCTTCTAAATTTGACCGATGTACCAATGTAATAGCTTGCTTCTCCACAATACAGAGTCTAAAAATTCACAGCCCAAAAGAGCAACGACTCAACATAAAAGGTCTAAACCAATTAAAAATTTTAACTCCTTAAACTTGAGGTTCATTTGTTCCTTAAACAGATAAATAAATAATGAGCAAGTGGCTATCTGCACTCTCTTGATTAGCCAGTAGAAAACTTTAACTTCTTAATCAATGAATACTTTCTCTTTCCAATCAATGATGCTGAAGTCCATAGCTTCCCAATCTATTCCCACTCCGTGTTGCCATTCAGAGACTGCAACAGTGAAGTTACACTGACTTAGAATAAAAAGTAGGTAATAAAGTAAATTCAGAGAGGCAGATATATTGGAAAAATATGTCCCGAAAAGCACATAGTTTTAAAACCATCCTTCAACCTCTCTGACATAGAGAGTGCCTCTTCAGCTTCCCTTTCCTTACCTTTCCAACTCAGCAATCTTCTTATCTTTGTCATTCTTCTCACTTTCCACCTCCTTCAAGATTTCCAAGAGGTGGTCAACTTCTGCCTGGGCCTTGCTAGAGTCATCTTTGTACCTGGCAATCTCTCTCTCCAATTGCTGTATTCGATCACTCATCTCTGGACTGGCTCTGGCTTCCGATGCTGCCTCGTGTGCCTACAAAGAAAATGCCCAAATTCTATCAGATATACATACAGTGGCAGTGGGCAAACCATGTCCCCAAAAGCCACCTATACTCCAATTTCAACAGGGGATTATCAAACATCTAATAGCTAGTCTTCAATTTATAAGGTTCTTCTCTGCTTAAATATTACATAGACAAAATATCACTACACAGTTACATTTTTTTTTTTTTATAACTGGCAGTTTGTACCTTTTGACCACCTCCACCCATTATACAAACACACACACACACACACACAGCCCTCCATTTCTGACAACTACCAATCTGGTCTCTGTATCTATGAGTTCAGTTTTTGGTTGGTTTTTGGTTTTTACATTCCACATATAAGTGAGATCATACAGTATTTGTCTTTTTCTGTCTGACTTACTTCACTGCCCTGCTTTTAAAATGTAATAATGCTAGGGAAGCACTTATCTACTAGAATGGGATAAAATCTGAAATATGATATTTAACAATTATTCTGGGTCTTACATTTTATTACTAGACTCTTATCTCAATCTTACATTAGGAAATATGCTCTCATTTATTTTAAGACATTTTTTTAAAGTCAAAGGGTTTTTTATTTTCAATAAGGCAATTTCCAATATAAATTAAGTTTAGAAACAGACATGATAAAATAGTCAAATTCATTCAACATCTAGCAGAACTGAAAAAGCTGTATAAGACAGGTATGTTGTTAATTAAGATCTCTGTGATCTACTTTCAAATTCCTGGGCATAGGTTAACTTACTGATTCCATAAACAGTTATGTGTTAATGAATAAAACTAAAGCTGATTCCCAAATATAATTAATAAACTGTTTTTATTATATTATTATTTTAGATTTTATTCTAAACAGCAAAATTCATACAAATACCTTCATAAAACAAGAATGAGTAGGCCTGTTCCATACGGGAAGCTACTGGAACTTCAGTTCCAACATGTAAAAAACTCAGAAGTCATCACTACTATTTTTACAAGAAAAAGTTGAAAAACAGAAAATCAATGAGTTTTCTAGGACCTATCAGAGAACTGAGGTCACAGGAAAAATTACCCCTCCAACATCAAGAGACACTGGCAAACCCACAGAGCTGAAGCTGAGATCTGCTCACCTGGAGCAGAAGCTGTGAGCAGAAACACTTAAGTGGTAATTTTAAGGAACTGCTGGGGGCTGAGTGTGGACGTACAAGCAAAAGAGTGAGGAAAGGGCTTCCCTGGTGGCGCAGTGGCTGAGAATCTGCCTGCTAATGCAGGGGACATGGGTTTGAGCCCTGGTCTGGGAAGATCCCATATGCCACGGAGCAACTAGGCCCGTGAGCCACAACTACTGAGCCTGCGCGTCTGGAGCCTGTGCTTCGCAACAAAAGAGGCCACGATAGTGAGGGGCCCGCGCACCGCGATGAAGAGTGGCCCCCACTTGCCGCAACTAGAGAAAGCCCTAGCACAGAAACGAAGACTCAACATAGCAACCAATCAATCAATAAAAATAAATAAATAAATCTTAAAAGCAGAAACCTACCACTTAAAAAAAAAAAAAAAAAAGAGTGAGGAAAGTCCCAGGGCCGGAGGTTTTAGGGGGGCCCATACTTTCATGGGCTTTAATCCAGGAACCACACCAGGGTCTCACAGTGAAGAGCCAACAAAAATCCCCTTGTGGTTCTGGCTGCAGGAGGGGAAGAGTAACAATTGTGAAATATGCCCAAAGTGTACTCTATCCAAAGACAGACCCTCAGGAGTAAAGATTTTAACAGAGCTTTGTCCTACCTGGGGAAAGGGCATTTCTCCCACTCTAGCCCCTGCTAGTAAAAAATAAGACTCATATATTTGACACAGATGTTGGAATTACCAGACAGGGAATTTAAAGTAACTATGATAAATAGCTAAAGGCACAGGACTTCCCTGGTGGTCCAGCGGTTAAGAATCCGTCTTCCAGTGCGGGGGACACGGGTTTGATCCCGAGTCAGAGAACTAAGATCCCACATGCCGCAGGGCAACTAAGCCCGCGCGCCGCCACTATGGAGCCCCCACGCCTCAACTAGAGAGGCTGCATCCCACAAACGACAGAGCCCATGCGCTCTGGAGCCCGTGCGCCACAACTAGAGAGCCCGCGCATCACAATGAGGATCCCGCATGCCACAACTAAGACCCAACACAGACAAAAAAATAAATAAATAAAATAAATAAATATTTTTAAAAAATAGTTAAAGGCGCTAAGGGGAAAAGGAGACAACACCCAAGAGTAGAGGGGGCAATGTAAGCAGAAAAATGGACACTCCAAAGAAGAATGAGAAGGAAATGCCACATATTAAAAACATGTAAGATCTTGCTTATAATGTGGAATCTGAAAAAGGTCAACTCAGATAAGCAGAGGGTAGAAGGGTGGTTGCCAGGGGCTGGGGGTGGGGAAATGGGAAGATGTTGGTCAAAGTGTACAAACTTTCAGTTATAAGATGAATAAGTCCTGGGGATCTAACGTATAGGATATTGACTCAAGTTAACAATGTTGTGTTGCATACTTGAAATTTGCTAAGAGAATACATCTTAAAAAGTGTTCTCAACAACCTAAGTGTCCATCAGTGGATGAACAGATAAGAAAATGTGGTATGTACGTATGTATGTATGTATACACACACAGGAATATTACTCAGCCATAAAAAAGGGGGAAAGTCTTTTCATTGGCCACAATATGGATGGACCTTGAGAACGTGCTAAGTGAGATAAGTCAGACAGAGTAGATAAATGTCATTATGATTGCACTTACATATGGAATCTAAAACAGAAACAAAAAGACCAAGCTCACAGAAAAGACCGGTAGCCTGCCAGAAGTGGGGAGTCAGAGGTGGGCGACATGGGTGAAGGTGACCAGAAGGTACACATTTCCAGTTACAAAACAGTAAGTCCTGGGGATGTGATGTACAGCATGGTGACTATAAATATGTGCTGCATATGTCAAAGTTGCTAAGAGAATAAATCTTAAAAGTTCTCATCAAAAAAAAAAAAAAAAAAAAAAAAAAAAAAAAAAAAAAAAAAAAAAGTTCTCATCACAAGAAAAAAAATTTATAACTATGTATACTGATGGATGTTCAATAGATTTACTGTGGTGATGATTTTGCAATATAAACAAATATTGAGTTGTTATGTTGTACACCAGAAACTAATAAAATGTTATATGTCAATTATACTACAATTTTTAAAAAGTGTTCTCACCACACACACGAAAAAAGGTAACTATTTAAGGTTGATGAAAGTGTTAATTAGCTTGACTGTGGTAACCATTTCACAATGCATACGTAGATGAAAGCATCATGTTGTACACCTTAAATATCTACAATTTTTGGCATTGAAAAAGCTGAGGACAAAGAAAAGAGTGAAAATGTATATTGCAAACTCTAGAGCAACCTATATTTAGGTTGGAGGAGGGCGTTGTGGGAGCAGTGTAATAGGAAAACATCACTAATTAATTAAAATGAAAAGTTACAGTTGTCCAGAATGAAAGAAGGGAAAATACGAAAAGTAAAATGGCAATTAGCAGAAAAACAAGTAATAAATCAGAGTAGGGGGAAGCCACCAAGTCCTCTACCCAAAGATAACTTTATTTTTTCTCATGAACCTAAACACAAAGTTTAAGAGATCATAAAAATGGCCAGCTATAGAAGTATCATAACAAGGAGATTAAAAATAAACAAAGAGAAAATGCGGGATTGCCATAAATAGGCGAGTTTGGAATATTAGTGAATAACATTTATTACTCTTGACAGTTACTGCTCAGTTTCATAATCCTAAATACATCTAACAGTCTTACCTTCAATATTCCAGTATTAAATAGAAAATTACCTCCACTTCTTTAGTGAGGGGGAAAAAAGTCAATTACCAAATCTGAATTAGTTAATCTCAAAAAAAGTATTTTCCTACTTATTCAAAAGTAACTTTAAGCTACTGGATTTTCTTCCTTTCCTTAGCTTAAGAATATGACTTCATTTCTGGCATACCCTACATAATGATTCATCACAAGGTGTTCATGCTGAGCACACCCAATATATGTCAAAAGAACACCACCAAGTCTCAAGACTAGGCTGGGCCCCCTTCTCATCAGTAATCACATGAACTGGACCCAGTTAATCAGAGTTGGTATAACTCAGAGATAATAAGTATGAAAGTGCTTTGAAAACCACAAACTGCCATATAAATATTAGAGAGGTGTAAATCAATGAAATGGATAGTAAATACCTGTACCAAATTCTAATATTCACCAGTATGGGTGACTATCACTGTTAAATTATCTCTTGCCAGGAAGCCTAATGCTAATAGAAGAAAAATATCAGATAACTGACATTTTTACATTGTGGTCTTAACATTTCATCTATAAAGGAGCTGCATATTTTAATCTTACTCTGAATTGCCAATTTTCTAAGAGTTTGGGGACTCTCAGGAGTAAAGTAAAATAGGATAAGAATGCCAAGAGAATTAATCAAGGTATAAATGGTATTTTGAATTTTAGGAGATTATTACTCCACTGGTAAGTTATTCCATATGGACACTATAGAGTTTTCTACTATGCTGTTATTTAAAGCAAAGCAAGAACAGTCATCAAGACAGTATGGGACTGGCACAAAAACAGAAATACAGATCAATGGAACAGGGTAAAAAGCCCAGAGATAAACCCACTCACATATGGTCACCTTATTCTTGACAAAGGAGGCAAGAATATACAATGGAGAAAAGACAGCCTCTTCAATAAATGGTGCTGGGAAAACTGGACAGCTACATGTAAAAGAATGAAAGCAGAACACTCCCTAACACCATACACAAAAATAGACTCAAAATGGGTTAAAGACCTAAATGTAAGGCCAGACACTATCAAACTCTTAGAGGAAAACAGAGGCAGAACACTCTATGACATAAATCGCAGCAAGATCCTTTTTGACCCACCTCCTAGAGAAATGGAAATAAAAACAAAAATAAACAAATGGGACCTAGAAACTTAGAAGCTTTTGCACAGCAAAGGAAACCATAAACAAGATGAGAAGACAACCCTCAGAATGGGAGAAAATATTTGCAAATGAAGCAACTGACAAAGGATTAAACTCCAAAATATACAAGCAGCTCATGCGGTTCAATATCAAAAAACAATCAACCCAATCCAAAAATGGGCAGAAGACCTAAATAGACATTTCTCCAAAGAAGATATACAGATTGCCAACAAACACATGAAAGTATGCGCAACATCACTAATCATTAGAGAAATGCAAATCCAAACTACAATGAGGTATCACCTCACACCAGTCAGAATGGCCATTATCAAAAAATCTACAAACAATAAATGCTGGAGAGGGTGTGGAGAAAAAAGGGAACCCTCTTGCACTGTTGGTGGGAATGTAAATTGATACAACCACTATGGAGAACAGTAGGGAGGTTCCTTAAGAAACTATAAATAGAACTACCATACAACCCAGCAATCCCACTACTGGGCATATACCCTGAGAAAACCATAATTCAAAAAGAGTCATGTACCACAATGTTCATTACAGCTCTATTTACAATAGCCAGGACATGGAAGCAACCTAAGTGTCCATCAACAGATGAATGGATAAAGAAGATGTTGCACATATATACAATAGAATATTACTCAGCCATAAAAAGAAATGAAATTGAGTTACTTGCAGTGAGGTGGATGGACCTAGAGTCTGTCATACAGAGTGAAGTAAGTCAGAAAGAGAAAAACAAATACCGTATGCTAACACATATATACGGAATCTAAAAAAAAAAAAAAGTTATGAAGAACCTAGGGGCAGGACAGGAATAAAGACGCAGATGTAGAGAATGGACTTGAGGAATGGACGGGGAGGGGGAAGGGTAAGCTGGGACGGAGTGAGAGAGTGGCATGGACATATATACACTACCAAATGTAAAGCAGATAGCTAGTGGGAAGCAGCCGCACAGCACAGGGAGATCAGCTCAGTGCTTTGTGACCACCTAGAGGGGTGGGATAGGGAGGATGGGAGGGAGATGCAAGAGGGAGGAGATATGGGGATATATGTTTATGTATAGCTGATTCACTTTGTTATAAAGCAGAAACTTAAAAAAAATAAATAAAGCAAAGCAAGAAATTGGAAAAGTTTTCTTTAACCTTTTTCAACTGCGAGTCCATCTTCAGACACTCTTCCTTCTTCTGCTCCAAAGCAATTTCTAGTGTCTTAAGCCGTGAGTCCTTTTTCAGTCCTGCGGAAGCTAGGGAAGAAGCATGCTCTTTCAGATCCAAGAGTGAAGCCTAAAAGAAGCAACATACATCTAGAATAAATACTATTTATTAACAAAATGGAGATTTAAATTCTTAAATTTATTTTCCTGGTGGTTTGTAGTTTCTTTCCATTAGCATATACTGACATATTTCCATTTCAAGAACATGAAATACAGAACAACAACATTAGCTCTGGCTTTCAAGTTCTAACTAAAACAGAATGAATTCCCAAGAAATACCAACTGAATAGTGACTTAAAGAGCTCTACCAATACATATCCATTCCCACAAAATAAATGGAAGTAGATCAAGCTTTGTGAATGTAAGCAGTCAACCTTAGTAGCTACACTGACTTTTTTCTTCTCTTCTAATTTTGGAAGAAACATTCTATTAGAAACACAAATTCCCATAAATTTTCCTAAAGATATTAGAAAGAAAACCCTGAGAATGTCCCTAAAGCTCATTATTATCTGATCACAAGGCATTAGGCATTTCTGCTATTTAGGTGACATCGACAAGATTCTTCAAAAGTAAAATCAAAGTCTATTAAGTCACCTAATTGGTCAACAATCATTTAAGATTTCTCTGCCAATGCTGAGGTGATCGTTAAGAGCTGATGTAAATAAACTGTCCTCCTTGTGCATATGCCGTTCGTCTATCAGCTTTCTCACCATTAGCACAGTATTTCTCCAAATGTAACTGGAGAAATACTGTTATTTTAGGATCTGTAAAACGTCATTAGCAAGTAAGAAGCCAACTCATAACAGTTGCAAGAGGTAAGAGGCAAGACTTAGGAAAGAAATGATTCCATCTACTATATCTCTGCAAAGCTGCCTGAAATAATCCCTGCTGTAAGAAGATTCTTTAAATCTTCCAACAGACCCTTTTTTTATACGCATTATGTAAACACCAACAACATATACACACAATGCACTGGCTAAGCAAACCAAATAATTCCATTTTGGTGATCTTGACCTCTTTCTCTGAGAGGTCGCCTTGCAACAGGCTGACTTTTTCTTTCAGGTCTTTAAGATCTTTTTTGTAGTTATCAATTTCCTCCTGCTTTTCTTGCTCATCTCGGTCCCGCTGGTCCTTTAAGCGTTCGATTGTCCGCTCCTGATAAGAGAGCACATCAATACATGAGAAAATTCCTTTCATACTTCTATCATATGACTGCAATTCAGCTTCTAGCTGATAAAATTTCACCCTTCCATCCTCCATTCAAAAGACAGTGATAGGTCGTTAATAATTGACCTTGTAAAGAATTCAACCTTCCAACCTATCTTGCCCTAACATACATCTGGTTTTGTTCTTTTGATTCCCCTAGGTTTCTTTTCCTATAACCTTAATTAGTATTAGATGTCCCTAGAGTATTCTTTTGGAATAATCTCATTTATTCAAATCCCAAGCAACAAAAAACTTATACATATACCCTAAGGACAATAAGTAGCAAATATTTCTTTTCTATATATAATTCACATGTTGCCTACAAAGCAATGGAAACAACTCACAACTCACACAGCAAACAGGAGGAGGTTGGAGAGATTATGATTTGTTGAGCTTAAAGCATAAAGAAGGATAAAGAAAAGAGAAACCATTAAAACTTCTGTCAACAGATACTCAAGAAGTTTGAAAGTTGAAGCAATTTAAGTACATTTATGGGTATTATTTCTGAATATATTCGGGGATCAAGCCTTGATCCCTGGGCAGGAAGCCTGAAACATTCTGAGTCCAAGAGGCTTAAGGAACAGTAACCCTATCCCTTAAAGAAAAAAGAAGAAGAAGAAGAATCCAATTAAAATGCCCCACCAAGAGTCCTTAAACCTCCTCCAAGACATTAACACTTGTCATGTTGGGCCACTTCTTTATTTAATCAACCATTCCTGTAAAAACTAGGTTTGCTCATGAAGGCAAAATGAAGTGGCAAGGCCACGACTAGAAAAACAGCAAGTACACTGTATTAATAACTAAAACCCATGAATATATTAGATCCCAATGCGGCACAGTAAAAGAGAACTAATGTTGCCTCCTGATGGTCAGCGTCTGACATTCCCACATCACCGAATTCTAGCTGACCATACACATAAAAAGAAGATAGTAAACAGGGAGCACATGGCTGGTTCTTTAGAAACTTCAGCCACTGCCCTCCAGTACGGAATCCATCCTGCCTAGCAACAGGTGCTTAAATTGGCAACAACAAAACGAATCTTCTTTCCCTTACACTGGGTACGTCAGCAACAGTACAGGCAGCTCTTTTCCCTTTTGCCAAAGCGACTTCTTCTGTCTCCTCTATCAAGTCTCATCACTAAAGTGACTTTCAGATTAATGAGAAGGCAGAAGAAATGTGTCTGTGAGGAGTCTGGGCCAGTCACCCACCTTCTCGGCAAGGGCCTCCTCCAAAGTAGTCAAGGCGGTGTCAGTGTTGGTGGTGTCAGCCTGCAAGGATTTGACTCGCTCCTTCAAGCTGCTCATCTGCTTTTCCTTATCTCCAAGTTGCTCTTGGAGCTTTTCAATCTGAGTTGTGCACACACATTTAAGGGGGGGAAAAAAAGGAAATTCAGAGAAATACAAACAGTCACAATAAAAATCATTTTAAGTTGGAAACAGGTAGATCAGGGTTGTCAGTGTGTGCTCTGTGGAAGTAATTTAACCCTAAGGGTCTTAGAACTTCATGCAAAGCTTTAAACTGAGAACTTATAGCCAGAAGAGAGAAAAGACATACACATGGGTATGGTCATACATGCAGAGTCATAAATCTCTATAAAGAAATAAGGAAAGTAGCTAGGGAGAAAAGACCCAACATATAGGGATGGGGATAGAGGGAAGACCTACAGAGAGGAAAGCCATGAGAAACTGGATTACTTCCAAAGCAACAGTGTAAATGCCCAGAGAGATTCCTTTAAAAAATGCTGAGGGAGGACAGCAAATTGAACAGCTGGATGCTAAGAAAAACAAATCAGCTGTAAAAAGGAAAAACTGTTCTTAAATTTATTTATTTATTTTTGGCTGTGTTGGGTCTTCGTTTCTGTGTGAGGGCTTTCTTTGGTTGTGGCGAGCGGGGGCCACTCTTCACCGCGGTCGCGGGCCTCTCACTGTCGCGGCCTCTCTTGTTGTGGAGCACAGGCTCCAGACGCGCAGGCTCAGTAGTTGTGGCTCACGGGCCCAGCTGCTCCGCGGCATGTGGGATCTTCCCAGACCAGGGCTCGAACCCGTGTCCCCTGCATTGGCAGGCAGATTCTCAACCACCGCGCCACCAGGGAAGCCCGGAAAAACTGTTCTTAAATGCTAGTGTTCAAGTTAGGTTTTTATATCATCTTTTATTTCAACAGCAAGCATTTTCAATGAAATTTATTATTATAGTTATTCATTCCTTCATATACCCTAGTACGCATTCATTTACTCAAAAAACTACTGGTGAAGTCTCTATTATATGCCAGGCACTAGTGACACAAAGAAAAATGAACAGACCCATTTTCATTATAAGATGGGAAGGGGACTTTATGTACCTGAATCCAAGCTATGGATGGGCTTCCGTGCCATTCTAACGAGCACACATTTTACTCTAGACAGATGGGGACTATTAGGGACTTTTAAGCAAAGAAACAGTCCGGTCAGTTCTGTATTTCAGACTGATAATTCTGATAGCTGTGGAGAAGATATTCAATATCTAAGGGGAGTTACGTAGAGACATGAGAACAGCTAGGAGATCGTATCAATTCAGGTAAGAGAGTTTGGAAACTAAGTGAGTTAAGAGAGATGGAAAATAGGGGATGGGTTTGTGAAATAGTGTGGAAACAGCATATTATCACTAGGGAGACTCCCGTACACACAATGAAAAATAGTAAGCAAAAATATGGAGGAACTGTAGAGAGAGATTCTTAATAAGCAAAAGGAAAATAAGTAAGACAACTATTCGAAAACTCACAAACTTCATTCTTTCATTCAGCTACGTGCCAGGCAGTTTTCTAGGTGTTGAGGATATAGAATTAATCCAAACAGACAAAAATCCCTACCCTCAAAGAGCTTAATCCTAATATGATAGACAAGGAATGAATGAATGAAATGAACATAGTATGTAGGATGGTGATAAGTCCTACAGAGAAAAATGAAGCAGGAGAATATAATATCATCGTCTACTCTTGAACTAGCTGGTTTATTTCACATGGCTTTCAAAAAGCAACATAAATGTTATCTGCTTTGGGATGACTTTCTTGCTCTTATCCCCATGACAATAAGATGACCACAGTCTGTATGCCATCACACATGAACAAAGTATTGATCTACATACATACATATACACATCTCCCATTCTTTTCTCTATCTATACATTTATCTCCATTCTTTCATCTATCTATACATTATAACACGAATCTCCAACCATATTGTTATTACTCATTCTATACACATCTCCACAAATAGACTGGATCTTACTCCTCTACCCCAGCTTTGTATCTTCATATCTGGCACACATCAGGTCTATAATAAATTCTGGTTCATTAGTCAGTAAATAATACATAGGCTTGGACTTTTATAAACTGTATTTAGGCATACACATAGACTTCTGCCAAGAAAAGAACTACAAAAGAACCTAAATCCAACCTTCAAATAATTCCTGCATCAATCAATTTAATATAAGCTCTTTAAGGGTCTGCTTCATTCCAAGCAGACCCTTCCAAGGGGAAGAAAAAAAGGTCCCTCTCTACAGTCCCTGAGAATTCCACAGCAGAACAAATAAGCTAAGCAAAAAGATTCAGCGAACTCAGAACAGGGAACCATGAGTACTGTCAGGCTTGGATTTTCACTCTTTAACGAAGGAAGAATCCTACAGGTGAACCACTGCAACTGGCTCCAGTCTTTTCCATGCCGATAAAGTCCAAAGCATACTGTGAGAGAAAAGACCATCACATATGAAAAGCATTAGTTTCCTTTAGTTTAATCAGACACTCCTATTGGAATCTCATATGGATCAATACTTAGGTAAATTCACAACCACTAAAGAGATTCTGCCACTTAAAAATCTAGTACTCCATAACATACAGAAGGCAATGCCCTGGTGTTTACATATTTAACCAGCTGTGCGGGTCATCCTAGTTGCTGACATATAAACCTTACACACACAAAAAAGATATCATTCTGTTGATTAGACTTTTTTACCAAGAAAGAGCAGTACAACCACCTTTTTTAAAAAATAAAACTTCATAGAACCAACCAAGTTTTACATACAAGAAACCAGAGATTTGTTTTATGAGCCCACCTAATATACAAACAGCCCTTACATGCATAATAAGGATTATACCCTTCTTTCTCCTCCATCATCAGCATCTAAGAAATAATTAAGATGTTAACTGTTAACAATTCCACTTGTATAATTTGTATGTAGTCCAACTATTAAAGGGATCCATTATTCTTTGCCAGCAAAAACAAAAACAAACAAACAAACCAACAAACAAAAAGACTTTTCCTGATATACTCAGGATCAGAAGCTGCTAAACCAGGTAAAATCCCCATTAACAAGTTCTCCCTAAGCTACTTTCTTACCCAATTAGCCAGCTGTCTAAACTGTTGAGTTGGAGGGGAGGAAGAGGATGGCTATTCCTGGAGAGCAGAAACAGCCATTCCACGGTGAAGAAAGGGCAGCGCTCACTAGAGCTGTCTCCTTTGGGCAAGCTGCTATCGGCAAGGAAGACCTGCAGTAGATACAGATATGTGCAAACCAGCTGCAAGAGCATTAACCCAAAAGAGGCTCTGTGTGGTGTGTGGGAGGATGGGTGTGTACAAAGCACTTTCCCTTTACCCAGCATCATGATGGACAGCAGCTGAATCCTACTGAAAACTCCTTTTACATATCCTCACTTTGGTTGAGACTCAAAATTGTGATTTTGTGATCAAGGCTCTCTGGGTTCAGACGTTGCTAACCAAGGGGTGTATGAATGCTATCATATTAATCTTGCCATTATTCTCTTCTTTTAACTAATCCAATATAGAGGCTGTGAAAACTGTTCACCCTAATAGTCCCATATCACACCCTTTCAGTATTTACTATGCAATTTCTATAAACTATATAGTGGAAATCCCATTCTATACCAAGTTCAATTATCCACAGGATCTAAAATACACTATTTACAAAAGCTTGGAATACAACAGCTAAGAGAAAAACTGGATCAGTTATGCACATACTCGACTATTAATGATAAAGATGACTGCTTCAGAATCATGCTAAGTGGAAAAATACTGCTTTAAACATGCTCAGAATATCTACCCAAGAAAAAAACTTTCCATTTTGTAGAAACAGAAACCACAGAATCCCTAAAATGGCAATATGATAAAAACAACAAAAAATTACTCGTGATGGGGGTGGTGGAGGAGGCGGCGGCAGTGGTGACAAGAGGCACCACTAACACAGAGAGTGTGGTATGTATCAGGCACTGTTTTCAGAAATCTATGTATATAACAACTATTGAAGCTCCGCCACAAGACTATAATTATTAGGCAATCTAGCTCCAGAATTCTACTCTTAATCACTGTGCTATAAATAATATGTTCTATGATGGGGGGCGGGGGGGGAAAGAAGAATCACACAAAGATGTCTCAAGCATCTTTCCATAAATGATTCCTTGTTATTAAGTAGTGTTTATCAATAAACACAATGTTATTACTACGGTCACATAAGAAAATATTCTCCCCTACAGAAGCAAAGAAGGAAGGGTGGAGGTACCAAACCACTGCCAATGCAGAAGAGCATCTTCTATGTACTTCCGTGTATAGTCAAACATAACACACTAAAGCTGGTGGGCAGAACCAAAGGTACTTGATATCAGGATCAATATCATGATAGTATTAAGACAGTCTGTTTGGCCTTTCAAGGGGTAGAAGGAGGCTAGTTTATTTATACACACGGACTAAGGAGCACTTAACAATAGCTAAAAAAGCTTTTCTTCTTTTACTTTAATAACTTATACTTAGCAATACTGAAAATTAATAAAAAATTGTTGCAGAAAATAATGTATTTTATAATTCTATGGGCTCTTCCTACTTTATGCATAACCGATCTGTATTAAGAAGAAATCATTAAGCAGCTATTAACATGTATTCAATTTCTGCATGAGTAAAATTGTGCAGAGATCGAAGGAATTGGTGTTTAGTCTATATTATCTGTGTCCCTGGTGATGAATAGGGAGGGGAAGGGTCAATCAGGTTTATACATACAGCCTAAAATCATAGAGAAGAAATAAGAGTGAAGAATTCAAGAAGGAAACACTTTCTAAATAACTATTTAGAGAAGGAAGGCGTTTTCCTTAAAATGACCTCTCTAATTAGGGTATAACTCTGTTAACTGGGCTAGAAAGAAAATCGAAATAATTATTATATGATACAGAGCCTTTCTTCTCGTACAATTTTTATTTTACAAAGAGAGAAAAACCGATGAAAGAGGAGGAAGACTAACGCAGAACGCATGCTGCACGTGAATCCATCAAATCTGCACACCAGCTCCACACTGGCACAGATTTCTTAACATCTTTTGTTTTGGTTTTTATCAGCATTGCCAGTTGTCAGAAACTACCATGGTTCAACGTGGGTGATTTATTCCTAGTCAAGTGGAACTGACTGCTCTGCTGCTGAGGCCCTAATCACTGAGCAAACGTAGAAGGGACTTCCTACAGGATGTAGTTCTAAGGACAAGAAATCCCAAAATACTCCTTGCAGTCACCTAGCTACCTGGAACATCATTTAAAGGAAAGAATTTTTTGGATGATGCCTCCACACTTGTTCTAAGCAGCCGTCAGTGTCAAATGTTATTGTGGAAAGCAAGTTACTCAGAAAGGCTCTGACCTTTACCTTCTTGGTTAATAATACCTCTCAGTATCAGTGGTAAAAGTACAGTCTGGATGAACTGGTCATAATCAGCTGGCAAAAGAGACCTACAGTAATCAATGGAATCTAAAAAGGAAAAATTCACTAAGTCCCCTGATCTACGCAATTGTCTGTCTACCATCCTGCAGGCCTGTGAAATGTACTAACAAGGCACAACTATACTTTACCAAAATGATCAGGGTTTGCCCAGACTGTACTGGTCTCTAAATTTTACTTGTCCAGTTATGTGTTTCCAACGATTAGAGGATACAAGAGCAACAAAGTCATGTGGAACTCTAAGCAGTGTTTTAAACACAATTTAGGTTGTTAAAACTCCCATATCTATATTCTCAATGACTGTTTAGGGTCTTTAATAAGCCCAGCAAAGATTCTGGCTGACACAACCAATTATTTCTTTGGTTGAGTTTCCCTCCCAATTGTGCTATTCTCTCATCATATAAGTAATGGACGGATTACCGTGATGAATAAATAGCTAGCTATGTCCCACTGGGCAAGTTACTTGTTCTTTCTAATTACCTACCTACAAGACAAAGACCACTAATATTCCTTTCAATTCTAAAATACAACTGTATTCTTATGATGGGAAGGACGAGAACATTTAAAAAGTAATAAACTTCAGCAGAGTACTACTGTATTTTATCTTAAAAACTGTTCAAATTGAACTATACAGGAAGTATAGGTATGACCTTTAGGAAAATACAGAGTCCATTGCTCCGGTTAGATTTTATTAATTGCTGGGAGGGAAAGTAAGTTCCTTGATAGACTTGCTCATGGTACAGATAATGGAACTAGGGACCTCTTGAATTAAAGTAACTGGATAATATGAAGCAAAAGCTGGTGAGACCAAAGGTCACACTGCTAGTCAAGATCTGCTTGGTAGACAATTAAGGAAATGGCTCAAATACTTCTTTTTATATCTGGCAGGCATATATAAAAACTTGACGGATATTCATATGCTAAAATTGCTCAAAAAAAAAAAAAAAACAACAAAAAGAGGACCCATAAACCCACGGTGGCTGTCCTTGTGAAGCAGCGGCAATGATGAGACTGTACCTAGGACCTCAATTCACACCTATACGAATGGCATCCCTTGAAGGTGTACGATAACAATAGATAGAACACTCTTAGATCTAATAGTTCACTACATTTTAGTGATGAAAGAACTCAGTATTTTTAAGTAACTAATTAAAGCAGACACACTAGGCTTAGTTTCTGCCCATCCCCCCACAAAGAACCACTATTCTTTGTATTACTTATTACCAATAACAAAGTCGGGAAAAATCAAGTACATAACAATAGAAGGCTAGCTAAATTAAATATGCTCTATCAACCATTACAGTTCATATACTTGATGATTAATTAAGGACATGCAAACTTCTTTATTATATAACATTACATGAAAAAGAAAAGTTATCAGAATGTACAATATTATCCCAATTTGAAGGAAAAGTTTATTTTTACATAGAATTTTCCTTGTTATACCTTTTCCACATTTTTCAAATATTCCGAATGGACATACATGATTTCAATGATAATGACAAAAGCAATAATTTTCTAACTCCTATCTGAGAAATCTCAGGATTTACAAGAAATATGATTAGGATCATGATAAGAGAGATTCTCCTAACATATGCACTTACCAACATGGGAAATCTCTAGGGGTTTCTGTGGGACATGTGAGCGTTTCTATTTAACCCACACCTTCCACAGGTTCATACTGTGGGACCAAACCAAGCTGTCAGAGACTTGGGGGGTTTTCCGCAATGCCAAAGGAAGACTGAGAGATAACAAATGAATCCAGAGAAACCAAGACTTGCAAAACCTATTTGAAATATAAGGTCCAAAGGAAACAGCAATAGGATGCTTCACATATTTTAAGTCTAAATTCAAGTTCATCTCACTCAATTTTTATTTTAGCCAGGCCTACTTTTATGGCCTGAAGTAAGCTAACTTGTACTAAAAGTCAATCCTAGTGTGACAAGGCTGGGTTTCCCAAGAAGTAGACCTTGAGACAGATTTCATTGTTCAAGAAATTAGAGGGTGCTCTTGGGATCAATACCAGTGGAAAGGAAGTTGGGGGGGGGGGAGCATGATGGTGCAGAGGGAGAAATTAGGCTGCCATGAAGTCCCAAAGGATTCAGACAACCCCATGGGGAGCTCTGAATCTGCGATGACCTTTCAGAGTTGCCCCAAGTCAGGGCAATGGATTCAAGCCCTTGTACCCTACAAGGATCAATCATCGGATACCAATGGGAAGGGATGTGGCCTTGTACAAGGTAGGTCTCTTTAGCCAACGCAATCTCCACAGGGGATACTTCCAGCACCTGGGGGAATACATCCTTCAACCCTCAGCAGGGATCTGGGTCACTCATCACAGCATCCATTATACCCAGCAGCTATGTATGCTCTTTCTAGTTAAATAATATTTAACATGAAATTGTAATTGCTCTCAATTTATGCTGTATTTGAACCATATACATAATTTTATGGCTTTGTAAAACCTAGAGACCCTTGTATCCCAACTTGATTGTTTCACCAATGGTGGGCATTTTGAAGCAGGAGTTCAGGGATGGCCTTTAAGGTGTGTCTGACATCCCAGTCCACACAAATGAGCCATGTGCATTTTTACATGAAGAGCACCCACAGCTTTCATCAGATTGTCAAAAGGGTAGGAGAAAAGTTACAAATCATTAATTAGTGGCATTCTTTTCAAATACCCACAATATTTTCTAAAACGAATAGCCACTTCACTTAAAATTGCTTGCTTAGCTGTTTTACAAAGATACTGTGTTACCAAATTTGCTGTGTAAGAGTTTGGCCTGGTTGGGATGCAGGGAGAACAGATCCAAACAACAGTTCCTCACCTATATGCAATGGAAGCCCAAGAATCTTATTAAATTTAGTAAATTCTCCTTGGTCAACTTGAATGATTTTTCTAATCTGAAAAACCCCTGCAGGAAAAAAAAAGTGTTAGGAGAAAAAAGTAAGGAGGTCTGGCAATTACAGGAAGATAAAACAGATAAAGGACAAAATACATGTCTGATGCTGGAAGCTCTTTTCTGGTGAGGGTGTACATATCGGTATGGCAGAGAGAAGGAAGAGCACAAAAAGCTACTTCATCAAAGTTTGATTTAATAATTTCTTCAGGAGGTTAATTATTCCAACTTCTCAACTAGAGTTGACAGGCACCTAGGCTTCTATCCAAAAACAGGCATTCCCACAGGTGAGAATGCAATGCAAGTTAATTCATGCCAAATTATAAGCAGTTTTAAGCAGAAGAAAATATTAACTGTGCTTCAAAACTCTGATCAAGCATTTTTTTTTCCAAATCCTTTGCCTCTTTCTAGATATTTATCTATGTAATATTTATACTCTGACAAGTTCCTGCTACAAGGTCTCCTGAGAGACTACTAAGAACAACCTTTGTCCCAAAAGGAATCTGACCCTTCCATATTGACTTGTTAATTACCATTCTTCAAGTTTAAAATATGTTTTCAGTCAAAACAGAAGTCAGGGCACTCCAAACTAGAGCTTGCAAGAGTCTGAGAATATTAATACGGCATACGATTAATAGGAAATGGACACATCACATAAATCTTCAAATTATTCACGAAGCTACTTAAAAGTCCAAAGAAATGATGTTTTAATAAGAGTCAAAATTACTTCTGTGTTGTACAAAGCATTACACTATAAGCCTTTGAATGCTTCTTGTTTATATTATACCCTAGCACTTGAAAATAAAGCATTTATCCAAAGGCTATGTTCTCTCAGGTCCATTCCTATTGCCTCCATGATAATGGTGGTAGAACAAGTTTCTACATCTCTCCAGGTGAAAAATACAAGGCTCTTTAAAAACACATCCACTCTTATCCCAGGAATGCAAGATTGACTCACCATACAAAAATCAATCAATATAATGTACCATATTAATAAAGAACAGAAACCACATGATCATCCCAATAACTACAGAAAAAGCATTTGACAAAATCCAACACCTCTTCATGATAAAAAACACTCAATAAACTAGGAATAGAAGGGAACTTCCTCAACTGGATAAAAGGCATCTGTAAAAAACCCAGTTAACATCATACTTAAGGTGAAAAATGAAAACCTTTCCCCTAAGATAAAGAACAAGACAAGGATGTCCACTCTCACCACCTCTATTCATCATTATACTGGACAATTAGGGAAGGGCAATTAGGGAAGAAAAAGAAATAAAAGGCAGCCACATTGGAAAGAAAAGGTACAGCTACCTCTATTTGCAGATGCCTTTATCTTATACGTAGAAAATACTAAAGAATCCACTAAAACACCATTAAAGATAATAAACCAATTTAGCCAAGTTTCAAAACCCAAGACCAATAAACAAAAATCACGTGTATGTCTTTACACTAAAAATAAATAATCTAAAAATGAAGTAAAGAAAATTCCATTTACAGTAGCATCAAAAATAATAAAATATTTAGGAATAAATTTAAAGAAGTGCAAGGCTTGTAAACTGAAAACTACACAACATCAATGAAAGAAACTAAAAACAACCTAAATAAGTTAAAAGACATCCTGTGTTGATCAGCTGAAAGACCTGATGTTGGGGGGAGGCGGTTACTTCTTTTTTTGGACGCCCAAAAGCCAAAACGATCTTGAAAAGGAACAAAGGTAGAAGATTCACAGTGTCCAGTATCAAAACCTACTACAAAGCTACAGTAACCAAGACAGTGTGATGTGGGAAACAGACAGACATATAAATTGATGGAACAGAACTTAAAGTTCAGAAATGAACATGTGTGTCTATGTACAACTGATTTTTAGCAATGGTCCCAAGACCATTCAGTGGGAAAAGAACAGTCTTTTCAACAAATGGTGCTGGGACAAATGGATATCCACATGCAAAATAATGAAGTTGGATCCCTACCTTACACCACATACAAAAATTAACTAGGAATGGACCAAAGACCTAAATGTAAAAGCTAAAACTATAAAACTCTTAGAAGAAAACACAGGAGGAAATCTTTGTGACCTTCAATTAGGCAATGGTTTCTTAGATATGATGTCAAAAACATAAGCAACTAAGGAAAAAACAGATAAATTGGACTTCATAAAATTTAAAACTTTTGTGCATCAAAGGATGCTATCAAGACAGTGAAGAGATAACCCAGAGAATGGGAGAAATATGTGCAAATCACTTATCTGATATGGATGGAATCTCCCGAATAAAGACTTTCTAGAACTCAATAAAAAGACAAATAACTCAATTTAAAAATGGGCAAAGGGGGCTTCCCTGGTGGCGCAGTGGTTGGGATTCTGCCTGCCAGTGCAGGGGACACGGGTTCGAGCCCCGGTCTGGGAGGATCCCACATGCCGCGGAGCGGCTGGGCCCATGAGCCACAATTGCTGAGCCTGCGCGTCTGGAGCCTGTGCTCCGCAACGGGAGAGGCCGCCACAGTGAGAGGCCCGCGCACCGTGATGAGGAGTGGTCCCCACTTGCCGCAACTGGAGAGGGCCCTCGCACAGAGGCGAGGACCCGACACGGCCATGGATGGATAAATAAATAAATAAATAAAAATTAAAAAAAAAAAAAAATGGGCAAAGGATCTGAACAGACATTTCTCCAAGGAAGATACACAGATGGCCAGCAATTACATGAAAAGACATTCAACGTCATTAGTCATTATGGAAATAGAAGTCAAAACCACAACAACATACCACTGCACACCCATTAGAATGGCTATTTGAAAAAGAAAAATAACTAGTGTTGGCAGAAATGTAAAATGGTTCAGCCGCTTTAGAAACAGTTTGGCAGTTCCTCAAAAAGTTACTGGTAAAGTTAACATCAATTCCACCCCAAGATATAAACTCAAGAGAAATGAAAAACGTATGTTCATACAAAAACTTGTACATAGATGTAACATAATCATTATTCAAGTGGAAACCACCCAAACGTCCAGAAACTGATGGATGGATAAAAAAAAAAAGTGCTATATTCATTACAATGGAATATTATTCAGCCATAAAAAGGAATAAAGTACTGACACTTGCTACAACATAATGAACCTTGAAAACATTAAAGAAGCAAGACATAAAAAGCTACTTATTATATGATTACATTTCTATGAAATGTCTAGCATAGGCAAATTGATAAAGACAAAAAGTAGGCAGTGGATGCAGAGTATAGGGGTTGTGACAGGTATGGGTTTCTTTTTAGGGTCATGAAAATGTTCTGGAACTGGACAAAAGTGATGGTTGCACAACCTTGTAAGTATACCAAAAACAACTGAATTATATAGTTTAAATTAGTAAAGTTTATAGGATGTGAATTATATCTCAACTAGGGAGGAAAAAAAAAGCATCAATCCAATTAACCCCATGGTGCTAGCTTTAAAAGTCAAGGTTCCCCCCTCCGCCCCCTCCACCCAGGGGTTTTTACAACCAAAAAATGTTTCTAGACCTTGTACAATGCCCCTTTTGAGACAAAACTGTCCCTCCCTTCCCCATTAAGAAACACTGATATAAATGGAATGAAATTATAATCTATTAATTTGAAGCGTCAATCTTTAAAAAGCATAGTTTCTGTGACAGAATAAGAAAACAGAAAAAATAAAAAGTCAAGGTTCCCAATATCCATCAACAAAGCGTGAAACTACTCTAGTACTGAGATTTATCTGGCGTTATTCCCCAAATAACACAAATACAAATAACAGTTTAGTCAAGTTTCTCTGTTCCTAATGGACTTAAAAATTCTCTTGCAATCACTGTGTCATCCATGCACATACTCAGTCTGACGCGCTTCTAGATGGCGTCTCTTCCACGTTAGATCACTCATACGCAAAAGTTTTCATCTAGACGGTTGTGCTGCTCACCTATGATGATCTCCAAGTTGAATACGTAGATTAATTCACCTTCTGCTGTCAGCCTGCCCTTTCCACACACCTTATTCCTCTGTACCCTTTTCCTATCAATTATTTTCATACCCAGTGATAATGCCTCAATTGGGTAAAACAATTTAAAACTGTTTAGAATTCCTTCTGGTTTGAAGTGACTTCTGTTGACAGCAATGGATGACAGTAGAAGTCCTATGAATAAGCGATTAAAACACTGAGCAGAACATGGAAATATACAAAAAAGTCATACGACAACAGAAAAGAAAGTGAGAGCTTTGTTACCATACCACACAAACAAAATCTCGCCCTCACGGTCTCAATCCTTTATCCAACATTTTTATTCAGCTGGAGCAGATATTTTGCACAGACGGCCGCAACAGTGTCTCCGACTTCACGTGCTTTTTTGTAAGTGGCTTTGCCACTCCTCCAGTAAGACGTGGAGTATTTTCCTTGACGCTCCCGCCACCAAATCAAGTTAGGTCCTGTGACTACTGTGACCAAAAGAGTACAGACAAAAGGAATCCCCTGCTGCTTCCAAACCAACTCCTAGCGCAACCCTTAACTGGCCACGGAGCCACGGAGCCAGAGGCCAAGGAATACCCAGGCAGGATGTACGCAAATGAAGAAACCATCCTGGTAGTGGGTCACCCAGCTGCAGACACCCCCAGCTGTCACCAAACAAATTAGGGACAAACTACGCAAGAGAGCCCTTCCTGAATTCCTGATTCACAAATAAAATGACTGTTTACTCCACTAAGCTTCAGCAATAGTTTACTATGCAGCGGGAGGTTTTCCTCCCCCGTCTATCTTTACAATGCTATTGCTCTTTCTCTTTTAATCACTGATATCGAAAGTGTATTGTTTCTAGATTATCAGAAGGTAGGGATGAGGCATGTTGTGCTTTCTTTTATTGTTTTTACTTTTTGGAGAGGGGTGTTCTGGAAGAGGAGGGATGGTGAGAAGGAACATATCATAATGAAAAGGTATTTTGTAACAAAGTAAACTAAGATCCTCCCTTTTTTAGGGAATAATTCTTCAATCATTGTAAGATGCCACTTGTATAATACCAGCATCATTTAAAAAGTTATCTGCTGACAAATGGAAGTTAAACCAGACTTTGGAAGTTCAACTATCTACCCTCCTTAAGGTTTACTTGAAAAAGTGAGGGGAAAAAAGTTACATGAAGCAAAGTAAATCCATATGGAGCATATTCCCCAGCAGAAAAGTTACCATCAATCAGACTTCATTTACTATGCATTGTTTTTTCAATAAAATATTTCAAGAATTTAGCTATACATATTTTCCACTGAGGAAAAAAATTTTTAATTAAACTGAGTTCTATTAAAAAATAAGAAAGAAAGAAAGAAAAGGGAAAATTCTAATGCCTAAGTATATTAAGTTTCCAACTTAAAATCCAATTAGGGCCTGACCTGCTCTTCTTTCAACTTAGCTTCATTAACAGCTGGCTTGTGATTTAAAAATAATATTTAGAAAACATTACAATTAATCCTTATTAAAAATAAAAGCACAATTTTTAAAATATTAATTTTCTCAGAATAAATTAGTAAATATTGTTTTCAATGATAAAATATATTCTTTCCATTTTATGATATGGAAAAAGTGAAGAAACTAACATGTCCTTAAGTCAAGACTCTACAGCAAACAAATAGAGTGTATAAAGAACCTGTTCTTTCTGACTTCCTACCGAAAACAAAATAACAGGAGACTTAAAGAACCAATCTAGGACCACAAAAAGGGAAAACTTTCTAATTCAATTATCAGTTAGCTTTCTGCTACTGATAAATCTAAACTCTAAATACCAAAACCTAGGAAACTGGAGATGCAGGCAAGGTGAAATAAAGAGAAGTTACAGAAGCATACAAGGGAAAGATGATAACGCCTGCGTCAGCAAATTAAACGCCAAGCTACATTACCATTTATAATCAATCAAGCAAGAAGCTGTACAATTTTAACACAGATTCTGAATGCAGCTCAGATTCAAATGCTCAATTACACTTTCCAGGTGAGTGATTTATTATAAAGATAAGAAATTTACTGTAACACAAAACTACTTTAAACCATAGCGGAGAGCCCTGGAAAGGAGAGGCCGGTGCTAATCCCATTGTACTGCATGCTTGGCCATCTGCTATTGTCTCATTTCATTCTCTGAGCGCAGGGCTATCCCCGTGCATACAAATACATATACTACCTAGAAAGCTGGAAGCCTATGGGCAGGCAGTGGTGGCCCAGACAGACCCAAAATCGGTCCAGAGTATGTGATTCACCATCCAGCCATTCTCAAAGCTGCTACTATTTTCAGAAAACAAGGATTTTTTAATGCATATTTAATATGCCAAAGTAATGCCAAAGTAATACATTGTTTCCTGGTATTCTCCTTAAATAGTAAAAGAGTTAAATATTACTTAAACTTACAATTATAAAGTAATATTTGTGAGAAAAATGATAGAGAATGCAGATGCCAAGAACAAGGAAAGGATGAAAGCAGAGTTACCATCTGCTCTTCCTTATGGAATAAGTGGATAAATCAAGAAGCAAAATAGGGACCTCCCTGGTGGCGTAGTGGTTAAGAATCCGACTGCCAATGCAGAGGACACGGGTTCGAGCCCCGGGAAGATCCCACGTGCCACGGAGCAAATAAGCCCGTGCACCACAACTACTGAGCCCGCGTGCCACAACGACTGAAGCCCACAAGCCTAGAGCCCATGCTCCACAACGAGAGAAGCCACCGCAATGAGAAGCCCGCGCGTCGCAACGAAGAGTAGCCCCCGCTCGCTGCAACTAGAGAAAGCCTGCATGTAGCAATGAAGACCCAACGCAGCCAAAAATAAATAAATTAAAAAAAAAAAAGAAGCAGCAGCAAAGTAGGTTAAGTGTTGCATAGAATTAAGACATGTCTCCAGGGACTTCCCTCGTGGTCCAGTGGTAAAGAATCCGCCTTACAATGCAGGGGATGCTGGCTCGATCCCTGGTCAGGGAACTAAGATCCCACATGCCGCAGGGATAACTAAGCCCATGCGCCACAACTGCTGAGCCCGCGTGCCACAAACTATAGAGCCCACGAGCTCTGGAACCTGCGCGTCACAACTACAGAGCCCATGCGCCCTGGAGCCTGCACACCACAGCTAGAGAAGAGAAAACCTGCCGCCACAACTACAGAGAAGCCCACGCGCTGCAACGAAAGACCCTGTGTGCCTCAATGAAGATCCCGCATGCTGCACCTAAGACTTGATGCAGCCAAAAGTCAATTAAATTAATTAATTCAAAAATAAAAAGACATCTCTCCAGGAAAATCTCAAGATCCGCCTGTAAGGTTATACTTCAATATACCACCGCAGGTAAATTTCTAAAGTTTCTGATGCAAAATCTTCAGGGCCAGGGGAAAGAAAAACTGAATTCTATTTATCAGTTTCCTAAATAAACTAATAGGACAATAAAGATGAGTATATTCTCTGAAAACCTTCTCATTATGTAAGAAATGGGAATAATTTTCCCAGAGACCAGGTAATAGGAGACATCATAGTAAGAAAGAAAAGGCATTGAGAGACAGAGCTCTACCAGAAATTTTTAGGAATCCGTATTACAAATGTATGAAGTATAGAGGTGAAATTCCAGGGCGTGACCCTCTGGAAAGGACACTATTCCCCTTTTTCATTCACACCGCTCTCTCAGCTTGGGACCTCTTACCCCTTTCCCCATCTGCCTAGCAAACTTTCACACACCTTTCAAGACTCGACTGCTAAGACTTCTCTTAGACTCCTTTCACACAAGGTCAAATCTGGAATGCCTTGCTTTGTGCCCACTGTACACCATTTGTATGGTAACTTCTTTAACTGCTACAACTCTGAGACTCTGAGAGCAGAAACCATCCTCTCTGTGTACTTAGCACAGTGCCAGGTGCACAGCAGAAGGCAATGCTGACTGCATGAATGAGACAGCTGAGGACGCCTGGGAAGACTGGGATGCCCACAAGAACATAAAGTGACTGTGCAACTATAAATGCACTCAGTAAGGGGGGAAAGGAGAGAAGCCAAGAAGATTCCAGTGTATAGAAATAGACACACTGCTTAGAAAGCTAGGCCATCGTGTACATCATCATGTGGCTCACATCACTCTAAGAAGGAATTATACAGAATGATAATGAGTCCAATGGACTCAGATTTTCAACACAGATTTCTTCTGGATGAAGAACAGAGGAGAAAATGGATTTACAAAGGAACTGTACTGTATAGCACAGGGAACTCTGCTCAATATTCGGTAATAACTGAAATGGGAAAAGAACTTGAAAAAGAATAGTTACATATATATGCATAATTGAATCACTTTGCTGTACACCTGAAACTAACACAACATTGTAAATCAACTATACTCCAATATAAAATAAAAATTAAAAAAAAAATAAAAAATAAATTAGACCTGCCAACAAACTGGGATTACCAGAAAAAAAAAAAAAAATCCTACAGACAACAAAAGGAGGTCTTAGAATTGTTTGGATAAACGTATCAATCTGATAGAGTTTTCTTACAATATACCACAAAAGTCTTTTCTGAGCCTATGCAACATTTTATCACCTACATGGACGTATAAAGAATATATTCATGGGCATCCCCAGTGGCGCAGTGGTTAAGAATCCACCTGCTAATGCAGGGGACACGGGTTTGAGCCCTGGTCCAGGAAGATCCCACATGCCGCGGAGCAACTAAGCCTGTGCGCCACAACTACTGAGCCTGCGCTCTAGAGCCCGTGAGCCACAACTACTGAGCCCGCGCTCTAGAGCCCGCGAGCCACAACTACTGGGCCCACGTGCTGCAACTACTGAAGCCCGCACACCACAACTACTGAAGCCCGTGCGCCTAGAGCCTGTGCTCCACAACAAGAGAAGCCACCGCAATGAGAAGCCTGTGCACCGCAACAAAGAGTAGCCCCCGCTCACCGCAACTAGAGAAAGCCCACGCGCAGCAACAAAGACCCAACACAGCCAAAAATAAATAAATAAATTTACTTTTTTTTTAAAAAAGAGTATATTCATAAGGGTTGAAGGCATAAAACTGAAGGAGATAAACAGACTAAATAAATCAAGTTTCAAAAGATTCTCAAAGATTAGAGTCATTGGCTGAATTTAGCAAAGTAAAATGTAATAAGAACAAACAATATTAACACCTATTAATATATGCATGGTATATAACACTTCATGGGTTCCAAGGTGCTTTTATACACATTACATCATTTAACAACCCCCCCAAAGTAACTATTATACCCTGTCTACAGATGAGGAAACTGAGGGTTAGTGAGTTTTCCCAATACCACATTTCAGGGAGGGCCAAGAACAGAACATTAATCACCTTCTAATCATCTCTCTTGCAACTAGATCCAAAATTCCAAAGAGTACAAGTATGGAGGAAAAATGAGTGTAGAAAAACAACTGCCATCAGAAAAATTAATCAGGGCAAGTAAGAATAATGGGAGGAACAGCAATATTTCACCGAGGAAAATAAGATTTGGGGGCTGTCAAATATAGGCTCCCAATATCTAAAAAATCATCCTGCTGAAGGAGGATTATTACACTTGTTCAATACGGCCCAAGCTAATCTTAACCAGCAAATACGATAAGTAGCCAAATTCTGGTTCAAGGAAAGAGGGTCAAAACTGTCCAAGCCATTCATGCATCTTAATTGGACATATCTGACCATAAGCTGAATAAATCCATTTGCCAGACTTTGTAGGAAATTTTAATCAAACGAACAGCTGGGCTTTATCAAATGAGACTCTGCATCAGACATTGTTTCAAAATATACAAATAAACTTCTAGAGGAAGGTGGTTCTAATTTCACAATTATAAAATTAGGAATGAATTTAAAGTAAAACACAGGAAAAATTCTCAATGAAGATAGATATGTAGGTACAGAGAAGGTTTTTTCTAGGCATTTTTATTATTCATATTCAAACAAAAGGAAACATATAAAGTATATAATAAGCACCCATGTACCAGCAAATTAAACAGAAGTAAATCTGCCTCCAGGTATTTTAAATATATTTCAAATATAAATATGTATCTATATGTTATGAAGTATGTTAAATTACACACAAACGCATTACCCATCGTAAGAATGAGAATTACCTGAACTACTTAAGATACTCATATATTCTTCCTTATCCCAACCCTCTTCCCTTCCCTACCTCCAGAAGAAATAAGTTTGCTGAATTTTTATCCTAAAAATTCCCTTGCCCTAAAACGAAAAGAATAATATATTCCACTGTGTGACTATACCACAACGTACTAACTCAATCATTCTGTCAATAAACATTTGCAAAGTATTTCCTCAGTTCTGTTTTGGTTTTTTCCTTAATCCAAACAAGGTTACTATGAGCATTCTTACATACATCCTGGAGTTCATCTACAGTATATGTATCTGGCAGGGTACCCTTATGTTTAGTAAGTGCTTTCCAAAATAGTTGTACCTATTTAAAAACCCAACAGCACTGTGTGAGAAATTCAGTTGCCACATTTACCAACACCTGATACTGTCAGACTTCTTAATTTTTGCGAACACAGCTTACAATGCTAAGTATAAAATGGTTTCTTAATCTGGTCTTATTTTACATTCCACTGATTACAGTGAGGGTACATAACTTTTCATATTTATTTGCCATGTATATTTCCTCTTATATAAATTTTATTAACACATACACAGGTTGTACGAAAACATGCATCCTGACCTAAGATACGGGTGCATGCATAAACACCAAAGCAAGCGTTTATTTCTGCGAGAGAATGGAGGGGAATACTCTCAAGAAAAGATATGCCAAAGAACTTTGACTCTGTTTGAAATTTTACTTCCCAAGTTGAGTAATTACCATTACTTATTATGTTATTCTCTATGCTTTTTGAATCTCACAAATAATTAAATTATAAAATGTAAAAAGATAATATAAATGCATGGTCAACAAGCAAGCACCCAGCAGACTTCCCTGGCTGTCCAGTGGTTAAGACTATACTTTCCAATGCAGGAGGTACAGGTTCAATTCCTGGTCAGGGAGCTAAAATCCCACATGCCTCGCAGCCAAAAAACCAAAACATCAAACAGAAGCAATCCTGTAACAAATTCAATAAAGACTTTAAAAATGGTCCACATCCAAAAAAAAAAAAAAAAACTTAAATAAAAAGGTACACTTTAGGGCTTCCCTGGTGGCGCAGTGGCTGAGAATCTGCCTGCTAATGCAGGGGACACGGGTTCGAGCCCTGGTCTGGGAAGATCCCACATGCCGTGGAGCAACTAAGCCCGTGAGCCACAACTACTGAGCCTGCGCGTCTGGAGCCTGTGCTCTGCAACAAGAGAGGCCGCGATAGAGAGAGGCCCGCGCACCACGATGAAGAGTGGACCCCGCTCGCCGCAACTAGGGAAAGCCCTCGCACAGAAACGAAGACCCAACACAGCCATAAAATAAATAAATAAATTAATTAATTAATTAAAAAAAAAAAAGGTACACTTTAAAAAAAAACAAACAAGCAAGCAGCCAGGACCACTCTTGAAAAAGTGTTCAAAGGAGTTCTTGGGGAACCAAGAATTAAATGAAATGTAAACCTTGGGAACAGGTAAGCCATGGTGCTACAAACAGTGGTAAACATTAAATTCACTTAAACACAGAAATAAAGGCTAAACAATATGAATCACGATTACAGAAAGGACTTTTTCCCCTTCAAAAAGCAACACAATGTAAATATGAAAAGCACTGTGGACTCAGCAAAAGACAACAAAGCTTACCAACAAAAATCAGGAAGGGGGATTATAAACAAACTAAGTATTTTTCATAAAAAGCAGCCAAAGAAACAGAGGCAGATAAATGGAACAGACCAGAAACAGGCCCAGATTTAAACGACAATTTATTTTTGGCATTTCAAATCAGGAGGAAAAAGGTAGATTATTTAATAAATATTATAATGATGACTGGCCACATAGAAGAAGAAAAAGCTGAATCATTAAAGTCAATATATAAATTTTATAAAACAATTTTTAGGTATAAAGAAAAAAGAAATTTTAAATGTACCAGAAGAAAGCATGCGTGAATTACTTAATAACCTTGGTGGGCATAAGGACCTTCTGAGCATGACTGAAAATTGAGAGGACACAGAGGAAAGGACAACTAAATTTGACACATAAATTCTAAAACAAATACCATAAAGGAAGTAAAAAAGAAAATGACAAACAAGAAAATATATTTGTAAAACATGAGGAAAGAGGCCAATTCACTTACTAGGGAACCCCTATAAATCAATAAGGGAAAAAAATAAACCATCTAACAGAAAAATGTAGAAACGACATGAATATGTAGCTTCAAAACGAAGAAAACCCTATGAAAAAATGCTCAACATGCACTCAAATTTAAATAAATATTAAGCAAGAAAGTAGATATTTTTGGAACTTCCCTGGTGGCGCAGTGGTTAAGAATCCACCTGCCAATGCAGGGGACATGGGTTCGAGCCCTGTTCCGGGAAGATCCCACATGCCGCGGAGCAACTAAGCCTGTGTGCCACAACGACTGAGCCTGCGCTCTAGAGCCCGTGAGCCACAACTACTGAGCCTGTGCGCCTAGAGCCTGTGCTCTGCAACAAGAGAAGCCTCTGCAATGAGAAGCCTGTGCACCGCAACGAAGAGTAGCCCCTGCTCGCTGCAACTAGAGAAAACCCACGCACAGCAGCAAAGACCCAACGCAGCCATAAATAAATAAACAAACAAACAAACAAATAAATAAATAAATGGGGGCGCAGAGAGAGAGGAAGAAAGGGAAGGAGGGAGGGAGGGAGGAAGGAAGGAAGAAAAGGTATTTTTAAATTATCTACCAGGTCACTGGAAATTTTTAAAGGTTTGGCAACAAATGTCTGACGAAGCTGTGCAGAAACTCATCTTAATATATAAAGGCACAAGCTTTTTAGAGAACTGGGCATCCATCAGTTTTTTTAGATGCATACAATATCAATTCATGAATGAGGTATGTTTTTGTCATTAATTGTTATGCTACTTTAACAAATATATAAACAAGAAAAAACCCTATAAATATCTACTTATACAGCTATAGGACATCAGTTAATTATGGTGCAAGTAAGACACCGAAAACCAAGCAGACATTAAAAACAATGAGATAAAGCTACATATAAAAAGACACAAAAATAAGTTTATTTTTAAACGAATAAAAAAGTATGATCCCACTTGTCTTTTTTTAAAAATGGTGTGTAACATACGTATGCCTACATATGCATAGATATTTTATAGAAGAGTATACAAATAATTATTAACAAGTTACATCTCTAAGGAGCTGCACTGAGAGGGTCAAAGGATGAGAAAAGATAAGTTCATTTCATATGTTTTTGTACTTTTGAATTTTTTTTTACCTTGAATATATATTACTTTCATAATTTAAAACTAGCTAATTTTTTAATCCACATTGTCATTTCTTAGTGTCTTTTCTTTAATTGAGGTATAACTGACATGTAACACTGTGTAGTTTCAGGTGTACAACATAATGATTCAGTATTTGTTTATACTGCAAAATATCACCACAAGTAAGTCTAGTTAACATCTGTTACCATATATAGTTATGAAATTTCTTTTCCTGTGATGAGAACTTCTAAGATCTACTCTCTTAGCAACTTTCAAACATGCAGTACAGTACTGTTAACTATATTTAGTCACCATGCCATACGTAACATCACCAGGACTTAATTATTTTATAACTGCAAGTTTGCACCCTTTGACCCCCTTCTTAGTGCATTAAAATCTAGATTTTAAAACAGCTGAGTACATTTACTCAATATTTCAAATATTTCAAAACAAATATATTTCAAATATACTAGTGATTCTACATTATGCATAAAAATTAGACAAAAAAAGTTTCAGAGGCTAAACTTTTTTTTTTTTTTTTTGGCTGTGTTGGGTCTTCGGTTCGTGCGAGGGCTTTCTCTAGTTGCGGCAAGCGGGGGCCACTCTTCATCGTGGTGCGGGGACCGCTCTTCATCGCGGTGCGCGGGCCTTTCACTATCGCGGCCTCTCCCGTTGCGGGGCACAGGCTCCAGACGCGCAGGCTCAGTAGTTGTGGCTCACGGGCCCAGCTGCTCCATGGCATGTGGGATCTTCCCAGACCAGGGCTCGAACCCGTGTCCCCTGCATTAGCAGGCAGATTCTCAACCACTGCGCCACCAGGGAAGCCCCAGAGGCTAAACTTTTACAATGATTGTACAACACTCTCCCCCAAAGTATACTTAAGAATTATTTTTTCTATTAAAAAAATAATCGTGGGCACACTAGAAGTTAGTAGCAAAGTTACAGCAACAATCTACAGTGGGAATAACCCAGGGATTTACAGCAAGCCAAAACATTAATACACATTGACCAAGAAAAAAAAAGAATATTCAAGTGTATAACACGTTTTGCAAAGCTCATGTGTTTCAAAGTTCCCAATTAAAAAGCAATATAGGGACTTCCCTGGTGGTCCACTGGTTAAGAATCCGCCTTCCAGTGCAGGGGACATGGGTTCGATCCCTGGTCGGGGGAATAAGATCCCACATGCCACGGGGCAACTAAGCCCACGTGCCTCAACTAGAGAGCCCGTGTGCTGCAAACTACAGAGCCCATGCGCTCTGGAGCCCATGCGCCACAACTAGGGAGAGAAAACCCACATGCCACAACTAGAGAGAAGCCCGCGCGCCGCAACGAAAAGCTTGTGCGCCGCAACGAAAGATCCCATATGCTGCAACTAAGACCTGACGCAGTCAAAAACAAACGAACAAACAAAAAGCAATATAGGGGAAGTTTCTACAAGCTAAACATAGTCTAACCATATATCCAGCCATCATGCTCCTAGGTATTTACCCAAATGAGTTAAAAACTTGTGCCCACACAAAAACCTGTATGGGAATGTTTATAGCAGCTTTATTCATAATTGATAAAAATTGGAAGCAACCAAGATGTCCTTCTGCAGGTAATTACATAAACAAACTATAGTACATCAGACAGCAGAATATTATTCAGCGATAAAAAGAAGTGAGTTATTAAGCCATGAAATGAAATGGAGGAATTTTAAATGCATATAGTAAGTAAAAGAAACAAGTCCTGGAAAGGGTGCATACTGTATGATTCCAAATACATGACATTCTGGAAAAGGCAAAACTGTAAACAGTAAAAACATCCGTGGTAGCGAGCTGGGAGAGCGATGAATAGGTAGAACACAGAGATCTTTAGGACAGTGAAGATACTCTGTATGACGCTGTAATGGTGGATTCATGTCATTATACATTCAGCAAAACCCACAGAACTGTACAAGACAAAGAGTGAAACCTACTGTAAGCTACAGGCTTTAGTTAATAATAATGTACCAATATCGGTTCATCAATTTTAACACATGTACCACACCAATGCAAGATGTTAATAACGGGAAACTGTGGGCAGGGAGTAAATGGGAAAATGCCCTAAAAATAAAGTCTGTTAATTTAACAACAACAACAAGAAAGCAATAGGGGGTATCTCAAAGGCATAGGGAAGGGAAGAGCCCAGCGGAAGGTGCTCGGCTGGGGGTTGTAGTTAAGGTGGGACAAAACCAGGTGACAAGCAAGGAGGAAGGGGGAAGGGCCGCACCACAGCAAACACAGCACTCGTGTGGCCAGGGAGGGGCTGCTGACCCCGTGCTCCTCTTGGGGAGCTCACAGCGAGCCATTTGTTTGTGTTCTCCACACTCACGCATTCTCCAAGTCTTGGGAACTGGAACATTTCTCTCTCCCGGCTCAGAAATGATCAGTGGAAAAGGAACCAAAACAAGTACCTCATTATGTGTCAAGATTAATCTGGGAAAACTGTGGGCTGTTGACTGAACTGCTTCTCTTAATCGGCTGGTGCTCTAGCTTTAAAAGTTCCCAGGAGACAACCTGAAATCCAGAATCTTCTCAAAATAGAAAAGAGTGGGGGAAATTCTGAATACATCACCAAACAGTAAGAGCCTCAAGCCTTTGGAAAGAGCCCAAAGGCCAAAAGCAAGACCTGCAGAGCTCTGTCCACACTGGTGGGTAACCTGATGATTATCTAACAAATTCAGCATGTGTCTACCAGAGTTCCAGAAGAGTGAGAAACCTTGGGATTCGTCTGAGTTAGAACAATCTTTGATTACAGCTGAGTCACCTCTGTGTTCTTAATACAAGTAAGACCTGGGGTCTTTTCACTGTGTCTATTCATGTGATAAATGTCGCCCTCCAGTGTGAAATGGAAGGACGCCCTTGTTCTGTGGGGAAGACAACTGTGGAAGAAGGAGCTATGAGTACGGAGAGAGCCACCTAGAATGCCCCCTCCAAACCCGTCGGCAGAAGGCCTCTTCCTGGGGGCCTCTAACAGATCCTGAATGCTGCAGAAACCCCAGAGGCTTGGGATCTGGGACCTTCCAGGAACTCAAGATCTCTCTTGCTGAGGTCCTTTCCATCATCACATGGACCAAAGTCTTCACCAAAGCCTTTGTGCTTCTCACCGTCTTCCTTACCAGGAAGCTCCACACGCCAGCCAACTATCTCACTGGCTCCCTGGCCAAGACCAATCTCTTGGCTTTCATCTTGGTCATAGCCATCTGCATCACATATACCATCACCCACACCTGGAACTTTGGCCAAATCCTATGTGACATCTGGCTGTCTTCTGGAATCACGTGCTGTGTGCATCTCTGCATCACTGCTGTGGACGTGTACTGGCCATCACCAACATCCTGTAGTACAATAAACACCAGATATGCGGCCTCCACAGTCACCACTGTCTGGGCCATTTCATCTCCATCCTGTCGCTCTTCTCCCAGATCTCCTACATGATCTACTCCACAGATGGTGCCTTCTACATCCTGTCCGTGCGGCTCATCACCTTTCACACGGCCTCCGGAAGCCACCATATCACCACAGCCCAGCTCATCAGAGTTCACTCTACTCCCTCAACCCCCAGTCTCGCACTCAGCCAGCTCCCCTCTGTCAACCACCTGAAAATCAAGCTTGCTCATAGAATCCTGGAGCAAGGGGATGTTTGCACCTCAAGAAAGGAAAGCCATAATAAAAATAACTATAGCTCTCTTGAGAACCTTTAACTGCCTCTAAACTTACTGTGTTTTCTGGTTTATTTTATGTGGATCCAAAAATTAAAGCTATTTCTATTTTATCAGCAAACAATGGTCCAGGAAACACATCACGAACGTTGAGTCTAATGATGTTAGTACAGCAACTTCTACAACAAAATAAGTAGGCAGAAAGCACTGAAGGCTCTAAGCACTGAAAATGACAGGTATAGAGGCATTATGTTAAAAGAAGCAATAATAATCTAAACCAGTTTTGAAAGTACCTGTGCTACCTATTTGATAACTGTTTTAAGACAAATCAAAGTCTATAACATGACAAATTAGTGAGGCAGCTAGTGTACTAAAAAGAGCACAATTACCGGCCCTCTAGAGCCTACTCCACTGGCCCTCCACGGCGAAAGGCAAAGAGACTAGACAAAGCATAATACATGTCATATTTGTATGATGTCCTGTAGTGTCAAAAAGCTTGAACACATACTACTAATTCTCCCAACAGGAAAGCTGTTGTCATGGGAAAAGCTGCATTTTGGAATAAGTCCAACCTTGTGACAAAACCTGAAGCTACCACTTTTTTAGCTAAACAAATTTGTACAAATTTGAACCTCCCTTACTATGTAATATGTCTCGGACTTTGTTGGTTTGGGGCTTGTTTTTGTTTTGGGGGCGGGAAAGGGGAGCATGGGAGAATGGATACCAAGGTATAAAAGTGTTTTATTAGTGAGTACTGAAATAACTTAATGGATTGGGACTAACATTTTTCTATTTCCTTTAAGAAATGGGAGAAGATAGTTCAGAGTATATTTTGTGAAAATTTTGTTGTAGCTGTACCTCTAAGCATGTATACTATACGTTGACACAGATGAATGTAACATATGTTTCTTATTATGTGTCATGGCCTAAAAATTTAGCCACTGATTATAACAGAGCAATCAAGATCTAAACTCCACTACCAAAAAGTTGCAAGGATTAAACAAGATTACAGATATAAAGTGGCTAACATAAGTGCTGCCACTCTATTTTTACAAACTATGATTATTCCAGGATAATGAGGCATTATTTCTAACTTCAAACCCCTGTTCACAGTTATTAAAAACTTTTTTTAATGTTTATCTAGTTAAAAATAAGACGTGCATTAGTTTGAAACAACCTTTGGGTTCTAACCAATGTACTTGTGACTTGGCAAAATCCACCAACATTACAAATGCATATCCTTTCACCCAGCAATTCTACTTTAAGTAATTTACCTAGAAATATACTTCACATATGAATAAACTAAATATGCACATTTTTAAAATGCAGCATCATTTTACATAACAGCAGAAACTTTAAGCAGACTGTCCATCAGTGGAAACCTTGTAATAAACCGTAGCACATCCACACAGGTGCTGTTGGTAACAATGAAGAAGCCCCGGAAGAAGTTTCAAAATATATTAATGGGAAAAAAGGAAAGGAAAGGAAAGGGAAATAAAGGAATGGTAACATTTGTGTTTAGAGAAACATTTTTGCTTTATATGGATTATGCATAAAATGTTTATGGAAGAACACAGAAAGAGGTAAACAGAAAAAAAGAGAATACGTATTTGCCTGTGTATGTGTAAACTGTGCCTGGAAGCGTATACAAGAAACGGGTAAGGGGAAGTGAGCAGTTGGGGGTAAGGTGAGAAGAACATATGTATAAAAATGTAAAGCAAAGTAGAATCCACTAACAAGATACTACAGTCACCCATCTAGAGTGATCAAATTTTTATGTCTACTCATTGAAAGCAAATGAAAACCAAATTAACAGAGGACAAATATTGAACATGGTCCTCTGTACACAAAAGAAAAGCTGAATTTGAGGTTTAGTGAAGAGAGTTTTATTCCTGGGCTATTGTTAGAGGTTAAAAATAAACTGGGACAATGTCAAATATTTCTGATCTATCCCCTCAGTGGAGAAGAACAATAAATACCAGTGTCTACTGTAACTATTATCTCAAAGGTACCCTTTAATTTAGCTAAAAGGGGGAGGGGAAGACAATTATTAGTACTTCCCTTATTTATTACAGTGTTAGCCTCTTTCCAGTTATGATTAAGGTAAAATAGGAAAGAAAGTCTTCCTTTCCTTGACATATGTAGATTAGATGTCATTATAGTAGCATGTGTTTCTATTCAAAATTGCAGTCTTGCAAGAATCCCAGCCCACGTACTACACTAATCCATGGCCCTACAGTTGCCATACAAGACAGAAGATTAGGAGAGGTAGAAGAATGCCAATGCAAATACTCTGGCAATTTACAAGGCACTTTTCAGAGACAGTAGCATGGAAAATACTACTGAAGATACCAAACAGTGTTTACTTCGAAAGTTTAAAAACTGAATATACAGAACAGTTTTCACAATCTACCTCCTGCAGCAATGGTTTCAATTACGACCTGCAAAAATATAAACAGAGGAATGAGAGAGAAACTCTGATAGCACTTAGGTACAACTCAGTGGTAGGAATGAGGACGTGGGTCTGATGCGGGACCCTGGGCTCAGAACACCTGCACCTCACCTTCTTCTGAAGGACATTAACTTTCCGCTCCTTCACATCCAGCATGTCCTTGAGGTCATGGATCTCTCCAGCTTGTGTCCCCTTCTCCTCAGCCATGTCCTGGATTTGTTTTGCCTTCTTATTCAGCATGGTTTCCTTCTCTTCCAAACGCAACCGCAGAGCATCCACCTAAGAATATAACATTTTTACAAATGATTAACTGAAAAGAAAGGAACGTAATTCCTTCCAAATAGATGTGTACAGTTGCCTAAATGATACTTTTAGAGTAAACTTCATTAGAATCAAATAAAATACCACTCTAAATACAACTGTGACTATTTAGAAATGAAACCCTAAAATTTTGTGAGCACTTCCATGATAAAATAACATTTACATCCGTTAAATTACGGTGTAATCAAAATAAACAGATCTGAATAAAGGGGACAAAACTGGAGAATTTATATAAAGGGGTTGAGTTGAGCTTTGCTACTTCTATAAAAGTGGTATAATCTATTATGTTTCTCAAATTTAGAATCATTTGGAGGATTTAAACAGAATGCCAGGCCAAGCCACCAGTTTCTAATTTGGCAGGGTTGGGGCTCAAGAATCAATATTTCTAACAAGTTCCCAAGTGATGCTACACTGCTTTAGAAAATCTAAAAGTAGAAAGAAAACCGTAAGCGTCACCAAACATGACACTTGCTGTATCAGAGAATACAATCTAGCTGCAGCTGACAATCCCATAATGCACTTAGAGATCTGTAAGGCAAAGCAAGGTCTACTTTCAGATCTCAAGACTAGTCAGCTAAAGCTTGGTATCCAGGTACCTTTATCACCAAAGTTTCATACCATCCATTAGATACAACTTTAAAATAATTAGAAATCTAATAGAAGTACTTATGGTTTCTTCCAGTTTTGAGATACAACTGACATACGGCACTGTGTAAGTTTAAAGTGTACAGCATAATTATTTGACTTCCATGCGTCATGAAGTGATTATCACAGTAAGTTTTATGAACATCCATTGTCTCATACAGATACAAAATTAAAGAAATAGAAAACAACCTTTTCCTCATGACGAGAACTCTTAGGATTTTCTCCCTTAATGACTTTCACATACAACACACAGCCGTGCTGATTATCTTTATCCTGTTGTGCACCGCACCCCAGTACTTACTTACCTGATATCTGGACGTTTGTACCTTTTGACTGTCTTCATCCAATCTCCCCTCCCCTGATTCCTCACCTCTGGTAACCACATATCTGGTCTCTTGTTCTGTTTGTTTTTCAAGTATAACTGACCTACAGCCCTATGTTACTTCCTGAAACACAGCAGTGTAAGTTGATTTTACTATACATTTCAAAAAGTCTATTACAATACGTCACCACACAATAATATTCCATAGTTACTGACTGTATTCCCCACACTGTACATTTCATCCCCTTGACTCATTTATTTTTGTAACTGGAAGTTTGTCCCTCTTAATCTCCCTCACCTATTTCTTTCCTCTCCCCGTCCTCCTCTCCTCTGGCAACTACCTGTTTGTTCTCTATATCTATAATTCTGTTTCAGTTTTGCTATGTTTGTTCATTGGCTTTTTAAGATCCCACATAGACGCGAAATCACACAGTATTTGGCTTTCTCTGTCTGGCTTACTTCACTTATTAGCATAATGTCCTCAAGGCCCATCCATGTTGTCACAAACAGTAGGATTTCCTTCTTTCTCATGGCTGAATAATAATATACACATACACAGACAACATCTTTATCCATTCATCCACTGATGGACACTTAGCTTGCTTCCATATCTTGGTTCATTAATGCTGTAATGAACATAGGGGTGTATGTATCTCTTATAATTAGTGTTTTTGTTTTCTTCAGATAAATACCCCAGAGTGAACTGCTGGATCATACAGCAGTTCTACTTTTAATTTTTTGAGGAATCTCCATACTGTTTTCCATAGTGGCTGCACCAACTTACATTCCTACCAACAGTGCACAAGGATTCCCTCTTCTCCACAGACCACAGACTCACCAGCACTTGTTATTTGCTGGCTTTTGGATAATAGCCACTCTGACAGGTGTGAGGTGATATCTCATTGTAGTTTTGATTTGCATTTCCCTGATGATTAGTGATGTTGAGCATCTTTTCACGTGCCTGGTGGCCATCTGTATGTCTTCTTTGGAAAAATGTCTACTCAGATCCTCTGCCCATTTTTTAATCAAGTTTTTTTTTTTTTGATGTTGAATTGTATGAGTTCTTTGTATATTTTGGACCCCTTATTGAATACATTATCTGCAAATATCTTCTCCAATTCAGTAGGTGGTCTTTTTGTTTTGTTAATAGTTTCCTTTGCTGTGCAAAAACTATGTAGTTTGATGTGGTCCCACTTGTTTAGTTTTGCCTGTTTCCCTTGCCTGAGGAGACATATCCAAAAAAAATTACTAAGACCGATATTGAAGAGGGTACTGCCTATGTTTTCTTCTAGAAGTTTTATGGTTTCAGGTCTCACATTTAAGTCTTTAATCCATTTTGGTTTTTTGGTTATTTTCTTAAATTTATTTATTTATTTTTGACTGCGTTGGGTCTTTGTTGCTGCACGCGGGCTTTCTCTAGTTGCGGCGAGCGGGGGCTACTCTTTGTTGTGGTGCGCGGGCTTCTCATTGTGGCAGCTTCTCTTGTTGTGGAGCACGTGCTCTAGGCACACGGGCTTCAGCAGTTGTGGCACGCGGGCTCTAGGGCGCAGGCTCAGTAGTTGTGGCACACAGGCTTAGTTGCTCCGTGGCATGTGGATCTTCCTGGACCAGGGCTCAAACCTGTGTCCCCTGCATTGGCAGGAGGATTCTTAACCACTGTGCCACTAAGGACGTCCTTTTAATCCATTTTGAACTTGTTTTTGTGCATGGTGTGAGAGAGCAGTCCAGTTTCATTATTTTTCATGTAGCTGCCCAGTTTTCCCAACACTGTTTGTTGAAGATGCTGTCTTTCCCCCACTGTATATTCTTGGCCCTTTGTCATAGATTAATTGCCCATATAAATGTGGATGCATTTCTGGGCTCTCTATTATGTGCCATTGATCCATGTATCCATTTTTGTGCCAGTACCACACTGTTTTGAATACTGTAGCTTTATAATATAGTTTGAAATCAGGGAGCATGATACCTCCAGCTTTGTTCTTCTTTCTCAAGACTGTTTTGGCTATTTAGGGTCTTTTGCGTTTCCATACAAACTTTAGAATTATTCTAGTTCTATGAAGAATGCCATTGGCATTTTGTACTTATTTTTAAAATCTATTCACAGCAAATTTCATTAAACATACTCACACACCAAATTCTTTTGTTTTTTTGCTTTCCCACTAAGGATTTATAATTCAGCAAATAGTTACACATTTGATTACAGAAAAACAGGGAGGTGGGTTTCTTTCTGTTCAACAAAAATATAACATGAGTCACACATGCAAGCCACTTCTGAAATTTTTAATTTTCTAGCAGCCACATTAAAAAGTGATAAAGGAACAGGTAAAATTAATTTTAATAATATATTTTATTTAATCTAATATATATACACATTATTGTCATTTCAAACCTGTAGTCTATATAAAAAAACTATTAACAAGCTATTTTACGTTTCTGTTTTGTACTAAGTCTTCAAAGCCCAATGCATATTGTAATCGACACTTATGTCACATCTCAATTTGGACTTGCCATGTTTCAAGTGCTCAATAGCCACATGTGGCTGGTGGCTACACACTGACAGTGCACATCTAAGATAACAAGTATGTTTCTACAGAACATCTTTAATCTTGAACTTGTCCTATATTATTTTCCCTGTCTGAATGTAGAATAACCCACAAAGAAAAAATAGGTCGGACTTCCCTGGTGGCGCAGTGGTTAAGAATCCGCCTGCCAATGCAGGGGACACGGGTTCGAGCCCTGGTCCAGGAAATTCCCACATGCCGCGGAGCAACTAAGCCCGTGCGCCACAACTACTGAGCCTGCGCTCTAGAGCCCGCAAGCCACAGCTACTGAGCCCGTGTGCCACAACTACTGAAGCCTGTGTGCCTAGAGCCTGTGCTCTGCAACGAGAAGCCACTGCAATGAGAAACCTAATTTTTTTAAAAAATAGGTAATATGGGTAATGACTCACAGAGAGAATACCAAAACATCAGGAAATATTATTATTACCTTATATCACAACTATATTATTACATCAATAACATATTGAAACTATATTATATCAAAACAATAAGGTATCTGAGAACCAGTACTGTATGTTTAGTGGCACTTACTGCTCAATAAGTATTGTGGAAAATTTCCTAGGAGACCAGTCTCATTTGAGACTGATATAGATAAGCCATCATGTACTTAGAAATTATGTTGGACCACGCTGGAGAGGAAAAACATGTAAATAAACAACATTCCACTCTGCTAAACTCTATTTCTCTCAACCACTTCAATGCCACCAGTCTCACCAAGCCAGAAATAGGGGAAGCCGTCTTTTCAGGTCCCATTTATAATTCGTCAGCACAAGTTCCACTGCCCCCTCAATAAACACTCTTGCACCTGGAATTTTCCTCTATTCTACTTTAATTAATGATACAGGGTAAACCTTATTACATTCTGGAAAGGTCCACCTAAGAACTTTCAAACTCTGAAAGCCTTATTTCTGAAACACGGTTCTTTCCTTTCTTCTACGCCTACTAAATCTACTCTTTGTCCATAGTATAACCTCTGACCTATCATCCCTAACTTTTTGTTATTCACCTCCATTCTGGTTTTATTTGTTTTTCTCCCAGCCTGAGCAATCATTTCAAATACAGCCTCACATCATCTTTTTTTTTCCAGTCATGTTTATTTTTACAAACCTTTACTTCTGTATTAAACAGTTTTCTCCATTCTACCCTCAGACTTCTGAACCTTCCTGCACATGGTCATGTATATGCTTGCCAAGCACATACACAGTATATCAAAAGTCCTCAGAATTCTATTCTCAAGCATCGTATTTTCTTCCCTTGTATTTTCCCTGTGGAAAATTTCACTTTCCCATGGTAACCGGCAAAACTGGTACTTTGAGAAGAAAGCAGACCCAAGATCTCAAAGCTAAAAATAAGTGATGGAGCATGGATTTAAGATTAAATGGTCTGTCTTCAGATCCTAAGCTCTTAACCACTAATTCTGTAAGATTTCATATATGTAAAATTCTAGAAAATGCAAACTAATTACAGTAACAGAAAGCAGACCGAGGGTTGCCTGGATATGATGGAGGAAGTGGGGAGGAGAGAAGAATATCAGGGAGAGGCAGAAGAAAGGGGTTACAAAGAGGGACAAGAAAACCTTGGGGACAGGTGTTCTTTATCTTGACCGTGCCATTGGTTTCAGAGGTGTATGTGCCGAAACTTACCAAACTGTACATTTTGAATATATGCAGTTTATTTGATGGCAATAAATTTGATTTTTTTAAGTAAGCAAAATTAGAAAGCATGGTATTAGAACAGGAATAAACCAACAGACGTTTGCCACAGAAATGCAAGCCCAGACACACACACTCACACCATTTAGTGACCCATACACATATAAACAGAGGTGACACTGTAATCAGTGAGGAAAGCACAGAGTATCTGATAAACTGTTTTTAGACAACTGGCTACCCATACTGAGGGAGGGGGGAAGAACCCTGACTCATATCATACACAAAAATGAATTCTAGATGAATTAAAGCTTTATATATAGAAAGCAAATCTTTAAAACTTTTAGAAAGAAAGATACTGTTTAAGTATCTTTTAAGACAGGGCAGCATGGAAGGATTTTTTTTTTTAAAGACCCAGAAAGGATACATCGTAAAGAAGAAATACTGGTAAAGCCAACTACGTTAAAATTCAAAACTCCTACACGTCATTTACCATCTTAAAATGTTTTAGTATTTTACCTATATTTTAAGTGCCTGAAATAGTTCTTAGTACACATACTACTAAGGAAAATAGAGGCATATTTATACTAACTTTTTTTTTAAAATTTATTTTATTTTATTTATTTTTATTTTTGGCTGTGTTGGGTCTTCGCTGCTGTGCACGGGCTTTCTCTAGTTACAGCGAGCAGGGGCTACTCTTCATTGCAGTGTGTGGGCTTTTCATTGTAGTGGCTTCTCTTGTGGCAGAGCATCGGCTCCAGGCGCACGGGATTCAGCAGTTTTGGCACGCACGCTCAGTAGCTGTGGCTCGTGAGCTCTAGAGCGCAGGCTCAGCAGTTGTGGCGCACAGACTTTGTTGCTCCACGGCATGTGGGATCTTCTTGGACCAGGGATCGAACCCGTGTCCCCTGTATTGGCAGGCGGATTCTTAACCACTGCGCCACCAGGGAAGTCCCTACACTAGCTTTTTAAAATGTTGATATTTTGTGAACTGATCAAAATAAATATGATGCAATACTGAACTTCAAGTTTCAAAATGTATGACCATTTACAATCACTCCAAAAAAATTAAATACCTAGGTCTAAATCTAACAAAACATGTATAGGCTCTGTATGCTGAAAATTACAAACGGCTAATGAAAGCAACTGAAGAAGATCTAAATGAGTTCTTCCCATGAATAGTATATGAAATGGAAACTTGACATGTGTAAAGATAGCCAATCTACTTAAATTTTTCCTCAAACATGAGGAAAAAGAAAAGATTACTCAGCAGTGACAAAAAAAAAAAAAGTGTTTTACTGACAAACAGTAGAACTACAATAAGCCAAGCCCAGTGAATCCAAAAGATGTTACATTACAAATTTCCAGTTTTGGTGCCTGAATTCAGCACTAGAGAGCTCAGAGCAAGAATTAAAATCCAATGCAGAACAAAGATGGAATACATGATCACCACTGAGTTCTCCAATGGCCCTTTCTAAAGTGCAAGGTGACAAAATTCCTTAAGTTACCCCCAGTTTTCCTTCATCTACCTATTAAAATCAGAAACACTCCACTATGCAAAGAAGGAAAAAAGGTCCAGAAGGGAAATGTCAGAACAGACTGAATATTTATTCAATAGGCAGAAAAGAACTGCCACCACAGAGCAAAGATTCTTGTGAATAGGAAATTCAACGACCAGGCTGTCGAGATGCCAGAAGAACTCACTGACCCTTATCCACCTGGCGTTTGTTGAGGCTCAGCTCCAGCCGGCCAACATGGCTACTAGTTCCATCTGACAGCATCAGATGTGGCTCCTATTAGTGAACCCATTACAGGGCATCCATCAGCCAGGGCGAGTCAAGAGGGAGCTCCTTGAACCCTCTGACCCGCTGCACAGTTAAAGAGGTCAAAGTCTTAGAAAGTACACATGCCAGAAATCTAAAAATAAATAAATCTCATGCCAAGTCATTTCTACCTAATTCCTACATTCTAGTTTGTATTCTGTATACTATATATTCCACTTCTAATATGTATTCTATATATTCCAATAACCACAAGCAAAAGAACAAAGCAACTCACCTTAAAAACATTTTACCCAATACCCTTGAAATACACTATTAAATTCTTATTGCAGAAGTCAAAAGCCCAGACATTTAAACCTGTAGATAAGCTTGAACTGCCTTGTCTCTCAGTTCTTCTCAGCATTAATTTCAGAAAAATGAAAGGCTTTCCATCTGTGGGTCAGGAATCAGAATACAGCAGGAAAACGTCCCTCATCACTTCTAAGTGTTTCTCATTCTGATGGGACCAATGTCTCAGGATAATAACCGTGAGGCCTCATATTGCTGCTTCTTTACCAAAAGTACCCAGATGCCCCAGCTGCACTTTTACGTTAGATCCCTGACTCTGCTAAGTGACCTGGAAATGGGCCTGCACTAACCACTCATAAATACCCGCATGCCGATTTGAGGGAATGTCAGGTATGAGACCCACAAGAATTGGTGACTGAAAAAGGTAAAGAATGAAAACTCCTGTTATAAACATACAAACCTTTGGTGTCACTGCAGTGGGAAATGCAGGTTTTGATACTAAAAATATTTCATATCACAAATATTAGCCACAGAAACTACCCAAGCCCACAGTCTAATTACTAAGTGATCTTTTCAATTCAAATCACCTGTGTACACTTTTTCTTGATCTGCTTTTTCATGCAATGCAGAATTTAAATGGGCTAGTCTGGAGAGCTGAGATAAAAATAACCACAAAAACCACTTTGCTACTACTAGATTAATTGCTCTGAATTCTACACTGATCTTTTGGTTTGGTGTGAACTAAATTCAGAGTATAATTTTGCGTGAGGTCCGTATTTTGCAAACCACAAAAAACATATTCAGGAAAACCCCTCACAGACTAGCAGGACACACAGTCATCACCCTAACACCATTCTTGGCAGGAGGAATAAGACCTTTTTAACTCACATCAACTGAGCTGGAGGAACAGCATCTAACCAGCTTGCCAAGCATCAAGGTCTGTGGCAAACAGGTTATGCCAACTTCAACAAAATCAGAAGGTTTCTCCTCCACAAGACTTTCTCTACCAAAGGACATGAACAGAAAAATGGCTACCTTGCTGTTTTGGCCTTTTACTTCTGACCACAAAAGTATTAATTATCTCAACCCATCTTAACCTTCTTTTGTTTTACATCAATAAACAGATCTACCTAAGAGCACATTAGCACTAGTAACTGCATGCCAGTGACAATGGCATGTTTCCTATAATTCCTCTTTTTTTTTTTTTATAATTCCTCTTTTGCAATTAAATGACTCACACTGCCTTTCTAACTCTCTGACCACACCTTTTCAGTTTTCTTCACTGGATCCGCTGTCATTTCCCCCTCTTCACATCTCACTCGATACAACCTTCCTCTGGAGAAACCAATTCATCCCTAAGGCTTTAGCCACTACCCCCATAATGACAGCTTCCTAATATTTATTCCTAGCCTATTCCTAGCCCCAACCAGTTCTAAACACCTGAGATTCTAACAAAAGTTTCTGCTTTCACTGAATATTTAGTTTAGAATGAGCTTTTTTTGTTTTAATCTTTTCTTTTAAAGGACCTTTAAAGATCACCTAATGTGGTCACACATAAATGTAAGTTAAATCTGAGTACTGTCTACTATATTATTTTCTGCATTTTTCCTGTATTTCATAAATTTTTTTTTTAATTTATGTATTTATTTATTTGGCTGTGTTGGGTCTTTGTTGTTGCGCGTGGGCTTTTTTTTAGTTGCGGCGAGCGGGGGCTACTCTTAGTTGCGGTACGCAGGCTTCTCATTGCGGTGGAGTCTCTTGTTGCGGAGCACGGGCTCTAGGCACGTGGGCTTCAGTAGTTGTGGCACATGGGCTCAGTAGCTGTGGCTCACGGGCTCTAGAGCGCAGGCTCAGTAGTTGTGGAGCACGGGCTTAGTTGCTCTGCGGCATGTGGGATCTTCCTGGACCAGGGCTCGAACCCGTGTCCCCTGCTTTGGCAGGCGGATTCTTAACCACTGCACCACCAGGGAAGTCCCCATAAACTTTTAAAAAGGTAAATAATCTAAACTACTCCTAATTTTAAAGCTGAGGAAATCAAAGCCGAAACTAAGTGACTTGCCGAAGATCACTAAGTATAATTTCCTATCACCACATCTCCCACTGTTCCCATCTAGAAAGGAGGATGACTGAAGGGCGTTGGGTCATGAGGCTGAGAGTGTACACAAGCAGACCTTTTTAAAAGGCTATTTCAACTGCACTGAGTTCTGTCTGACATCCCAACAAAAGGTTGAAGAGCTCAGAGAAACTTGCAAAAGGCCACAGGCAGAGATGTGTCATTCAACAGTGCACAGTTTATCTGTACAAAGGTGGGGAGAGGGCTACAAAGTTATCATCTAAAAAAACCAGTGGTGATATTTTAAACCCACTGATATTTAATATTCACCTCCAAATTCAGATGAGAACTTCATAATTTAAAAAATCTATTCTAGCCACATTAAACATCTATTCTAACCTTAGGAAGTTGGTATTATTATTATTCTCAGTGACAGATGAGAAAATGGAGGATTACAGAGGTAAGATAACTCATCCAAGGTCACATAACTAATAAATGTAGAAGGCTATTTCAAGCCTAGGTCTGACTCCAAAGCCCATGCTTTGACCACAGTGCTACTAAATCCAGACCACCTCTGTGAAGGTCAACCGATTAAAGGAGATGTTCATAAAACTGGAGCAATTCCATAGATGCTATACACTGTACACTGCCCGACACAAAAGGACCTCATTCCATGGACCCTGAACAGGAAAAACACCAGGTCTTTTCCCACATCCCGTTTTTCCTTCAAGAATTTTAAAATTAAAAAAAAAAAAAAAAAACAAAAAAAACTCCTGAATCCATGTTCTTTTTCATATGTGCTTAATTTTGTGATTTGAGAGCTGGATGAAAGTCTAGGGTAGCTTCAGAGAGGAGGATGAGATCGATAAAGAGCAATTATAGGGGGCCTCCCTGGTGGCGCAGTGGTTAAGAATCCTCCTGCCAATGCAGGAGACACAGGATCGAGCCCTGGTCTGGGAAGATCCCACATGCCGCGGAGCAACTAAGCCCGTGCGCCACCACAACTACTGAGCCTGTGCTCTAGAGCCTGCGAGCCACAACTAATGAGCCCACGTACCACAACTACTGAAGCCTGCAAGCCTAGAGCCTGTGCTCTGCAACAAGAGAAGCCACCGCAATGAGAAGCCTGTGCACCACAACAAAGAGTAGCCCTTGCTCGCCGCAACTAGAGAAAGCCCGCGCGCAGCAGCGAAGACCTAATGCAGCCAAAAATAAATAAATAAAATTATTTTTTTAAAAAAGAGCAATTATAGGAACAGAAAGATAGCAATTATAGAAATAGGTGAGAACTTTCAAAGAGCTGGTTCAAACTGTCTTTTATGGGATCCAACAGGAGAAAGCTGCTTTGGAAAAAGTGAGCCTTGTCAAGTGTCACCAGAGTAATTTAAGAAAAAATAACAAATCCTGATAAACAGGCATATAACATTCATATAATCACCCCAAATTCAAAAGGAAGTTAGCTTTTCTACTGTTATCTTTTAGAATGAGACCCTTATATTTGAGCAGTTGTCCTAATAACTTACAGGGGTAATTGCTGAAACTCAGTTAGTTCTAAAAACAAATACAAAAACCATCCAAGAATGACCACAAATACAGTCTTTGTTCTCTATGGTACAAGAAACCAATCACAAGCCCATCTGTGTGAGACCTAGCTAATAAGAACACTATTTCAGAGCGGGGTACAAAGAGAAGGATGGGTTGCCAAGGGGAAGAAGTCATCTATTAGACTGTGACAAGCTTTTAAGTGTTTGCATCATCATTAACCAACTGCCTGGTTCCCTGGTTCCCACACCTGCCACCTCCATCCAAAACTATCACAGCAGCACTTGGCAACAGGCTCAGCTCCAAAACACTGGCGCCCTCTTCTGACCCTTTTGTAGTACTGCATTCATACCAGGCACTGATGTGAAAATCTCTAATAAAGCCACAAATTAATAAATTTGCAGGTAACATTTTTCAGATAATTCTGTATTTGCAATTCCCTGAATAAACCTTAATTTAGCTTGATAAAAATGTTAAATAGCAGACCTTCTACATAAAATTTATGCCAATGAAAAGAAAAGCAACAATGTTCTCTTACCGTTTTAACAGTTTACATATATTAGCTGATAGTATTACAAGAATTAGAATGATGCCAATAACTGACAAAGACCTTACTATGTGCCAGGCACTAGGAGTGAATAAATTAGTTTAATGCTAACAACCTAATGAGGCAGGAACTCCTCTTCATCTTACAGGTGTAAAACGAGGCACAATGAACTTAAGTAATGTGCCCAGGACCCTGCACCTGGTAGCAAGTGGTAAAACTGAAGTTCACACTCAATAACTGTGACTCCAGGGCCAGAGCCTTATCTACCCCAAAATATCCCTCTGAGGTATCATGATAAAATGAAACGTGATCAAAATAGAAAAAGTATAAGTTGTAAGGAAAATTATAAATACATCATCCAAATCTCTTAATTTTCAACAAAATCCTAAACTGTAAAAAAATAAAATACTACACAAAACATTTTGGTCATTTTCCCATTCCTCCTCGCGTGAAGATTCTGAACTTCTGGGTCTAAGATGTTTTTATGCCTTCTTTTTACTACCCATTCCTTTCTTCATTACACTATGCCTTTATTTATCTATTATCTTGTTCTTTAAAAGAAAAAATTAATCCATACTATACGCTTTATTTTTCTTCTATACAGCAGAACTGCTTACCTATTCCTACCTTAATTCTCTATTTCATTGAGATCTTTAGAAAATATTTTCCTTAAGACAGTAAATCCAAATAGCATCATCAATTCCTTCTCATTGCAAATATGATAGATTCTCATCTGCCTGGAATTATTTAGTGTGTTCCTACCTCTAATCAAGGCTGGCAGACTAGATAATCTTCTAATATTTCTAAAAATGCTAACTTTATTTTCAAACAGGACATGAAGGCACATGTCTAATAATCTGCAGTTCAAAACAAGATTTATCTCAAACATTTCTAGATTCCACAGTTTGCCTACTTAAAGCTATTCATAATACCAAAAATTAAGGACACTTAATAACCCAACACAGGCTGACCAAGCTCACTCCCATTCATGACTGAAAGATTTACCACGGGTGAAAACAAATGCTTTTACAACTATCGTTTCATTTCATAACATTAGTTTGAAGTCTACTTAGAACCACAGACTTATTCAAAGTCTGAAGTATCAAAAACATATATTAACTGCACCGGTTTAATTTGTTAGATACAAGAACAATAGAAACAAGATGGTTATAGTTTAGTACTATAACTGACCACATCGCTAAAGAATCCATCATAACATTATTCATAGCTCCCGTATCTCAACACAACAAGAAGTGCACAGGTAACACACAAGAAAAGGTGCCAAGGAATGGGCTCCATGCAAATCCCACAACTCCTTTTACCTCGTTCTGCAGGATGGCAGCCCTCGAGGCTCCTTAGCAGTCAAGGACTCCTTCAGCACTTCAATGTGCTGCTTGCTGTCTGAGAACGGGTTGGTGAGTGTTTCTAGCTTTGTCTGTAGGGCTAGTAGTTCTGTGTCCTTTCTGGACAGCTCCTGCTTCACCTGACCAATCTAGAGAAGAAGAAAAAGCAGTGTAAGGAAAAAAGAAATAAAACCACCACCTCTAATCTGGATCTTTGACAGATCCACGTCAAGATATACAGCATTAACTTTATGACAGGACACAATTCATCTTTTTGCACCATCTAATCTTAGCTGACCACCCCCCCCCCACAAAAAAACAAAGCTTATTCAACTAATAGCAAAATTTCCAGTTTTCATTTATTGTCTCCCCTAAACTTTTGAAATCCATTAGAAAAGGAATGGAAGAAGAAAAATCCCAATTCACTTAGATGACTATGAGACAGCAGTAAGCATCTGAACACGACTAAAGCAGTATTCATCTTATTAAGTCATAAGAAACTTCAAATCATACAGCAGGATTAGTGTAGATGGAATACAGAAAGAAAAAAGAAACTTCCTACTATTGCTATTTAAACTCAAAAGCTGCACATTTATTTTTTCATTGTTTTTTTTTCATTCTCAAATGAAAGTGTACATAAAGTCCTTCTTAAAAAGCCACTTTAGTGTTATAAGGCATTATAAACATGTGCTTTCTAAAACTTATATAATTTTGAGGAGTTAGGGGTACTGACCTAAAAGAAAGATTCCACCTACAAAGTTATATTACCTACAACATGTCATATCAACTAAATGGATAAAAGTATATAACCTAAATAAAGAACGCATAAAATCTCATTCTCTAAGAATCTACATGTGTCATCAAATTTGAATTACTCTGACAGAGTAATCCATAAATCAACAGGTGCCACTCACTCCCCCATAAATTTTTCTCATCTTAACTTAGAAAACATTTAACATCAAACATCTCCTTTACATTTCTACCGTGTTTCTAAGAATTTTTACTCTTTTATTCTAAATGTAAGCCAAATTAACAGAAATCATATCTGTTTTTACATTGTATCTACTGCCTAAGCAAGGCAGCTATGCACTAAAATATAGACTCTTGGAAGTATAAATTTCACAAGAAGTCAGTAATCTCAGTACCACTGATGAAACAAAAAATACTTTTTAAAAAGTTGAATGTATCTAAAGTATTTTGACTGAAATAATCTTAGGCATAAGGGACAAAGTTTTTGAGAACAATTTCCCATGAGAAAGTATGAAATAAATTTTACTGTAATTAAAGTTACTTTTAAGGAGGACTAAAAATAAACTTATAATTTACTGTTCTGTTTCATCAGGAAGACAAGCATTTTTCTCATAGGCATGAAAGCTCTACTCACAAATAGAATATTCATTCATTCAACAAACATTTCTGTGTGCTCACTGTATGCAAAATACTCGCAGCTGCTAAGGACATCACTGGAAGATAGCTGTAAACAGCAGCTACTTCCATCCTGTAACACAGATACGTACCCAGGAGCTGCCACATACTGTAATGGTGTAGCATCTTTCATGACTTCCCTTTACCAACATCCCACCCCTAACAAACAGAATGCACTAAAAACGCACTTGTGGTATGAATGAATAGTCAGGAGAAACGTTCAAAATGTTCTCACCTCATCAGCTAAAGAACTATGGCTTAAAGATTACTCAAATTTCCAGCTACCTCTAGACCATGTGATCAAAAATAAATATAAAATCTCAGTTTCCTCATCATCTGCCTTACTAAATAATCCTCAAATAATGCTATACTGACCATAAAGACTGAGAAAAAGAAGAAAATATCCTAAATAGAAGAGTTTAGAAGCACAAATTTTCCTTAAAAGTTAGGAGCATAAATAAGGCTTTTGCAGTCAATCCCATGTGAGAACGAACGAGTGTGTCTTCTTGGGTAACTACCTCTCTAAGCCTTGGTTTCCTAATCAGTAAGATGGAGAAAGCAAACCAGTGCCACTGTACTGCGTACAGATTAAACCAAAAAAATGTATAGAATGTTTAGCCTGTTGTTCGACACAAAAAGAAATTAATAATACTAGCTGAGGAAAAAAAAGTTATAGATCAACTTCTCCTCTAGACAATACATGGTTACAACAAACCAAATTGGACCCTTTTAGACAAAATATCTCACTTTTCTATCTATACTATAAAGTGGTCCATAAATAGCAAACACACTAAATTAGCACAAGTGGTTTTTTTTTTTTCTTTTAATGCTGCATTCCAGTCTTATCCTACCGTAATTTTCAGAGGCAGTTTTTTCCCTGACACTTGTGAGACAAATGCGTGCACAGCCTAGTATAGGGCAGTGGAGTGCAGAGCTTACCAGCACAGGTTCTGGAACCAAATGGCTTGTGTAAAAATCAAACTCTGCCTCTTACTAACTGTGCTTCCTGAGCACCACTGTGTTACCTCAGCTTCCTTATCCATAAATTGGGTTGAGAATATACCTACCTTAGTAGGTTATAAAATGCTTATAATAAGTACTCAAGTGTCAGCTATTTTATTATCATCATTTTATCACAGTTTGAAATGGAATTTCAAGTTCTCTAGACAGATGATTGAGCTACTGAATAGATTTAGAGACTTTAAGTTTCATGCTACTTCTAACTGACCAGATAACTAAATAAGCTAATCACTTCTATACATCTGTTCCAAAGAAAGTAAAATTTGTTGCAAAATCACCTATCGGGGACTTAAAGATGATGTCTACATATGAAGGCAAAGCACTTCACTCAAGAAATCAGACTCAAATAAACCCTGGGTGATGGACCTAGAACATCTGCACATTCTTTGTACCTAAGAAGAGAAAGAGACCATTCACATAAATCAACAAGTTTCTGGTTAACAGGAAAGAAGTCGAGAAAAAACAGCTTTGAAGCACCATCCACACAGTGACAAAGCAACAATAAAAAACCAGGGGGCCTTCCCCGGCGGTCCAGTGGTTAAGACGCCGCGCTCCCACTGCAGGGGGCGCGGGTTCAATCCCTGGTCGGGGAGCTAGGATCCCGCATGCTGTGTGGCACGGCCAAAAAAATAAAAAAAATTAAAAAAAAATAAAAAAAAAAAAAACAGGGACAGGGCTTCCAGAGCACATGAGGGCTCGCTGCACACAGGGTGGCACGTGGGTCAAACCGGTGAACAGGAGTCAGTTAAAGAGCACAGCAGGCTGGTCAGTGCTAGTCCCGGGCAAAGCTGCCGACCACAGAGTGAAAGTGTGAGCACCCAGAGCCAGAGCAGCAGGGTCCCACTGTGGGATCACTGCACGCAAAGGGTAAATCTTTCGGCAAAGACCTCTGCCTGAAGACCAGCCGCTCTCTTTTTCAGCTCCTCCCCTTGAGCCTCTTTCGAATTTAGCTCCTCCTTCAGTTGCTCTACCTGTCACGACATTGTTATTCTTTTTCACTCATGTGTCAACTTAGGTCTTCTTATTATCTGCTTTTGAGCCAGAGCAGTAACTGGAAATAACAATAACTCATATAACACAATCAAATCTGTTCCCCTAATTTCCTCTTCAAAGGACCCTAGATGGGCTCACTATTTTCACAGGGTAATGGACTGAAATGTGCTAATCAGCAAATGGGAAGCAGAGATGATATTTTATTTTGTTCTCAAGTTAGAATGATAAATCAAAACTAACAGAAAGTTGGATATGTGAATTTTTAAGTTCTAAAAGTTACATGAAATTGGCCGTAGTCATTGATAACAGATTCTTAAAATAACAGAGGAATATTCTACTGACTTATATGCAGGTATGGGTATCACAGAAAGAAGCCAGAAACTGTATCATTAAAGGAACAGTTTTCACTTCTGAGAAATTAGGGAACTAACACAATTGGGATATGGGGGGCAGGGGGAGGGGGAGGAACACTTATTTTCTAGCTAATATTTTATAATTGAAATTATGATCTTTAAAACACCACAGACCTGATAAACTGGTAACTGTAATAAACTAAGTCCTCCAATTTGCCTAAAATAGTTCATAGGATCAAAATAAATGCCTTTGGCTCTAAAGAAGGAATACTGTGACTGAGGTTATAATACAGACTGATACGTCTCAGCGATGCCTATCCTACTGTACATACACCCCAAGTGCACGTGGGAAACAATAAACCTGATACACATGGGTCTTCTCCAAGGGAGAGCGCAAAGGGCTTTCCTTTAGGGAACTGTGTTTGAAGGGAAAACACGATTTTATTTAAGTCATTTCAGGAAAAAAAAGGGGAGGTGGATTCAGTCTCTTAGGCTGAATTTGACTTCTAAATTTGTTCACAAGACATAGAGAACGCGATGTTTCATATAGTGAGAAAAACTCATCTGGATGTAATCCTACTAATCGCCTCAGAAGTACTGGTAGACATGAAATGTTAAACTGTGATAATACACACTTAGCCTCATACAAGTAATTTTCTTTTAAGTGAAATTTGAAATAACTATACAACGTCAGTAATTCTGACTTTAATTCTGGGAAAGTTCTATCTGAAAGAATTACGGTACAAGTATTCTTCCCTGAAGCCTGATAAAACAGCGTGAGGTCCATCATCACTAAAGAAGTAGGAACATGCATCAATTTTTCAAACCCCATTTAAAAATTACGGTATCACACACCATTACCTTGTTTTTCATAAATTTAGAATGGCTCCGATAGACCTCCATTTGCCTCATTTCTTCCTCTCGTTCTTCAGTACTCAAAGCCCCGTTCGATTTCAGCATCTGAATCTCCTCTTCCAAGTCTCAGAGCCCACGCTCCATAGAGGAAATTTTTGAATCCTGAGGACAAAGGAAGATTTAGACATTAAAGTATTCGCAAAAAGTCAGAGAGGTTGCACAAGTCTGTCTTTACAGATGTGAAATTTAATAAAGATAAACAAATATGTAGAAATATTGCAACTGGTGCCTTGCTTCTAAAATATATCCTTCATGGCCATATGGTGGAGAGGAGGAGGACTGAGATCTATAGTATGATTTTTCCTCTATCCTTTCCTCTGCACCCTTTTGATTAAAATTGAGAGTATTAACTAAAGAAGTAGAAGCAATGGAAAACTAGTTAAAGTTTCTAAGTACTTTATGGTCAACAAACTTCCAGTGAAAACATCTGTAATATTAACAGTAAAACCTTTTCTAGCTATAATATTTTATCGTTTTACTTGACCCCCCTTAAAAGGCTTATTTCTGCCCCCAAAGGAGTGGGGAAAAGAGTAAGAAGGTTTCAAAGATTTACACAATAATGCGTATAACCGTTATCTACAATAATAAAGATCTGATAACGTCCCACTGCAGAAAAACAAAGGGATGAATAATTACGTTAACAGTTACACTTTATCACACAGTGGTCCCGCCTTTTCCACAGTTTTACTTTCCGTGGTTCTGCTTTCTGTGGTTTCAGTTACCTGAGGTCAACTGCGGTCAGAAAATATCAAATGGAAAATTCCAGAAAAAAACAATTCAGAAGTTTTAAACCGTGCACCGCTGTTCCAATCAACATGATGAACTCTCACACCATCCCATTCTGTCCCACCGGAACGTGAATCATCCCTTTGTCCAGTGTACCCGCGCCTGTTAGGCACTCACAGCAGCCATCTCGGTTATCAGATGGACAGTCCTGGCATCACAGTGCTTGTGTTCAAGTGACCATTTTTACGTGACAGTATTTTATTTAATACCGTCCCCAAAGCACAAGAGTAGTATGCTGGCAATTCAGATTTGACAAAGACTTCTCTTTGAAACACCGTAAGGTGTTTCTTTTAAGTGAAGAGGTGGAAGTTCTCACTAAGAGAAAAAATCATATGCTGAGGTTGCTAAGATCTACAGTCAGAATGAATCTTCCAGCAGTGAAATTGGGATGAAGGAAAAAGAAATTCGTGCCAGTTTTGCTGTTGCACCTCAAACTGCAAAAGTTACGGCTACAGTGCATGACAAGTGCTTAGTTTAGACGAAGAAGGCATTAGATTTGTGCAGTAAGATACTGAGAGAGAGAGAGAGAGAGAGAGAATGAGACCTATTCACATAACTTCCATTACAGCATACTGTTATAACTGTTCTATTTTACTATTAATTACTGTTGCTAATCCCTTACACATTGTGCCTAATTTATAAAATTAATCATAGGTATGTATAGGAAAAAACATAGTATATATAGGCTTTGGTACCATCTGTGGTTTCAGGCATCCACTGAGGGTCATGGAACCTATCCCCTGCAGATAAGAGGAGGCTACTTACTGCATTAGTAATCTTACTTATTCGCTATACTTCACCATGCATTTCAAATATCTCATAATGATTTCTAAAAAGAAACGTCACTGTCCTTGTAAATCAGCATCACCACGAATATCACCTCCTAGTACAACATCCGTCTATACTCATTTTCTTGGTTTTGTCTGTCACAGTATCCAGTTTATCCCCAGATTACTTTAGATGTCATCAATTACAGAAAAACTCCTACAAAGAATAGATACTTTTACATCTATAGTTGCATATGCTTATTCACCTAAGAAGTAAAGACCTTAAAGAGCATAAATTCAGTATAGCTTTATTTTATTTGGAAGTTTAGAGAAACCATTCCTTTAGGAAGAAATTTTGAGACTGACTTCCTCTTTTCACTTTACCTCAAGCCTGTCTTGACTGACTTTCCTTGTTATCTGAGAGTATGCCGATAAGAGTTAAAGGATTTATCATGAGACACTTACAGCTAGCTATTTTTAGGTTCGGGGGAGAGGCGAGGGCTGTACTCCTCTGATTTGCATTGCACTACCTTTAAAAATAACACAACGAAAATTTTCTTTTACAAATCTATTCAAATGAAACTTACATTTGGTTCAAAATTAAACATATTAAATTAACACAATCAGAGACACTCTAAACCTAAACCAGGATTTTGATTTACTCGTTTAAAGCTATCCCGGCCCATGAAGAATAAACAAATAAACGGCTTCAAATGCACTATCTGAAAATCCCAACACAGACAGAGAGGCAGCTCTTGACCAAATCAGACACTCACTATCAAATCATGCACCATAAAATCTGCACCTAAAAAGGGACCGTAACTGCAGCTCTGAAAGCCATGAGGCAGAAAAAGAACCTGCCAGGCTACTTTCTGGGATGAGGCCAGAAAATTAACGCCTGATATGTTGGACTAGTTGTAGCACCGACCAGTACTCAGGCTGGGTTTATTTGAGGACAGCCCTTTCTCCAAGGAGGTTTCTTACTCCTAGAATGTATAATAACTAAATAAATAAATTCTTTATCATCTTACTACTCTATACTTCCCCAGCCCTGGGTCTCCCATCATTAATCAACCAACCCCACTGAGTCCACTGAAATCCTCTTTTCCTTGTTAAATTTCCCAAATGCTCAACTTTTTTTCAAAAGTTGTCTCCCTGCTCTAAGTAAACCCAGGCTTTCCCCAAGGATATAATTTCCCCGAACGCTCTCCATTGAAGTTCACTAATCCACCAGCATCACAGAGTGGCAGGGAGAAGTGTGGGCATCCTCCAGGTTCCTCCATGCTGCTCCCATTTAAAGCTCACACTCCTCTTCACTCTCCCTCCGCACCGCTGCCATCTAGGGGCTTCCCCGTCACTCCCGCCCGCTGAAGAAGTCTTCAGCACCCGGCTGACAATAGATCTCTCCTTCAAATGCCACTCTTGCCATAATCCTAGGATTTCAATGTCCGAATTCCTTGACATCCGTAATGCCAACGCCCTCAATCCTCCGGTCCATTTTAGCTACCCAGTTTACAAGACCACATCACCCAGGCCTCTCCTCCCAGGCCTGACACACCGTCACTCACATTAACTGCTGCTCTTGTATCTCACAGAGTCCTCCACCCCCCTAACTTCTACATTTTCTCCCAACCTGTCCATCCATTCTGAATTCTCTTCCTTCCTATCCAGGCTACATTCCTGGACTCATCATCCCAACTACTCCTTCACCTCCACCCTCAATTCACTTGCATCCCAGTAATTCTGCCATATCTACCCAGCAAAACTCTAACCCTACAGCAGTCCAGTAATTCCTCCCTGTTCCTCCACTGCTAAAGGGAAAAGAAGAAGTTAGAGAAGGGAGAAGGAAGCAGAGGGAAGAAAGTGGGAGAAAGGAGGAGGGAGAGGAGGAGGAGAGAGAAAAGAATATTACGTCACCTTGAAGACAGCTGGGCTCTTTTATTGTCCACCATCACCTCCTTTCCCATTTCCCCCAAAGACCAGTCTAGGTCTTCATGATCCTCTCAAGCTCATGCCACACTCTCAGCATCTCAGCTATTGCATCTTCAATTTCAACATAACATCCACCTGACCCCACTGGGCCACCAGAATCTCAGTCTCTTGCTTCTTAGCAGAATGGCTGGAGGTTAACATGACTTAAAATAGATCTATTGCCAGTTAAAACCAGTACACTTCCCTGTGCCATCAAAAGGCAAGCAAAATAATTCTGTGAACACAGGTACACTCGTGTGTTTTTAGGTTCCAACAGGGATCAGGAAATAACATGTACCAATAAACTTGTGGGAAATGTGAATATGTAATTACACCTTTCTAGAGGCTGTTTACGAGATTATGTTCAAGACTATGAATTGTCTAACTATAAAGAACCCAGAATCCACTAATTTGGTATTTGTTTGGTAAACCCTTTCCCCAGTGAGAATAAAGATGTATACAACAATAAAAACAAAGTTTTAAGAGGAAATCTTCTAAATTAAGAGAACCATTCTGATAACTGTACTTGAGAAGCATCTATTTACATAAAACTATTTATATACCAAAAACTAAAGACTCTTGCCACATCAACAAATATTAAATGAAGGCACATGATGCAAAACACCGTGTCAAATTTTTTAGGGGATACAAAGAAGTTAAAAAAAGAGACAGAGAGGGAAGGAGGGGGAGAGGGAGGGGTCCCTATCTGTAAGAGTCTTCTAGCTCTTGCAAGAAGGAATATGTTGTTAATAAAAATAATAATAGCATAGCAGCTAACACTGACTGAATGTTTACTATGTGCCAGGTCCTGTTGAAAGTGTTTTACTTGTTTTAACTAATTTAAACCACAAAAGAACCCATGGGATAGGTACTATTGTTATCACCATTTATCAATAAAGAAATTAAGGTATGGAGAGGTTAGGTTACTTGTTCTATGTCATACAACTGGTTAAATAAAGCCAGGTTTTGAATCCAGGGAATTTAACACAGAAGGCAAGCGCTTAGTCACCAATCACCGTAACGTTCAGCCTAAAGATCTCTAACTACTCAGTAACTTAAAGCAGAAGTTTTCAAAGTATAGTCCGTGAAAGCCTGGGGGTGCCTCCTAGCCCTTTTGAGAAGTCAAAACTATTTTCATAATAATACTATGACTTTATGTGCCTTTTCCACTGTGTTAACACGTGCACTAAAGGTATAAAGGACAGGCAAAAGCGCTCGTGCCTCTGGACAACAGCGCCAAACCGTGCTAGCCGTCAGTGTATTCTTCAGTGTCAGCACTCGCAGACAAAAAAGAAAAATAAGAAAGAACATTTTTAAAACACTGGCTCACTTAGGAATGTCCCTGGTGACTTTTCATATGCTCAGCCCTTGAGTGTGTATCTCTGTACCATGCTGTGTGACGACACAGGAAGGGGCCAGGCCCGGCTGCTGCACCTGGGTGTGACGCTGCTCCCAGGACAGCACTGGGTGCTCTGTGAGCCGCAAGCCCAATCAGGTACTTTTTTCACGGAACCCTATTCTTAACTCGAGAGAAGAACTGACACACAAACTTGGTATTTGGCGGACATTTTCTTAAAAACAAATGAAATGAGTCATTTTAAGAGAATAAGGGGCCCTGATACCAAAAGGTTTGAGAACAGCTGACTCCAAGAAATGCTGGACAAGAGGAAACGAAACTGAAGTTCTTTTAATGTGTCATTTTCATTAAGTCTTACTATTTCTTCTCAGTCTACAAAATGAGTGAACTATTATTACATACCACTTTCTTAAACTCACACATTAAAGTGTGAAATGACACATAAGATTCCTTAGGAAGCTCTCACCTTCATTTCGATAACAGTTTGCAGAGCTTTAGTTTTGGCAGAATCGGGGGCATTCTCAAATCTCCGATGCATCTCCTATACAAGAGAAGCAAAAAAGAGAGTACGTGTCCTCCTTTTCACTCTCATTTTTTCAACAGGGGAGTGGAGAGGCAAGGGAGTAGTAGTTACATGCAAAGATGACTACCCCGGCCTTGTAAGACACTCTGATCCACTTTCTGTCTTCCTGACCTTTCCCTGTGGACCAGGGAGCACACAGACTGCATTCAGGCTAAGGGGTACAGGCGGGTCCCCGTCTCTGCACACCTGGTTATACACGGTAAGTCACACAGACCCCAGCCACCACAAGAGGTGAAGCTCCGGCACATCCCCAGGTTGTGTGTCACTCTTCCACAGGACTCCAAGACATATTATCAGAACTCCAAACAATCCAAAAAGGGGATTAGAAATAGTCCCTTTTTAAAAGGAGAAATCAGGACTTCCCTGGTGGCGCGGTGGTTAGGAATCCGCCTGCCGATGCAGGGGACACGGGTTCGAGCCCTGGTCTGGGAAGATCCCACGTGCCGCACAGCAACTAAGCCCGTGTGCCACAACTAGTGAGCCTGCGCTCTAGAGCCCATGAGCCACAACTACTGAAGCCCGCGCGCCTAGAGCCCGTGCTCCGCAACAAGAAAGGCCACCGCGATGAGAAGCCCGCGCACTGCAACGAAGACCCAACACAGCCAAAAAGAAATAAATTTATTTAAAAAAAAAGAAAAAGGAGGAATTAAAGTAGCCACAGTCCGCACTGCACAAAACAACTGAAAGCATTTGTGTTGACAACCTCCTTTGCATAGCATCCTCCCCCAGAGCAACAACCACCGGGCTACCTGCGATGGAAATCTCTCTCCAGAGGGGCTACAATCAGAAAAAAAAAGAAGGTAAGACTGCTGAACAAGTTTCCTAAACAGTCTACAGGTAGCAAATGGCAGAAAAACATAGCTATTTTTTTCAATCCAAATGTCAGTGCGTTCAGGATCAGAAAGGAAGGAAGGAGATGGCAGAATATCACAGTTAGGGTCTTCAAGGATCACCCTGAAGTTACCAGACCTCCTCAGGCTATTTTCTTGTCAGATTCTGGGAATGTCTCTGAGTCAGCCAGTACTTCCAGAGTACCCTGGTACAGCCCCTAGTGATGGCAGAGAATACAGATGGATATTTTCCATCTGAACAGTGCTGGTGAAATTCTAGCCCTGCCCTCTGCTCTGCCCATTTGACATGTATATAGATGCTTACTAGGTCACTCAAACTTATTTCATCCAAAACAAAACTCGTCATTTTCTCCTCTTTAACCTAGCCCCTCCTCTGAAGACTGATGAGTCTTGCCCATCTCCTTAAATGGCATTACCCTCCCGGTGGTTCAAGCCAAACAGCACAGTGTCTCCTTTCATTCCTCCCACATCTTCACTTCCTACCACCTTCTAGAGCAGGTCCTAATTGTTCCAGCTTCAAAAGATTTCTTGAATTTATCATTTCACTCCATTTCCAGTCTAGTTTAAGCCTAGATTACTACAACAGCCTCGAGTTAAGTTTCCTTTCATTTCCTCTGTCCATTTTAAAGAAAGCAATGGTGTACTCTAGATAAAGCATCAACAAATCACGGCAATAGTCTGTTTTCAATCCTTCAACGAGTTTCCTATTTACTTCTCACCCTCTACAAGGTCAACACAATCTGATCATAACAGACAGAAGACTAGCCCTCCTGTCATAAACTATGTTAAAATTAGACAAAAATGCATAAAGCAACTGTTTTCAGACGCTGGAAAACAAGCAGCACAGGAGTATGATCCTTGAGAGAAGAGAAACTAACAAGGTTATGGTCCGGACTTGCTATCCAATATGTGATGCAGGGAGAGGAAGACCAAACAGAAAACAGCAGTCCCACAGAGCTCAGAAGACAGATCAGTGGGTTAGAGTCCCAAAGCCAGGAGAAATGTGCAGAGCAGAATGACACAGAGGAAGAAGCTAGCCAGAAAAGCAGCAGTGTCTGATCTGACAGGGGTCCCCTGGAGTCTTTGACCAAATACTAAGCCTGCATGTACAGGGAAAGACTCCACAGTGTCAAAGAACAACTACCAGAGAGCTATGAGTTGAGCAACTACCTGAACTCACATGGGGCTGGGAAGAATTCAAGCTCCAAAGAGCCAGAGTGGAGGGAACATCAGAGGCACTCAGCAGAGACACCAGAAAGGTCACGTCTTAGGAGTAGAGACAGTCTAGCCCTGGAGGGAAGGCTACCTAGACTAGAGCCAACAGAGTGTAAAAGCAAGTCTCGTTAAGGATCGAGTTAATCCACAATTAACCCCTGCAAGATAAAACACTTCATTAAGACAGTCAAATGCAGAACACATTAATCCAGGACAAAATCTGAACACATTAGTTCAGGCCATAATCACCTCTCACCTGCATTAAAACAACAAACTCATCAGTTACCCCCCAGCCTCCAGTCTGTCCACACTGAATCTACTCCCTACACTGTAAACAGGTGATAAATTGGGCGCACAGATATTAGGGAAATTTCCAAATGCTTTACAGTGAAACTATTACAATTTCATTTTAAACTCTAGTAAGCATATCAGCAATATATAAGGAAAGAAATCCATTTGAATAAAAAAAAAATCCTCTTCTGCTAAGGAACTAGGGTGCACTTTAAACCATTCGCAGGCATAAAGCTTTCCTGTTAAGAGCTTGTAAAACCTATCAGTCCTAACAGATCTCCATTCAAAGGCCTGCGCATTAAAGCTCATTATGAACACATCCTGCAGTCAGTGGGCTGACCAACTCCCCTTTCCCAGAGAGCACATCGAGCCTCTGACTCCTGCACTGTTAATAAAGGGAGAGGACTCTGGGAATAAAAAAGAATGTACCATTCAGACAAATGTAAGAAGTCGAATGTGCTAGTGCTTGCTTTATTTCGCTCTTTTTAGCCTGAAAATTTTCACTCTACACAAATTAAAGAAAGCCCAGAGATTCATACAGGTAGAATTATCTGGATCTTGTTATACTGTCAACTGTGGTACACGGTAGAAAATGTGTTCAGTTCCTCTCACTGATTTAATAAAGAATAATGACTAGAGAAAGAAAACAAACAAGTTAGGAACAAAATTTCTCCGTTGTTAGTAGTCTCTTTCTTTTTAAAAGTAAGTCAACATTTACTTACACAACTGAGAGAAAGGAGCATTTGTGACTGAAAAGTAGTACTTATGTCTGAAATTTCTTTCTTTCAAGTTTCAGGTTTTAGCCTCCAGCACCCTTGGTTCAAGGGTAGACGTCCCTTCAGCAGATTTCAATCCTCCACACAAGTTCTGGGCTTACTGTACTCCACACGGAGAAGTGAAGAAGGAACCCTCACTACTCCTCCTGTACCTCAACTCTGCCATTGTCAGACAGCACTGCACTTTGACCCTTTACCATCTCAAGTAACGGCATGCTTCTGAGAAAACATATCTTCCTGTCAAAATGGAAATGAGGTACAAATGACACAACAAAAAAAAAAAGATGAGGAAGGATAAACTGAATCAGTAAGTTATGCGATGCAACTGTTCACACTTTCCAAAATCACTAGGAAAGGGAAAACTAACTAGGGCCCCTTTTTCTTTTTTAATTCTTCCTACTCTTTGTCCAAAGTTTCTGTTTTTTCTATATATGTTTATTTCTCTTTTTTTCCCTCTAACCTCCTCTGCTTTTACCTGACAACTGCCAAAGATACAGATGGGCATTCCTCAGACATGTTAGAGCCAAAATTCCTAGCCTAGAACCTAGTTAAAGAATAGGGCTTTTTTTTTTTTAAACATCTTTATTGGAGTATAATTGCTTTACAATGGTGTGTTAGTTTCTGCTTTATAACAAAGTGAATCAGCTATACATATACATATATCCCCATATCTGACACCTTCTTTTTTTTAACATCTTTATTGGAGTATAATTGCTTTATAATGGTGTGTTAGTTTCTGCTTTATAACAAAGTGAATCAGTTATACATATACATATGTTCCCATATCTCTTCCCTCTTGCGTCTCCCTCCCTCCCACCCTCCCTATCCCACCTCTCTAGGTGGTCACAAAGCACCGAGCTGATCTCCCTGTGCTATGCAGCTGCTTCCCACTAGCTATCTATTTTACGTTTGGCAGTGTATATATGTCCATGCCACTCTCTCACTTTGTCACAGCTTACCCTTCCCCCTCCCCATATCCTCAAGTCCCTTCTCTAGTAGGTCTGTGTCTTTATTCCCGTCTTGCCCCTAGGTTCTTCATGACCTTTTTTTTTTTTTTCCTTAGATTCCATATATATGTTAGCATACGGTATTTGTTTTTCTCTTTATGACTTACTTCACTCTGTATGACAGACTCTAGGTCCATCCACCTCACTACAAATAACTCAATTTCATTTCTTTTTATGGCTGAGTAATAGTCCACTGTATATATGTGCCACATCTTCTTTATCCATTCATCTGTTGATGGACACTTAGGTTGCTTCCATGTCCTGGCTATTGTAAATAGAGCTGCAATGAACATTTTGGTACATGACTCTTTTTGAATTATGGCTTCCTCAGGGTATATGCCCAGTAGTGGGATTGCTGGGTTGTATGGTAGTTCTATTTGTAGTTTTTTAAGGAACCTCCATACTGTGCTCCATAGTGGCTGTATCAATTTACATTCCCACCAACAGTGCAAGAGGGTTCCCTTTTCTCCACACCCTCTCCAGCATTTATCGTTTGTAGATTTTTTGATGATGGCCATTCTGACTGGTGTGAGATGATATCTCATTGTAGTTTTGATTTGCATTTCTCTAATGATTAATGATGTTGAGCATTCTTTCATGTGTTTGCTGGCAATCTGTATATCTTCTTTGAAGAAATGTCTATTTAGGTCTTCTGCCCATTTTTGGATTGGGTTGTTTGTTTTTTTGATATTGAGCTGCATGAGCTGCTTGTAAATTTTGGAGTTTAATCCTTTGTCAGTTGCTTCATTTGCAAATATTTTCTCCCATTCTGAGGGTTGTCGTCTCATCTTGTTTATGGTTTCCTTTGCTGTGCAAAAGCTTTTAAGTTTCATTAGGTCCCATTTGTTTATTTTTCTTTTTATTTCCATTTCTCTAGGAGCTGGGTCAAAAAGGATCTTGCTGTGATTTATGTCACAGAGTGTTCTGCCTATGTTTTCCTCTAAGAGTTTGATAGTGTCTGGCCTTATATTTAGGTCTTTAATCCATTTTGAGTTTATTTTTGTGTATGGTGTTAGGCAGTGTTCTAATTTCATTCTTTTACATGTACCTGTCCAGTTTTCCCAGCACCACTTACTGAAGAGGCTGTCTTTTCTCCACTGTATATTCTTGCCTCCTTTATCAAAGATAAGGTGACCATATGTGCGTGGGTTTATCTCTGGGCTTTCTATCCTGTTCCGTTGATCTATATCTCTGTTTTTGTGCCAGTACCATACTGTCTTGATTACTGTAGCTTTGTAGTATTGTCTGAAGTCAGGGAGCCTGATTCCTCCAGCTCCGTTTTCCGTTCTCAAGATTGCTTTGGCTATTCGGGGTCTTTTGTGTTTCCATACAAATTGTGAAATTTTTTGTTCTAGTTCTGTGAAAAATGCCAGTGGTAGTTTGATAGGGATTGCATTGAATCTGTAGATTAAGAGTAGGGCTTTTAAACCTCAAACACTGCTGCAAATCTTAACATGAGAGCAGTTGCACTAAACAAGGTTTGTTGACTAAAATATTATAGAGACCAAAATTAACATACGTGTAAATGTTTTAAAACAAATTAGTATTTTAATTTTTTTTTTTTTTGGCCATGTCGTGCATCATGCAGATCTTAGTTCCCCGACCAGGAATCGAACCCGTGGCCCCTGCAGTGGAAGCGCGGAATCCTAACGACTGGACCGCCAGGGAATTCCCAACAAATTAGTATTTTATTCATCACAATAGGATCTACATTTCAAAAAAACAGGAGCACATATAGAACTGAAATATTTATTCAGCCTATAGACAATGCTTGGTATGCATATGGATAGCCAATCCAAAAATTCCATAGCCAATTCAGGTATGTTCTGCCAACAGACTGAGAACCAAACTTTGGTGTATCACGGAATCACCTGTAAAGCCTGTTAAAACTCCATATGCCTGGCCCCAGGCACTAACCACGTCTTGACTGTAGTTCAGTATGTGTCCAATAGATGTCTTCACGCTTCTATCCATCAAAGGAAAGGCACTCCAGTAAACAATACAAAATCTAACAATAAGTCACGTAACAATGTAATTTCAGTACAAACAGAAAATACAATGCTTAATATAATTTTTGTTTTTCTTCTTTGGCTTTTATTTGGGGGAATTATTTACCTGCTATCTCCAGAATCATGTTCATAAACAAAATGGAAAACTAATCACAAATGTTCCTGGCTATGAATGCCATTTTAATGTTACTGTATTTCATCAAATCTAAGATGCCACTGATTGTAAGGTAAACCACTGTTTAATGTGCTGGAAAGAAAAGAAGGAAATGCCTCCAAATAAACCATGACCCAAGCTTCTATCATTCAGAATTTTTATTTTATACTGATTGCAAGACCCTTTTTTACTTATTTAACCATAAAGTTTAATCATATATCATTTTGAACTGTTTTATAACTTTCTCCATACCAATAACTGTTTCAATGCTGGTTCACAGCATAATATTACTGAAGACATACTGAACAACAACTAAAGTTAACATGAGAAATAGCAACAACACTCACAACATTGACTAAAATGAGCAGCTGTTAACTGTTTGTGAGTACACAGGCAAACAAATCAAGAGGACTGTGGCCTTGCTGACAGAGATTTTAAGATGCCATCAAGGATAAGACTTATTAACTCAATTTCATACTGTTGAGATGGGGAAAACGATGAGTCTTGGAACTGATGAAAACCCGCTTTTTTAAAAGATGGACAATAATCCAATAATAATAAAACCTATGGATATCCCAGTGTTGCCAGCTCTCAGTTCTTTCTGCCTTTCTTGACACACTAGTGATATAATGCACAATAGCCATTTCAAGTCACCACTCACCCAACCTAGAGTTGTTAAGTTCTTTATTAGACTTCCTTGTTCACTCGTAATTCTCCCTCCCTCATTTATTCTCAACACAGCCAGAGTAGATTTTAAAAGCGAAACTAGATCACTCCCTTGATTAAACATTGGTGCAGTTTTCTCTTGCACTTTGAATAAAATTGTTGCATTACCTGCAGGGATCCTGAAGGCAAGTGCTTTGTCTCCTAGAGGGCATGGATTTTTGTTTTGTTCACTGCTACTATATTTCCTTGTGCTCTGCACATGGGTTAGTGTCCAATAAATATCTGATGAATGCAATGAATGACTCTGGCCCTGGCTACCTCTTCAGCCTCTCATCTCATGCCTGTTTTCCCCTTAGACAATATGCTTTTGTCCTCTAGTCTCCTTGCTGTCTCCTGAAAACTTCTCATCCGGCCTTTGAAACTGTTAACCTTCTTCATGAAATGATTTTACCCAAATGCTCAGCAAGACTGTTTCAACTTTCTTCAGATCTCCCTTAAAGGGCACCTCCTCAAAGATGCTTACCCTGTTTATCCCCTCTCCCAACATAATTAGACTCAACTTATTTATTTCCTCTCATAATTATGTTTATTGTCTCTCACCAGATTTTTAAGTTCTAGGAGGGCACAGACCATGTATTCTGACAGGAAAAATGTATACCCAGCGTGTATCCCAGGGTCACATACATTCTAGAAGCTCAATGGATGTTTGTTGAGTAATGAGCAAAGAAAGGCTGTGCCGAGTGCCTCTAGCACCTTGTCACTCTGGAAACGAAACAGTCAAGCCACATGTTACAAAGCTTTACTCCAAATTACCATTTTAGCTTCTGTTACCTGTATTTTCTAACATACACAAATTTAATTGTTTAAGCCTCTTGCTATGGCAATAAAAGATTCTTTCCTGTCTCAAGACTGTATTAAAACCTTTTTCTTACATTCTCTTCTAGTGTTGTTATTTTTTAACAAGTAGCTCTTTATTTCATCTAGAACTTAATTTGATGTAACTATGTACTGTTTTCCAAATAGATGGCGATTATTCCCAAACATGTATCATATGCTTAAAACTATATTATTTCTGGGTTCTATTCTGTCTCATCAATCTAGCTATCTATTACTATGCCAGTACCACAGATTTTAATATCACTGGGTTTAAAACACATATATCATGAGCTGCTTAAACAAGTGTTCCCGCACTGTTCTCCTTGCAAAGAAACTGCAACATCATTTGGGCACGTGTCAAGAATAGTCCTATTGGGATTACACTAAATTCACAGAGTTGGGGGAAAGCAGCATCTTTATATTAATGTTCCCATCTACATTGTAATGAAAATTTAGCCCTATCCTTTCCATTACCGTTACTGACATTATTTATTCCATTTTCCTTATCTAACAGCACTGCCTAACACTTCCAGAATAATGTAAATACTGATGAACAGTATCTTTGCCTCTCCCTAACTTTAATGGATGCGTCTTAGTATATGTCAGAGTAAGCGCAATTCTGGCTACTAGTTTAAAATATGTTTGTAATACACATTTACTGAATTGTTTTATTTAAATCATGCTATAAAGGTATCATTCAATTCTTATTTTTAGTTCATTTGGTTTAGTTTTCAAAGTGTCTAACATTTTATCTAATGTCTTTGAGATAGCTATCAAACACTACGAGGTTATCTTTTCCTTTCACCTATTACAAATTATAACTGTGAATGACATATTGAGCCATTCTGGATTCCTAGAATAAACTCCTTTTGGTCAGAATATTATCCTTTTATCATAATGCTGATTTTATCTGCCAATATCTTATTTATAACTTCTATACCTAAACTCATAAGCAAAACTGGTTTGGGGTTTTAGTTTGTTTTCTAACCTTCGTTAGGTTTTAGTATCCAGTGGTCACACTGGAGAAAAAAGAATTGGAAAAGCTATCCTTCTTTCTGTAAGCTCCAGGCTTAAACTTCTTTCCCTACATTTCAACTTATTCAACCAACATTTCTTGAGTACCCACTGTGCATTTGTTAAGACACTGACAAGATAAAATTTCATATATATATATATATATATATCTATATCTACATCCTTGGTACAAAAAATTAAGTGAACAATGAAGAAACACACATGGAAGTATACTATAATATTACTGGCTCATCTACATATATGTATAGAGCTGCACAAGGAAGACTTCACAGAAGAACTGCAATTTGAGCTAAGTCTTGAAGGCAAGTAGGAGAAAAAGAAAGGAGAACCAGCATTCTAAACATGTGTTCATGAAGCAATCACTTCTACTTGCTCTTAAATAATTTTAATCCATAGGACTGTGTTTCCTGTAAGATGACGCTACATTACTAATGGCAACTGGAATTGTGTATTGATACAACTAACAAGGCCTATATTTCTTTCCACATTATGTTCAGAAGTGGGACTTAATATTTGTAGAGCTTGTTACTTCAAAATTAGTCTTAAATTCATGTTTTTTCCTACTACTTGTTCAAATTCACCATATTGCTGGTTGTTCTCTGCCAGAATAACACTGTGGCTTTCCATAATCCTTAACTATTCACTATTTATTAACTCCAAAACTCAAAAATAAATGGGCACAGGTTGAAATATTCAGAACAGAAGGAGTAAAAATGTAACATTCAAAGTTCATCACGATGCTGGTAGGGTTTTCATGCTGCATGCTATCTGAGATGATTACACCTTCTCTTACAATGTTCTATGGCCAGGCTCCAGGTTACCTCATTAAAATATAAACTCTTGAAAGTAAAATGAAAGAAACTCAGGATGGTGCCTACAACACAGCAGTTGATAGAAAATTTTCTAAAACAATACAGTCCAGTAATTTGAAGATTGTAACGCACATAGCTGCAGATTAACCGTAAAAATACAGTATATGCTTCTGGGAGGATAAACTGGTCCAATCACTCTGGGAGACAAGACTGATATTCAGAGTTTTGAAAACGTACACACCCTGAGCAAATTCATTTCTGGAAATTTATGCTAAAGAAAAAAATTAATGCACAAGGATATATGGTTAGGGATATTCAGTGCAGCACAGTTTTATAATAATGAAAAATTAACAGTAGTCTAAATTTTCAACAGTAAGAAGTATAAATAAATGCAACAGAACATTATAAATTCAACTGAAATTACAAAACTCTACATGTACTGACAAAGAAAGATGTTCAAGACAAATTATTAAGAAAAGCGGGTAACATTACCCGCATCATGCATTATGCATCGCTGCACTACCTAATACAGTAGCCACTACCTACACAGAGATACTTAAATTTAAATTTGATTAATTGAATTTAATTTTAAATTAGTTATATTTAAATGAAATTTAAATTTCAGTTCCTCAGTCACACTAACCACATTTCAACTGCTCAACAGTCACACGCAGCCAGTGGCTACCATATTGCAGAGAGCAGATACAGACCGTCGCCATCATCGGGGAAGTCGCTGTTTTGCTGCTTTTAACCGCCTTCCTCACCCTTCATTTAAAAAGGGATTATTCAGACTGGCACTAAAATAGTTCTGAGATTTTTTTTCCCCCTATCCAAATGTGAAAATTATCTGAAGACTCTGACCTCATATAGAGAAGTAGAGCTGTCATTTTTTTTTAATTCAATGTAAGATGAATTCTTCACTTAAGCTTTCTTAAAATGAAGCATTACATAGAAAAGTGAAAAATTATCAGTAGACACAGTGGTCAGCTAAAGTCTGAGTTTCCTCTCTAAAAATAAGTGACAGCATACCTCTGTATCATTCCCTCTAGCTGTGCCTCCAGGGCAGCAAATAATTTTTATCACCTATCTTTTACAGCAAGGCAACAGTTTCCATGGAAACCACAGGGCAAACATCCATTACTGCTGCCTAGGACTTTATAAGCACACCGAAACTGAGGGAATCGCTTACTTTCAATTATTAATATTTTAAAATTGAGCAGTAGTTAGCTACTTTAATTCTGGTTTTGTTGTGTGTGTCTCTATGAACAAATCAATAGATGAGGAACAAATCAAGAAAATTCTGTGCCCCTCTAGCAACAAAATGAGTCTACAGAAATCAGGAGGGGGAAAAAAAACCCCAGAAAGGTATTAAACCAGTATACATGCCAGCCAATGTCATCTCATACAAGACAGCAAATCAGAACAGAAATCAGTGCATAACTTAGGTAAGAAAGAAGAAATTCCCTTACACTAGCTCAGGAGAGCATATAAATTTATCTAGGTCAAAATGCTGACTAATCAGGAAAAAAAGACAGTCATAACAACTGAGAAAGTGGCCACTCACCTCTCTCAACAGAGCGTTCTCTTTTTCCTTCTGCTCCAAAAGGCTTTCGAGGTGGTGGACATGCATCTCTGCCTCTGCCAGTCTCCTTGTTCTCTCATGGTCCTCCTCAGTAGCCTTAGCAGAAAGCCCCTTGCTCTGCAACATCTCCAGAAGCTTCTTGATGGATTCGTCCCGAGCGTTCAGGGTTTGCTTCTGAGTCTCAATCCACAGCTCCATCTCCTCCAGAGTCTTTCGAAGGAGGAACAGCTCCTTGGCCTGCCGCTCATGCTCAGCGTGCAGCCTCTGAAAGTTCTCCTCCGTCACCTCTGCCACGCAAGGCTCACCAGTCCTACTGTTACTATCCTGTTGAAACAGCTGGTTCAGGTCCCTCTGGATCCGCAATTCATCCTGGAGAGCCTGGACTGTCATTTGCATGTGCTGGTATAAAGACAAAAAAGAAAACCCAAATGAGCTTTCCTCCTCAAGTAGCAGAAACAAAGCAGACAACGGGGAATGAGAAAGCAGCTACCACAGCTCTCAGAACCCTGCATTTAGCAAACGAGGATTCACATTATTCTGTTTTACACTGTCTTTAAAACTGATTGAGATAATCTGTAAAATGTCAGTAATTTAATTTGTGTTTATTACCAACAGGAATAACTTTGCTTGACTAAATAAAGACACTGTTCAAGATTAACAGAAGATATTACACGGAACTGAAGGTGAGGAGTGGGGAAAGGCAGGGGAAACCTATAGGAATACGGACACATCATACAAAAAATTTCACCAAAAAACACAAAGGATGGCAAAATACAAAATGACTTTTAAGTGCTTTACAATTAAGTTAGCACATTAAATAATAAACATATGAGTGCATGCCACAATGTGCTTAGCACTCCTTATGTGTTAATTCATTTAATCCTCACTATAACACATGTACTATTATTTGAATTTTATTGATGATGACACCAGGCATACAGAGACTTAAATAACTCACCCCAAGTTCACACAGTAAGTAATAGAGCTGGCATTCGAATTAAAGCAATTCTCGCAGCCCACTGAAGCTAGTACCCAAAGGTAATTAGATAACTTGAAGCTTTAAAAACAAAAAACAAAACACAAAAAACTGAGGCTGTGTGTGCTATTTATACAGAAGAAGATAACAATATAAGTGAGTAATTTGAGTAATTAAATGAAAATGTTAGTGCAGATAAGCTAGTAAAATGTTCCAGAGGGTATATCTTTAGCCTGTATCCCTAACGAAGGTATATGAACCTTTAATCTGAATGGATAAATTCTAGAACATTATACAAAGAACCTAAAAGGAAGATACATCAAGAATCATGTTTTTAGAAATGAAGAAGCAACAATAGAAAATAACCCTTTGTATTCAAGGTATTCAAGGTCTGGCAGTGTGCCGCAGTGGAAGGAAACTAACCCACAATCAGAAGACAGGAGTTTTAGTTCCAGCTCTCACACTAAAGAGCAACCTAATTTGGAATACATTGCCATCTTTCTGGGTTTCAGATTCCTCATATTTAAAGTGAGGCTATAAATGCCTGCACCATCTTTTCACAGAGCTAATAATATCATTGAAATCTTTGTGGCATATATGTTAAAACAGACATTGTTTAAAATTTTTGGCAAACTGCAAAACAGCAGTAAATATCTCAAGGAAACGATCTGGCGAGTGTACAAAGACGCTCACTGTTGTTTACACCAGCAACAAAATTAGAAACAACCTAAATGGATATTAATAGGTGATGAGTTAAGTAAATGAGAAATGTCCACCCAGTTTAATACTATGCATCAATTTTTTTAAATGTAGATTTATATTTACTGATAAAAACTACAGTTACAACATATTAAGAGTAAAAAAGCAGATATATAATAGCAAGTACAGGATGACTGCGATTCTAATTTTTAAAAAGTATAAACATGCAGAGAAAAGTCTAAAAGGATGCAAACAATTACCAGTATCTGGGTATGGGTAGATTTTACATTTTTCTTCATAGTTTTTTGTACTATCTAAATCCCCTACAGTAAGCAAGTAATCAATAAAAAGGGACATTTTTACCTTTAAAAATAAGAGAAAAGACTTCAGAGATGCCTGCTTGGCTGTGTTCAATTTGCTACCACTTTGGTTAAAAGGGAGGGAACAATAAACATTTACTATTTACTATAAATAAAAAATATCATAAGAAATAAAAATACTTCTGTAATGTTACACAAGTAATAATTAATGGTTATTTGGGGGAACAGAGGAAGGCAAGAAGGGAGGAAGGGAGGAACGAACTGGAATCACTGGGGGACAACATGTAAGAAAACTTTATTCTATTCCGCATAAAAATTTTTTTAACTGAGGTGTAACTGACATTGAAAATTTTTTAATAATAGCTTTATTGAGACATAATTCACACATGCCATAAAGTTCACCAGTTTAAAGTGTGTAAGTCAGCAGTTTTCAGCATATTAAAAGTTATACATTGATCACTACTAATTCTAGAACACTGCCATCACCCCTTAAGAGAAATCCCATATACATCTGCACTCACTTCCCAGCCACTTCCCATCTTTCTCTCCTCCTAACCCTCCCTCCTCTTGAATTTGAACTAAATGTATGTACTACCCACCCAAAAATTAAATTTAAAAAAATGCCTAATGATATTTTTCAGCCTCAAAAAGGAAGGAAATGCTGACACACGCTGCCACATGGATGGACACTATGCCAAATCAAATAAGCCCGTCACAAAAGACAAATATTACACGAGTCCACTTACATGAGGTCCCTAGAGCAGTCTACCTCACAGAGACAGGAAGCACAAGAGTGGTTGCCAGGGGCTGGGGAGACGGGAGACAGGGAGTGACTGTTTGATGGGTGCAGAGATTCAGTTTTACAGGATGAAGAGTTGTGGAGATGGATGGTGGTGATGGCTGCACAACAGTATGAATGTACCTTATGAACTGTACACCTGAAAATTGGTTAAGATGGTAAATTTAACATGGTGAATGTAAGCTGTATTTTACAACGATTTTAAACACTGGGGAAAAAATATGCCTGCCATAGAATTCCAACGTGTTGATATTAAATAATTTACTTATAACTATTGATAAATATTTAGTTTGGTTCTCATTTTCCACTATTATAACAGGCACCTTCACATGTATATCTCTGCACATTTATCCAAATTTTTCCTGGAGATAAATTCTGAAAGGTGGAATTCCTGGATCAGAGGGTATGCAGTTATGATTTTAATACACACAACAAATTATCTCTAAAAGGGTCTGTACAGATTTAAACTTCCACCAAACGATGTCTGAGCACTTTCCTATACCTTTGACAACTGGGTATTTTCTTTCTTCTCTTTCTTTTTTGGGCTTTCCTTTGATGACAAGTAAGACTGAATATCTATTCACATATCTACAGGCGCTTTGTATTCCTTCCTTTGTGACTCATCTGTTCTTGTTCTTTGCTCATTTTGTTTTGGGGACATTTAACCTTTCTCCTAATCCACTTTAAGATCTTTTTATATTTGGAAAACAACCTTTTGCCTGCTGTGCATGTTACAAATATATTTCCAAATCTGTCATTTTTCTTTTAACATAGTTTATGGCAACTTAAGTACAGAATTTTTTTAGTGCAAAGATAAGAACCTCTTCTTTTATAGTTTCTGGTTTTGGTATTATGCTTAGCAAGTAGTGAACTTTCAATTATGGCAGTCTTCAAACTCTCGAAAAGCACTGGCTTCTTCTTACGAAAAATAAATTTACAATAAAATTATCAGGTATTGGAATTCATGAATATGATTCTTTAAATAAATTTAACTACCCGCATCATGCTGTAAAGATTCTCAACAGTTGTTGGAGTTCAAAATCCTTAATAAAAAGATGTGTCAAAATGCTAATTCTCTGAAGCCTATAATCAACCTCCAGTTTCATTCTTTACCTTTGGAAGTCAAAAAATCCAAATAAATTCTGAGCAAGCTTATCCCACAGGGAAATATCAGAAGTTAAATTCAACAATGAAACTGATTTCTAGGTACAACTGTCCCTCCTTTTCTGGACACTCATCACCAAATTCATTCAAATCAGGAGAAACAGATGTTGACGACAGCTAACAGTCTCACATACACTTTAGCACTTGTGATTATACTAGTATGGCAAGCACTGTTTTGGTGAAGAAAGAAAATACAACAACTAATGTGCCCTGCTTCTTCAGCTCTGCTTGCACCCATTTTACTAGAATACAGAATTAAAATGATGCTCTGACTGGTAGCCGAGAAGGCTACACAGCAATTTTCTCCATTGAAATGGGAATCAGCACCCCTTCTTTAGGCTACATTCAAGCTAGATTCACTTTATTAAAATTCCTGCCAACTCCCCTGGGAGAAGAAAGAAGCAGCAGGCAATAAGCCAGGCTGCTCTTTCTCTAGCACATTCATACTGAAGATAAAGGGAGCATATCTGCACATATCACAGACATTTACCATGACCGACCAAAAACACATGCTGAATTTAGCAGGACAATCTCAGTTGTCAGATATTACGAAAATTTCTATTTGGGAATTCTGCTCATGACACTCTCCAAAATGATCTCACACTTCTCACATGCCAAATTGTACACCAACACTCACTAGTCTACTTCTGCTCACTCTAACACTCAGCTTGAGCTGGAAGACTGGAAAAATAACTGCTTAAAATTTAGTCCAAGGATTGTGCTAAAATTACACCAGGCTGTATCTCAATGAAATGGTAGGATGTTGTGAACAACAGAATGAAAATTCTTAAATCTCTGATAGGGTTTATGATCATTTTTTAGAAAAATACATCTCAAAAACAACAAAACACCACAACAATGCTTCATATATTTTAGACAAATATCAGAAGCTCTTCTGAGGCAAAACTTCCATTAGTTTCTCTGAACAAGAGAACGCTTTGATCCAGTTTATCCTGATTTCTAAAATGACAGAACCAAGGAGTCTAGAGCTATTTTTAGTTACAGAAAAAGAATATTATGGATACATGAAAATGGTCATCATCACAAACATACTGTATCCCAGAGAGTTCAGTGCACTATTTGTCAAGATAACCATTAGAAAAAATACCAGTACTGCATCCTATTATGTTAAATTAAGAACGATTTTTTTTCTGAAACATGTAAATACATACATTGAGGAAACTTTATCAATGCAAGATGCAAAAGAGTTTATAATAATTCTTACTAACATCACCCAAGTCAATCCTCAGGCTCTGTGATGTTCTGATCTGTGCTGTACCGTATGTGTCCCTAAGAAGAGCACTTACCAGCCCAATCTGCAATTTATTTCTTTGTATCTGTCTTCAAGAAAAACCTTCTAGAACTTGGGACTTTCATCTTTTTATTCTAGGGCACGGCACAGTGTTTGGTATAGTAAGTGCTCAATAAATTTTTTTTTTCCAATAAATTTTTGATGAAAGATTGACAAAAACAAATTTTCACGCATTATTTTGAAAGTAAATGGCTACTGGATAGTAGATGCAAATCAAGTCCCTGGAAAATTATATCTTTCCCCTATAACAGAGAGAATTACTCTTATTCTGTAACAATTAGTTCCTTACCAGCTAACACACAAAAAATTCTATCTCAAATACAAACTGGCCAAAATACTAAATGCAATCCTAATTTTTAAAAAAATGTTAATTATACACTCTGGATTTATTTGTGTTTGATCTGAAGTGAAGAGAAGCATTTTCAAATAATTAACTGTCAACAAGAATCTTTTATACTTTTAATACTATACAACATACACCAAAAGTGTAGGATAGAGTTCTTATCCAAAAACAGAGCTTACAAAGTGGTAAAACTTAATAGCTATATATACACACTCACAAACCAGCACTATACCTTATTATAAATTTTAAATTAAGAATATTCAAGAACGAGAAATGGGACACATAAAAGCACTTATTATATATGCAACATACTCAAATGAAGTTCAGATTCTATAAGATCACTATGATTTGGATTCATGAATCTTTAATATGAAAAGAAAGTATTCTAATTTCTATCATTTTAGAAGAAACTCAAAGTTTTTTAATGAGTCTGAATCTCCAAGACTGAGACAAAGGAAGAGCCTCTAAGGTAGTTCATTTCGTCTGATCATTAGTCTAGTATTCTTTCCGTTGATTCTTTCAGTTGCTGACAAGGATTTATTTTCTGTGCAGCAAAGCGCACTGTAAACTCTCAAATATTAAACCAAAACCAAGTTCTCAGACTGATCTAAATAAGAGACATACTACAGTGCAAGAAACAACCAAACCAGAATTCAAATGGATAGATTAAATTGTTTAAATGAATGCTACTGAATCCAGGAGACAAAAAAGAACATCTGCCTTTATATGCTAGCATAACCCAGAAGAGAAATTAAAGAATAAACAAAAATACTATCAAAATGGGGAAGTCCTGAGGTCATAATACATTCTATTATTGTGTGCTCATCAAGACAACAATTCAAGTGACAATAAACTGATTTTAGTACAAGTTCTAGAAATTCCAAATAGCTTTCAGTTACCCAAACTCCCATACCATTTACTTACCCCTTAGCCTCTACTTAAAGAGTATAGGTATATGTATAACTGATTCACTTTGTTATAAAGCAGAAACTAACACACCATTGTAAAGCAATTACACTCCAATAAAGATGTTAAATAAATAAATAAATAAATAAATAAAAATATAAATAAATACAGAATATCCTCTACCCGTTCCCTCACTTTCACTCCCAGCTAAATCCTACCTGTCCTTTCATCCTTAGATCAGGCATTACCTCCTCTAGAAAGCCTGTCTGACTCTCAAACTGAACAAAAGGCAGAAATAGAGAGGAAGGAATGGGTGGAGGAAGAAAAGTACAGAAAGAAGAAAAGATAATATCCCAAACGAGATATTACAGTAGTAAAAATATCATACTAAGCAATGTCAGGATTGAAGACGTCATTCCATTAAAAAATAACATCAAAATAAAATTTTTTTTTTAACCTTAAAAGTAAAATCAACCAGCAGAGGGATCCTATAGTAACCATTTCCATAGTGTTTAACTTGAGAATGCTCAGTACTAACAAAGCAAAGGCAGAATTAAATACAAGGGACCATAAAGGTACTGTTCAGTCTAGCAGCATTTTAAGTATCAACCTCACTTCTTTCTTCATGCTCTACAACCCAAAAGTTTCAAGCACCTGCAACAGACGTCAATGAGGTTAACAAAATTCCCAGATTTAGTCCCTGAAATACTAGTATATAAATCAAGAAGGGTGAAGAAAGAAGGGTAAAGAAAGAAGAGTTAAGCGATACCAATCAGCTGTGAACATGTTAAGAGCTAACCCTGGCAATGCTACAACTGGGAGTGGATTCAGCTGAATAAACACACACCGGAGGCAGCAGCTTGGCTGTGAGGCGGGGAGGGGGGCGTCCCTGCTGACATTCAGCTGCAGGGCATGGCATAAAGCTAACGGGCTAATGTCTGTGTCCCACAGAGCTATGTCAACACTGAAGTCACTGTGTGCCCAAAGCTTTCCAGAAGCTATAGAATTCCTTTTTCCTTCCCCCCCCCCCCACCGCCTTTTCCTCCAGAGAAAGAGAAGAGGCAAGGAAGACTGATATTGAGGGAGAGTACAAAGAGATCATGACCTTACAATCTTACAGAAAAGCACTCGTGTACACTGCCATTGTTTAAGATGCTTTCACACACACTATCACTAAACTGTGTTAAACTGAAATGAAGCCCATCAAAATTATTTACATAAATAATTCTGTCTTGGGGAGAAAATAGCATAGAACATATACAAAGAACATCAGCTAACCAGAATAAACCAACCAAATTACTCACATTTTTTTTCAAGACTTACCTCTTTAATAATGGGCTTTCTTGTAAAAATCAAATCTACACTAGGCAACTGATAGACTACAACAGTCCACTGTTGCATTTTGTTCTAGAGATACTAAGACCAAGTGCAGTAAGACAAGAGAAGGAAATCAAAGGTATAAGAATTAGAAAGCAAGAAACAGTCATTATACAGAGATTGTAGGATGAAAACTCAGAAGAAATTACAGACAAAATATCTGTATAATTAAGAATCCAGCAAGGGACTTCCCTGGTGGTCCAGTGGTTAAGAATCCACCTTCTAATACAGAGGACGTGGGTTCTGCATCCCACATGCCACGGGGCAACTCAGCTTACGTGCCACAACTACAGAGCCCACCAGAGCCCACGCGCTCTGGAGCCCGCGCACCGCAACGAAAGATCCTGCATGCCGCAAGGAATATCCCGCGTGCAGCAACTAAGACCTGACGCAGCCAAAAATAAAACAAATAAATAAATAAATATAAAAAAAAAAAAGAGTTTAGCAAGCCTGGCGCATATAAGATCAACATATAAAATTTAACTGCATTTCTCTACAAGGAACAAATCTTTAAAAAGTGTAATTAAAAAGAGAGAGAGGGCTTCCCTGGTGGCGCAGTGGTTGAGAATCTGCCTGCCAATGCAGGGGACACGGGTTCGAGCCCTGGTTTGGGAAGATCCCACATGCCGCGGAGCAACTGGGCCCGTGAGCCACAACTACTGAGCCTGCGCGTCTGGAGCCTGTGCTCCGCAACAAGAGAGGCCGCGATAATGAGAGGCCCATGCACTGCGATGAAGAGTGGCCCCCGCTCGCCACAACTAGAGAAAGCCCTCGCGCAGAAACGAAGACCCAACACAGCCATAAATAAATAAATAAATAAATTTATTTTTAAAAAAAAGAGAGAGAAAGAGAATCTTGATAAATAAAACTAAAGAAGCATCTGGGGATAAAATAACAATAAAAAGTCAAACTATTATGGAGAAATCATAATTGTTTCAAAAGCAAAACACCAAGGTATAAATATTATTTTCTTTGTATACAATTCCTTAATTTTTCCATGGCAACCATCAAATAAGGCATATCAAAGACTCTTTTGCACATGCTTCTGTAAAAATGTTAAGTAGATAAAAGAAATCTTTAAAACTTAATAAAATTTTTTTGAAAATCAATTTAGGTAGTAAACAGACAATACAAAAGATTGCTTCATGTTTTAGCAGCACGTTGAGAGGAAATAAAACCATATGGGATCTTCACGGGGTATTTAAAAGGAAAATACATTTGTTTTCTCGACTCTCACCAATTTTATCACATAAACTCCAATAAATACATGTGTTACCATTATTTTCATTCATCTCCTACATCCATATTTACTCATCGCATTGTATTTTCAATTTGAATACTTAGGTCTATGACCACAAAATCTTTCACTTCACTTCAGCTGACTGCATACTTTTAGGGGAAAGTTAAACATGCACTTACCCTATGACCCAGCGATTCCACTCCTAGATATTTCCGCAAGAGAAATAAAAACATGGCCACAAACACATCTGTATAAACATGTTTACAACCGCTTTATTCATAAGAGCCAAAACTGGAAACAACCTCATCAACAGGAGAATGGACAAACTGATTATGCAATATCCATGCAATGAAAACTACTCAATATTAGGATGACTATGGATACATGCAACAACACGAATAAACTTTAAAAAAAATATATAGTACACTGAGCAAAAGAAGCCAAACACAACAGAGTGTATAGGAGGTTCTAGAGCAGGCAAAACTAATCTAAAGTGAAAGGAATTAGAACACTATCTGTGTGTTTGGGGCAGGGAAAATACTGATTGGGAAGGAGCTCAAGGGAACCTTATGGGATGATGGAAATGTTCTATATCTTCGTAAGACTGCATTATACGACTACTGGCATTTGTCAAAACTCATGGAACTATGATACGGAAGATCCATGTATTTTGCTGTATGTAAACTATACTCCAACAAAAAATAAATATATTAAAAGAGAAAAAAGTAACAGATATAGGTCAGAAAAGGGAAAAGTAAATAAATATTCAAGATAATTTCTTAACAAGTAGGAATGACTTCACTTAAAAGAAAGAAGGATAATTTAGTTGATTTTAAGAACACTTCCACTCCCAACATGTATGATGCTCTATCACCTAATTCAATTGTAACCCTGCATTCTTAAAACGGTTAGAGAAGAAAGCAGAAGCTTGGGGCTACAGAGACTCATTCAAATATACAACAACGTATGGAAATCACCATCAACAATTTGCCTTATTTGCTTCAGATATCTCTCTCTCTCTCCCCCACCCCTCACTGTTGCTTATTTAAAATTCACAGAAGTGATGTCATCTGTTCTTGATTCTCTTTGCAAATTGCTCATGTTACTCAACATAATGTGTCTGAGAACGTAAACTGGTATAGCCACTATAGGAAACAGCAATGGAGGTTCCTCAAAAAATTAAAAATAGAACTGCCATTAGATCCAGCAATTCCACTTCTGAGTTTTTATCCAAAGAAAACAAAAATAACTAACTCGAAAAGATATCCGCACCCGCATGTTCACTGCAGCATTATTTATAATACCCAAGATATAGAAACAACCTAAGTGTCCATCAATGGATGAATGGATAAAGAAAATGTGGTGTGTATATCTATACACATATGTGTATAGATATACACAATGGGATATTATTCAGCCATAAAAAAAATAAAATCTTACCATTTCGGAGGCGGGGGGGAACCACAAGCTTACAGATAGAGAACAGATTGGTGGTTGCCAGGGGTGGGGGACAGGGAGTGGGTGAAATGGGTAAAGGGAGTCAAAAGGTACAAACTTCCAATTATAAAAATAAATAAGTCCTGGGAATATAATGTACAGCATGGTGACTATAGTTAATAACACTGTATTACATATTTGAAAGCTGCTAAGAGAGTAGATCTTAAAAGTTCTCATCCCAAGAAAAAAAAGTTCTTTGTAACTATGTGTGGTGATGGATGTTAACCAGACCCAGTGTGTTGATCATTTTGTAATGTATCCCAATAGCAAAATATTGAAACTAATATGTCAACAATACTTCAATTTTTTAAAAACGTGTTTGAGATTTATCCACACTGATATACGTAACTCTAGCTCATTCACTTTTATGAACTGTATAATACAGGTTTCACAATTCCTTATCCAAAATTCTAAAATCCAAAGAGCTTTAAAAAGACTAAATTTTTCTCCAAGCTTAATGGAAAAACCTGACTCAACTGCTATGAGGCTATTTACCATTTATTTATCCAATTTAATATGAATATTCCTAAGTTTTGCTACAGATTTAATATGTTTGATTACTGGGTATTGTCCAGATCCCAATGGGAGTATTACACAATATACAGTTTATATACTGGATTACCTTTCAAAATCTGAAAAACATCTAAATTCCAACATACATGTGCCCTAAGTATTTTGGAGGAAAGGACTGTGTACTCATATTCCATTTTGTGAATAAATACCAACTTATCCACTCACCTACTTGAGGAACAGTTAGATGTTTTTCCACTTTTTTCACTGTTACAACAAGCACATGTACATCTACCTGTCTCCTTGTGCACATGTGCAAAAGTTTCTCTCAAGAAGACACACGGAAATGAAACTGCCAGGTAGTAGAGCGTGTCTTCAACCTTACTGGTCATTTAAATGTGCCTTTTTCAATTTACTATAAACAAGATGCATGACACAGATGATAAAAGGGAGCAGATATCCAGCCTATAACTTTCATATCTACAGAACCATTAATCATATAACACTTTCCATTAATCATAAAACCACTTTCCTAGAAGGAAATTTTTGGTGGAAATGGATTGGGTTGCTACTTAAAAAAAAAAAAAAAAAAAGAAAAGCTAAATGATTGTGCATTCAATTCCATCCATAAGGAATAAAGACAGTGTTTTCAAAGAAAGTTATTACTTATGAAGCTACTTTAATTAGCAGAGCCCAAGTATCGCTGTAAGGCTTGAGAATTTTTTTTAAAAAGCAATAATTCTATCTATAGGATCTTTTCTCTCTGAAAGAAGGAATGAGAGAAGAAACAGAAAAGATTGGAAAGAATCCTAATTTCTCTCCGCTCACCCTACTTCCTAAAATGGCATCTTTCCCTGAGAATCCCCACAAAATACAACTACTTTAATCTCAGTACCAAAATTTTGATGTCAAAGATTCCTATAAAAATGATCTTAGAGATAAGGACACTGAAAATCTGAAAGCAACAATAATCAACAGTTTCAAGGATTTCCTTTCTATCCCTTTCATATTTATTGGAAAATAAATAAATAAGCAGGCTTCTTTTCTCTCTCAGGTATTTGAGAAACAAAAAAGTAACACAGGGATACCTGATTCATTACTAATGTTTAAAATATTTTTAAACTAAACTTATGAATTGGGATAGATGCTTATATAATTCGTTTTTTCTGACAGCTTTTAAGAACACATTCTTTGATCCCCATATTATAAGGAAAATTGGCTTTTTAAATAAAGCTACTTGCTTAACCCAAGGTATCTAAACAAAAACAAGAAAACTTAAATGAGAGGTTCACAAAGGAACATTTGATGACGTTAGTGAACCTAAAATATGTCATATTTCTTATACAGACTTAAGCAAAAGAAAATATGAATCCCAACGTATAGGCAAGTGCCACAAAAACACAAAACCTACAGGAACACAAGAACAGCACTTTATCCTAGGTGGAAAAACGAACCCCTAGCCTATTTCAATACCAGAAGAATGACAGATTCTGAGAGGGCTCCGGCTACCTTGGGAGTTCTCTCCATCAAGAACAAGAACTAGTAATTAACATGAAAGAGTCCATTTCAGACAATTCTGCCCACAAAGGAGGCAGTGCTGTTGAAAAATAAACTTAACCAAACATTGGAGAACAGAAAAAAAATACTGAAGTATAATCCCTCACTGATGGAAGAAAGATCTTTAGTTAGTAGCAGGCATTAAGCTCCCTGACAGAGATACAATGGCAGGTGGGTATAATAAACATGGTCTGTCTCCATATAAAGGTAGATAAGACAGATAACGGTGGATAAGAGAGTCATTAATCCCAACAGCAACAAAAATACACAATTATAACTGCAAACAGGGATAAAAGCTATCAATCCAAGGTAGTAAAAGATAAGAGAAGATTTGAGGGCTGGGTGAGATCTGAAGAATAAGTTAACTTCCATTAGCTATTTAAAGACACAACACTTCTACTGTGAGGAGAAGACTACTTAGGTGAAGACCCTCAAGAAGGAGGGGGCACAGCACATTTGAGGGATTAAGGAGACTGAGCACCAAGGAAGTGTGACAAGTGTTTTGGACTTTAAGGGCAACAGGAAGCCCTGAAAAAGTTTTGAGCAGAGTATGATCATCTCTACCATCATCACTAATAGTGATGCCGGGCACATACTACCACATTTAATTCTTAGAACACAAGTACATGAGGTAAGAATTATATAACCATTTCACAGATGAGGAAACTAAGGTTTGGAAAGACTTAGCAGACTGCCAAGCTCACATAACTAGTGAGTGGTGGAGCCAGGATTCAAACATCACATGGGCACTTTCAAAAGCTCAGACTGGCTGCAATGAGGCTGCATATCAGGGGGAAACAGAAAGACGGGAAAATTGGGAGACCACTGCAATAATGTCAGCCAACAGCGACATGACCAAACTATGACAGTGGCTGTGGGGTGGGAAAATGGATGGCTTACAGAAATACTTCAGAGAAAAAAGATCACCAGGATTTGACTGGCAGGGTGGGAAATGAGGGAATGAAGCAATCAAGGAAAATTCTGAAGTTTCTGACTTAAACACCATGGACAAGTTGGTGGCACCATAAACAAAAATGGGAAAAAATAAGGAAGGACCAGAATTGAGGGGAAATCTTGAGCTGAATGTAATGTGCTTTTGAGATGCTGAGAAAAGGTTTGAGGGAGCAACTGGGCATGTGGGTCTGGAGCTTAGAGGAATGATATGAGCTAAAGATGTTAAGTGTGGAAGCTCTGATACACAGATGTTAACTGAGGCCAAGGCAGTGAATGAGCCTCCCTAGGAAAAGAAAACACAGCAAGAGGAGATAGTCATAGGACTGATTCAACATTAGATGGCAGGCAGAGGGTAAGAGGCGGGCAAAGGAGACAAGAGGAGCAGTCAGAGAAGTCGGTAGAAATCGGAAAACAGTGTCACAGAAACTGAAAGAAGTTGATAAGGACCCTTTCTCTAAGGGGAGAACACAGACCAAGAAAGATCTGGCTCTGGGTTCAATTCCTGGTTCCATCAGGATGACTTCAGTGAAGTTAACTAAATACTCTGAGCCTTAATTTATTAATCTATACTATGAACATTATGAAACTGAATCTACAGGGTTATTATAATAATTAGCAGTAAGACAGAACACCTATCACACTGTAAATTATCAATAAATGGCAGTTACTGTTGTTGCTCCTGTTTGTAAAATCAAAAGGTTTGGTTAGTGGCTTACTGAACCCAGCCCTGGGAAGCCCTAGGGGTTCTAAAGAACATCTTCAGGGAATGCCTGGCAGGGCCACACTAGGGCATCTGGGCTCCCCAGTCCTGTCTCAATCAGAACAGCTTTGCCTTCTTTTTCATTTTACTTCTTAAAATAAGTTTTAGGCACTTGCCTGGTGGCACCGTGGTTGGGAATCCACCTGCCAATGCAGGGGACACGGGTTCGAGCCCTGGTCCGGGAAGATCCCACATGCCGCAGAGCAACTAAGCCCGTGCACCACAACTACTGAGCCTGCACTCTAGATCCCGGCTCCACAGCAAGAGAGGCCACCACAATGAGAAGCCTGCACCCCACACCGCTCACCGCAACTAGAGAAAGCCTGTGCGCAGCAACGAAGACCCAACACAGCCAAAAAATAAATTAATTAATTAATAATAAGTTTTATTTTCATATCTGAATAATATTCATTTGAAAAAAGGGGTCTGCAGCTTAAAGTGTTTTTCAAAAAGCAATGACTGGATCATCTCAATAGTCCCTTCAGTTCATTTGGATTACAGCTTGTAATTCTATTTTTTTTCTTTTTTTGAATTTTTGAAGTTTATTTTTTTATACAGCAGGTTCTTATTAGTTATCTATTTTATACATATTAGTGTATACATGTCAATCCCAATCTCCCAGTTCATCCCACCACCACCCACCCTCCCCACCACTTTCCCCCCTTGGTGCCCATACGTTTGTTCTCTACATCCGTGTCTACTTCTGCCCTGAAAACCAGTTCATCTGTACCATTTACAGCTTGTAATTCTTCACCAAAGTAAAACATTTGAGAAATAAGGACAAAACAACACACTTGATAACATAATTCCTAACATGAAGCTTATTATTTATGATTATTTAATTAGAATAATGGTTATAAATCAATTAGCTCTGTTTATCTACTGAAAATTGTACTAGGGTCAGTGCCATTACTGCCATTGAAGCACCACAGCCTTATAATAGCAAATTTTTGTTTGTTTGCTTAAGATTATAACCGCATGAACGGTGAAGAAAAGAGTTAAGCAGCATTAAAATCACAAAGGGCTTTCTTTTTTCATGAAAAATAAAGTTGGTTAGTGTGCTCAAATTACTTGTTTTCTTTTTGAAAGTCCTGCATGAAGAAAACCAATTAATAAAGAACCAAAATATCTCACCAGCCTTTTCTCATTGAAATCAGTACCTCTAAAAACTTTCTTTTAATATCCTTTTCTTATGCTATTGATTGTTTGTAATTAATCACTTTCCATGTCATCATTGTGTGTGGTCCTCTTGTGATAATTATCCCACACTCTCCAGTTTAGTCTGTTGAGCAATCACCACTCTGGTGCAGCTGAAAATTCTCAGGGACACTAGCTTGAATCTCTATGGCACAGATGTCCTAATACTTCATTTTAAAATGGGACAAAGGTTTTACAGAGCCTTGCTGATCTTTTGTCCCAGACACTGGCTGTCTTTTTCATCTAGGACATAATCAAAAATGTACTGTATTAAAAAAAAATGTACTGTATAAGTTTTTTAACTACAACTTTAGAATTTATACTCTTCAATAGTAAGTCACTTCTCTTAAATGACAGAATTTGCTCCTATTTAATTGCTGGAAATTTTAAGCAATTAAATAGGAGCTGATGGTGGATCAATAGTTGTCTTCATTTTAACAGCTCACCCAATAATGAGGAACATGAGAACTGCATCTGGAAGATTTGGTGTGAAAGGAAATGACTTCTGAAAGGCTGACTGATTTATTTGTGCTGATACTGGCACAGACTGCCCTACTTTAGGCAGGATGGTTAGGGAAGGTCTCTTTGAAGAAGTACCATTTAAGCTGACACCTGAGGCAGCCAGCATATAAGAGTGGGGTAAGAATGTCTGGCAGCACATAAGAATAAAGAGTTAAGAATAGCATATATATATATATGTATATGTGTGTGTTTGTGTGTGTGTGTACATATATATTTGAAGGACATTTTTTTCAACGCCCAATCGGCCATTAATACAAACTGAAAGCCTGTTATAATCAAATCAATGTAGTCCTGGAAAAAGAATACCAACAAAGAGATCAATGGAACAAATCTCACAATAATTAAGCACTTAAGAAAAAAAAAGGAAATGCCACAAACCAAAAGAAAAGAGACTGATCACAGTATTTAGAAAGCTTTTCAATTATTAGGAAAACATCAAAATAAATACGTTCTCCCCACACAAAATTAAAAATAAGTTCCAGGAAGATTAAAGAACGAGGTATAAAATGCAAATTAATTAGAAAATAAAAAGAATAAATATAACATATTTAATGATATTCAGATGGGGAAGGACTTTCTAAACAAAAAACGAAATGTAAGAAATTACAAAAAAATTACAAATTGCAAATATAAGAAAAGTATAGTACATTTTACTGCTTAGAAATCTAGAATTATAAACATCAAAAGTCAAAAACTAATGAGCAAATGACAAAAACTAAAAATTATTCACAACTGTGAAAGTACTTTATCCTCACTATTGAAAAAGCCCATACAAGTCAATGAAATACTAAGACCTTACTGTCCCCAAGAGAAATTAACAAATAGGAATATACCAATCACAGACAATATGCAAATTGACAATAAACACATGAAAATGTAAACAAAGAATTGCAAATGAAAGCAAGGTAAGACAAAACTTTTTAACCTATGAAAGAGGTAAAAGTTTTTTTTTCAGGCAAAAGATTTTTAAACATTATATGAACAGGTAAGGTGATACATGCATTCGTACATGCCTGATCACCTAAAGTGGTCCAATCCTTCTAGAAGACAGTGTGTCAATAAGTATATTCATCTCTTTTATTTTATAAGCACAACTGTATCATCCTTAGGAAGCAGAAACTATCTTCTAGCAATGTTGCTTTTCTCTCCAAATATAAGGTGGATAATATAGTAATTTGTAGGGTCATTTTTGTAACATTTTCTCATTACAAAGTAATAAATATACGTGTTAAACATTTTAAGAATACATAAATGTATACGGGAAAACCTCTCCTATAATTCCTTTGATCCCCTCTGATGAATAGATTCAATTTTTTAACAACCTATCATAGGAAAATAATCAGAAATGTGAAAATGTATTAATAAAGATGGCCATAACAGTAATACATATGACAAAAAAAACTGAAAAGTGGGGAGACCTTCAAGATGGCGAAAGAGTAACACATGGAGATCACCTTCCTCCCCACAAATACATCATAAATACATCTACGTGTGGAACAACTCCTACAGAACACCTACTGAACACTAGCAGAGGACCTCAGACCTCCCAAAAGGCAAGAAACTCCCCACGTACCTGGGTAGGGCAAAAGAAAAAAGAAAAAACAGAGACAAAAGAATAGGGATGGGACCGCAACAGTGGGAGGGAGCTGTAAAGGAAGAAAGGTTTCCACGCACTAGGAAGCCCCTTCACTGGCGGAGACAGGGCGTGGCAGGGGGAAGCTTCAGAGCCACGGAGGAGAGCGCAGCAACGGGGGTGCGGAGGGCAAAGCAGACAGATTCCCTCACAGAGGATCGGTGCCGACCAGCACTCACCAGCCCAAGAGGCTTGTCTGCTCACCCGCCGGGGCAGGCGGGGGCTGGGAGCTGAGGCTCGGGCTTCGGAGGTCAGACCCCAGGGAGAGTACTGGGGTTGGCTGTGTGAACACAGCCTGAAGGGGGCTAGTGTGCCACAGCTAGCCGGGAGGGTGTCCGGGAAAAGTCTGGAGCTGCCGAAGAGGCAAGAGACCATTGTTTCGGGCGCGTGAGGAGAGGGGATTCAGAGCACCTCCTAAATGAGCTCCAGAGACGGGCGCGAGCCGAGGCTATCAGCACGGACACCAGAGACTGGCATGAGACGCTAAGGCTGCAGGTGCAGCCACCAAGAAGCCTGTGTGCAAGCACAGGTCACTATCCACACCTCCCCTCCCGGAAGCATGTGCAGCCCCCGACTGCCAGGGTCCCGTGATGCAGGGACAACTTCCCCGGGAGGACACACGGCGCGCCTCAGGCTGGTGCAACGTTACGCCAGCCTCCGCCACCACAGGCTCACCACGCATTCTGTACTCCTCCCTCCCCCCAGGCCTGAGTGAGCCAGAGCCCCGGAATCAGCTGCTACGTTAACCCTGTCCTGTCTGGGCAGGAACAAACGCCCTAGGCAACCTACATGGAGAGGAGGGGCCAAATCCAAAGCTGAACCCCGGGAGCTGTGTGAACAAGGAAGGAAAGGGAAATCTCTACCAGAAGCCTTAGGAGCAGCAGATTGAATCTCCACAATCAACTTGATGTACCCTGCATCTGTGGAATACCTAAATAGACAACGAATCATCCCCAAATTGAGGCAGTGGACTTCGTGTGATTTTGCCTGTATAGCTTTGCTTTTACCAATTGTCCTAGGGTTCTGTCTGTCCGTTTTTTGTTTCTTTTCTTAGTATAGTTTTTAGCGTTTGTTATCATTGGTGGATTTGTTTTTTGGTTTGGTTGCTCTCTTCTTTTTTTTTCTTTTTTTATTACTTTTTAATTTTTTTATTTTCAATAATTATTTTTTATTTCTTATTTTAATAACTTTATTTTATTTCTTTTTTTTCCTCCCTTTTCTTCTGAGCCATGTGGCTGACAGGGTCTTGGTGCTCTGGCCAGGTGTCAGGCCTGAGTCTCCGAGGTGGGAGAGCCGAGTTCAGGACATGGGTCCACCAGCGACCTCCCAGCTCCACGTAATATCAAACGGCAAAAGCTCTCCCAGAGATCTCCATCTCAACGCTAAGACCCAGCTCCACTCAACAACCAGCAAGCTACAGTGCTGGGCATACTATGCCAAACAACTAGCAAGACAGGAACACAACTCCACCCATTAGCAGAGAGGCTGCCGAAAATCATAATAAGGTCACAGACACCCCAAAACACACCACCAGATGTGGACCTGCCCACCAGAAAGACAAGATCCAGCCTCATCCACCAGAACACAGGTACCAGTCCCCTCCACCAGGAAGCCTACACAACCCACTGAACCAACCTTAGCCACTGGGAACAGACACCAAAAACAACAGGAACTACGAACCTGCAGCCTGCAAAAAGGAGACCCCAAACACAGTAAGTTAAGCAAAATGAGAAGAAAGAGAAACACACAGCAGATGAAGGAGCAAAGTAAGAACCCACCAGACCAAACAAATGAAGAGGAAATAGGCAGTCTACATGAACAAGAATTCAGAGTAATGACAGCAAAGATGATCCAAAATCTTGGAAGCAGAATGGAGAAAATACAAGAAACGTTTAACAAGGACCTAGAAGAACTAAAGAATAAACAACAAGGATGAACAACAGGATGAACAACACAATAAATGAAATTTAAAATTCTCTAGAAGAAATCAATAGCAGAATAACTAAGGAAGGAGAATGGATAAGTGACCTGGAAGATAAAATAGTGGAAATAACTACTGCAGAGAAGAAAAAAGAAAAAAGAATGAAAAGAATTAAGGACGGTCTGAGAGACCTCTGGGACAACATTCAACGCACCAACATTCGAATTATAGGGGTCTCAGAAGAAGAAGAGAAAAAGAAAGGGACTGAGAAAATATTTGAAGAGATTATAGTTGAAAACTTCCCTAATGTGGGAAAAATATTAAAAGCAGCAAGGGAAAAGCAACAAATAACATACAAGGGAATCCCCATAAGGTTAACAGCTGATCTTTCAGCAGAAACTCTGCAAGCCAGAAGGGAGTGGCAGGACATATTTAAAGTGATGAAAGGGAAAAACCTACAACCAAGATTACTCTACCCAGCAAGGATCTCATTCAGATTTCATGGAGAAATTAAAACCTTTACAGACAAGCAAAAGCTAAGACAATTCAGCACCGCCAAACCAGCTTTACAACAAATGCTCAAGGAACTTCTCTAGGCAGGAAACACAAGAGAAGGAAAAGACCTACAATAACAAACCCAAAACAATTAAGAAAATGGTAATAGGAACACACATATCGATAATTACCTTAAATGTAAATGGATTAAATGCTCCAACCAAAAGACATAGACTGCTGAATTGATACAAAAACAAGACCTGTATATATGCTGTCTACAAGAGACCCACTTCAGACCTAGAAACACATACAGACTGAAAGTGAGGGGATGGAAAAAGATATTTTATGCAAATGGAAATCAAAAGAAAGCTGGAGTAGCAATTCTCGTATCAGACAAAACAGACTTTACAGTAAAGAATGTTACAAGACACAAGGAAGGACACTACATAATGATCAAGGGATCAATCCAAGAAGAATATAACAATTGTAAATATTTATGCACCCAACATAGGAGCACCTCAATACAGAAGGCAAAGGCTAACAGCCGTAAAAGGGGAAATCGACGGTAACACAATCATAGTAGGGGACTTTTAACATCCCACTTTCACCAATGGACAGATCATCCAAAATGAAAATAAATAAGGAAACACAAGCTTTAAATGATACATTAAACAAGATGGACTTAATTGATATTTATAGGACATTCCATCCAAAAACAACAGAATATACTTTCTTCTCAGGTGCTCATGGAACATTCTCCAGGATAGATCATATCTTGGGTCACAAAGCAAGCCTTGACAAATTTAAGAAAATTGAAATTGTATCAAGTATCTTTTCCGACCACAATGCTATGAGACTAGATATCAATTACAGGAAAAAATTTGTAAAAAATACAAACACATGGAGGCTAAACAATACACTAGTTAATAAACAAGAGATTACTGAAGAAATCAAAGAGGAAATCAAAAAATACCTAGAAACAAATGACAATGAAAACACGACGACCCAAAACCTATGGGATGCAGCAAAAGCAGTTCTAAGAGGGAAGTTTATAGCAATACAATCCTACCTCAAGAAACAAGAAACATCTCAAATAAACAACCTAACCTTACACCTAAAGCAATTAGAGAAAGAAGAACAAAAAAACCCCAAAGTTAGCAGAAGGAAAGAAATCATCAAGATCAGATCAGAAATAAATGAAAAAGAAATGAAGGAAACGATACCAAAGATCAATAAAACTAAAAGCTGGTTCGTTGAGAAGATAAACAAAATTGATAAACCATTAGCCGGACTCATCAAGAATAAAAGGGAGAAGACTCAAATCAACAGAATTAGAAATGAAAAAGGAGAAGTAACCACTGACACTGCAGAAATACAAACGATCATGAGAGATTACTACAAGCAACTCTATGCCAATAAAATGGACAACCTGGAAGAAATGGACAGATTCTTAGAAATGCACAACCTACCGAGACTGAACCAGGAAGAAATAGAAAATATGAACAGACCAATCACAAGCACTGAAATTGAAACTGTGATTAAAAATCTTCCAACAAACAAAAGCCCAGGACCAGATGGCTTCACAGGAGAATTCTATCAAACATTTAGAGAAGAGCTAACATCTATCCTTCTCAAACTCTTCCAAAATATTGCAGAGGGAGGAACACTCCCCAACTCATTCTACGAGGCCACCATCACCCTGATACCAAAACCAGACAAAGATGTCACAAAGAAAGAAAACTACAGGTCAATATCACTGATGAACATAGATGCAAAAATCCTCAACAAAATACTAGCAAACAGAATCCAACAGCACATTAAAAGGATTATACACCATGATCAAGTGGGGTTTATTCCAGGAATGCAAGGTTTCTTCAATACACGCAAATCAATCAACGTGATACATCATATTAACAAACTGAAGGAGAAAAACCATATGATCATCTCATCAGATGCAGAGAAAGCTTTCGACAAAATTCAACACCCATTTATGATAAAAGCCCCGCAGAAAGTAGGCATAGAGGGAACTTTCCTCAACATAATAAAGGCCATATATGACAAACCCACAGCCAACATCATTCTCAATGGTGAAAAACAAACCATTTCCACTAAGATCAGGAACAAGACAAGATTGCCCACTCTCACCACTATTATTCAACATAGTTTTGGAAGTGTTAGCCACAGCAATCAGAGAAGAAAAAGAAATAAACGGAATCCAAATCAGAAATGAAGAAGTAAAGCTGTCACTGTTTGCAGATGACATGATACTATACATAGAGAATCCTAAAGATGCTACCAAAAAACTACTAGAGCTAATCAATGAATTTGGGAAAGTAGCAGGATACAAAATTAATGCACAGAAATCTCTTGCATTCCTATATACTAATGATGAAAAATCTGAAAGTGAAATTAAGAAAACACTCCCGTTTACCATTGCAACAAAAAGAATAAAATATCTAGGAATAAACCTACCTAAGGAGACAAAAGACCTGTATGCAGAAAATTATAGGACACTGATGAAAGTAATTAAAGATGATACAAATAGATGGAGAGATACACCATGTTCTTGGATTGGAAGAATCAACATTGTGAAAATGACTCTACTACCCAAAGCAATCTACAGATTCACTGCAATCCCTATCAAACTACCACTGGCATTTATCACAGAACTAGAACAAAGAATTTCACAATTTGTATGGAAACACAAAAGACCCCGAATAGCCAAAGCAATCTTGAGAACGAAAAATGGAGCTGGAGGAATCAGGCTCCCTGACTTCAGACTATATTACAAAGCTACAGTAATCAAGACAGTTTGGTACTGGCACAAAAACAGAAATATAGATCAATGGAACAGGATAGAAAGCCCAGAGATAAACCCACGCACATATGGTCACCTTATCTTTGATAAAGGAGGCAAGCATATACAGTGGAGAAAAGACAGCCTCTTCAATAAGTGGTGCTGGGAAAATTGGACAGGGACATGTAAAAGTATGAAATTAGAACACTCCCCTAACACCATACACAAAAATAAACTCAAAATGGATTAAAGACCTAAGTGTAAGGCCAGACACTATCAAACTCTTAGAGGAAAACAGAGGCAGAACACTCTATGACATAAATCACAGCAAGATCCTTTTTGACCCAGCTCCTAGAGAAATGGAAATAAAAACACAAATAAACAAATGGGACCTAATGAAACTTCAAAGCTTTTGCACAGCAAAGGAAACCATAAACAAGATGAGAAGACAACCCTCAGAATGGGAGAAAATATTTGCAAATGAAGCAACTGACAAAGGATTAAACTCCAGAATTTACAAGCAGCTCATGCAGCTCAATATCAAAAAAACAAAAACCCAATCCAAAAATGGGCAGAAGACCTAAATAGACATTTCTCCAAAGAAGATATACAGATTGCCAACAGACACATGAAAGAATGCTCAACATCATTAATCATTAGAGAAATGCAAATCAAAACTACGATGAGATATCATCTCACACTGGTCAGAATGGCCATCATCAAAAAATCTAGAAATAATAAATGCTGGAGAGCGTGTGGAGAAAAGGGAACACTCTTGCACTGTTGGTGGGAATGTAAATTGATACAGCCACTATGGAGAACAGTATGAAGGTTCCTTTAAAAACTAAAAATAGAACTACCATACGACCCAGCAATCCCACTACTGGGCATATACCCTGAGGAAACCATAATTCAAAAAGAGTCATGTACCAAAATGTTCATTGCAGCTCTATTTACAATAGCCAGGACATGGAAGCAACCTAAGTGTCCATCATCGGATGAACGGATAAAGAAGATGTGGCACATATATACAATGGAATATTACTCAGCCATAAAAAGAAATGAAATGGAGGTACTTGTAGTGAGGTGGATGGAGTTAGAGTCTGTCATACAAAGTGAAGTAAGTCAGAAAGAGAAAAACAAATACAGTATGCTAACACATATATATGGAATCTAAGGGAAAAAAAAAAGGTCATGAAGAACCTAGTGGCAAGACGGGAATAAAGACACAGACCTACTACAGAATGGACTTGAGGATATGGGGAGGGGGAAGGGTAAGATGTGACAGGGTGAGAGAGTGGCATGGACATATATACACTACCAAATGTAAAATAGATAGCTAGTGGGAAGCAGCCGCATAGCACAGGGAGATCAGCTCGGTGCTTTGTGACCACATAGAGGGGTGGGATAGGGAAGGTGGGAGGGAGGGAGATGCAAGAGGGAAGAGATATGGGAACATATGTATATGTATAACTGATTCACTTTGTTATAAAGCAGAAACTAACACACCATTGTAAAGCAATTATACTTCAATAAAGATGTTTAAAAAAAAAAAAAGAAAGAAAGAAGAACAAAAAAACCCCAAAGTTAGCAGAAAGAAAGAAATCATCAAGATCAGATCAGAAATAAATGAAAAAGAAATGAAGGAAACGATACCAAAGATCAATAAAACTAAAAGCTGGTTCGTTGAGAAGATAAACAAAATTGATAAACCATTAGCCGGACTCATCAAGAATAAAAGGGAGAAGACTCAAATCAATAGAATTAGAAATGAAAAGGAAGTAACAACTGACACTGCAGAAATACAAAGGATTATGAGAGATTACTACAAGCAACCATACGCCAATAAAATGGACAACCTGGAAGAAATGGACAAATCCACAATCAACACTGTGAAAATGACTATTCTACCCAAAGCAATCTACAGATTCACTGCAATCCCTATCAAACTACCATGGCATTTTTCACAGAACTAAAACAAAAAATTTCACAATTTGCATGGAAACACAAAAGACCCCGAATAGCCAAAGCAATCTTGAGAAAGAAAAATGGAGTTGGAGGAATCAGGCTCCCTGACTTCAGACAATACTACAAAGCTACAGTAATCAAGACAGTATGGTACTGGCACAAAAACAGAAATATAGATCAGTGGAACAGGATAGAAAGCCCAGAGATAAACCCACGCACATATGGTCACCTTATCTTTGATAAAGGAGGCAAGAATATACACTGGAGAAAAGACAGCCTCTTCAATAAGTGGTGCTGGGAAAACTGGACAGGTACATGTAAAAGAATGAAATTAGAACACTCCCTAATACCATACACAAAAATAAACTCAAAATGGACTAAAGACCTAAATGTAAGGCAAGACACTATCAAACTCTTAGAGGAAAACAGAGGCAGAACACTCTATGACATAAATCACAGAAAGATCCTTTTTCACCCACCTCCTAGAGAAATGGAAATAAAAACACAAATAAACAAATGGGACCTAATGAAACTTCAAAGCTTTTGCGCAGCAAAGGAAACCATAAACAAGATGAAAAGACAACCCTCAGAATGGGAGAAAATATTTGCAAATGAAGCAACTGACAAAGGATTAATCTCCAAAATATACAAGCAGCTCATACAGCTCAATATCAAAAAACAAACCACCCAATCAAAAAATGGGCAGAAGATCTAAATAGACATTTCTCCAAAGAAGACGTATAGATGGCCAAAAGGCACATGAAAAGATGCTCAACACTGCTAATTATTAGAGAAATGCAAATCAAAACAACAATGAGATACCACCTCACATCAGTAAGAATGGCCATCATCAAAAAAATCTACAAACAATAAATGCTGGAGAGGGCATGGAGAAAAAGGAACCTTCTTACACTGATGGTGGGAATGTAAATTGGGGCACCCACTATGGAGAACAGTATGGAGGTTCCTGAAGAAACTAAAAATAGAGTTACCATATGATCCAGCAATCCCACTCCTGGGCATATATCCAGAAAAAAACATAATTCAAAAAGATACATGCAACCCAGTGTTCACTGCAGCTCTATTACAATAGCCAAGACATGGAAGTAACCTAAATGTCCATCAATAGATGAATGGATAAAGAAGATGTGTTTTATATATTTATACATATATATGTATACACACACATACACACACACACACACACACACACAATGGAATATTATTCAGCAATAAAAAGGAATGAAATAATGCCATTTGCAGCAACATACATGGACCTAGAGATTATCATACTAAGTGAAGTAATCCAGACAGAGAAAGACAAATATCATGATATCGCTTATATGTGGAACCTAAAAAAAAAAAAAAAAAAGATACAAATGAACTTATATACAAAACAGAAATAGACCCACAGACATAGAAAACAAACTTATGGTTACCAAAGGAGAAAAGAGTGTGGAGGAGGGATACATTAGGAGTTTGGGATTAGCCACCACTCTCAACAGCATGTTTGGATAGACGATTAGGCCTGAAGTGCTTAATTTGTTAAAAGAAAGGTATTAAACAACCATTTTATTAAGATATGAAAATGAGAGACAACAACAAGGAGAAATTTAAGTGCAAATTAAAGCAAAGACTACTTTAAAAACTTTAAGTCAGTAAATCTGCATGACAAAAAACTTGTAGAAAATCTAAGAACAGCAGGATGCTGTAGTAGTATCTCCTGAGCAAATGAGGAAGGTGATTTAAGAGACAGGTCACCTGTCAGAGCCAGGTTTTAACACCTTATTTCTAGAACTTTTATTTAATGTTTATTCATCAAATTTCTATACCACTTATAAATTCTCTGAATACTTTAATTACTCATCCCATGCCTTAGTGTGTGAGTGTTTGATCTTACCAAAAACAGTTTTGCAAATCACAGTATTTTTCTGAAATGTAATCTCTAACCTGGGTTGGCAAGGGAAGTCCATAAGAAAGTTTAGTACTGTGGTTCCAAAAATAATAACAATAATAAAACAAAAAAAAAATCACACACAATTCCCTTTTAATGGTTTAAAGTCAAGCATTCTTTAAAAAAATTCTTTCATATCTTTTCAAAGTCCTAACAATAAAGGAAAATTCCTTTACAAATCCACCACTGTTTTGCTACAGACACTTGAACTGAGTGGGAAAGATGTGACAAGTCAAGTCAAGATATTGGTACACAGAGAAAAGGAAACAATACTCCTACACCGTTGCTTTAGCAGGGCCTGTTTGTGCTTAGGAGTATCACATCGATACCTTGTATTCCCGAATATTATACCCATCCTTCCTCTATGTTCTTATCATCAGGGATAAAACCTTGTCTTCAACTGCTTCTACTAACCTGCTCGTAAGAAGCAAACTTTCTCACCACGATACTCAGAACCCTAAATTCTCCCCGTTCTCCCTGCGTATCAACCTATTTCTGGCTCCAGTATCTGTCACTTCCGAGAGCACATCACCTGCAATTCTTTTCTGAAAGATCAGGCTCTCTTAACCTCCCACTGTGTCCTAATAATCCATAAGCACAGGGGACACCCCGATATTTGTTTCCTCAACTCCTGGGCTGCCGTCATGATATCAAAACAATCATGCCCCATGAAAATTCATGCTGAGGTGTCATGGCAAGATCCTCTGCTACTTTGTAATTCTCATATTCAACATGTATTGATAGTTCAAAGTAGCAGAAAAGAAGAGGGGATGTTAGCTTCAAGCACTGGCTGGGCTCAGAAAGACTGTTTACTTTAGGTCAGAGAGAGTGCGTATTTATTGCAGAGAAAAAGGAACTAACAGAAAGTGAGCAAAGATTATGTGAAGGAAAATTAATGGAGACAGATTGCAGAGGAGGGAACCAGAGCTTAAATCTGTGATAGAAATAAAAAGCGAGCTTGGTGAAGGAGAGACAGTATCTCCTCTGAGTCAGAAGAGAAGACGACAAGAACACAGGTAACTGCTGAGGTGATGAAGGTAACTGAGGGGTCCCAGCATAGACTTGGTTTCAGTAAAATGAGAACAGGACAATTACACAGGGGTGGGGATTGGAGTGATGGAGAAAGTACTAAGGGACTTAAAAAAGAGACATACTTGTTCTGAAGAGAAGGAAACCAGAACTTTTCAAAGTCACAGAGGAGAAAAAGCAGCAGCTGTATTCTGCACAGCAGATATATACAGCCTTCACAACAGACTATCTCAAGGAAGCTGCAAGATGCCTGGAAAGTACAAAAATGATGTAAAGAATGGTTCTGCTAAAAGTGACAATTTTGTCAAAACTGACTGGAGAGTGTGGCAAATGTTAATGGTGAAATATGGGGGATGGGTATAAGGAGCTTCACTATACTATTCTCTAGTTTTGTGTACCTTTGGAAATGTTTATAATAAAAAATGTTTTTAAAAATTGCCTAGCCATCGTATGACCTCAGGAGCAATGGTTATCTTCCTCAGAAAGCTCAACAACTTGCCAGAACTTTCCAGAAGGTTTTAGGAATTTCAGAGACACAATTGCATACGGATACATACACTCTAGAGGACTGCAAAATTCAATGACAGGGAGGCAAAAAAAGTTTCTAGTTGACGAGGATTTGTCCCAAATTTGTTCTAAGGAGTGAGAAACACAAGTGAGCATTAAAATTAGGCTAAGTGTGTCAGGCGTGACAAACAGGGCCAGAAGATGAAAGCGATGAGGACAAGTATTTCAACTAAGCATATGCCTGAAGAACAATATTATAAAACTTACTTCATCTCCAGAACTTCCTCTAAGTGTTTTCTTCTCTCGGCCCGAAGGTTGGTCAAATGAGTTTCCTTCTCTGCCAGTGACTGCTGAGTGCAGGACAGCTTCGCCTTCATGGACTCCAGCTCCTGTTTTACCTTCTCCATGACTATCAGTAACTCCTCCACCTACGATCAATACAGAAAACACAGAAACTGAGCATCTGGGTCAGGTATAGTCAGAGGAGCTGGGCAGTGGGCAACGCCTGGGTCCACAAAATTGAAGACACACCCATCAAAAATTCTGTACTCTCGCAGGATCAGACATAAATGGCAGTGAAAGAAATACATCTCTCATCTTCCCTCCACTATAATAATTCTCAGTTTAGGTCCAAAAAACCCTCATTTTCTTTTTGACAAATGTGAGGGCATCAGAAGTAACAGTGTGCCAGAAACAATCCCTTCGAAGGAATTTGTTTGGAAACAGTCCAGAAACTTCCATGCAAATAACAAAATAATGCAGATAAAAATATAAGGAGCAAAATCATAATAAATATTTCTAGAACGATTTTAAGAAATAAAAGCCATAAACCTGACTAATACCAGATGCAGAATAAACATAAATGAGTCATTTTTATTCGTTCAAACAAAGATTCTTCTGTTTATACCATTACAAAGAATTTCTTGTTAAAGAAACAGCTAGAATTCAATCGGATAATTTCCTGCTCTAAAGCTAGGTAGGTAGAGATTTTCTGAGGAAGGCAGGAAGAAAAGAAAAAAAAATATGACCAGATAGAGAAGACAGAATGCTTTTAAAAGACCTGTAAAGGACTTCCATGGTGGCGCCGCCCGCGAGGACGGGGACGGCCGTCCGCGCCGCCCTCCCTCCCCGGCCGCCGAGGCGAACCGCGGACAGGCCGCTGGCGGGGTCTCCCGGGCCATGCGGGCAGCCCACCTGTCCGCGGGCGCCAGGCTCCTAGGTGCGGCCCGCCCCGGGCTCTGCGTGACTGGCCCCCTGAAGCAGCGGCGGAGGAGACAGCCGACTGTTTGCGCCGCACCGCCTCCTAGGGCAAGCGGGAGGAGACAGACGCCGCCCGCCCGGCGCCTGGCGTGTGCGCGTGTGCGCCCGCGCCGGCCCGCAGCCCAGAGCCCCCGCCCGCCAGCCTCACCTACGGCTCCGCCCTGCCCGGGGGCGCGCTGCCGGGACCCAGCCAGGGCCGTGAGGAGGAGCGAGCGGAGGAGAGCCGAGGGGCCTAGCGCCAGCGACTGGCGGGAAGCTCCAGGCGCCGCCCGACCCCGAGCTGCCGCCACCGCGGCCCTCTCACCCTGCTCAGGGCTGCCGCTGCCGCTGCTGCCCAGGCGCCGTCGCCGTCGCCGCCGCCGCCGCCAACACCACACCCACAGCTCGGCCGGGACGCCCGACGTCACCGCGGCCCGCCCCCTGCGCGATTCCCCAGCTCCGCCCCGGGCCGACGTCTGCGCGAGCCCCGCCCCCGCGCGACCGCGCCCGGTCGGCGTCCCGCGGCCTCCTGGGAGTGCGACTCGGGCGCGCGCGGGCCTCGGGCACTTTCCGGGTGTTGTCTTTACTGTGATATCTTAGTTAAGTCTAGTGGGGTGTCCCCCCCTTTTTTAAAATTACTAAAGTATTTCATTGTGTTAATTCAACATTAATACTAGAAACAAAAGTGAAAATTCCCGTAGCAACAGCTGCTCTTTTTCTATGCTACGTTTATGCTTTTAGAAGTAGTGTAAGAGCTGTTAAATGTGCGTTTTGCACATACTGTGTAAAACACATTGATGGAGAAAGAGCAGGGAATGATTTTGGCTAATCAAATAATAAACAGTGTATTGATTATCAATTTTCAGAGAAATATAATGTAATAAAGTAGATTAAGCATAAAGGTTATGTGGAATATAGTTTACTTCTATGGCTTTTCAAAATGTGAGCCTGGAGGTGCTGATTCATTCATGTATTCATTCAACAGTTATTTATTGAGTATGGTTCTGGGTACTTTTTTTAGCCTTTGGGAATACAGTAGTGAACAAAGCTGACAAAAATTCCCACCTTCATGGAACTTACCTTCTGGACACCTTCTTGGGAAATGAAGAGGAATTCAGCAAAGGAAATTAATAAGAGGTTATTGAGGGAGGAGGAAGACCAGGAGAGTGCGATGTACTAGAAATGAAGGAAAGGAAGTTTTCAAGGAGGAGGGAATGGTCAACTGTGTCATTGTTTAAAGATGTGTCAGACTGTTGGGTAAGAAAGAATTCTGCCTGATTATAATGCCTAATAACAGAGAAATGACTAAATGCTTTTTAGTGTGAGATGAGACAAATGTAAGAATCTTTCAGTTTTTTACTTCCTTTGACTGATTTTTAAAAACATAAATATTTCATTCTTTATTCTTTTCAGAACAAAATATGCAACCTGGGAGTTTATACTTGTACTAAGGAGAGGTATGACACTGTTGTTACTAATTATATGTACACTTATTTTTTTAATACATGTATCAAATCAGAAGTTATAAAAGTATACAGGGAAAAAAATAAGTCTCTTCTGTCCCATCCAGTTACTCCTGAAGGCAGACACTGTTTCCAATTTGTTGTTTTTCCTAACCAGTGAAATTTTGTGCAGTAACACGGCATTTAGCTATTTTAAAATTGCATAAATATAACAAGTATTTTTATCCCCTATGTATTTTTTTTTGCAGGCTTAATATTTGTTTTTATAATTTAAGTCTAGCTACCTGCAGATCTTTTTTTTTTTTTAAATAACAGCTTTATTGAGAGACAATCCACATACCATACGATTCACCCATTAAAGTGTACAATTAAATTCTTTTGGTACATTCATCACCACGATCAATTTTAGAACATTTTCATCCTCCCAAAAAGAAGCCCCAAACTCATTAGCAGTCATTCCCCTGACCTTTGGTTTTAAAGCTCTCTTTTTTTAAAAAAAAAAAAATTACTTAATTTATTTTTGGCTGCGTTGGGTCTTCGTTTCTGTGCGAGGGCTTTCTCTAGTTGCGGCGAGCGGGGGCCACTCTTCGTTGCGGTGCGCGGGCCTCTCACTATCGCGGCCTCTCTTGTTGCGGAGCACAGGCTCCTGACGCGCAGGCTCAGTAGTTGTGGCTCACGGGCCCAGTTGCTCCGCGGCATGTGGGATCTTCCCAAACCAGGGCTCGAACCTGTGTCCCCTGCATTGGCAGGCAGATACTTAACCACTGCGCCATCAGGGAAGTCCTATATGGGAAATTTTTTAAAATATTTCCTAGAAACCACCAGACTCGTTGGCCAGTGTCACACTGACACTTAAGAGTTGTAAAGGAGGATGGGTTTGGGTTTGGGAATGGGTTTATTACAACTGGCCCAGACCTCCACGCTTCATCCCTTAGGGTTAAAAGAGGGGCCCCCCTGCTCCCTAAGATCAAGGGTTCTCCACCCTAGCTGAACATAATAGCAGTCTCTTAACGGGAAACAAGTGGGGATAGCGGGCTATGAATAATGGGCCACGGCTGCGGGTGACTGTGTCCGTTAGCTTTAAGGCCGCCACACAGGTCCCAGCAGTTTCTAACAGTACATGGGATGCCTATCACCCAGCAACCTTGACTGACTAGCAGTGGCACCCTGGAAATGCTGTGTTGGGAAGTACCTACCAATGAAGTACTTGTAGGACCCCAGGAAAGAAGAGCTGTGCTTTACAGCACCGGCTATGACCCAAATAGCCAAGGAGGTAGCAAGCAGCATGATATCTGTACCGCAGATCTTTTCTTGCAGCTGGAAAGCCCCAGCCTGTGATGGCAATTCCTATTTTCTTCCCTCTGGAAGATCAGTCCCAACCGCACTACCCCTGCTTCTGCTTCCTCTGAGTCTGAATGTCATCTGCCTACATTGAGGAGGAAAGGAGGAAGCCCAGGAGAGGCGTAGGCAGGAGGAATCCCACATTCCTCCTGACATCTGATTGAAGCACAGGTAAAGTGAGTCTTATGCTGTCCTTACCGAGTTCTAAGTATGAGGGACTGTACTGCACACGCAACCCCAGAATAAGCACTGGAGATAAACCGACTTGCAAACTTTGTATCCGAAAAATCGCCTCAAATCTGAAATCACCAGTATTTCTACGCCATGTTTAGTGTCTATTTTTACGAACCAGTTTTCGAAAGCACCATCAGCAACAGGTCTAGAGCGTTCCTTTCCAAACCTGAATATTTTTAAGCAAACTTTTCATCTTCCTTAGCTAGATGAGTTCAGGAAAAACATTTCATTGATTAAAAGGGCTGCATTACAAAGGTTTGCCCCAAGACAACACAAGCTCCTCGAGAGCAGGGATTTGGGGCTGGTTTGCTCAGTGTCCCCAGCATCTACCCCAGGTGTCCTTACATCAAAGCATTCCATAAATATTTGTTGAATTAATGCCATCGCATGACCGGCCTTCTTGTGCTGTATGATGTGAACTGCATGACTTTCCCCCTGAGGATTAAGATATTGATGGAGCATCCTTCAAGATCAATGGCATGCCCTAGATGAAAGATAGGGATGTGTAGGAGGAAACCTTGCCAGTCAAAGCTATCGATCTATTCAGTCTTAAGTGGAAACTCAAAAGACATGCACCACGGGAGCTGGTTGTAGGCCCAAAGTCACAGCTCTCCTTACAAGGAACTGTGTCATGCTAGGAAGTCACTTAACAATCATAGCAGACACGTACATAAGTGTCAGGCCCTATTCCCAGTGCTTTGTGTAGATTACCTCACTTAATCTTCACAACAAGGCTATAAAGCAGATTCTGTTACCATCACGTCCCTTTAACCGATGAGCAAACTGGGGCACTGCGTTACATCACTTGCCCAGTGTCACATACAGAGCATCAGAGCCAAAATGTGAACCTGGCAATCTGGCTTAAGTATCCGTGTGAATAACATCTGCATTGTGTGGCCACCTGGGCCTCCCAGGACCTCTGGGATTTCAGTTTCCTCACTGTCTGGGGGGCGGGTGCAGACAGTGAGGAATGATGGATACATCAGGAGGCTATCAAACCTTCTCAGCTGCTTGATTGCTTTTTGAAAAGAAATCTTACTTGGCTAGTCAAATTCATAGAAACAATGTAGGATGGTGGTTACCAAGGGCTGGAGGGAGGTGAAAAGGGGGAATTGTTATTGAAAGAGACTAGAGTTGCAGTTTGCAAGAGGAAAAAGTCTGGATATCTATTTAACACTGAGTATACTTAACACTACTGAGCTGTACACTTAAAAACAGTTAACAAAAGTTTCCAACTTATGTGTTTAACCACAGGAAGGGAGGAAAGGAGGAAAGGACAGAGGAAAGGATGGATGAAGGGACTCTTACCTGGCAGCTCAAGAAGTAAAACAGAGGCGGAACTGCTGAATCAGTGGGAAAAGGAGCCCAAGGTTCCAGCCTCTCGGCTTCTTTCCCCAGATCCTCCCACCAGAACAGCCCCTCGGGGAGATCATCACAGCAAAGTTTTAAAACCACTAAACAGGACAACTTCTCAATTCTCTTTAAGACAATTTCAAAAGCCGCGGGCCCAATCACACTCTCAAAAGTCTCCAGCTGAAAAGCCCTCCTGGCCCCTCAAGGCCGAATCGGTTCACACTCACCACCATGGTCCTTGAGATTGTCCACATTGTAGCCCCAGTGTAAGTGTCCAAGCTCACAGAGCACCGCCGTGGCCCCCTGTACTCAGAGTTACTCATCACAGCGGTCTCTTGAGCCTCTGTGCGCTGCCTATTTCATCCTTGTTTGTGGAGTGAGAGCTGTGTGCTCACCCGCCGCCCCAGCTCAGAAGGCTGTTTCTACTCCCACCTTAGTTATGGGCGAGGCGCTATATCTATGCCACTGTCACCTGCACAAGGTGCCCAATTCCCCCACCTCGTCTGTTCTGGGGGCTTAACAAGTATCCAGGACTCTCAGATGGAAGGGTGGAGAGGGAGTAATTCAGAAGAGACTTAGGCACAGAGGAGCATGATGATACCCCATCCCTCCCTATCCCTCAACCAGGGTGCTGAGCCATGGTTCCTGATCAGGGAGAGAATGAATGCTGGGAAAGCAGCCAACGCCATAACCAACTTGTAGCAATGAGGGCCAGAGAACTGAGACGAAAGTACGTGGGGGCCATTGGCACATACTGTTCAGTTAAAAAAAAGAAAAGAAACCAGGAATGCTAACTAAAGGACAGAACGATTATCATCTTTGACTGTAAACCTCTCTCTGCATCATCCTTGGGTCCTAAAGCGACCTATTTCCATCACACGCACATTCCACCAGGAGCCGAAACTCACCTCAGCACCCATGTTATATTCTGACCCAGTTTACATGGAGCTGACTGAAAGGCAAAGAATAAGAAAATGAGGCATTTGAAAGGGAAATCCATGCTTCCTAGTTTAGAGCTGCACAAACTCCTTTGCCCACCACAGGAAGGGATTAGGCTACTCAATCCGAGTAACCCATTTCTCTTTGTTTGGGAACATGGTGATTCTATTGAAAGGGCATAAATAAGATAAAGGACCCACGCATACTAGATTTTTCATTTGGCAAGCAGAATAAAAATCTGAACCTATACCTGTGGGAAAATAATCAATTTTTCATAGGCTTATTATAGGCTTCACAAAATCTACTGCACACATATTTTTAAAAGTAAGAAAGTGGCTTTTTAATGATACTTAAAATACATGGCATGGCAAGAATTATTTAAAATGTGTTTCTGAGGCCTGAAGTTTGGTACTGCCTGCTAAAATATAGATGATTTGGATAAGGCTGTCTTCTCGGGATAAACGTGAGACCTAAGCGCATCTTATCATAAAACTAATAGGAAGGTTGGTATTCAGGCAGTTAAGTAATTGGTATAAATCCTCCCAAGATATTAGATCCCCTGAACTCGCAACAGTTAGTGGTTGTTCATTGGCCTGTGTGCATTAAATAACTCCCCTTAACCCAGAGGCCAGCAATCCACTGTTCACATAAAGTCAACACAAAGCAGAGCAAGAGGAAGCAGAGCTGAATCCAATAGATATATGACCACGACTCACCCAACAAGTGTTTTCCGAGCAGCACGCCAGGCCTGGGAAAGTGGACACGTGATCCACGGGGTCTGGATGCCCAGTCTCGATCCAAGCAGATTGGCTCCGTTTTTATGAACCATCGGCTTGATTGTCCACATTGGTGGGCATGCTTTTCGCAGGAACACATTTCTGTTCTAAGCGGAAGGCTATGCGCCTACACCTGTGACCAGCCCTGTATGAGGAGTGTACATGCGTGTGTGCGTGTGTATGCGTGACTGAATGAATGAAAGATTTTTAAAATGTCTACATAAAGCAGATCTAATATACGAACATCTCCATTTACAAAAAGGCTTTCATTTTTTTATCATGCAGCAAGTCACTGAAATATTACACTATTTTGTGTCCAGCAACTCCCTTCAAGGAGCTATGAAAACATGAAGCATCACTGATGTCAGAAGTCACAGTCTAGCCGAGAAGACAAGTGACAGACCCGAAACAGAGACCACAGCAAATGTCTGACACCAAGTGTAAAAGCTTCAGGAGTTCACAAAATCCAAAGTCACTAAAAGCCCAAGTTGCTGAGAGGACTTGGAGCAGTGGGCGTTAAGAAGGGCAGCAAAGATGGTAGGCTTTAGGTTACCAAAGGGACGGAGGTGGCGTTTCACGGAGGTACAAAAAGCAGAAGCAATGACTTAGAAGCAAAAAGAAGCCTTCTGTTTGCCGATAGCAGTGACAGCACCTGCCCTGATCAGAGCCACAGGAAACAGGGCTCATTATAGGGTGGGGACTCGTTATGAAGGGGTAACAAGCTGCCCAGAGAAGTTGATTTGTTACATTAGGGAGTCATTTTAGGATCCTGAATGGGAACAACCGGGTGTTCCTTCCGTATGGTGAGAACTCACCCCAGGATTCCTTTCAAGAGCACGCTCCCCTTGACATTGAGTTAATGATTTCATTTGCACTCAGCTTTCCAATATCCCACCTCAGTGGTTCCCAACTTATGGACCACAGAGTTATGGCAGAGGTCCCTGAAGGCAGATAAGCACTGCCCAGAAACGACTTGCTCCTGGCATATTGCCGCTGTCTCCTTCTAATATCTGTAGATACCATGTGAGCCATAAAACGCAAATTCACTCCAAAGCCACAGTCACCTGAGTTGCCCCAGGCGCCAGCCTATGGCTGCACATGGAGTCACTGTAACAGTAGCCCAGATGTCACTAGCTCCCACCTCCCTGCTGTTCATGCAGGACTTCAGCCTCCAGTAAAGTGCCCCTCAAGCATTCCTAGGAGTTCCCAGGGATTTGGTGCCTGAGCCTGCGAACAAGGCCGTCGTCCTCTCAGCGGCCACTGGGCGGCGATGGGTCCACACAGCTCCCTCTCCTGCGCCTTCAAGCACCCCGAGGCCTCCGCAGGCCAAACTGCAGGATGGTCCATATGGAGTAGGGGAAACATCTCATTCCTCCTGGGAGCTACCATTCCCAAAGCAGTCACACTGGTGCCATACACGATAGCTTACCGAGGGTATTTTAGAAAAACAACTCTGACAGTTGTTACTTACAGCCCTCAAGCTGTGAATGAAAACTGTATGTGAAGGTGAATCTAGCGGAGGTTGGACAGGAAGAAAAATACCAGGGACAGAGCCCATGCCGTGCTCACAATCAACCTTCCCATAATGTGCTATCAAAATGCACATCATCCTGTTTGACCCAGCAAATTAAGCTTCTAAGCACACAAGGAAGTGAAAAGTGTAGGAGGATTTTCAACGCAGATTATTTGCAAGAGTGAAAAAGGAGAAACACACATCTCCTAGTACAGAAGGGGTTAAATTATGACACACTGACAGGGTAGAATACAGGCAGCTGTTAAAAACGATGACATCAGCTTGGAAGTACCACTGGAGAGCTCTGCGATGCATCGTTAAGTGACACAATGCCAGTTAGAACAGCGCTCCACAGCCTGTTAGGAGGCGGGGTGAGCAGCGGGCAGGCCAGCGAAGCTTCATCTGCCGCTCCCCATCGCTTGCACGACTGCCTGAGCCCCCCGCCCCCTCCCCCGTGGAACCATTGTCTTCCAGGAAACCGGTCCCTGCTGCCGAACAGGTGGGGGACCGCTGAGTTAGAAGACATTAGGGACAGCGTGATCGCATTTCAAAAGTGTGGAGGAGGGGCCGGGAAGAGGTACATATGGATATTATATGTCAGGAACAAAACCTATGGAGCTACTGACAACCTTTCTCCCTCATACCCATGCCTGAAGGGGAGTCTTTTTTTACCACCCAGATCCTTTATGGAACTGATCTGGGAGACAGTAAGAGAGATAAAGAGTCCTCAAATGGCCAGATTAGTCTTCATGAGAAGAGATGAAAGAGGAAGTAGTGGATGAGAGAGGCAGGCAGCCAGCCAGCCAGCCAACCAGGAGATGGAAGAAAAGAAGTACCTGGAGTTTTTAAAGACGGGGGAGGTGGAGGTCCTGGAGCAGCTACTGAAGACTTGGTGTACGGGAGAGAAAGCTGGGTGACGTAGGTTCAACATGTTTGGCCGTGTCATGTGCTGTGTGACCCCTCCACAGAGTCTACAAATACACCCATGACAAAGATCTAGAACACGCATGAGGTTTTGAGATCAGATTGGTGTTTCTTCCCCATGTTTCTGTGCTGCCCATGAGGTGAGAACAAAAGCTAGTTTAAGGTTGTACATGTATGAAAAACGCCAGGAAAGACACCCCAGAAATTGTCCCAGCGGTAACATCTGTCAAGGTTGATTAGGTACTGGTGGACTTTGTCACAACAAAAGTGTATATCACATGTATAATTTTCATGGGCATGTATTTTACTTTCACTCAGGACAGGGGTTTAGGTGAGGCAAGCAGGGTAACTACAGTGCAAAATTGAAGGAGACACTGACTCTCAGCGTCTTGCTGGTTCAGAGCCGCATGTAAACACCCCCGTGAGGGAGTGCCTCCTTCACTTAGCGCCCTACCCACCCTGCTTGCCTCACCCCATCCTGGCTCTGCTTGCCTTGTTAATCACAGTTCTGAATCTCACTGAAATTCAAACTGGGATGCTATCTGCCACACACACTGCATACAGAGTACATTGCCATTCTGAAAGCACTTTCGTATATGTAGTTCACTGTCTCTTCATGACAATCTCAGAGGCAAATGAGACTAGTATTGTAATTCCCATTCTACAGATGGAGACCAGAAAGGTTAAAAGACCTGTCCAAGATCACACTGCTAAGTGACAGCAAACTCAGTTCAGCTGAGTTTGATTACCATCCCCAAGTATTTCCATGACCCCACCCACATACAAAACAAACAAAAATTATCACTCATACCTATCAGGAAAACAATGAATCTCTGAAGTGAACCTAGCCCAGATATTCATGTCTCCCATCAAATAAGGCCCGGCAGCCCCCATTTGCCCCCTTGGAAACCACGGAGGCAAAGCCCACAGAAGATGTAAGCAGCCTCTAGCCAAGACGGCGCCCCATGAGGAGCAGCCCCTCTGGATTCTCGAGTAGCAGCAGGTTTTCAGGACGAGCAGCAGGCCTTCACGAGGGCCTACAGGCAGGTCCGCGGCTGCTGGCTGGCACCAGGTGTGAGCCATGGGAACTCTGGGAGCTGGGCGGGGGGGTGTGTGTGGGGAGCATCTGCACAGGAGGCATGAGCCTAAGAGAATCTCTCAGCATTGGACATCCCACAAGGCGTACATGCAGCTACTGGTGGTCGGCACTTCCGGGTTTTCGCCTTGAGGTGAGCGGAAAGGAATAACACGGCACCACTAGCCACCGGCCTGGAGCTCAACCAGCCGGCCTGGCAGCCTAGAAATTTGCTTAAGGAGTTAATCCAGGCAGACCCTGAACTACCCTGTTCATCCAGCTGTGTTTCAGGGCACAGCACGATTCCAACACTGCATGTAATAAAAATGAAGACTACCCCTCCCCCTGCCCTCTGCAGATTCGTTTTTCTCGGGTCTCACTGGTACTTTCGTTTAAAACTAAGTTTAAAAATAAAGAAATCAGCAAACCACACTCATTTGCCAAGTGTGCTTTTTTTCCTTCCTTCACAAACCTAAATCATACCTGGCAGAATTCATGCTGTTCTTGTTTACCTGTTCCTCTAAGAATATGAATCCATTTCTCTCTAGCCTGGGTTTTAGGTACATTGTTTAGCCAAGCCTTTACCTCCCTCTTCTGTTAAAAAGAGGAAAACATACAGCAAACTCAAGTTCTATATTTGTGAAAATGTTAAGAGGAAACTACCCTAGGATGTTTACACAAGCTGTGTAAAGTGGCTTTAAAGAGGCTCTAGTATTCCAGTATTACCCATACTACATTCGAATTAATACTTCCCAGAAAAAGTAAACTTTAAATAAGATCCAATCAGGATCAATTGCACACCCACCTGAGGAGCTGAACAAAATCAATGGAGCAATTCTTTGGTCATCGGACTAAAAGATTCAAGATTGACTTTTTCCCCCTTTTAGTAAAATATGAAACTCCCTGGTAACCTGAAGTATTATTGGGTCCTGTATCTTGCAAGGATTTATGCGCAATTTATCTAAAAACTGCCTTTCAACAGCTACACGAATGGCTGAAATTGCTTGATCTCGTCAGGCAAAGAGTTTTTAAAAACATTAACCTCAGAAACAGAATATATATATATGTCTGTCTCGTGCTAAGTACCAGAGTTTTCAATCATGACATTAAATATTCCTTTGCAAACTCAGCTATATCCTAAAACAGCCAATGATAACCTCTTGCAATACTCAGCATTCTGTGGAGAATTGAGTTTCTAAAGGGCCGTATACTGTCCTGAACGTAATGGGAGATCCCTTTAAGGGAGTTTTTCCTTCTGAGGAAAACAGTTGTACACCGTGGACTACTGAAAAGCCCCGCTGGGCCTGTCTTATTTATGAGATGTTTCCACAGCGGGGTCTTCTGTGTTTACATGGCGCTGCTCCTCTTAGTGAGGGTGACCACTACCGAGCCTTGGATTAGGCTCTCAGCGTATATACACACACTGCCAACCGGGCACCATGACCCTCACTTCTCAGCGGAGGAAACAGTGTTAAAAGGAACTTACCCGAGGTGGCGAAGCTCGGGGAGAAGCGGAGCTGGGATGCAGTCCCAGCAGTGAAACCGTGAGGCCTGTACTCTCCAAGGCAAACTCCGCCCAACCCCCACCCCCACTGCCTCTTTGAAAACCTCCTCCTTACCTGGTAGGCAGGCACACCTGAGACCAGTAGTTCCCTGGGGATAAGAATCACCCGGGAAGCTTGTTCACTCTACCTTCCCAAAGCCCCTTCCCTGGAGATTCTGACTCAGGGGTTCCAAGCTGGACCCAGAAATTGTCTTTTGAACAAATGATGCAGGTGATTCTTATCATCAGAGGACTGTGGGAACGGTCTTAGATCAGGGGTGGCCAGGGCCAGGGAGTATCTTTGGCTTTGTGGGCCATTAGGTCTCTGTCACAACTACTCGACGCAAAAGGAGCCAGAGAAAATTCATGAATGAACTGGTCTGGCTGTGGTCCAATCATTTATTTACAAAAACAGGCGGCTGGCTACAGTTTGCTGACCCTTCTCTTAGACCATTCATCATACCATTAAAAAAGAGACATTAATGCCTGCTATTTGTCACCTCACTAAGGCTATGTCTCAATCAGGCAATTGACCCAATGAAAATCCTCCCAACACCATGAAACATCACTCTCATCAAGAGGATAAAGTCAAGGTTGTGTCTGCCCTCCCTCAAGCAAGAACAGATGGAATTTACATGAGAGGATGCAGTCTAAGCCAGAGAGTAGAAGCACACTGTATTTTAATGTACAAGACACACTGTATTTTAAAGGACAAGAATGAGGTGGTAACTATAAGATGCTGGTGGAGATTGCGGCGGGTTTTCTTTATGCAGTGGATTTTCTAGGGCCCCCAAAACTCTTCCTGCATCCTGGGAATTACTAGCTCAGACCACCATATCATTTTTCCCGGTACCTATTGTTATATTCTTTTTTTTACTCCCTCATGAGGATGATTGATGCTCAGCTGAATTCAGAGGAGCGTTTGATTTGCCTGCCATCCTCTGGGAATACCCCTGCTACATGCAGGAAAAGTCACTCAACATCAAAGATCATTCAGCCACGGATGTGAGAGCTACTGTCACCTTATAAAGCTTACAATAGCCAGTGTCCTCTTACAATTTTCCCCAGCGCAAGCTACAGAGGTGGGGAGGGTTGGAGGGAGCACGGGTTAATACAGTGGAATTTCCTTTGGCACCAGCTCCAAGCAGTCTTTTAACAGAGATGTTTAATTGATCTTTATTGAGCAGAACCTTCCCTTCTGCTTATAAAAGAAATGATCACTTTTCCCTCGGGTTCTATCTGGAGAAGTTAATAGCCCCCGTTTTCTCTTACAGCAGAGATACTTAATGACTGGGAGACTATCATAAGTAGAGTTTATTGTCCAAAATACAAACCCAGTTCTAATCAACCTGCACAGTGAGATTGCCTTGCTTGTATCTGTTGATACCTGGAGGAGCTTTTCCCAACTGACGAGCGCATTGTTCTTTCCACTCAGGCTCTGCTGTCCAGTTAACAAATTGGATAGCGAGGTAATCTATAGGCCTTTGCCAAAGACCGCTGAGGATGCCCTAATGTGTATCAATTTGATCCTCACATGCAGTAGCTCCCAGATGAGGCCCGAGAGCGGAGCCATAATCATTTGCGTACACGGTGCAGGAATATTTTGCAGGTGTGAAGACGATCATTGCAATACTTCCAGGATACAGAGACACTTCCGGGATTCAGTACAAAGACAGCCGTTACTGCTTGGCAGCTATGAAGAGTGATGGAAAAACAAACAAACAAAAGTAATACTTACAGAGTTCCTTTAGCTCGTTTATAAAGGGCTTTATTGATATTAGCGTTACTTTTTGAAATAACTTCCAAACACAACAAGCAGGTATTAATATTTCCGTTTTAGAGCTAGGAAATTTTGTATTAAATGTTCTGACTGCTGTGCTCCTTGAGGACTAGATTTAGCAGTAAACTAGAGGCTAGGACTTGCTGCTACAGTAAACTCTTACTATTTGGGAATTTGTTCTAGAGATACAAATTTCCTGGGTCTTTTTCTTTGTCCTCTCCTCCTTCTGGCTGCCGGCTTTCCCCACCTGCCACCTGCCACGCCCTCCCCAGCCCTCCAAGTTGCCATCCTGGCATGGCAGGCACCGTGACCATGATTTCTGAACCACATTTTGGAACCTGTAGTATGAAAAATACCAGTGTTCTTAGGTGGACAAGAGGACAGAATTTTTGAAACCATGATTGTCCACAAAAATCGGAGATATGTGATCACTCTTATAGTGTCGCTCTAGCATATTCTCCAATGACGAGCAAAGGAAGGTGTGGAAGGGAAGCACCTACCATTTACTGACACGGTTAATAGGAATATACTCAAGGCAGGTGTAAGGCCCGGGCCTGAGGTCTTCCCGGGAATGTGAGAGGGAAGGAGGAGGGAGGCTTTATACCTGAGATATTGGATTCCTTTTTTCCCCCCATTTTACTGAGATATAATTGTCATATAATTTTATATTAATTTCAGGTGTACAACATAGTAATTTGATATGTGTATAAATTGCAAAATAATTTCCACAATAAGTTTAGTTAACATTTACCACCTCACATAGTTACAATTTTTTTCTTGTGATGAGAACTTTTAAGATCTATACTCTTAGCAACTTTCAAATTAAATAACAGTATTGTTCGGTGCTTTGTGTCCACCTAGAGGGGTGGGATAGGGAGGGTGGGAGGGAGATGCAAGAGGGAGGAGATATGGGGATATAGGTATATGTATAGCTGATTCACTTTGTTATACAGCAGAAACTAACACACCATTGTAAAGCAATTATACTCCAATAAAGATGTTTAAAAAAAAAAGAAAACAGTATTTTTAACTAGAGTCATCACGATGTACATTACATCCCCAGGAGTTGTTTCTCTTATAACTGCAAGTTTGTACCTTTTGACCACCTTTCCCATCCCCCCTACTCCCACCTCTGGCAACCACTAAACTGTTCTCTGTTTCTATGAGCTCAGTTTTCTTCGATTCGTATACGTGAGATCATACAGTATTTGTCTTTCTCTAGTTTCACTTAGAGTAATGGCCTCAAGGTCTGTCCTGGCTTTTTTTTGCATCTGGTATCACAGTTAAACATGGTTAGAACCATGTTGGTGTTGTTACCAGGTCCTTGTCAGGTGTCATGGGCTGAGTTGTGTCCACCACGGAATTCACAGGATGAAGCCCTAAATAAACCCCAGTACCTCAGCATGTGACTGTATTGGGAGATCAGGCCTTTAAAGAGTAATTAAGTTAAAATGAGGCCATTAGGGTGGATCCCAGTCCAATCTGACTGGTGTCCTTATAAGGAATGCAGATTAGACACACAGAGAGACACCAGGCCTGCCCAGAGGGTGAAAGCCCTGTGAGGACACAGGGAGAAGGCGGCGCTCTGCAAGCCAAGGAGAGAGGCTGGAGCGGGCTCTTCCCTCAGGAGCCTCAGAGGAAACCAACCCTGCTGACAACTTGACCTTGGACTTCCAGCCTCCAGAACGGTGAGAAATAAATTTCTGTTGTTTAAGCTACCCAGACTGTGGTGTTTTGTTATGACAGCCCTAGCAAACTCATACAGATACCAAAAATTAACGTGGAATGAGGCCTGGAACACCTACCGCTTACATGTTGTTTGCTACATGCCAAATACATGCCAAATACTAACTCGATCCTCACCATAGCCCTATGAAGTGGGCACTATTGTTCTCACCCCCATCTTACAGACAAGAAAACTGAGGCACAGAGATGTTCAGTGAATTGCCTAAGGCCATACATCTGACATGTGGAAAAGCTGGAATTTGAACCCAGTCACCAGTCTCGGAGTTCACTGTTTTGTCTCAATTTTCTACCTGTTATCCCCCAACTGATCATCCACAAACCTTCCAAAACTGGTTCAGGAGGCAGCGTGGAAAGCAAACCTGAGGATACCGTGCCCCACTCTTGAGAGGCAAGGACTCACAACCTGGGAAGCTTAGGAGGGACAAGGAAAGCTGGTTCATCTCAGAGGCCCATGGATGGAAGGAAGAGACACCTGGGCCTGGTGAACCGAGGGCCTGGAGGCAGGAAGGCTTTTCCCATGTTGGCTGTCACCCTGATCCACAGCTCTGCCATCAGGTAGCCTTGGGTTCCTCCAGGCACACTGGCCCTATGAGTACATGATGTATTACAGGCTGCTGGAGCATATTGGATGTAGAGTCAGAAATGGTTCACTCCCTCTCCAGCAGTCATTTCTCCAGAACAAGCAGGGAAAAATTACCAGACAGGGAGGTTCACCTTCATCCTCTAGACCCGGGTTTCTCAGCCCCGGCTCTAGTGACATTTTGAGCTAGGCAATGTGTGACTTTGTTTCTTTGTTGTGTGTGACTGCCATGTGCGCTGTAGGATGTTTAGCAGCATCCCTGTCCTTACCTACTAGATGCCAGTAACACATCAGCTACTTGTGACAACCAAAAGTGTCTCCAGATATTGCCAAACATCCCCGAGGGGATAAAATCACCCCCATTGAGAAGCACTTCTCTAAGAGAAACAGAAAAAGGTACTTCCTCAAGACACCATTTCCATCTGTCAGAAGGCTGTCATAATAATATATGCAAACGTTCTACATTTATGGTGTTGTACAGTGCACAACCTGCCCAACTGCCCATGGTCATCCACCTCCTCCCTCCCTCTCCTCAAGCTTCACAGGAAAATGAGGCTAATCTGCCCTACACTTTATCGTTCCTTTCTACTTTCCCATATTTCTGAGATACTATAAGGAACCCGAGGGCTTCCTGGTCTAAACTTGGGGTTCAGTTCGGGATTGACCTTTCTCCACCCTGAGGTAAGGATTAAGAAAATAAAACCTGTGCTGATCCTTCTGATTTTCTAGTTCAGCCATTAATGTGACAGGCATGAGGTGCTGATAAAGTGGCCAATTTATTCAATCCCTTTAATGGAGAGAAAAAGTTTAAACTTGTATTGGTTTAGCTTGCCCCAAAAGCAACTATCAAATGTTGGCAGGATACAATGAAGGCTTACCTTGTTAACATAGTTAAGTCTCTCTCTCTCAGAACTAGCCCATTTAGCTCCAGGTTCCTTAGCGCACCCGACGCACTTACACAGCATTTAAGAGCTTTACACAACTGGAAGGTCACATCTTTATTTCTTATCGCAGGAACACGACTTCTGTAGACTTTATTTCTGTCACAACCTAAAGCAAAATTATTGTAAAATGAGTGATTTAAACCATACATTTTATCATCATTAAAAAGCACCTTAAAAAAAAAAAGAAAAGCATCTGCTCTGTGCTAAGGATAAGAAACGACTCCTGCCCTTAAAGCCTGCATTAAGGAGGGACATGAAAATTTGAATCACATGAGATAAAGAAGCATAACCTTTATGCACAGAGGTTCCTTGGAGGCAAAATGTTATATCTAAGTGACAGCTTCATGATAACCCTGAAGCAGAATCTAAAAAGCTGAGGCTATGCAGAGGTGGAGAAGGAGGTGCATTAACTGCAGAGGGAGCACCTGTGCAAAGACACTCAAGCCTGACACCTGCTGGGCACTGTAAATACTGCAGGTGGGGATGACTAAAGGCCAGGGGTCCAAGTGTGAGAACAGACAGAAAGGAAAATAGAGATGTTGGCGGAAGCAAGCCTGGGAGACAGCATGGCTTGTATCCCACAGGTGATGAGGCCTGGGGTTACCACTGGCTAAGTAAGGGTGCCTCCGCTGATTAGAAAAAGGTGCCCCGCTGCTGAAGGACCAATTAGATAAAGGGAGTGATCCCAAAAAGCTCCCCTTCCTCAGGGCCAAAGAGCCCCAGGAGGCTTGGCCGAGCACAGTTCAGACTACACGCCTCTGTGCAGAGCACATGCTGGGCGGCTAGTATGCACTAACTCTGTGTGGGCAAGCCATTAGCAGCATTATTTTAAGCATATCTTTTTATGTTAGAAGATCACTCAACCCGAGTAGGCAGATGAACTTAGAGGAACTGAGCCCAGGGGCCACGAAACCACCCAGGAGCTTCTGCCATAGTCCGGGCAAAATGTAATATGGATGAAGAAGCAAATTGAGGAGGAGGCCAAAATCTACGAGCTAGACCCACTGGACTGAAGACATAAAGTTCACTGAAGGAACTCTGAAGAGAACGGGCTCTGCAATAAACTTTTCTTACATTCAATGTAAAATATTAGGCAAAATTAAGTACAGTGGCCTTTAAGGTCCTTTCAGCTCTAATTTCTTTTGATTTCTAACTTATTACTCTGGTTAAGTAAAGTCCCTTCAGAGGTACAGAACAGTTCCTACGCCTGCATTGGATGCAAAGAATAATCTGACTTCTCTTCACCAGGGGATGAGTTGAACTGTCCTTGCAGAAGAGATAAGATGGTGTGAACCCCAGATCCTAGAAAAAGGCCAGGCACACGATAAGTATTCAGCTTTTTGAAAACAAATGAACAATCACTTCCTCTCCTAGATCTTCACACCCTTCCTCTGCTGGCTACTTTCTTTCAGCTTATAAACATCCTCAAGTATACCCACTTAAAAAACTCTCAGACCTATGATTCTTTGGATCTTCTTGTGGGTAACTTAAGTCTCTCCCATGCCTTCAAACTCTTAGAGGAAAACATAGGCAGAACACTCTATGACATAAATCACAGCAAGATCCTTTTTGACCCAGCTCCTAGAGAAATGGAAATAAAAACACAAATAAACAAATGGGACCTAATGAAACTTCAAAGCTTTTGCACAGCAAAGGAAACCATAAACAAGACCAAAAGTCAACCCTCAGAATGGGAGAAAATATTTGCAAATGAAGCAACTGACAAAGGATTAATCTCCAAGATTTACAAGCAGCTCATGCAGCTTAATAACAAAAAAAACAAACAACCCAATCCAAAGATGGGCAGAAGACCTAAACAGACATTTCTCCAAAGAAGATATACAGATTGCCAACAGACACATGAAAGAATGCTCAACATCATTAATCATTAGAGAAATGCAAATCAAAACTACAATGAGATATCATCTCACAACAGTCAGAATGGCCATCATGAAAATATCTAGAAACAATAAATGCTGGAGAGGATGTGGAGAAAAGGGAACCCTCTTGCACTGTTGGTGGGAATGTAAATTAATACAGCCACTATGGAGAACAGTATGGAGGTTCCTTAAAAAACTAAAATTAGAACTACCATATGACCCAGCAATCCCACTACTGGGCAGATACCCTGAGAAAACCATAATTCAAAAAGAGTCATGTACCAAAATGTTCATTGCAGCTTTATTTACAATAGCCAGGACATGGAAGCCACCTAAGTGTCCATCATCGGATGAATGGATAAAGAAGATGTGGCATATATATACAATGGAATATTACTCAGCCATAAAAAGAAATGAAATGGAGGTACTTGTAGTGAGGTGGATGGAGTTAGAGTCTGTCATACAGAGTGAAGTAAGTCAGAAAGAGAAAAACAAATACAGTATGCTAACACATATATATGGAATCTAAGGGAAAAAAAAAAAGGTCATGAAGAACCTAGTGGCAAGACGGGAATAAAGACACAGACCTACTAGAGAATGGACTTGAGGATATGGGGAGAGGGAAGGGTAAGATGTGACAGGGTGAGAGAGTGGCATGGACATATATACACTACCAAATGTAAAACAGATAGCTAGTGGGAAGCAGCCGCATAGCACAGGGAGATCAGCTCGGTGCTTTGTGAACACCTAGAGGCGGGGGATAGGGAGGGTGGGAGGGAGGGAGATACAAGAGGGAAGAGATATGGGAACATATGTGTATGTATAACTGATTCACTTTGTTATAAAGCAGAAACTAACACACCATTGTAAAGCAATTATACTTCAATAAAGATGTTTAAAAAAAAAATGTTGACCCTGATTTATCTAAATAGTGACAGTTCATTTAAATTTTATGTTTTTCTTTGTAGTTTTTCCCCTTTTTCCCCAACATCTTGGAATAAGAAGTTTCACAGTGAAAAAAAAAGTTGTTGCTAAAAATCAGGTTAACTAAAATGCCTATTGTGCTACTGTGAGTCATTTAAATTCATCAGTACTCTTAGAAAACTTTTAATAACAAGAGATATGTGTTCCAGGAGGACAGTTACCATTAGAATATTTATCTCATTTGGAGAAGATCATCCAATAGAAATCCCCTCAACCTTACTGAAATAAATGCACTAGAAAAGTTTAGTCACTAAAAGACATGCCTTGAAAACATTAAAGCATTTACAACTTCAACTGCTGCAGTTGAATATAATTCCAAAGATACTCAAATTTTAGAAATGTAAGGCTAGCATGATATCACCTAACCAGAGTAAAAACAATGGTTTCCTCCTTGGCTCTTGCATCAGATGTCAATTCCCACCCTTGCCCCACTTCCACCTGCTCTATTTTTTAATCACACTGGTGGATCTCAAAATATTTCCCTATGAAAATAAAAGGTATAGAAAATTATCGTTGGTTTTTGATACGATAATTTAATAGGGCTATCTGGATTAGGCTGAAGATCATCTTAAAATAAGGAAAAAATATTGCTAGGTAAATTAAAGGAGAAAACTAGGAGATATGATTAAATTACTGAGGGATTATTTTAAAGTCTTTAAGACACTGTAGGAAAACAGATGAAGTTTTCCAATTAATTCTATCTATTCATTAGCACAGGTTCGGCATTACTTCAAATTTCTGTTGGGAAAGCAGCTCCAGTTGCTATATACAATACAAAAAAACATTTAAAAGGCATCTTAGTCACACTGACCTCTTCTTGATTAGTCCTAATATATCAGATTTTAATATGTGCAAAGTCTTCCCAATAAAATGGGTAAGTTGTGATGTATTAAAAGGAATACAATGCATCTTTTTCTAAAACAAGAAAACTAATTATACATATGTGTATATATACACACCCACATATATATATTAAATTATACACACACATACACCATACACACAAGCAGAGAACCCCAAATTAGATAGAACTGGCCAATAAAGTAGATTATATCTCCCTGGAAGTCACAGAAATGCAAAATAAGACAATGCTATTAATTAAGTAGAAAACTGGAACACAAAATTACATATAAAATTATATAATTATATGTTAAGTTTTGTGTGCATTTGCGTGTGTCAAAAACCAAATGAAACATACTAACATATTAACTGGTTGGTGTTACGGATGTTTAGAGATTAATGTTTTTTCATTTGAAAATTTCCTCATAGAAAATGGTCGTGTATTATTGATTGTGTATTATTTTTATAAGAAGAATTTACTTCGAATTTCTAAAAAGGAATAACAGATATATGCTTGCATAAAATGTCAACAGAGTCTATTCTAATTCTGAAACAAGTTGAAAAAATATTTTCTCTAGACATTCGGCAAGTATCACCTAAAATTAAATAGACAAGTCATCTAACTTTGTGTTCAGCTTGGCTTTCTTCATCTTCTGTAATAACCACATTTGTGGAACAAATTCCTATCAAAGGTTCAGACCTAAACAAAAACTACTGAGTAAAAACACATCTGTTTTGGCTTTTTCTCCGAATAGTTCCCAGTATTTGTTAAAATTGAGATCTTTATATTAAACTACACGCACAAATAAACCCTACCAGGACCAAATGTTACAAAATACAGCATGAGGCAAAGCAAATATATTTCACGACAATAAACTAGGTACCTTCAGGAACAACTTCATTTCTTTTACGCCATCGCGATAAAACTGCCAATAAAATCATGTCCAGCTTTTTATTCTACAATGTTTTGAATTTCCCTAAAAACATCAAAATATTTCCCATTTCCTCAGTTAATAACCATTTCTATATTCTGACATGGCACTTTATGTGGGCAGTAAAGAAATATTAAAGCAAGCAGAAGAGTGATTAAAAGCAGTGACTAATGTCGGAGAGAGCTGGGTCTGAATCTTCAGTCCTGACTCCTAATTTTATGGTCATTAGAAATTCCTTAACTCCCCCTGAACATTACCTTTCTCACACATAAAATGACAGTAGTAACATTACACCATAGAACTGGAAGGTTAAGTCATATCACGTATATATAACTCTTAAATTACTATATTAATTATATTAAGCAAGCAAAACTATGCTAACTAAAAGAAAACAGCCAATGGTATTGATTCCCAAGGAAACGGAGGGAAGTAATGAAGGAATCCTTCAGCCTTTGAATAATAGTCAAGTTTTTCTGTTTGTTTAACCTATTTCCATCTGAATAAGTCAAAGGCGAAAAAGAAATCAATCATGAAGTCCAGTCTGGAGATAATTCAAGAAATCAAGAGATTATGTTACAACTAAGTCATGCAACTCAGGCGGAATCAGTAAATAGATTTTAAAACAAACTGGGTCTGGGTAATAAGTAGGAAAACAATACTGTTGCATAGGTCTCTTGGGTCTTTGCTGAGGTCCACAAATTCTCACAACTTCCGGTGACTAAACAAGTGCCTATCACTTCCCTAAGGAATGGGAAATAAAAGCAATAGGAATAATTAAACTTGGTCCATGACCAAAGGTAGAGTAACAATCTCTAGAAAAGAAGCTTACTGGTCAATACTCTTCAACCTCAAATTTGATTTCTCACTGAGATACCAAGAAAAGTGTTTGAGTTTGGCAATACCAAGAAACTGACATTTTCAAGTCAATTATGATACAGTTTGGACCTTACCAAGTTTCTAAATGTACATGTTGTAAAAAAAAAAAAAAAAAAAAAAAAAGGCATACCACAGAAATAGATGTGGGTAGTGGCAAATCGCTCTGTTAGAACACTGAACCTGATTCAATTTCAGCCAGATACTTTATATTCTGCTCAAATTCAGTCTGTCTCAGATATTTACTGAGAATAACATTAAATTAACACCAGGTTGGGGGTGAAGGGTTTAGCCTTACTGACCCATACAATAACTGGTCTTGAGAACACTAGGAACACTGTTGATTCTGTACCCCTTATACTCATTGAGAGAAACCAACATTTCCAGGGAAGTCAAGACCAATTTGTCTTGCCAGATGCTTAGAACAAGGAATTACAAAAGGACAGTTTAGAATATACTCCACCTTCCTGGGTCATGTGTTGCTGTCATCAAAGGAAAAATTCATTTTTTCCTCTTTTGGAGGAGAGGGGGTGAACAGGTGGTGGTTGTTTACCTGAATACAGAATAGACTAGTATGAATAAAACAGAATGAAAAGATGGTTGAGAAAATACATAAATAGAAAAGTCTGAGCTGGAAGTTTCTGGTCCCTTGCTTTCCGGTCAGCCTGTACTTTGGTCCTAATGTATATGACAGTGTCCCAAAATGCTTAGTCTACATTCATCAGGATTATGTGCATGTTGCATCTAGAGCACTTAGAGCAAAATTTTTCTTCAAAGAATTTTACCTTTAGGTTGAAAAGAAATATGTTCCTTGTAATATGGTATAGAAAAATATTCCACAAATGGGACTTCCCTGGTGGTGCAGTGGTTAAGAATCCACCTGCCAATGCAGGGGACACGGGTTCGAGCCCTGGTCCAGGAAGATCCCACATGCTGCGGAGCAACTAAGGTCGTGCACCACAACTACTGAGCCTGTGTTCTAGAGCCCACGAGCCACAACTACTGAGCCCAGGTGCCACAACTACTGAAGCCCATGCGCCTAGAGCCCGTGCTCCACAACAAGAGAAGCCACCGCAGTGAGAAGTCCGTGCATCACAAGGAAGAGTAGCCCCCGCTCGCCACAACTAGAGAAAGCCCGTGCACAGCAACAAAGACCCAACGCAGCCAAAAATAAATACATAAAATAAATTTATTTTAAAAAAAATTCCACAAAATAAATCTGATCATCAGCGGAATAAAATTTCTGTGCTGCCTATTTTATGCCAAGGGCTATTCTAAGTACTGTAAACAAACGTAAACAAACACAACCTTTGGACCAGAAACCAGGTTCTTCAAACGACACTTGAAAACCTGAGATCCTTTAGGCATCCCATAAAATTTGTTTCTTTAACCCAAATTTCACAAAAAGGCAAAAATAATCATATTCAATCTGAGTAATTTAACCATGAGAAAAGTGCCCAACGCAGAGAAGGTTATACCTAAATATTTGTTTAGTGAATAAAAGACACAAGAGGTGAACTGCTACAGCTGGCCAAGACTAGAGCAAGAACAATTATCAGAAATATACAGGTTAAAGAATTTCTCTAGTCAGAAAAAAAAAAAAAAAAAAGCTAGATATTTTTAAATGTCTGAATGTCTGTTTCGCGGGGTTAGAAGGCAACATAAGGAGAAGTGGTTCAGTACCCTGGATAGCTCCAGGGAGGCACAGTTTCTCAAGTCCCAGATCTACTTAGTTGCTGGTGTCTTCCAGCTGCAATTTCCCTGTTAAAGGGCTCTGTCATTTTTAAGCCAGATTCATGCCCCATAAAAACAGAGTAGACTCCTCAACCCCATCCTCACCCCGAAACACATGGAACAAATACGCACACAGAGAAGTCTAGCCTGTTCGTTAAAAAGAGTATCTTCTGTCCTGACCAGGGAATAAACCTGTCACTTTAGAAAACTGATCCAGGAAGTCTTATCTCTTGCTGTGTGACAGCTGATCCTGAGAGGGCTCACCGCCCAGATCTAGAGTAAGGGTTTACCCACGGGATCGATAAAGTAGCTATCTTCGAGTTGAAGTAAAACGTATTACCAAACCATAATTCAGTGTTATAAACTCAAATCAATAAATCTCTTTCTGAAGAAGACTCTACCGGAAGCATAGGACCTCTCCATAACATTCACATAAGTGAAGCAACTTACCCATGAGCTATGACTACAAAGTCGTGGTAATGATTATAAAGTAACAAGAACTGTAAAGTAAAATGACACCATTTCATATCTCAAAACTATACAGAGCTAAAGTAAAATACTGACAAACAAAAGAGCCTCATCTTTACTATTCTACTTATTTTGCTTACCTACTGAGTTCCTAAATCTTTGCTCGTTACTATACCGTAGCAGTCATCTTATGGTTGGACATTTATTTGCATAGTTTCTCCCATACTAGATTGCAAATTTCTTGATAGGAGGGATCATGTATCATTCACCATGGCCAATGGTATCCTGGACACAGTAAATGTTCAATAACTGTTTATTGAATTAAACTGAGTTGAAGTAACTCATCTCTGGTTTATGAAACTTCTGTTTTCATAGCGATACGAGTGGGAGCCATCCCAGGACACAATCATGTCACCGTAGAGAAAAAGGAAGAGTTGTTGGTTCTTATAGTAAACGTAACAAAGAGATTTGGGGCATCTGGAAATATTTACCCCATAAAGAATCCTATGAGAGAAAGTAATACAAACCATACCTTCCCTTCTGCTGAGAAATCACAGAAGATTCTATTTATGTCGTATTTTTAAATCCCCAAAGACTGTATTATGAGGGAGAGAAATATAAAAACAATTGAACCCTTGAGGAAAACACAGGTCAAAAGAGATTCCTTTTAAAGAAAGAAAAAGGAGGCAGGGAAGAAAAGCAAAGGGGGAGAGGAGGAGGGAGGGAGGGAAGGAGAAAGGACGAAAAGAAAGATGATGCTGTTAAAAGTGATGCTGGAGAGTAATGAAAGTTATGTCTTGACAGATGGTGAGAAGGTTAGGAAAAGCAGCACCACCCAAAAACTGTACAAGTAGAAAATAAGCTTATTCTTGTTGGTCCATGGATTATATTACACGGAATAGAGGAATGGTGGGTATGTATGTTTGTTCGTTTGTTTGAAGATTACTTGTTGGGCAAATGCTTCCAGGAAATGCTTTGGGAGAGTTCACTTAGGTATCTTGCAACAGACGCTCAACTTCAATAATCTCAAAAACTGCCCAAGTTTTCCAAGGCAAATCCACATTGTATGCTCAGTCTCACCAAATTCATATATGCTGTCCATTTTTATTCTTACGTAAAATTTATCTTACATGAAATTATCAAGTGTTTTAAAATAGTTATTAAGACTTTGGAGCACTCATGTTAGAAAATTAAGTGTTACCAAGTGAGGCTCCTTTTTTTTTTTTTTTTTTGAGGCCCCTTTTTAATTCAGGACGTTTTCCATTTTACTGGGAATCAATTCTGTCTGGTGTTTCTAATCCAGCATGTTAAAAAATCATCCTACAAGGCCTCTGATCTTGTTTAAACACTAAAATTTCACAGTACAGATCCAAATTTCCATAAAAGTGACTCTGCTAGTGAATCCATTTCACTGTCCCCTCCATCTGCAAAGAATAGATTTTTCTTTTCTACCTCAAGAACACCTAATCCTTACATTTTAAGAAACAGTACTTGAGTGCTTTTACTGCCAAAAGTCTCATTGTAATATAGCTGGAATATTCCCCTGTGAGTACTAGTTAGTGCTATTGCTTGTTCACACATGCTTTTTTAATTTCAAGTATGATTAGTTATAGGCAAGTCACTGAATATTTAAATTTGGTACAGATGGGTTTTCAAACTACCTGTGAACAGAAGCCTGTAAATTAGAGGGAGTGTGGGAATATGAAATCTGAGCAGAGCTGTTTAAAATCTGGCTGTTGTACATTATGCTCCCTTCCTTACCTGTAACACCTGCTTTCTGCGGAACCAGAAGTCTGTGTCTCCTGTGGCTTAGGTTTTAGAGCGGGGTGAGCGTTGTAACAGCCTCACCATAATGTCTGGCATGTTCCAGACTCCCCTGTGGTTGAGAATATGCATAAGTTGAGATGGAGCAGGGAACAGCAGAATCTTCAAAGCTGAGAGAGAAGTCCAGAGACCACAGGGAGACCTCAATGCCCATTACAGGCTTAAAGAAAATAAAAATAAAACTCTAGAATAGTATTGACTTGCTAAAACCCAAAATGAACATAAGTATTAAATTTTTACTAAACTGTAAATCAAACCTTAACAAAAACCTAAGTCATCAGTTAAAAAGGAAACCAAACTGTTGTAATTCTAAACCCAGAGGCAGTAGTGCGGTGTGAGATAAAATGCGTGAGACCAAAAATTGGCAAGTTCTGGATTCTTTTTCCTATTCTGTTTCTTCTGAAATGTACCACTTAACCCTCCTAGACCCTGGATTTCCATTTTTTCATCTGTAAAACAAAGAATCTGGACTAGAAAATAACTAAACTTGCTTCCAGAAATAAACAGGCATTTCATTCCATTTGAACTCAAATCTGACTTGCACTTGAACAGTTCTAAAAAGAGAGAACACTTTGTGTCTTTTATAAATGTGTTATAAGTTTCCGAAGTTAAACTCTAGTTCCTTATGAGGGTAATATGCGTTTTTCTTTCAAAACAATTCCAGATGATAGGAATGAGGACAAAGACCTGAAGAAGTGAAAATATATATATATATGAATCTATGTGTGGGTATATGTATCTCCAGTTCCAGAGTACATTCTCATTTTCTTCCAAAATCCTGCAAAGTTATAGAAAGTAGAACATAAGGGCCAACATAGCGGCTCCTGGCTTGAGGTATGTCTCCTTCACCACTCCTCTGAGTAAACCAAGGAGCCAGAACATGTCAGCAGCAAGAGAAAGCTTCCTGCAACATCATACGAGAAAAGGCCCATATCAGAGTCTAAAACTAGGCTGCCAAGAATTGCACTTAAGTTGTCGGAACCACAAAGGACAAGGTATCTGCCGCTCCTCTCCTACTGTATTCCATGGTCTTATAATGAGGGACAAAACTACAGCCAGCCTGTACTCAGAGCTGTGGTCCTGCCCTGGCCGCTTGAAATCCTAGTCAGACAGGCCACATGATGCTAATGGAGAAGTCTAAAACATTTAGCAGCGTCAGAAATGAAAAACAGCTCAAGAAAACCCAATGAGGATCCAAGCACTGAGAATGATGTATTTCCTAATGACCAAATCCAAGTTTGGTCCACTGAGACATAGGCCGTCTCTTAGAGTGAAATACCTTAGACAACATTAATTAATATTGTGAGTGATGGTTGTTAAAAAGCAAGGCAGAAGAAATATTCAAAGTTTAACCTCAAGGAACATGTGTAAACCATAGCTTTGAGAGGAGGTGGCAAACATATAGGTGACTTCCCTGTTCTGTTTATATAGCAACAGCCAGGCCTTACTAATCAACCTGAATTGGCATGAGAAAGAAAACCTATTTACCCCTTTTCCTATAGGAGAAAAGAGCCCTGTGTGTGGAGAACTGTGAAGCCTTGTTAGTCCTTTGGGCTTCACCATTAACCAGTTAGACAAGTCACTTTGTAATTCAAGGCCTCTCCACCCTTAAGAATAAAATTTCGAGTAGGGGTGGACTATCTCTAAGTTTCCTTTGTGTGTTCAAGCCTCATATATTTATAATCTTAGGCGATGGGGAGTATCTATGACGACTGAAAAAAGCATGACTATCCCATAACTCAAAGAAATAAAGTTACTCATTGAAGTTATCAATTATCGTTATTTTTTTTCCTCCTGAAGAGCTGCAGATACTAATTATAAGATTCTTTGTCCAACAGTGGTTATTTAAGCCAGGAAATATATTCTAATCCAACTCCTTCACAGATGAGGAATTCGATTTTCAGAAAGGTTAACTGATTTGCATAATGTCATGCCAGTAAATCTGAATACCCAGATTATGATTATCAACACCAAGGTTATTAGCACAATTATTAGTTTTTGTGGAGTTTACAGAGTGGTTTCCAAACTGCAAACCCAAATCTATTGACAAGCCAGTACCTCTCCTCCATCATGGTCTCGTTTGTGGTGATTTCTTTGTACCTGAATACATTTAAGGTGCCTACATTCTTTCGATTCCTTCTGATTCCTTTTGATTCCTTATTCATTGAGCACATTGTACTCATCCATTCATACCTGCAATTTGCCAGTTTCCCAATTTAGCATCTCTGAAATATTTACTAGTGGGGAGTATACTTCTTTACCGCATCATAACTATGCAAAGTAAGACCTTATCTAACACAAGCCCTGTGGAACCCAAAGGGCAACCATTTACTGCTACCTTTTTGTCTATTGTCTTTTACCTGCATGTAGTTGCTGTTTATGCTTCCTTGAGCGGAAATTAATTAACTCCCTAAAAATCATCATGATACGGCATAAAATGATCTTAATACGTCACTGTGTCTGTTGTCTAAGCTTGAATCTAATTTTCAAGTGCTTTACGTTGATTTGATAAGCAAGAAGAGGCATTTCAGGTTGTACATGAAATAAATGAACATAAATTCACCAAGTGACCATATTCCTGTGGGAGCAAAAGGAGGCATGGTATTTAGCATAAATGAGTGTAAGTGGTGAGTTAGATAAGTAGTCAGGAGACCCGAATTCCATCCTCAACTTTCACACTAAAGGTACAAACTTGCACAACTTTCCTCACTTCCTTGAGCCCCAACTAAAAGTGAGGGAGTTCAACTCGCTTTTCTAAGATTAGATTCATATCTATCATTTTATGACTACCATGGGCAGCCCTGAATACCCCCTCCTCTGCATGTATGGCAGCTCTTCTGGGCAGTTATCTAATACTTCACGTGGCAGCGCACACCAGCCCCTGTGCTGTGCTTCGCCAGGATGGCCCACTGCCAGACCGGCAGGCACAGCCTCCGGCCCTATGACGAATCCCAAGCATCCCAGGGCAGCAGTCAGTAGCAGCCTGCTTCAACAAAACCTAAGAAAACAAAACTTCTCATCTTCACCTTCAGTCTTTACTACACGGGACAAATTTAAGACCTTAATGGCTACTTTTTCCTCCAGTGTAAAGTGCCAGGCCAGCTGGCTCTAAAATACTTCATAAAGCATGCAAAAAGCCCCACTTCCATAGGCATGTATCACTGCACTAAGAAGGGACCTTGGAGAGTTTTAATATTAAAAACTGAGACCCACAGAATGGAGATGTTAGGACTAGAACCAAGCGTTCTTGATTCCAAACCGGTGTGCTCCCAAGGGGAATTTATCAAAGTACAGAGAGAATTCACAACTTCTTACTTCAGTGGATTTTAGTGGGTGTTTCTGTAACACATCATGCAATCTAGTGTTTTCTTAACATTCATGGTGAAAATTTTAGAAATCTCCACATCTTGATTGTTATAGTGAAGCAGTACAGTAATGAGACAAAGCATTTGTTCTCGAGCTAAAATCACGTCTCCTTCACTTATATTTGGCCAAGTTAACTTCTTTGCACTTCTTTTCGCCGTCTGAAAAATGGCATTAAAAATGCTTTCAAATTATTTTTGAAAGTTAAAGACAGATAGCTAATGTAGCATTAGTAGTGCTGTGCCTTCACACATTCCTTAATGGAGTCAAAAGACATATGTTGTCTGACGGTCACAACAAATCTTACAAATTAAAGTATCTCTTCAATGTGGCCTGATATCCCAGTTGGCCCTTGGGCTAACATCCTAAGATGCACTAGTGATCTTGAGGACATTTCCTGCAAAGGTCCTGGACTGATACTGTTCTTTGTTTCCAGGACTCTTAGAACCAAGCTGCATGGAAATATGACTAGGGATTTGAGAAGATATTTTGTTTTTTAAACACGAGTTTAAATAAACTTAAGTAATGGAAATAAAAGAAAGTTCTTATTTTTTTCTTTTAATCTCAAGATGGTACAGGAGAGGCTTCAAATGTACCACTTCCTGGTAATGTAGAAATAATTTCTGAGAACATTAATCTCAACACAGCAATTTAAACCAACACACGTGTGCATTCATTATAAAAACAAATATCAGCTGCAAGACGTATTATTCAATGTAGGATGAGACAACTAGTCCTTAATACCTTACCTGTCTAGTAGAAATCACTACCATGCAACTTATTTTTACTGTGTATAATGTCACTCTAATTTACCTGGAAAGGATTAAATTGTGTTCAGCATTTTCTTTTTAAGAAGCATGAACTCGTTAAATTTAAAAGTTTTTTAGTTAAAATGTTTATAACATAGAATCCTAAAATAGTTTTCTCCTGATAGTCTGCCTTCCTCTATATGTACAAGCAGTCATATGTGATGATCTGACTGGACCTGTTTAGAAAGAAAAGGCAACTCTGCCCAAGAAGCTACTTTGCATGAACCTGAGATGTGGTGGAAGAAGGAAAATCACTGGACTGACTGAAGCAGACGGAGTGATGATTAGGGATCAATGAAAATAGAACAGTAAACTGAGGGCCATGAATCCTGGCACAGCAAACAGGAGTAAATGAAAGTTTTCAGGAAAATAGTTATGTGGGATGCATATGCAGTCAACCAACCTTTGACAATGGTGCCCAAAACACAAAATGGGGAAAGGATAGTCTATTCAATAACTGGTGTTAGGAAAATTGATACCCACATGCGAAAGAATACCATAGACAAAACTTAACTTGAAATGGATTAAGGACTTAAATGTAAGACCTGAAACCATAAAACTTCTAGAAGAAAACATAGGTGGTAAGCTATTTGACATAGGTCTTCGCCATATCTTTCTGGATTTGACACCGAAAGCACAGGCAATAAAAGCAAAAATAAACAAGCAGAACTACATCAAACTAAAAAGTTTCTGCACAGCAAAGGAAACAACCAACAAAAGGAAAAGGCAACCTATAGAATGTGAGAAAACATTTGCAAACTACCTATCAGATGAGGGATTAATATCCAAAGCATGCAAAGAACTCATATGCCTCAATAGCAAAATTTTTTAAAAACTCCAATTAAACAGTGGGCAGAGGACCTGAATAGACAGTTCCCCAAAGAAGACATACAAATGACCAACGGATATATGAAAAGGTGCTCAACATCACTAATCATCAGGGAAATGCAAGTCAAAACCACAATGAGATATGACCTCACTACCTATTATAATGTTTATTATGAAAAAAGACAAGAGATAACAAATCTTGGTGAGGATATGAATAAAGGGAACCCTTGTACATTGTTGGTGAGAATGTGAATTGGTGCAGTCACTATGGAAAACAGTATGGCAGTTACTCAAAAAGTTAAACATAGAACTACCGAATGATCCGGCAATCCCACTTCTGGATACATATCCAAAGGAAATGAAATCAGTATCCCAAAGAGATATCTGCATTCCCATGTTCATTGCAGCATTATTGACAATAGCCAAGATAAGGAAACCTGTGTCCATCAATGAACGAAGAAAGAATATGTGGTATATATATTCAATGGAATATTATTTAGCTATAAAAAAGAAGGAAATCTTGTCATTTGTGACAACATGAATGAACTCGGAGGGCATTATGTTAAATGGAAAAAGTCAGACTGAGAAAGACAAATGCTACATGGTATCACTTACATGTGCAATCTTAAAAAAAAAAAAAAAAAATTGAACTAATAGAAATAGAATAGAAGGGTCCTTGCCAGGGTCTGGGAGATGAGGGAATCAGGAAAACGTTGGTCAAACGTACAAACTTTCAGTTTTAAGAAGAATATGAATAAGTTCTGAGGATCCAATGTACAACATGGTTACAGTAGTTAATAATACTGTCTTGTATACTTGAAATTTGCTGAAATAGACTTTAAGCATTCTCACCACCAAAAAAAAAAAAAAAAAAAACAAGGGTATGGGGGTAGAGGGGAACTATGTGAGGTGATGAAAATGTTAATTAACTTCATCAGGACAAGTATTTCCCAATGTCTAGGTGTATCAAATCAGTTTGTACACTTTAAATATATACAATTTTATTTGTCAATTATACCTCAAGAAAGCTGGGAAAACAAGAACTAAATAAATATTTAGTAAATGAAAAAAAGTTATGAGGTAGGTGTTTAGGAAATATTAATTAGGAAACACTGTACCGACAGGACTAGAGCAGACAGGTACTGCAAACAAGGAAGTAATCTCTCTCTTCTTCTATGGCAATAAACTAAGAGTACCCATGCCTGACAGCAATTCATCAGCAATGTCCCAAAATTCAGATTCCCAAGAGAAAGAACAAACGAATAGGAGAGAAGAGATGCTACGTATATCCTCAGCCCATAGCTTTATCTGTTTTCAGTCTACAAACCAGTTTCTTACAGTCCCCTGGGAATAGGAACATGAAACTGCAGGAGGATAATGGCTGCTTTAACATCTCTCTCTAAGCTCATCAACGATGTGCTAATAGTTCATACATTTAAGCCAGACACTTGTAACTCATTTTCAGTGGTGCAATTGTCTAATAAATTGTTTGAAACTTTAAAAAATCTTCAGTGTTCCATAGAAATGGAAGCCTTTTCACAATAATTGAAACCAGTAATGCAAAACAAATGTATTTCCTTGATAAATTTAGTTTTAAGTAAGCTTTAATTTATATGCTAAATTTTTAAATTTAGTTCAAGTTTTGGCAGAGACATGTTTATTTTAATTGTTGGCCTTCAAAACTCTAGCTTAGGAATAAGCATCTGCTTCTTTTCAATTTTCCGCATAAACTGGGTAAATTTCTTCAAGTTGCAAATGAGGGGTGAACATACACTGTATTGCTTCTGGAAAGGTTACAAAATTGCAGCACTTTTTGTGAATCCTTTATGAGAGATCTTACAGCATTACCCTTAAATCTTCACTAGGGTTCTTATAATGTACTTATATTTAAGCTGTTTTCAAAGAACATAATACATTAGCATCTAGACCTTGTGCCCAAATATCCCTCTTTGGAGCACTTGTCGAATACTCTAATAAATTTTGAACTCCTCTCATTGCTTTATAGAGATTCACAAAACACATGGATCCTTTCTCTAAGATGAAAAACCTCCCAGAGGAAAAGCACAAACCCAGCCTCAGCCCACCTATATTGGAGACCCTGTAACCAATCTGACAAATAATAACATACAGTGCGTATTTCTCCAGCTATAGCCTTTGGAGGAAATCAATAAAACTTTCAGAAAATTAAAGTTAGAGCTCTTGAAACACTGTAGGAGGTAACATTCATCCTTTGCAAATACCTTAAGAAAACTGACTTCTGAGAGAATCCAATCCCTATTATAAAATATTCTTCCTTCACCAGTAATGGCAACACTGGTAAAGGCACTGCTAAGCATGGTTGCACCCATCTGAACCAAGCAGGCATAGAATCTAGGTAACAACGCCCACTGGCTATTAATATGATGGAAACTATCTGTGAATTGGGACTCAGTTGATATTAACATGTAAAACCCCTGAAAATCTACAAGAGCATTTTCTTCTGGGGTGTTTTATTTCGTCAGTTTCTTTTTCAGTCTACCTTTTAAGGTATTACCCAATCGCCATGTTACGTATGGTGTCTAGCCATGGTACTGATGTTCATGATTCCATGAAATGGCATCTTTGCTTTACAAAGTATCAGGGTTATAACAGAGAGAGTGGTGAAGGACTAAGAAACATACTTTAATAGAGCCAGTTAACTTGCTGGACACTAACATCCAGTCAGGAGCCTCAAGTAACATCTCTGCCCAAAAGTTTCAATTGCTAAATAGCAAGGGAATAATACCAAGGCCCAATCACAGAGTAGCAAATACCAGAGGCCTGGGAAAATCCCAAGAGAATAGCTTCAATGGCAGTGATTCTCAAATGTTCAAGGTACACAAGAATCACCTGGTGAATGTGTAAAAACAGTTTCTGAGGCCGATCCTCTGAGATTTTAATTCAGCAGGTCAGGCGAGGTCCATGAATTTATAGTTCTAACACGGCTGGCGGAACCAGAGCTGCTGCTCTGAGGAACACACTTTGAGAACCACTGCCCCACCACTATTAAATCAGAGTCGGCAGTCTTGGAAAATGCAAGGTGATTTGCATGTTCATTAAAGTTTGAGAATCACTGCTTTAGGAAATGAGGCAACAGGTTTGTTTGGTTTTTTCCTTCCTCCTGTGATATCAGGATAGGGAGATGGTGAAAAGAGAGGTTTTCAAAAGAAAGTAAGTGCTTAAATCACACTCTTTGTCATGAAACAAACCTATCTGGCCACCTTGCTCACCTTCCTCAATGAAGCATCACTCACTCCTTCCTTTATCCACCTCTCCATCCTCACTGTACCTTACCTAGGGCTCACGAGGAGACAGAGGTCCCATATGAACTTCCGATCGGCATGTTATAGATTTCCCGGGAAAATCCAGAATTCATATAATTGTTTTTCTAGTCAATAAAAATTACACTGGCATTAAACAAAGAATCAAGTTTGAATTACATACGTTTAGAAAACTTTTCATGTAAATAACTTCACAAGAAATTCACAGAAAAATATTTTTTTAGACTGATTGGCAACAGGGCCACGACAAGAGCAAGAAATGTCAACAGAGTGGCCTCCTGTGGTCACCCATGTCTCAGAGATGGAGGAAGGAAAGATAGCCTCTTGACTGATTTGCACTGTATGTAATTTTACATTACATGTAATTACGTGGACTAAACCAAGTGTAACACAGAAGACTAAACATGCTATCGTTCCATGTGATGAGCCTCTACAAAGAGGAAAAAACAGAAGATGTGAAAAAAAAACCACTTTTTTTCTACTTTAATTTTGTACCTATATGAGATGATGAATGGTCACTAAACTTACTGTGATAATCATTTCATGATGTATGTAAGTCAAAGCACTACGCTATATACCTTAAACTTTTACAGTGCTGTATGTCAATTATATCTCAGTAAAACCGGAAGGAAAAAAAAAAGTGGAAGATGTGAATATATCAAGCCTTGGCAATGGGAAAGGCCTAAGTCCACGTGACTAATCACACCTCCTTCTTGCTGATTCATGCTATTGTAGATTCAGCAGCTCCAGCAGCGAAACAGCTTATCTGTTAATAAGCTACAGAAAGAAGAGCCCCAAGTCCCATCACGCACTGCAGAAATGTGATTTGAACTGGCAAACATCTCCCAATCCACCACCACAACCCCTTGCCTCGCTTACCTGAAACTTTCACACATACCACATCTCCCCAATTATTTCCATAATCAGTGAGCCTACTGCTGATCTAAAACCTGACACATACATGAGTAGATTCCAGGTCTGTTAAGTACCAGGAGCAAAGGAGGACACAGAAAAACACCACATTTAGTCTCATTTTCTCTGAGAAATTCAGTGCACTGCAAGACAGCACTGGACTGAGAACACGGAACCAAGGTTCTAACACCAGTTTTTCTACCAGATACCTTGAAGCAAGTCACTTGGCCTCTTTCATTTCATTTCTTTCGAAATTAGACTACATTATCATTCAGATACTTCCATATCTAGGAGTCTGTGATTATGCTGAGTATCCATGCTATTAGAAAGCCAAAGAAACAGCTACTCAGAAGCACATGGAAAATAACCATGTTGGATGAGACTTAAGAGCTGCAGTGGCACTAGCTCCACACAAGGCATCCTAATCCCAGGTCAGAACTCGGTACTGCAGGCTGCCCAGAAACTGGGGCATATAATAAGGTTTATTCATATGAGCATCCTTCCTAACTTATTCAACCAGAAGTCTTTCATGAATACCACCCAGATGCTGAAATTAGGATCGCCATCCTTAGGTGTCAGGGATTAAAGTATGATCCAAAGAGTTCAAGTTGCCTCCAAAATGTCTACAACTGCATGGAAGTTGAAGGCCTCACTCACCTCGTTCCCGCCACATCCTGCAAATCCTTTTCTTAGAAGGAAATCACAAACTCCCTTTCTTGAAGACAGATGGGTAATTCATGTACAACCATCTGTGAGACTGCCTGCATGGGGCCTCCTTGTTTGAAGACTACAGAGATTTTAAATTAAAAGAACCATCTATGTCAACTCTGTCTAGATGATGTGTTCAAAGGGAAGACTCAAAGCAGCAAACTAGAGGGAACTTTTCGTTTACTTATTTCTAAAAAGCCAAATAAACCCTCTAGGAATGGTTATCTGTCATTTCCTTTCTCAGCACCCACTGTTCCTTCTTCTGGCTGCAGTCACAATTTTTATTTGCAAACCATGACTACCGCCCTCAGTGGACCCATGTCTTCTGTCCCAGGGTTCCTTTTCCTCTAAGAATTTTATGATCTGCATGAATCACTTTGCATAGATAACTAAAATTGATCATTAAAATCTGAAATTAAAAAACAAAAAAAGAGCATGCAACACCCTGTTCTTATTTTGCTTCAAGGATACTCCTACTGAGCTCATGGAGTTGCAAACTGCAAAAACTTGAAGGATCCTCCTCTCAGGTTGAAAGACTAGGACATGAAGTACCCAAGTATGCCACACAGAGTTCAAGAAAAGGAATACAGCCAGATCTTCCATCTAAGTATCAGGAAGAAATCGGAGGTAGGGAAAAGAATTGGGGTAGCTCAGCAGTAGCCTTTTTCTTAACGTCAGAACCCTGATTTTTATTCCGAAACAAGACTATAAAACAGCATTTCCCAGACATTGTCGCATGGAGGTGTAATCATGTGACTGTGTCTGGGCCAGTGACCTGCAAGAACAAGTGTTATGCTGGCTTCCAAAAGGCTCTGGCAAAAGTCCAACTTAATGAAATGAAAATGTCTGATTAGACCTTGACTTGTCCTGACAACTCTGGTCACAGGGAAAGCAGTCTTATTGACTCATCATGTCATTTCGCTCAACTATTAATGCAAGGAGTATCATGAGGAAGAAAGAACTGCTTGCAAATGTACAAAGTAAGCAACAAATACCCCTGTCAACAGTATTAAATTATTTATCAATCACACACTACAGGTTATATCACAGTAGTTACAATGATGGAGGCCACTGGGTCCTCACCAACAAAAAGACTGGCTCTTCCACTTCTAGGACAGTTATTTAGAGCAGGGGTCCCCAACCCCCCAGGAACCTGGCCGCACAGCAAGAGGTGAGTGGCGGGGAGCCAGCAAAGCTTCATCTGCCGCTTCCCATCACTCACATTACCACCTGAACCATACCCCCAACCCCCCGTCCGTGGAAAAACTGTCTTCCACGAAACTGGTCCCTGGTGCCAAAAAGGTTAGGGACCGCTGATCTAGAGGACTACAGGGCACTCAGCGTTTATCAGGAGTCTGTGCTTTCACAGAATCTACTCTTCAGTAAGCCTACAAATCTTTTATCCTTGGCCCTAAAAGCCAAAATCAGGGTTGTACTTTATTATAATCAAGGTGTTTAGGAATTTCTGGTGAAAATAAAAGTTTACACTCAAAAGTGAATAAATGTTCCTGAATCTACCTTTCATCTTTGGTTAATACGTTTCTTGCTAAACAAGCCAAATTCATAAAGGAAAAGACAGGTTACCTCATAACACTTTCTTTTCAACTAAAGCAGTAAAGACCCACACTAACACTGCATTTTTTTACTTCCAAATTCTATACATCAGGCTTCTCACAGAAACTTTCACTTCAGCCAGTGGAATACCTTGCAGGAGGCAGGCACTCAAGAAATATTTGTTAAGGTGACTTGAACATAGTAACACATTAGGTGAACATTATAGGAAGTTAGCCTAAGGGCTCTTCACTGAGAAGAAAACAGCTTTTTACCATGTTCTTTATTGCCAAGTGAAAGGATATACATATATAGCCTTGTTCCCTCAAAATGTACCCTCTCCACATCACTGACATCCTGTAAATGGCCATAAATCACAACTGGTCCTTGTCATGAGAAAAACTGTGTGTCAACTTGAGTTTGTCTGCCTTAAAAGACAGGTGCAAGGGTAAAATCAAACATATTTAAGTGCTTGGGAAAGCAACACTGCTCTACAGAAGCAAGGGAATATTAGGGGCAGGAATTATAAACATATACACCTTTTATAGCAATAGACTCCAGACAGGAAATCAGGATGAGACTGGTCTATCCTGGCATTCATTTCATAGAGTTTAGTTTTGCCTGATGAATATTTAAACCCAAAGCACTGCAGTGGTAGTGCCAATATATGTCATGTTTTCAGTTGCATCTCCTTTCTGGACTAGGAGCGCCCCTAACTATTCATAAGCCTTAAAATCCTAATTATTGGGTAGACCAGCGGCAGACTGGAGTGACACGAAATTAAGGTTGACTTTTAAGAAAATAGGCACACGTCTTGTACTGCTCTATTAGATACACTTTGGCATTTTGCAGAGCCCAAATGAATTACAGAAGAGACACAGGTACTGTTAATACATCACATGCCTTCTAAAAATTCTGGAAGACGTGGGGAGTCCCACATCATTTCTTTGGGACTAGAGACGTTGCCAAGGACTGAAATTGATGATGCATAGAAGGAGAACCCTCCAAAACTAACTCCTCTGCTTTGCTGACCCAAAGGAAGCCAAAGGAAAGAGACTCTCTCACTCCAAGTAACTCCCTAAACTAACAATGTTTAGAAAAAACAAGTATTTTCAAGATGATTCAGAGTTGCAGGATAGCAGGCAGAGAGTAGAAACTGACTTGGATTTGATTATGGGGTCACGAGAAAGGATCAGAAATGTTCATTTTTAGTTATTACTGAAGTTTTTATAAAATCCCAAGACATTCACTAGAACTTTACTAATTAAGACACGTAACCCACACACAACTAGACTACAAGTACTTATAATACATGTTTTTGGTTTTTGTTTTTTGAGAAAGAAATCTCAACTACCAAAGGTTCACCAGCTGCAGGACTTCAAAGGCAGTAATAGGAGCAATGGTCTCCAATGACTCAATTTGGAAAGAAAAATCTCTCACACAACCCACGCATTAGACAAGATGACATATACATCTACTTCAGGACACCTTACATTTTGGATGAATAGCCTTGAATTTACTTCACAGCCAATAGCTTGCCAGAGAAAACTTAGAGTTGGATCCTATTACTTAATACACTAAATCCACAGCTCAAAGTCCATCTCACTGGATAATTGAATATAACTAGCGATGGGAATTAAAACTGAGGATGCTAGCAGCCCTGATTTCACTGTTATTATTTGTACTGTGTGAAATGATTTTCATATTGGCAAGTATGGGATCTCTGAAACTGTGCACTCTTCCTATCTACCATGGTACATACGATTATTTGCCCATGCACGCTCTGAGGGGCAATGCGGTACAATGAAAGGAGCCCTGAGCTTGAGTCAAAACCAGTTCTAGTGCCAGCTCTGCCACTATCTGGCTGAAGACCTTGGACCACACTTTAGGTCTAAGTTTACTCATTAATTTATTTAATAACCATGATTTGATCACAGACCTAAAAGAACACAACATTGCTCAGCTGTAAAAGGGGGGAAACTAGACCTAGTTTATAGAACTGGTGTTAGATTTAAATGAGATAATGGGTGTACTTTGCATCCAAGACACATTGGTGCTAGTCTTCTTCTACCGCAACTATCAGGCACTGTGTTCAGTCTAAAACACCATTGCAGGGAGCACACTGGAAGCCCTCATCTCGTTTGTCATCACTGGGTAAAGCCTCTTGCCTCTTAGTCGGTAAAATCCATGAAGGCCAGGATTTTCTTCTTTCTAATACACAGACGCATCCTCTGAACCTGCATGTGCCTCAGCATCTAGTAAGCACTTAATAAATAATTGTTGAATGAATAAATTCTCTTTTACTCCTTAAAATAACTCTGGATCAACTAATATTTTTACCATTTTACAGTGAGGAGGCTGAATAATGAGATAAACTGTCTATAAAATCAGGTGATAAGGCCCTTCCAATTCCACAATGCTATCTATAGTTGTTATATTTTCCAATAGTTCATCATTATATCATTCTTCCTAAATAATTGCTACTTACTCACATTTATTTATTGGTTATTGCTTAAATAATAGCAAGAGTCTCAAACTATAAAATCTACTCCTATCTTTAAAGAAAATAAAATATTTGAACCATAAAAAAAATCATTTGTTTATAAGAAAACTTTATTCTCACATCTACACATGAACTATCTAATGAGGTTATTCTTTTTTTTTTTTTTCTTTTTTTTTTTAATGAGGTTATTCTTAAGAAACTCTTCCGGGCTTCCCTGGTGGCGCAGTGGTTGAGAATCTGCCTGCTAATGCAGGGGACGCGGGTTCGAGCCCTGGTCTGGGAAGATCCCACATGCCATGGAGCAACTGGGCCTGTGAGCCACAATTACCGAGCCTGCGCGTCTGGAGCCTGTTCGTCTGGAGCCTGTTCTCCGCAACAAGAGAGGCCGCGATAGTGTAAGGCCCGCGCACCGCGATGAGGAGTGGCCCCCGCTTGCCGCAACTAGAGAAAGCCCTCGCACAGAAACGAAGACCCAACACAGCCATAAATAAATAAATAAATAAATAAATAAACAAACAAACAAATAAATAAATAACTGATTGAAGGACTTTAAAAAAAAAAAAAAAGAAACTCTTCCAAGTAGTTTTCCCAACCTAAACTTCCATATACTTTTCCCCAAATAAGAAGCGAAATAAACAGTCAGTCAAGAGTGATATTAAAAACATGGGGGCAATCCTGTCCCTAAAACATTTCTTCACCAAAATTTGGATTCTTTCACTTTAAGAGCAGCAAGATCATCTTTTTTACTATCTTTCAGAAGATAACTGTAGCTTCCCTAGTCTGGGGCCCTAAATGAGAAAGACCTGGGTTAGATGCAGCCAATGTCACAGGGTCTCCTGGCTCTGAATCAGTATTTTCACACACTCCCAATCATAAATGCCCCAGAGACCTCCTATCCCCAAAACTGACACTGCTGTATCTCAAGTTCAGGTTTACAGAATGATGGCCTCCTCCAAGGCCTTCCTTAGAAAACGTATTCCCAAATTTGCCATCTCACCTCATGCTTCCTTCTCCAAAAGCAGCCTACTCTTTACCACTCATAAGTCTTCTCTTCTAAAGGGCTCAATGTATATTGGGGCACTCAGCAGATATTACACTCTACTCCATCAAAAGGATCTCATAAATTTGTTTTAATTGAGTAATTAACATTCCTCTAGACTCGCAGAAGTGTTGAGGGCAAAGTCATAACGCTTTTAATGGCAAAATCAAACTGTAAGCCCAGGTCAGACTTCACATCTAATGCTGTTGCTGGCAGACCCAGTGATTTTGAGACCGAGCAAGATGATTTTATCATTAAGGCATCACCACTGCTGTGCAGGGAATTTCTCTTTCATTACACCTCAGCTCCCTCCCACCTCAAAACGCTGTGTAGAGTTCTAACGTACTCTGAAACCACAGTAACTTATGACAGGGCAGCCATCATGATGACCTGTAAGTCATCAAGATACGTATCAACCACTGGCTATGTTATTAATACTTGAAGTATCAAATTTGCTAAGGAAGCAAAAAGGAGCTTCATTCTTCCTCAAGGGGAATCAGAAACCAGTATGTTCAAGAGAGGATTTCCATAGGAAAACCGCCCCTGCCTCAGACAGCACCTACCATCAACATGTTTATGGGCAAACACAGTATCAGAAAAACATGCTGTGAGTCTTAGAAACAGCATATGCCTCATTTCATACGGGCTGCTATGGTGCTAGGCATTGTTTTTTGGTTTTGTTTTTTTTACTGCATTTCAGAGAAATAACCGTAAAATGAAGGTCTATAACCAGCATATAACACAATAAACAACAGCATCAACTTCTGCACCCTTTTTGTGAATGGTTTCCCTATGCTTTAATTGAAAATGTAAGTTTTAATATGCTTTGTGTTTTCTCTCAAAATAGTTTGGGACCAATTCTATTCTAAGACTTCTGTATTTACCATCTCCATCCAAGGTCCAAAGATTACAGAATTTACAAATGAAGGACACCCCCTACACACACACACACACACACACACACACACACAAGTCAGTAATAGAGGAGCTATGACAACAAAATTCCTGAATGACAGAAAGAAACACAGAGGACAGTGGCTTGAAACAGCAATGGTGGTCACCACAAGCTTTGTCCTAGAGTTCAGCTCAGGTCTTTCTGAAAGCCTGGACCAAAAATTCACCAAAACAAGAAGCAGTAACACAGTTCACATAACTTTCCTGAGCTTAAATGTATAATAGATCCGGGTAACTGTCCAACCTAGGTTGTATCTTCAGGGAATCTCAAACTCTCATAAAAAACCAAGGTTTCTGGCTCAAGGAAAGGCTTAAAGTTAGAGATGAGCATTGTTAAATCACTGGTTCCTATTCACATTTCAACCCTTGAAATAACGCTTCACTACTTGTCTCAGTCACCAGCGACTCTAGTCTGTCTTGAGAAAGCTCACACGCCTCCCTGGACTCAGCCATCTCCTTCTCACCGACAGGTCAGGTCCAATACAACCAAAGCTTAATTCACTTCAAAAGATATGTGAACTATTATTCAAGGACAGTAGCTGTCTGTTTACAGAAGCTTCATCCACATCAAGGCAGCTGAGTTTGTGAGCTTGATTTTTGTATTCTTCTTTCATTCTGTCAAAATTCAAGCTTACAGATATTTCTGCTTTCAGTCTATTCTTTAATAAATGTCCCGCTCAGTGTAAGACAGGACTCAGAGTTTCAATGACATAACTGTATATTTTCCCAAGAAAACTGTTTATGTACCTTTCCATAAATGTTTTAACTTTTTCACCTAGAATATAAAATCCTTGAAGAAAATGTCTGTCTTCTATAGTTTAGCAAGATACATGCTCAACACAATTTCCAAATCACCTTTAGTACCAATTTTAACCATGAAGAACACTGAAAATTCTACTGTAAATTATCAAATATATGGTAGCAAATATATAAATGAAATTCTTCTGTCATTTAGTACAAAGAAGAGAGATACAAATATAGGATAATTTCTCAAATGAGTTTCAACTACTTAATGTGCTACTTTAAAGCATATTCACAAACAATAGAAATAATCAATCTGAAGAACTGGATTCATCTCTATACACAGGGGACATTTTTATACAGTTTCTCGAAGAATTAGCCACACAAGCACAATAGGTACCATAAAAATTAAAAGAAAGTAACTGCATTAAAAATACTTCAGTTTATTAAAAGGAACGGTTCCTATTTTATATGTATACACATCTATTTTTATAGAAAAGAACACATCTATTTTTATTCTAATTTCCATGACTCACTCCCCACCCATTCACCGATGAGATAGATAACAGTTGATCCTATTTTTCACCTTTTAAGTTATTCTACCTGGAGAAATAAAATTCATCACTGTCCCATGTTATTTTCCCTCCCCTTTGGACATTTATCCACTAAATAAACATCTACTACCCACTGCTGTTAAGCAGTGTGCTGGGTCCTGGGGCTCCATCCCAGTCTCCTCCGCTGGTTTCCCCTATTTGCCCCAATTTCTAAGCGCTGAAGTGTCCCAGGACTCAGCCCTGTCTCATCCTCAAGTCAGTCTACACATGCTCACTTGGTGGTCTCAGCTAGTCTCCTGGTCTAATTAGCATCTATCCTATGCTGACCACCCCCATATTTATATATACTGCAGACCTCTTTCCTGGGCTCCAGTTTCACATATGGACTCACCAACTCATCCTCTGCCAATAGATGTTTTACAGATCTCGAACGTTTAACAGGCCCAACTAACTCCAGATCTTCTCCACCAAACCTCCTTTCAAAGGATGAACTTGATGACAACTTCGTCCTTCTAGTTAGTTAGGCTGAAATCCTTGAAATCATCCTGACACCTCTTTCTGTCATACCCCACATCCAAGCTATCAACAAACCTCTCTTGGAAGGCTGGCCAAGGAGACACTTTGACGTAAGCTTCTGCCCAATCCTGACGCCTCTGCCTCCCTCCCACTGTGTTGTTCCCAAGGGCACATGCTTACAAGTATTCTACACACTAAACCCTGTCTGAGTCTACTTCCCAAATGATCCAAATGCTTCAAGTCTTCACTACAAACATCCATTACAATATTGTGCATACAACAGCTTATCCCTACTAGAAATAAAACAAAGGATGATTTTAGCTGATCTATGTGTAGAATCATATAGTTATAGATTCAGAGATTAAGGATATTTCTTGTCTTCTTTACAAGGACACTGAATGCCTCATGCTGCCTTACTACTCTTTTTGTTTATCCTCCATGCAGCAATGAAAGGCTTTAAATAAATCTTATCCATTCAAGTCCAACTGGTATTTTTTCTTTCTCTTCCCTGAGGAGCATCTTTTTTCTACACTACCACTTCTCTATTACTTCAGTTATTCACTGCATTTAGTTGTTTATCTTATTTTTTTCAGAAATATTCCTTCATAACAAGGAGGTGCTAAAAACCTCATTTCACAAGTAGGTATGAAAAAGAAATATCTGGAACACCTTTCCTAAAAAGAAATCTAAAGGTAGCTAATTTAGTACATAAGCCTTTAGGAAAGCATTAGAAGAAAGTAAGACAAAGTCAAATATTAACAATTTACTGAACATAAATTCTCATTACACAAAATAGTATCTCTCCTTATAACTTCAAAATATTAATAGGGCAACACAGCAAAATATCAAGGGTCAGATGCAGCTAGACTACAAAATGTTATGTTTTTATTTTAGAAGTATGATTTTTATTATTGCTGAAACGAGAATTTTAGAAAAAAAACTACCATCAGTTTCTTAACATGTAATTTATTTGTAAAAGTCAACCAAAACAATCTGAATTCAATCATCAGCTCAGGAAGCAGATTCCATGACATTTTTTTCCCCTAAATGCTAAATGACACAGGCAGCGATAAAATATGCAGAGAAAGAACCATGTCACAGAAGATGTGACAATTTTGATAAATGATGATAAACTGTGATGTAGAACAGCCGTTTGTAAGCTGCTGTTTTCAAAAACATGTATTTTAATGATAATTTTTGCCAAATATCATTTTAGAGAGATAGTCTGTAATAAAACCATTGACAAACAAAATTGGTACCTTATTATAAATTAGAACAGAAATGTATTTAAGTTTTCAGCAAACTTGTAATTTTGCTTTAAATGAGAATGCATTTTAGATCCAGTCAGTTCCTTACAATGTTAAACACAGTCATCATCTGACCCAGAAATCCCACTCCGAGGTATAAAACAGAAATTAAAACATACTTTCACACAAACCCTTGAACATGAATGTTCATACATGCAACACAATTCATAAAAGACAAGAAGTGCAAACAACCCAAATGTCCATCAAGTGACATATAATATCAATAGAACAGAATATCATTCAGCAATAAGAAGGAATAAAGTACTGATACATGCTACAATACGGATGAACCTTGAAAATATTATATTAAGGAAGCCAGTCACAAGAGGCTACATATCATTATGTTTATATGAAATATAAATTCTATTTATATGAAATGCCCAGAATAGGCAAATCCATAGAAATAAGATGTAGATAAGTGGTTGCCTAGGGTTGAGAGTGTAGAGGGAATGGAGAATAATTGCTAATGGATATAGGGTTGCTTTCTGGGGTAATGAAATGTTCTAGAATTGTGCACCGTGATGGCTGCACAACTCTCTGGCTATCCACAACCTCTGAATTGTACACTTTAAGTGGGTGAACTGTATGTGAACTACATCTCAAAAAAGCTATTTAAAATGCCAGTTAAAAAGGCCAGTCATGGGCGTTCCTGGTGGCGCAGTGGTATAGAATCCACTTGCCAATGCAGGGGACACGGGTTCGAGCCCTGGTCCAGGAAGATCTCACATGCTGCGGAGCAACTAAGCCCACGAGCCACAACTACTGAGCCCAAGTGCCACAACTACTGAAGCCCGCGCGCCTAGAGCCCACGCACCGCAATGAAGAGTAGTCCCCGCTCGCTGCAACTAGAGAAAGCCCACGCACAGCAACAAAGACCCAACGCAGCCAAAAATAAATAAATAAATAAATTTACTTTTTAACAAAAGGGCCGGTCATGTTGTAGGTGTTTATAACTTGTATAGACTTTTCAAAGTCTAAATCCCTAATTATCAAAATATGTTTCTTACTGTCCACAAACCTCATTTCATTTCCTTACATAAAACCATCTGCCTATTCCACTATAAATACTACACGTAGTGAAAGAAAGTGCTTCTAAAATTAAATCATGTTTTCAAAACAGGTTTCTCCTTAATATATTTAATTTTAATGATTCGCATGTGCATTATCCACACTTTCCATTAACTATGGTTAAATTTTCAATCTCAGATAAGTATCCCCCAATACAAAAGCACAGTAACAGGCCATTCCTCTCCCAACACAAGCTGTGTGGACTAAATTTTTAACGTATTAGCTTGAATTTTAAAAAGCAAAATTAAGGAGGCAGATCTGTAAGAAAAGCAAGCATATGAAGTCTCAGAATTTTAGAATGGAAAATATTTTCAAGATTGATCCTCTTCAGGACTACCGAAACTTTAATATCTAAGAACTAACCCCAGGAATTTTGTGATATTCTCGTATCACCTTACTTTTTAAATTTTTATTGGAGTATAGTTGATTTACAATGCTGTTACTTTCTGCTATACATACCTTACTATTTTGCCTTATTATTTATATTTACATTAAGTTGATTCCTTTCCTTTTTTTTTTTTTTTAACTTAGCAGCGTATGACACAACATCAGTGAACTTAGGGGTTTGGTAAGCTATCTGTACTAGTCTAACAAACATTACAATAAATAAAATTTTAAATGGTGATGTGTCTATCACTTAAAAACATCTTGCACATGATCAGTACTACATCTACCACACTTTGGGAAACACTGATCTAGTTTTAGCTTCTAATTTTATGGGTGAGAAAGTTGAACTTCCTGGTGACTCTCAAAAGTCTGTGCACATCAGAACCTCCTGGAGGGTTTGTGTTAAAATAGAGAGTGCCGGGCTCTTCCCCAAGAGCGTAGGTCTGGGGTAAGGTCTGAGAATTTACGTTTCTAACAAATATCTAAGTGGTACTAATGCTGCTGGCCCAGGGACCGCCCTTCAAAAACCACTGACCAAAACCTACTAACCCCAAATTAGTCAGACCAGAATTTAAACTAGAACCCAATCTTCTCTTAGATGCTCTTATAATTATATGCTCTATCAAACATGTTTAATGTTGCTGAATTTTATTCACCTTTCACTTAATTTTACTCTTTTCAATAAAGGTGATTATTAAATGCTAAAGATCAGGTTTATACATTTTTAAGACTTCAGAGTTGTTATAAAATAGTGATTAATAAAAATTTAAGGAAAAGAACATTACAATCACCTTTGAGGACCCTGAATCCCTTTTCTTGGTCACATACCCTCCGTTAGTCCTTTGAGATAAACATTATCTTCAAGTTTGTGTCTTATCATCCACTTGCTTTTCTTGTTAATTTTCTCATAGCTGTATCTCTAAATAACATATTGTTTAGGTTGTATGTTCTGAGCTTTATACTATATCTTTTTATGCTATTTGCTTTTTTATTCAATATGATGTTTTTGAGATGTAGCCCTCGGTTTTTATCAGTAATTCATTGCTTTCATGGCGGGACACTATTTCATCTACAAGAAAACAGCACTAAAATTGTTGACTTTTTCATTTTTAAAAAATCAGAGGTAAAAAAGAAGTTGCAAAAATAGTACACAGAAGTCCTATGTATGCCTCATCCAGTTTCCTCCAATGGTTACATCTTACCTAACTATATTACAGTATCAAAACCAGCAAACTGGTTTTGGGACAATGCTTGTGTATAGTTTCATGCCATTTTATTATATATGCAACTCTCAATTTTTAAGTTCTTTTTTTTTTTTTTTTTTTCTCGCGGGCCGCCCAGGCCGCGAGACCAAGGGCCGCGGGGGCCGGGCCGGCGCGCCGCCCCCGCCCCGCCTCAGGCCGCCCGCGCTTGGGCCGCCGCCCGGCGACGCGAGGCCAGTCCCACCCCGCCCCCACCCCCGCCGCCGGCCCGGGGGTCGCTCACCTTCCGCGTTGCCCCAGACCACCATGCCCGGGCACAGCCGCCTCCTCCGGCCTCGCTGGCCCCGCCGCCGCCACACGGTGCCCTCGCCTGGGGCGGGGAGAAGGAGTCGCACCGCCGCGCCGCGGTCCACGCTCGCCCCACGCTCGCAGCGGCCACCCTGAGCGCGCCCAATGGCTGCTCTGTCCCTCCCCCTCCGACGGGCGCGCGCGCCGCGGCTCCGCCCCGCCCCTCCCCCTGCGGCGGCCGGCGCGCTCCCAGGCTCCTCCCCGCCCTTCCCCACCCGCGGCGGTTCCGGCCTCGGCTCGCACTCCGCCCCGCGCTGCGCAAGTGCCCGCCTCGCGCCTAGCCTCGGGCGACCCTGAACCACCGGCGCGGCGCCCCTCCCAGGCCCGCCCGCGGAGGTCAGCCCCTCCGCTGCACGTGACCGTCTCGCTCGCGGGGGCGGAGAGGAGCGCGGCGCCGGCCCGCCTTCCGCATCCCGAGACCTGCGCGCCTCCCGCTGGGGTTGATGCGCTGTTCTCCTCTCTGCGAGTCCCCGCCCCGCGCTGCACTCCCCAGTCCGGGAGGACACTAGTTCAGGGACTGACCATGCTTAATCAAGATCATTCTAGTGATATTAATGAATATCTGAGTTACTTCCTTTATTCCCCCCCCCCGCCAATTAAAGACAATGCTCCTACCTATTAGAAAAATGAAAATCCAAACACTGACAGCCCCAAATACTTGCAAGAATGTGAAGTAATAGGAACGCTCGTTCATTGCTGGTGGGAATGCAAAATAGTACAGCCATTCTGGAAGAGAGTTTGGCAGTGTCTTACAAAACTAAACATACTCTTACTATACGATCCAGCAATCGGACTCCTTGGTATTTACACAAAGGAGTTGAAAAATTATGTCCACATAAAAAACCTGGACACAGATGTTTCATAGCAGCTTTATTCATACTTGCCAAAACTTGGAAGCCACCAAGATGCCCTTCGGTAGATGAATGGGTAAACAAACTGGTGCATCCAGATAATGGAATATTATTCAGCACTAAAAAGAAATAAGCCATCAACCCATGAAAAGATATGCAAGAACTTTAAATGCTTATTACTAAGTGAAAGAAGCCAATCTGAAAGGCTACATACTCTTTGATTCCAACTAAGTGATACCATAATGGTGGATAATGTCATTAGTCAAAACGCATAGAACATACAACACCAAGCGTGAATCCTAATGTAAACTATGGGCTTTGGGTGCTAATGAAGTGTAAATGTAGATTCATCAGTTGTAACAAATATACTTCTCTGCTGAGTAGTTGATAATGGTGGAGGCTATACATATGTGGGAACAGGGGGTACATGGGAAATCCCTGTACCTTTCACTCAATGTTGTTGTGAACATAAAACTGCTCTAAAAAGATAAAGTCTACAAACTTTAAGCTATAAGATGAATAAGTTCTGAGGTTCTAATGTATAGCATGGTGACTAGTTGATAACACTGCAATGTATAACTATAATTTGCTAAGAGAACTTAAAAGTTGACCCCCAAAACATATACATATATATTTATATATTCCTCTTTACCATAAATGTACGGCTGTGCTCCTGGCTTCTCTAATCTCTTCCAATCATCTATTTTTATTTCTGCTCAGTACCATGCTGTCTTAATTGGTAGAGTTTTATAATAGCGAGTCTTAATATCTAGTAGGTCAAAAATCCCCAATTCACTCTTCCATTTGCTGTTAAGAATCAGCTCGCATGTTCTATGTGGGGGAGGGAGGTGAAGGAAATTCATTTTAGTTTCCTAAAATCTCTAAAACAATTTGGGGAGAATCACATCTTCTGTAGATTGAAATTTTCTATTGAAATAAGATTTATTTCTCCATTCCTTTAGTTTTTCTTAGGTGTCTTTGTTCTATAATTTTCTCCATATAGTTGTTGCCTATTCTTGCTAGAGTTATTCCTAGGTACTTTATAATTGTGATAATATTATAAGTGGTATCTCATTGCCTTTTCTAAATAGTTGTAGCAGAGTACAGAAATGCAATTGATTTTGTATATTGATTTTGTTTGCAGTATACTTGCTAACCACTTTTATTCATTCGAATACTTCATCTGTGGATTCTTTTGGTTTTTCTACAGGGACAAGATATCCTCAATGACTAGTGATAGCAGTTTCTTCTTCTCCAATGCTAAGAATTCTTCTTTTTCTTCCTGTGTAAGACTTCCTATATAATGCTGCAAAGAAGGATTATCTTATCTTGTTGGTGAAAGGTGTCTTATCTTGTTCCCAATATTAAAAAAGAATGTTTTCAATGTTTCACCATTAAATATCACATCTGCTGAATATTTATACCTTCTAATGATAGTCTGTTCATTTTGTATCATGAATAGATACTGAATGTTATGGAATGCATTTTCTACATCTCCTGAGATTAAATTTTTTTTTAGATCAAGAATTCAGTGGGGGACAGATGGATTGAGAGTTTGGGGTTAGCAGACGCAAACTATTACATATAGGATGGATAAACAACAAGGTCCTACTATACAGCACAGGGAACTAAATTCAATATCCTGTGATAAACCATAATGGAAAAGTATGAGAAAGAATGCATATATATGGAACTGAGTCTCTTTGCTGTACAGCAGAAATTAACATTGTAAATCAACTGTACTTCAATAAAAAACTTACTCTGCATCCATAATGTGTCACACTGTTCTAGACAGTAGAGGTAAAGCAGTGACCAAACAGATGAAAACACTTGCCCTCAGGGAGTTCACCTTGTATTAAAGGAGAACAAACACAATGAATAAATAAAATGCATAGTTTGTTACATATTGATCAACACAAAAGACAAAAATGAAGTAGAGAGGGGAACAGGTCGTGTGGGGAAGGAGGTCTGCAACTTCAAATGCAGTGGTAGGAATGGGTGTCATTGACAAAATGACATCTGGCAAGAGCCTGCAAGCAGAAACAAGAGCATAGCTTGTATGCAGTAAGCACTGCAAGGCAATATGAAGTTCTGTTACAAATTCTGTGAAGGAAAAGTGAATTTCTGAGTAGGTTCACTGGAAAAGATAAATGTTAACATACTATTTTAGTTGCTAATTCCCTATCACAAGCAATGAAGCTTAAAAATCTTACATCAACTATTAAGTAAATTAAAAAAACCGCTGAAACCATTATAACCACCAGTAGTACCAAAGTAGCATTCTTATTAAAAGTATGAAAATAACCATTTCAATATAGAATACAGAAAGATAACAAAAATTATTCTGTTGTTCAAAGTAAATTATTATAAAATTTCAACTTGGGTCACAGAAGCCTATCAAAAAAATAAGTATGGGAAAAGCATAAATGGAAAAAAGAAATATTCACAGGTACAAGACCTAAAACTCATTGTAAGTACTCCCCATAAGTTATCTGACCCAATCCAGGGCTAACACTCTAAAGAAACATGAAAACAAACAGACAATCACTCAGAGACCAGATGACAGAAAGAGGAAAGGAATCGTTTCAAAGATGTGTTACAGAAAGTTCAAGTACAAAATTTTCAAATTAATATTGAGAATGCAAAAGGAAAAAAGACCCAGCAAGTCTAACTAGCAATGAAATAAATAAGCAAAGACAAAAAGAGAAGTACATCTAAACACACAAAGACTGACCAAAAGAGAATAAGGAAACTCCTAAACCAAAAGGTCACAGAGGTGTCCTATCCAACATTAGCTCATGGGATGATGATAGGTGTTTATTCGGGGGGGGGGGGGCGGGGGAATAGGTCAAAGTTAATCTATTAGATTCTTTATGCAGTACATCTCAGAATCTTTCAAAATGCCACTGTGAATTATGAATCACTAACCTACTTTGGGGGTAGGGTATGGGGGGCACAGAGTAAGTACGCATGAGAATGTAGTCTTTCCCATGCCAGCTCACCACGGAACCCTTTATTTTGGCCAAAAACAAAAGTCTGTGAGAAAAATGTTGTCCTAAAGGATGGTAAGACAGATGAAATTCATAAATCGCTTTGTAGAGTTAAAGGAATGCTAAAAAAAAAATTTAAGGACTATCTGGTTGTTGTTTTTTTCTTTTAGTATTGGTAGAAAGCCAGCCAAGAATCAGTTGGACCTACAAACATGAGTACATGGATGAATAAAAGATAGAAAAGAGAATAAATCAAAATTCTGATATATTTTACTGAAGAGGATATTTGGATACAAATGTTGTTATGAAGCAGTCCAACTATGCTAAAGTAAAGAAAGAAAAATGCAAGGGTTGTACTCGTCCTAACTGACAAAAGTGAAATAAATCACCAGGATGGAATGGTATCCAACCAGAGCTCTGGATGCTCTTGAGGACGACTATGAATTTGTAGGCAAAGTTAGATAGAATCATCCAAATAGCCCCAAATTTGGCTCCTACAAAGGCTCCGGAGAAGACCCAATAAAATAAGATTCATTGTGGATTTGTTGGAAGTATAGGGTAGGTTGATGGAATTTTTAATTAAGAATAGACTCAGACACTGAAGTAAAAATAACCTAATGGAAGAAACACCGTAAAGTGATAGAATCTATAGATATCTGTATTAATTCTATATCTATAGGTAGATTCTGTATCTATAAAGAGAAATAGATATAAAACACCTGAAATTTTTTGAAGTGGTAAATAAACTGAGGCAGGAAATAATGTTTATTTAGACTTTCGACACATCTTAGACAACATTCTTCAACAAAGGCTTAAAATATTAAATCACTATCAAAAGAAATATTCTGCCCCAGATAGGAAAGTGGCTTGGTGGCAGAAAACAAAAGGAAGAAATAAGCAAAATTTCAAATACAGTTTATCTCGGGATATTAGTGAAAACTAGTCTCATTTGTATAATATTGAAAAATGGAGCACACGGCAAATGTTCAGGTTTAGAAATGAGCAGTGAAACGCCAAGCGCCAGAGATAACCGATGGAGAGTTATTTATTTATTTAGTACAGTCCTGGCAATGACAAGGGTCATAGCCAGTATGATCCACGACATTCAAGGAAGCTCTCCACGTGCCAAACACCACCTGAGTCACTGTATGTGCATCACTTTGTTTAGTCTTCACAACTTCCTACAGAAGTAATTGCCATTTTATTCCATGAGTTTACAAGCTAGACAGTAAAGGCTCAGAGAGGAAAGTAACTTCCCCAAAGATCACTAAGGTAAGTAGGTGGCAGTAATAGTAGCTACTAAGTGATAGAGCTAAAATTTGAAACCTGGCAACTGACCCCAGAATCCTTACCTACTTTGGGGGTAGGGTATGGGGGGCACAGAGTAAGGATGCATAAGAATGTAGTCTTTCCCATGCCAGCTGACCACGGAACCCTTTATTTTGGCCAAAAACAAAGCACTGCGAGAAAAATGCTGTCCTAAAGGGTGGTAAGTCAGATGAAATTCATAAATCACTTTGAAAGGTTAAAGGAATGCTAAAAAAAAAAAAAAAAAATTAACTACTGCACCAATGGTTCTCAAACTTGAGCATGCATCAGAATCACCTGGAAGGTGTGTCAAAGACAGACTGCTGGGCCCCATCCCCTCGAGTTTCTGACTAAGCAGATTTTGTGGGTTCCGAATTTCTATTTCTAACAAACTGATGTTTCTGCTCAAGGGCCCACACTTGGAGAAATATGGTCCTAAGCCACAGGTGGTGAAACAAAGAAAGCAAGAGATCACGATAAGAATGGTCTCGGGAAAAGGAGAAAACCTAGGTGAAGAAAGCTGGCGTGGAATTAAGGAAAGGAGGGATGAATCATCCAGTAAATGGGGTCAAGCTAAAATCACATGGAAGTTTTCCTGGGCCTTTTGCTCCCTGGGTGGGCAAAGAGTCTTCCTGGGACCTCAAACAGCCTAAAACTATTCAACCCAGCTTCGGGCACAGTATAAATTTAATGGCAAAAGGACGTCCCCACGTTCAGGATCTCTGTACTCTGGCTACCACCACAAACCTTACCCACTGACAATGCCTAGAACTCCTTTAACAGGAAACAAAACGTTTTACTTTGTAGCAAGAAATAGAAGCTTGAGAAGGAAATAAGTCCTAAAAAGTGAATATATATCGCTGTCTACAGATCTCATTCAAAATGTAAATGACTGCTTATAGATTAACCATAGGTCTAATATAACATGGCATGTCTAATATTCTTAAAATTACAAAAATTCAGTGTTATTACTTTGGAGAGGAAGCATGATGCTACATGAAAGGCATCAAATTTGGTGTTAGAAATCCTATATTTGGGGATAAATGACTTCTGACAAGTCTTTTTTTGTTTCTTTGTTTATATTTTATTTTTGGCTGCGTTGGGTCATCGTTGCTGCACGTGGGCTTTCTCTAGTTGCGGCGGGCGGGGGCTACTCCTCGTTGCGGTGCACGGGCTTCTCATTGCAGTGGCTTCTCTTGTTGCAGAGCACAGGCTCTAGGCACGTGGGCTCAGTAGTTGTGGCTCGCGGGCTCTAGAGCGCAGGCTCAGTAGTTGTGGCGCATGGGCTCAGTGGCTCCGTGGCATGTGGGATCTTCCCGGACCAGGGCTCGAACCCGTGTCTCCTGCATTGGCAGGCGATTCCTAACCACTATACCACCAGGGAAGTCCAGACATTTTCTTCATACGTAGAAAAGGAGCAGTAGGGACTTCCCTGGTGGCACAGTGGTTAGGAATCGCCTGCCAATGCAGGAGACATGGGTTCGAGCCCTGGTCCGGGAAGATCCCACATGCCACGGAGCCACTGAGCCCATGCGCCACAACTACTGAGCCTGTGTGCCACAACTACGGAAGCCCACGCGCCTAGAGCCCGTGCTCCGCAACAAGAGAAGCCAGCGCAATGAGAAGCCCGCGCACCACAAGAAGAGTAGCCCCCAGCCGCCTCAACTAGAGAAAGCCCACGCGCAGCAACGACCCAACGCAGCCAAAAATAAATAAATATAAAATTAATTTATTTTTTAAAAAAAGGAGCAGTAATTCCCCACAGAGATGTGAGGATCAAAAGGGATCATATTTGTGAAAGCATTTGGTCAATTATAACTCACTTTTTCAATTATAAGGTGTTAGGACTACTTCGGGGAGTAACACGTTTTATACAAGCTGTTACTAGATGTGCACTGTATTCAAGTTCAGGGTGCATATTAACGTCCAGTGTCATTTATACACAAGAGATGCCTTCTAGGCTCAAGAGACAAAAGTTACAAGTGATAATCAGGCATTCATGACGCTGGGATTTGATAACGTTTCTCCCAGTCTAAACGCAGGGGGAAAAATCCAGAACTGAAAGTGGACACAAACTACTTAGTATTTTAGGAAAGCAGGAGAGACACAACAGGATTGGGGAGAAGTATCAAGTCTATCAGAAGCTCTCAGGGACGCCTGGTGTCTACCTACAGAGGCTGCAACCAGCATACTCTTAGGACAAAACCCTAAGGCAGTGGGTGGTTTTTTGTTTGGTTTTTTTGTTGCCTGAGAGTGAGCTACTGTCCCGCTATCTCACTCTAAAACCTATAAAAAGAGAAGGGCTGTGTTCCTCCAGCTGTGGCACCTCAGGGTAGGGTCCTCTACCTAAGGCTCTGAAAAAGTAAGGAGGGCACAGTGCTACCTCATAGTACAAAAAGGTACATGAAAGACCTATGTTCTCCTTCCTCTGCTGCTGGCAGGCACTAAGATGAGGAAGAGATGCTAAGAAGGCCATGGCATGGTGATGGAGGAGTCCAGTCTGGCTGCGGCACCTTCACGACCTTAGGAAAACTGTCGGCAAGCTTTCATTAGAGTAGGTTCAGGCCACAACGTGAATATTCATCTTTCATCTGTTTAAACAAGGCACTAAATAGTAGGTGTCACTGGTCACTTCCTATTGAACAAAGCCTACAAGATTTTAGGTAAGCATCAAGACACTGATGTTGGGTCAGGCGAAGATTTCCTAGCTATGACACCAAAAAGTATATTGATAAAAGAAAAAAATAAGCTGGGCTTCATTCAGATAAAAAATAATGCATTTCAAAAGACACCATTAAAAAAGTAAAGACGTGCCATGAACTAGGAAAAAATATTTGAAAATCATATATCCAATAAAGGACTTGTATCCAATAATAACAAGTGTTGGCAAGGATATGGAGAAACTGGAACCCTCATGCATTGCTGGTGGAATTGTCAAATTCGAAACTGCTACTTTGAAACACTGATTCATCATATGACCCAGGTAATTACCCCTAGGTAACCACCCAAGTGAAATTAAAACTACATGCACACATCAGCCAGAGCGGCGAAAACGCGGAAACAAACCAAATGTCCATTAATTGGTGGATGGATAAATAAAATGTAGTATATATCCATACTATAGAATATTCTTTGGCAATATGATACATGCTACTGCATAACCTCAAAAACATTACGCTAGATAAAAGAAGCTAGACACAAGAGACCACATACTGTATGATCCCATTTATATGAAATGTCTACAAAAGGCAAATCTATAGAGGTAAGAAGTAAATTATCGGTTGAATGGGTCTGGGGGTGGGAATGAGAGTGATTCCAAATAGGCACAAGGTTTCTTTTGGAGGGTGATGGAAATGTTCAAAAATTAGATTACATGATAGGTGCATACAACTCTATAAATTCACAGATTTTACTAAAAACCACTGAATTGCATATACTTCAAAAGAGTCAATTGTATGGCATGTGAATTATACATCAATAAAACTGTTTAAACAATAAAGAAATTTAAAAGAGAAGTCAGGGACAGCCCTGACCCCAAACCTCACTATGAAATGTTAACATATTTACACAGAAATCTGCCACTTATCCTGATGTCGCCCTTCCAGAAACTTGACTCTTAGGATGACAAAGAACACGAACACAGAGTAAGAGACCTCCAAACAGGGTCTAAGATAGCCGTGGCTCATTTATGCACTTTAGACTACAGGAGAAAATGGAAGTCCTCCCCTCGCCCCTACCCAGCCTGAGATGAAAACTTAATGACTCATAGGTACAAATGCAGGGCACCTAATTTTAAGCTCGATTATCTGGTTTTCCTCAGCAGCTACATTAACTAAGTGACAGTTAATACTGAGGATGGGATCAGAAGCAAACTCTCAAAGCACAGGCCTCTGGGTCTGGTCAGCCCCTTACAACTTCACACCACTGAGGGCAGGGCAGCAACGGTACCCTGGTGGCCAAAAATGGTTATGACATCTGTTATCTGAGGCTGGAAAGAGAATCAGTTTCTCAAAATGAGGTCATCAAAATGGCCATGGGTATGCACCCATTTATGATACAGGTTCTCTTGCCTCACTCAAACCAACTGAATCAGAACCTCCAACAATGATACCTAAGAATCTGCATTTTTAACAAGCCCCTTGATTATTCTTATGTTTTAAATTTTATTGTGCACAAGAGCCCTGTACTTAGAGAATATTAGCGATGGAAGGAACCTTGATGATCATCTAACCCAAAGTTCACATACTGTAGATGAAAACACTGGGGACCAACGATGTAACATGATTTTCAAAGATCAAATAGTTCTTTAAACTCTTTAAAAAAAAAAACAAAACTATGTCTCTAGTCCTAAAAATTGTCAAGAATACTACTGACAAAAGAGAATATAAAATGTACCTTGGAAATATTTTCTTCAAAGATTGATGAAGATAACATGCTTAATCATTTAAAGGGATATGTTTCTGCTCTCAGGAAAATTCATCCAGAGCACCTCATTACCTGAAGCTGCCAACGAAATGAGTCATCATAACAGTTAAATTATTTTTTCCTTGTTGGTATGTTCAGTTTAATTATTGCCTTTTTTCCCCAAACCTACCTCCCTTGAGAAAATGCATAGGTTATTTGACCCAAAACACCAACATTCTTACAGATCACAAGCATTAAGTCATCATTTCCTCTGAAGCCACAGCTCCAGGGCTGCAAGTCATATTTTTATATTAATGCAGCCTGAATTCTCCTGTGCGTGGCTCCTAAATCATGAGCTAGCAAGAGGGAGGAGATATGGGGATATATGTATATGTATAGCTGATTCACTTTGTTATAAAGCAGAAACTAACACCATTGTAAAGCAATTATACTCCAATAAAGATGTTAAAAAAAAAAAAAAGATTACATTCTATTGGAGGAAAACAGTCAATAAACAAATATACAAATTGATTAAAAAAAAAAAAAAAAGTGGGTCTGTTTCCAGGGGCCTATTTAGCCAGTGGGTTCATCACCCGAAACCTCAGGCTCCCTTTCATTATTCCTGCTTGATCCTGCCTTTTGATAATTTCCAGTAAAGCACTGTTGTCTTATTTTCTGCTTTAGACAAGCTTAAGGGAGTGTTTCTTAAGTCACTTGACCAAAATATATTTTGGAGCATGGAAAGAACATTGTTTTTGGGGGGGGGGTTTTGTTTTCACAAAAGAATTACTTGGATTCAAAATCTTGTTCACTGACTTGTTAATCGTGATGTAGTGACATGACAAATTTCTCAGCCTGTTAGAGGCTTTAATTTCTTTTTCACAAAATGTAAAGAATAACACCTACCTTGCAAGGTTTTTGCAAAGATTCTAAAAAACACGTAGTACGTAAAATAGATAATATATGCAACACGAACAGTGTCTATTGTATATATATAATTGTCAATGAAAAAGTGTTGCCTGCCATATCAGTAAACAAAGGATGTTGCAGCCATCAAGCCATCACATTATAGCCGCCCCAAGAGTGAACCCTGAGGAAACTCAGGATGGAAACAGGATGCCCACCATCTAGCAGTCAACTGCCACAGCCTCCCCTGATGGTGCACCCCGAGGGAACTCAGGATGAGAAAGCACAGGATACTGGCCCACATAGCTGAGGTGCATATCAAAGGAAGGATTTCAGTGAGCCCAGACTTTTGAATCTTCCCATACACAGAAAAACACTAAAAATTCATTAACTCGAGATGTCTGGTTTTCTTTAATTAACAGGAATCTTTCGATGTTCCGATTACCTGGTCTTTGTTGCAAAAACTCCTATAGTTGATGGCTCCTCCCTCTCCTTTTTGGATCAGTCCCTCAGAGAGAGCTGAGAGGCTGTGTCCCAGGCTTAAGTCCTCAGTTTTGCCCACCCAATAAAACATATTTCTCAACTTTGAGGTTGTGCATTTTTTTCAGTCAACATCATATATATGTTAAATATACATATATAGAATATATATACACAAATATACATATATATTAGTGTAGGGGGTAAAAACATGGACTTTTCCTTGTTATTTAACCACTCTGAACCTCAGTTTCCATTTCAGCAAAATAGACATATTAACAGGTCCTAAATCACAGTGTTGTCAGAAGGGCTAAACACACATAAAGCATGTACCCACTGTCTGGCAAACAGTAGGAGCTCAACAAATGTTGTCCAATGGCAAGGCAGCCCTCAAGAGACCAGCGGTCAGTACGTGGTGGGTATTATGATTATTGTTCATTTCTTTCAGGGGCAATCTGGAAGCTCAGAGGCAGAGGTTTGGAGGAATTTTAGGGGTCCACACAATACACCCAGGGGGGAACAACACAGATCCCCTGAGTGGGGTTCAGGGAGCACCTCAGCAGCCCTGGCCCTTCCTGCTCTCTCAGTTGGGAAGGTCTCAATGCTGGACTTTGTATTTTCAAAAGATGGCCCGGGCCTTCTTCAGAGAAGAGGAGGTGACAGACAGCATGATGATGGCTGATGAAGGTGTGGGATGATGAGCGGAGAGTCAGCTTGTACCAGAAACATCAACACTCAACCAACGCCTGGCTCTACTTCCTCACCTGTTGATTGATGGCTAGGCTTTATCTAGTTTCAGGACGAGAGTAAAACACAAGGATTCGAAATAGAGTCACAGGTGTAGAAAACAAACTTATGGTTACCAGGGGGGGAAAGTGGGGAGGGGAGAGGGATAAATTGGGAGATTGGGATTGACATATACACAACACTACCTATAAACTAGATTACTAATCAGGACCTACTGTATAGCACAGGGAACTCTACTCAGTACTCTGTAATGACCTGTATGGGAAAAGAGTCTAAAAAAGAGTGGATTATATGTATATGTATAACTGCTTCACTTTGCTGTACACCCGGAACTAACACAACATTGTAAATCAACTATACTCCAATAAAAATTTTAAAAAACACACGCAAGGATTCTCCAAAGATCTTATGTTTGGACCTGATTCCTAGATCTTCTTCTGGGAATTGGGGGTGGGAGGAGAGAGAGTAAAGGAAACAGTGGGGTGGGGCGGGGGGATGTGCATAGGGAAATGAGCGCTTCATGGTGGAAGCACTGAAGCACCACAAAAGGAGTTCCATCGATCCTGGAGAAATCCCCTCAAGTCCCCTCCAGGAAAACTTCAAAACTCAGGACTGTCGATTCAACTCACCTGAAAAAAAAACAGAGCAGATGGACGTCAGGACCCCGTTGGGATCCTGCAGCTCCATGGCTGCGGCCCCAGCAGTTTTGAGGGCAAACAGCTTACTCCAGAGTATTGATCCAGCCACAGCAAGGTGCAATCTGCTTAAAAAAAAAAAAGTCTGTTTGAGAAATAGACCCACAGACACAGAAAACAAAATTTCCGTTACCGAAGGGGAAAGGGTGAGGGGAGGGATAAATTAGGAGTGTGGGATTAACAGAGACACACAGATATATGATATACGTAAAATAGATGAACAACAGGGTCCTACTGTAGAGCACAGTATTACTGTGTTCAATATTACTCAGTATCTTGCAATAAACGATAATGAAAAAGAATCTGGAAAAGAATATATAGATGTATGTATGTATACGTATGTATGTGTGTATGCATAACTGAATCACTTTGCTGTACACCTGAAACCACCAACAATGTAAATCAACCATTCTTCAGTTTAAAAAAATAATTTAAAAATAATTTTAAAGTCTGTGTATGTACAGCAACCCTACCCCGTCAAGCCGGGAAGACGAACAGCAGTTACGTGTAGACAGAGGCAACCCACCACATTGTCCCCAGCATGCAACTCCAGACATGGTCAGAAGCCTTTTACTGCCTGAGAGTTTTAGCACATGAGGGGGAAGCTTTTCAACTCAACCAGCATTCAGTGGTCCTGATGCTCAATCACAGGGATCAGCTGGGAAGTTACTAAAGCCATTACCAGGGGCTGGAGTCGCCAGCTGAGTTTGAAATGTCAGTGCCTTTCCCCTGACACCACCTCCCCTCTTCCCACTGTCCCTCCCAATCAGAGGTCCTGATAATTTGGTAACCTTTCACAACAGCAGGCAGTCATCCTTCAGTCTTGGGATCGGGGACTTTGAAATACCCAAGGAGTCAATTACAGCTTGGCTCTGTCCCTGGGAAAAGAAAGCAGCATCCGAGAGGTGGAAGGAATTGGGGTCCTGGGCAACGCGGGAAGGTGAGTTCCGAGGCGCCTTCTCCCAGATGCCGCCTGCATCCCACCAAAGCTTCCGAGGAGACCACAGCCTGTAGGGGTAGAAAGAAGAGCCTGGGAAGACCCAGCTCAAGGTTGCTATAAGCAAAAGAGAATATGAAGGGAGAATTGTCTCGAATTAGAGGAGGATTGCAGGAATGTAACCCTTTGTATTCTAAAGATCTGACAGTGAATTGGTAGGTAGGTAGGACCTTGGCTAGTTGTTAATCAATACTCATTGGCCCTTTCTCTTTGCTGCATCCAGATTCCCTTCGACAGCCCCCTTGCCTCTGGGTGGGGCCCTGGGACGAGCCCTGACCAGTGGACCATGCGCAGAAGCGGCTCTGTCCTCTCTGGGCAGAAGAGGCCAAGAGCGTGCGTGCCTTCTCCAAGCTCCCTTCTTCCAGCGCGGGGCTCTGAGGACCTGAGGAAGGTGACGCCACAATGTTGAAGGACCCTGAGTCCCTCACATCTGCAAAGAACAGAGTCTCCCACTCCAACCCTAGCCAGTAAATCGAGCAAGAAAGAAAACTTGAACCTGTATGGACGAAGAATGTCGCCTGCCCTATCAGTCAACAGAGTGTTGCAGCCATCAAGCCATCATCAGCCATGGCAGCCATCCCCGATGGTGCACCTGGAGGGGATTCAGGATGGAGAAAAGCAGGATGCTGGCTCTAGATAGTTCAAATGCACATCAAAGGAAGGATTCCAATGAGCCCAGACTCCTGCCTCTTCCCATACATAGAAAAATGCTAAATTCGTTAACTTGAGATGTCTGGTTTTTCTTTAATTAACAGTAATCTTTTGATGTTCCGACTACCTGGTTGTTTTGGGGTTTAATGTTTTGTTTTGTTTTGTTTTTGCAAAACTCCTATATGTCCTGGTTCCTCCCTCCCCTCTTCAGTGCAATCTCTCAGAGCGATCTGACACTGCCTCCCGGGCTTAAGTCCTCAGCAAGTCCACCAAAAAAAAGATGATTCTCAACTTTTAGTTGTGCATTTTTTTCAGTCAACACCTGCTAAGCCACTGAGGTTTTAGGTTGTTTGTTAGTACAGCTACCATCAGTTATCCTGACTGACAAAATGACATAATCAGAATTACAAACAAAAATATCCATCATATATACATATATATATATATATTTATAAACAACAAAATAACTGAATTAACTGTCCAAAAAAGGGAGCTGGTTAAATAAAGGATGGTACACGATACAGCCGTTAAGACACGTCTTTAAAATGATGCTAATGACATAGGGATACGATAAAAAGTGAACTTATTGTTTTTTCTACTGCAGAGTAGTAACCAAAAAGTAATTGTAAAATAATTTAAGTACTTTGCTTAGAGTCTTTGAAGGGGATTTATGGATCACAGATTTTTTTTTTAAAATTCTCCCTTTCCCGTCTTACCACAGCACTTGCTCCCACACTTCCTTCTTCAAATATTCTTGCACAAAATCCCCGCCACTAGCCTACTTACCTCTAGCCTCCCCTTCCTTTTTTCCCCAATACTGTACCCCCAAAACTAAAGGACAGTCCACCATGCAGAAAAGGAAGAATAGGTGGAAGGAGGGTAAGACTGCTAACAGTCATACATCAACAATGCTCACCCAGAACCTCTGGCAAAAGGAACTTCATTTTCCTACATCTTTCCAGAATCAGAATCTTGCTCACCTCTGGCCCAGGCTCAAAGGGAGCTCTTGTCGTCAGAGAAAAATTAAGGAGTTCTCCACTGCCTGTGAAAGTAACAGAGGATGCTTTCTGATACATTGCAGGCACGGAGAGAGAGCATGTTTAGCTTAGTCAAGGCCTCTTCTATGACATGGAAAGAAAAGAGGTCAAAGTTACATTAAAATGAAGAATCAAAGAGTTCTTTGATTTTTGAAAGAAATCATTAATTGCATGACTTTTGATCAGACTGCATGTCTTATCAAATCTGGAGCTCATCCTTGCACGTGGATGAATAATACAAGAGTCCCCACAAGATCCCTCTTCCTCTGCAGCCCCATGTTTTTCTCCCTTTGGCTGGTGACAGTGGTTTTTGTCCTCTACGTGAGTTGGATGGGTTGGGAATGTGTCACTTTGAAAAGAAGATGCCCTAACACCTGTCCATAAAAAAGGCAGAGTTCTGGTTACCTCAGCCCTCCCATCCATTCTGGGCACCCACTCAGGGCTCCAAAATGATCTTGTTGGCTGGACCTTCACAGTAGATAGGTGTGAATTAAATGACGAAGCTCTGGGCTGCGTCAGACAGAGGGGGCAAATCATAGTGTCTGATAGGACATGTATTTTGCCTGTTTTTAAATTTCTACACAATGGGGGATCCTTTTCTAGGCTGACCCATCTGGAAGTTGCTTTCCCCCCCGCCCCCCCAGGTATCAAATTCAGCCTCAACAGAACATAGGCCCTCAGAGATGCCACAAACACAGAGACCCCAGAATGAGAAAAAGGAGACCGCTGTAAACCTGGATCTCAAGGAGGACAGAAACAGGCATTTTGCAGACAGCATGAAAGGAAAGCACAGAAAATGACTCCACTTAAAACAGAATTTTGAAAAAAACAAAACAAAACAAAACAAAAAAAACCACAGAATTTTGAGCTACAACACCTCCGGGGACTTGAATTCTCTCCAGTTAGTAAATACATAGTTTGCACCATCTTACCACAGAATAATCTGAGATAAGATGAGAGACAGGGTACTAAAGATCGACAAAACCTAGATTTTGAGTGAGGAGTACTCTGAAATGGGCAAGAATAGAGACATCTGCACTCAATACAAAAAGCTGAGAGTTTTGCCCACCCTTGTGAGGAAGGTATTAAGAACCTCAGTAAAGGGGCTTCCCTGGTGGCGCAGTGGTTGAGAATCTACCTGCCAATGCAGGGGACACGGGTTCGAGCCCTGGTCTGGGAAGATCCCACATGCCGCGGAGCAACTGGGCCCGTGAGCCACAACTACTGAGCCTGAGCGTCTGGAGCCTCTGCTCCGCAACAAGAGACGCCGCGATAGTGAGAGGCCCGCGCACCGCGATCAAGAGTGGCCCCCACTCGCCGCAACTGGAGAAAGCCCTCACACAGAAACGAAGACCCAACACAGCCAAAAATAAACATAATAAATAAATAATAAATAAAAATTTTTTACAAAAAACCAAAAACATAAAATCTGGAAAAAAGTTGAACACCTATATACGCCCTGCAGACTTTACATTTAGTATTTTGAAGAAAAAAAAAAAAAAAGAACCTCAGTAAAAATGACTTAGAGTCTTCAGTTACTCCTTTTCTTAGTAAAAGTGGAGGGAGATAAACAACCTTAGTAATTGTTACGGATAATATCCGGACTATGGGTGTACACTGGCAATCTCAGAAAGTGGGTCTCTCTTGCCCTCCTGGGGCCCCTGGGGCTGTGCCAGCCCACCGGCACGCCCCACGTGGGGTGTCTGCTAGACTAGGGCATGGGTGGGGAGGCCCAGGTGTGAGGGGCCAGGTAGAGTACCTCTGCCTCCCCCCTGCTCTCCTCCACAAAACTGCCCCTCCTCCTGAAGCCTGACCCCCAAGTCACACGTTCCTTATCATGACCTCACTGGGTAGTGATGACCTCACCGGCCTTCTCACAGTTTCCATGGCAGCGTAACTGCCAACGTGCTGCCCTCAGAGAAACTTCCCTGACGGTTCTCCACCAGATACCAATCTCTTTGGTTGTCTGAGAGAGAATGTGTGACTGGATCGTCTATATTAACTCAGACCTGTGCTCTGTTCCATGGGTGGGCAGTGCGGCAGGTACACCGAGACCGCCCGGAGGCATGGTGTCCACACAACCTCACCTGGCTGCCTCATGTTCCTGTGGGGTTTGCCCACTACGTATACCTGAGCGCGTTCCCAGCTGTAAGTAATACCAGTGACCTGGGACACCTTCAGGGACCCACAGTGCTCACTGCTGAGGACAAGTGAAAGGTCATCCCTGGACAAGTGTGCAGGATGGTCCTGATCTTTATAAATGTAGCTTCCCCTTTGGGCTACAGGATGCTTCCATTCAGACCCTTTCCTGATTGGCCTCTTAGCAAAAGACAAGTGCATTTTTGTTGGCAAATGGTAAATGGAGCAGTTTGAGGAAGAGGGCCACTCTTGAAACACACCTTCAAACCCAGGCACCTCTGTGCTGTCATGGAGACATCTATATCGGTGTCCTCAGACACATCCCATCCTGAGCTGCTGAGTACTAGAGGAGAGGGTGGTGCCATATTGATGGGAAGACTGGAAGAACCAAGAGGGCTGTTGAAGTGCTAATGAGACTGGAGGGCTGAGGAGATGGTGTCCCAGGAGGCTGGGTTGATGTGAGCCTAGACTTGGTACCCAGAACGCGGTTCTCAGTCTCCTGATCACTCTGCCTCAGTACTTGGCCTTGTTCTAATCTACATAAAAGTATCAGAGGGCTAGAGTTCAGTGTGGTCAAAACAGGCAGTATAAATGGGGCCCAAGAGGGGTTGCCAAGGTGGGAGGGGTTCTTCACCAATTTATATTAGATTATTTTTTTCCAAAACTTGAAAGACATTTCCATTAAAGCCTCAGAAGTGACAGACTGCAAGAAATGTTTTCTCTGTTGTGGAAGGGAGAGATGGAGAGGCTCATGGTTGCAATGACTTTCGGGTTCTACTGTTTTCCCTGGAAACGGTGAAGAGACTTCCTCATGTGCTGCAGCCGTAGGCTCTAGGAATTGCTTTTGCAGCCAGTGTCCCTTCCCTAGGGACTCATAGAGGTGATGGGCCAAGGCTGTGTTTTGGATGTCAAGTCGATTAAAGGTCTTCAGCCAGAAACTGGGAGAGACATGAGAGAGGGAAATTCTGGCAGGAGACTGTGTACAGCAGAAGTGACTGATCAGTTCTGATTTTCTTTGCAGCAGCAGTTCCTTTGGCCACGCCAGCAAAGGTGGAAGCAGAGAAGCCAGTCCCTAGACATGCTCCCAAGAGAAAGCGCGCTCCGGAAGAGTCAGACGAAGACCTGGGTTGCCCCAGACCCAAAATCCGGCGATTGGAGCATGGTGCCAGGAGGTAGACCCCACAGCATATTGCTGGCTGAGCCCCTCTGAAGAAAGGGCAATGGTTTAACTGCCTAAGGCAGCGAATGCCTCTTCCTGCAGTGACCCACCCCGTCCCCCCACTGCCCACTGCCACAGATCACAACCTGCGTCGTTCTGTTTGAGCCTTCCTCAGCCAGGAGCCTCCTGACACACTAAATGGCCAAAAGCAAGGAGCCTCAGAAACTGAGGTTTGAAATGAGAGTCTGCCCTGAACATACCAGGGCTGAAGCTGGCCTGGAAGAAAACGTGACGTTCCTCTGCTCAATCCTCAGGGGCCCCTTTGTCAGCTGAAGACAGAAAAGTCTGCACTCTGCGAGCCGAGAAGAATGCAGGAGCAGAGACAGGGTGCAGAGAAGCCTTAGCAGTCTACCACATGGATTCCTGCTCTGAGCCATTGTCAGCGGCCACCACCACAAACCAGGGGGGAGCTGGGTTTTTTGAAACTGAAAGCAGCAATCTGTGGCTTCCCAAAGAGCCTCCTGCCTGGGGTCTCAGGAGGCAGGATAGAGAGACCCAGGAAGACCTGCTCCCTGAAGCAAGAACAGGATGGAGAGTCAAGCAGCATGCACCCTGCCCCAAGGTTCACATGCTCCTTTATTCCCAGCCCTTTCTGTCCCCAGGGGGGGTCCCTTACTGCTCAATGTTTTTCTGTAACAGACTTCTAGGGTCGCCAGTGCTCACACTTAGGTCACTACCCCTGTGCTAGGCACTCCTGCTACCCAGGAAAGGTTCCAAAGGTGGAACAGCTCCAGGGGGTGCCAGGGATCAGAGCAAAAACTTGAGAGGCTGGGGATGAAGGAGTTTGGGCACAGTCCCTAAAGCATCTCAGTGGTTGAGCTTCTGTGAGAAGGCACATCCCCTCTGTGTGTGTGTGTGTGTGTGTGTTGGGGGGAGGGGGTCCCCAGAGGAGGCAGCTAGGGGGAGGGCCTGAGGCTGGAAATGGGGAATGGCGTGCGGCCTCTGAGCAAGCACAGGCACTTAGCCCTTGAGGTTTCTGGGAAAGGTAGAGCCACAAGGGCCTCGAGATAAGGCAAGTGTAGCAGCAGAACCCAGGTGCCAGGTCTTTCCTCAGAACCTATACTTCTTCACGAGGCCAGGCCTTCCATGCTGAGGTAGGAGGGATCCTGGCCAGAAGGTCGGCCAGCAGCCCTGGGAGGAAGGTTGCTGCGATGGGGGCTCTGCTGCCATGGAAATGACTTCATTTCCTTCCACTCAAATAGCCTACTGACTGGGTTCCTGCTCTGTTGAGGAAAAGGGTCGTTGACTCTCCCCAGAAGGTGTTCAGTTCACATCCCAAAAGTCCCTCTCTTCAGGCCCTGGGGAGGTGTAGCAGCTCCTGAGGGCGCTCTTTCCTGAGGCTGGCTGACAGAAGTGGGGGGGGGGGGTTCCTGAGAGTTCCCGGGTGCTGGTTGAAGTCCCCAGAGAATGGTCATGCAGGTTGGGGAGTCAAGTAGGTGGAGAGAGAAGGTCGGGGGCAGAGGGCCCCTTCCTGAATCCAGAGCTCACAAGGTTCCCCCCCCCCATTTCCAGAAACTCTCTCTTCCCCCACACCAGCCCACATGGCCCCGTACCGGGAGACCGGGAGCCCAGAGCACCTGTGGCCGCAGAGACACTGGCACGCAGCCCTCGGAGTGGGCGGGGCCGGCTGCAGGCAGATGGGGACGCGGTGTGCTCCCGGGAGACCTCGGGCTGAAGGTGGCCCTCTGAGAGAAGCGGCCCAGCTTGGCCAGGAAGGTTAGAGGCGGGGGAGAGCAGCCTAGGGCGCCCCCTCGGAGCAGTGGGAGTGGGAAGAGGCGCAGGGGCGGAGGCAAGCCGCGACGGGAGGCGAGTGGGCTCTCAGCAGAGGCCAGCTTAGCCCGCGGGAGCTGCCTCTGAGCAGGGGGCGGGAGGGCAGTGCCGCCCCGGGGCTGCCGGGCTTCACGGATTGCGGCTCTCCGCACACGGCTCGCAGGGCCCTGTGACTCTGTATCCCCTCCCTCACCCCGCCCCCCTCGCGAGGCCGCGCCGCTGGGTGGCCTGTGTGGACGGGCACAACCCCATCGCCCGCCCCTCTCACACCCGCCTCTGCCCACCTGCCTGGCCCTGCGCAGCTTGCGGCCCGGGGGCCTCGAAGGTCCCCGCGCTCTCAGCCAGCGGCCTCTGCTGTGTCTGCTGCTGCTGCTGCTGTGTCTGCTGCTGCGGCCGGGAACCCGCGTCCAGACCACGCCGGGCACCTCCAGCACCCCGAGTCCGCGGGAGCGCACGCGGGCCCTGAGGCGGGACTTCCCGCTTGTGGACGGGGGGCTGCAGTGTGTGCGGGCTGGTGGGGGCCGGTGGGGGCCTAGCCTGGCCCTGGGCAGGGGAGGAGGTCCGGAGCATGCACAGCTAGTGGGGAGGCTCCCTCACACCACCCCTGGACGTCCTCTCCATCATCTGTGGATGCCCTTCCCCTTCTCTGTCATCCCCTCCCTGGTGGGAACCCCTCAGCCCAGGCCTCAGCTGCTCCTAGTATAGTCTGTGTGACAGTGTGAGGTGGGGGACCCCCCGGCTGGCCCAGGCCAGGCAATGTGTCCTGCCTGATCCCAAGACCTAAGGAGCCCACCCATTTGCCTTGACCTCCCTCCAGCCACAACGACATGCCCCTGGTCCTGAGGCAGTTTTACCACAATGGGCTCCAGGATGTTAATCTGTGCAATTTCAGCCATGGCCAGACCAGCTTGGACAGGCTGAAAGACGGTCTCGTGGGTGCCCAGGTACCAAAGGGACACACAAGGTGCCACCACGGCTGCTGGGGAATGTGGGGCAGTTTGGGGGCCTCAGAGACCACAGGTGAGTCGCACTGGAACTAAGTTACCATAGTGGCCTAGAAAGTGCCATGCCATGGATGCTGGGGGCTACAGGGGTCACAGTGAGCCAACCTGACGGGCATCCAAGTACCACAGAAAAAGCAACGCATTCCATGTGACTTCTGGGCACAGTGAGTGCTGTGCCAGCTGAGGAGGCTATGAGAAGCCCAAGGAGTTCCAAAGCCCAAACCAAGCCCTGGCCTTCCCTCAGTTCTGGTCAGCCTACGTCCCATGCCAGACCCACAAACGGGATGCTGTGCGCCTCACCCTGGAGCAAATTGACCTCATCCGCCTCATGTGTGCCTCCTATTCTGAGCTGGAGCTTGTGACCTCACTTAAAGGTAGACGGGGGACTTGCCTGGTAGTCCAGAGGTTAAGACTCTACGCTTCCACTGCAGGGGGCTCGGGTTTGATCCCCGGTGGGGGAACTAAGAGCCCTCATGCTGTGCGGCACGACCAAAAAAAAAAAGGTAAACAGACTGGTGGTGGTAGGTGTTAGGGACTTCAGTAAGCTACCCCTGCCTCTGAAAATGATCATCTGACCTACCTGCCCCCAGCTCGCAACAATACCCGGAAGTTGGCTTGCCTCATTGGTGTGGAGGGCGGCCACTCACTGGACAGTAGCCTCTCCATTCTGCGTACCTTCTATGCGCTGGGTGTGCGCTACGTGACACTCGCCCACACCTGCAACACGCCCTGGTGAGCGCAGTGCAGATGGTAAGGGCCCAGTGAGGCAGGGATCTGCCCAAGATCACGCTGGGGCCCAAAGCAAGTTTACCCCTGGGATCCGGCCCTGAACCTGGGGTGGGGAGGGGAATGGAGGTTCGCAGAACAAGACTGAATCCCCAGAAGGGCCCTCCTACTTCCAGGCACAGCCCAGTCTGGGTCCCTCCTCTTGCACCAGGGAGTTGCAGGTGTAGACGGTTCGACAGAACCTCTATCTAGGCTCTTGTAGCCAAGTCATGGCCACCAGTCAGACTGCCTCCTGGCCATCCTGCAGGGCACAGAGCTCAGCAAAGGGTATCCACCCCTTCTACAGCAATGTCAGTCGGCTGACCGGCTTGGGCGAGGTAAGGACCCGGGTTCCATACCCTGCCCCACATGAATGTACAGACCCGCCTGTTCCCTACAGATAAATGCACACAAGGTAAATGCAGCCCTGATGCCCTCTCCCCATCCTGTCCCTGCAGAAGGTGGTGGCAGAAATGAACCGCCTGGGCATGATGGTGGACTTGTCCCATGTCTCGATGCTGTGGCACGGCGAGCCCTAGAAGTGTCACAGGCACCTGTCATCTTCTCCCACTCAGCTGCCCGGGGTGTGTGCAAGAACACTCGGAATGATCCTGATGATATCCTGCAGCTTCTGGTGAGAGACTGCCCTGGCCCTCAAACCTAAAGCAAGAGGTTCAAACCGGGAGCCCTTGAACCTGAGCCTCTTCTCCCTCAATTTCCTCAAACCCCAGGTTAAATATCTTCTGCCCCCAAAACCCACGGTCCACAGCCCCTGAACTCTTGAGCCCTAGGTGGGGGTCTAGGTGGTAAGATACTCCACCAAACCCGGAAACCCAGGGCCAAGACACCACCCAGACCAGGGCTGCGGCTCCTCCATTCACACAAACCCAGAGAGGAGACGACTCTGACCTCAACACCTTCCTCACAGGGGCCGAGAGAGTGAACAGGCAGGTGGCTGTGCTGGGGGCCAAGCTGACTGTCCACCGGTCCGCCCCTGCAGAAGAAGAACGGTGGCATCGTGACGGTGCCCTTGTCCGTGCGGGTGCTGCAGTGCAACCCGTTAGCCAACGTGCCTACTGTGGCAGGTGAGCCTCACCCTGGGCTCTCTGAAAACTCTGATTTGGAGCTGAAGCTGGGTCCAAACTTGGGGAGGACTTCAGAAGAGCCCCAGTGGTTTGACCCACCTGTTGGCAATAGGTACAGCTCCCAAAAACCCAATAATGGACGGTACACAGCACCTTGGTGCCATGTGGAACTGGAGCCACGGAATCAAAACTGCGGTACTGATGGGTATCAGGGAGGCTGTCAGACACAGAGCCCGGGTGCTGCCCATCTGTGCCTCTGCAGGGGCTCCTAAAGCGCACTGCCCCTACCTCTGGCCAAGGGACTGGACAGCTCCTTAGGTCTCTGGGGTCTTCATCAGTTGTACTCCTGTTCCTCTCTCATCCTCCACACCCGGGGAAAGGAGCCCCCACAGGTTCTCAAGGAGACTGGGAGGCAGGGTGAATCGTGGGTGGGAAATGGCCCAAACAGGGGGCTCTGGGGTCCACTCCAAATCTGAAGTCCAGTCTAGAGCCAGCTGGGATCACTTCAGACCAAACCTCAGGGCCCTCGAGCTGGTACTCTCGGTGCCAGGCCACGAAGGAACTGGACTGTTTGGCCTACAGGCTGCAAAAAGGGGAATCAACAGAGGCCAGTCATCACCCCCACCCCTGCCCTGGAAGCCCCACACTGCTGACTTCCCATTCTTCAGATCACTTCGACCACATCAGGGCAGTCACTGGATGCAAGTTCATCGGGATTGGCGGAGATTGTGACGGGGCTGGCCGGTGAGTGCTTCCCCATGGCTTGTCTCAGGCTGGCTGGGCAGCAGTGCGGCTTTCACAGCCACCGTGCCCACCACACTGTGGTCCTCATGGCCTTGACCATAGCCTCAGGTGTGCTGGCCCAACTGGTATCTCCCCTCTCCCAGGGTCTGCTTCCTGGGCTCTCCTGTCTGTTTGGCCCTACTCTAGGTCATCATATTTGTCTAAAACACCACACAGAGCTCATCTGCCCAGCATCTGTGCCCATCCAGTGCCAGCAGACCCCACGGCCTCTGAGCAGACTCTTAGCAAGGTCTGGGCTGGGCTGACCATCTTCTCTGCCTGCAGCTGGGTCTGTGCATGCAGGGGGGTCAACCCAGTTCTTAAAAAGCTTTTCTTCTCTTTATAAATGGAGGCAAAAATTGCATTCAGTGAAAGGCATAGATCTTAACAGTACAATTCAATGAGTTTTGACGAATAGTCGAGGCGCTTTTGGGGCCTTCCTTTGAAGGATGAAGAGCAGGAGTGAATCATTTACTCTCTCCAAGTCTCCATTTTCCATATCTGACCAGGGCTGGGGTTCAGTGGACCCTGGACACATAGGGCTCTGGTTCTGACTCAGGACCAGGGAACAGGTCTGAGGCCCAATAGCTGGCTGGCTGGCGGCCACACAGGTTCCCACAGGGGCTGGAGGACGTGTCCATATAGCCGGTACTGATAGAGGAGTTGCTGAGGCGTGGCTGGAGTGACGAAGAGCTCTGGGGTGTGCTTCGAGGAAACGTGCGGCGGGTCTTCAGACAGGTGGAACAGGTATGCTGGGCTGGGCAAAAGAGGAGCTCTGAGCAGGTGGTCTGAGCAGGTGTACGTGGGGGTGCTGTGAGAGGTGCTGCCCGCTGAGTGCCGCCTCCAGGTACGGGAGGAGAACGAGGGACAGAGTCCCTTGGAGGATGAGTTCCCAGATGAGCAGCTGGGCAGCTCTTGCCGCTCCGTCCTCCCACGTCTGCATCAGAGAGAGGATCTGGCTCCAGACCAGAAACTAACCAGAGCTGCGGTTCGTGGGAATCCCATTTTGTCACCGAAGTGGGCATTCTCAAAATCTTGCCCCCACATAGGCCCAGGCCTCACAGTTATTGCTGCCTTCCCAGTCCTCATTGTTTGGCTCTGGTGATCCAGTTAATCCTGCCAGATGTCACTTTGGCAGCCACAGATACCCCCCAAAGTTTCCTTGCGTGCGAGCACAAACATTTCCTATGTATTATTCTCTTCTGATAATTCTTTCAATGTATCCCTTCTGGCTTTGTGCAAAGCGATCCTTTGTTTTGTACACGGGGACCACATCTGGGAAAACATCGCCGCACCCTCATAAGTGACAGGCGGAGACCCGAACTGGCCAAGCCATGACAGGAGCTCGCCGCTGCTGAGCTCTACAGATCCCGCCCCTTCCACACAGTTCGCCAATTCCGCGGCGAGCTCATCTTTCTTGATGTTCTTCCCTTAGGAGACGTGTACAATGCAGCAGGATTCTCAACCCGTTCCCCGTGGTCACTTGTGCTAGATGGAGCTTTGCAGTGTTCTGTGCCGGCCGTGGGCCGCTGGTGGAACACTGTGTGACAACTGCCTGCACAGGACTTCAGGGTTAATGAAATGTCTGTCTTCCCAGCCTGACGCTGCTGAAAACCACGCTTCCCAGAGAAGGAGAGAGATCCAGCTGGTCCACACCTGCATACACATTTGTTGACATGTGCAGATGACAGCAGGCTCTAGCAGGACCCACATCAGCCTAAATTCAAGAACTCCGGTGCCAGCCCTTGACAGCAGCTGAAGGGGGGGTTTACAAGGGATGCAACCTCGAACCATACCCTAGGCTGAATCAGAGGTGCTGTTGGAAGAAATAGGCCGTTGTGTCACTTTCCCGAAGAGTTCGGCCACGAGAAAAGTCCCCCAGAGCCCAGCACTGTGGGAGAGGCCTCACCCACAGGGCAGGGCAAGTGTCCCAGGCAGGGTGCCCCGCGCCCGCCACCCCGCCAACGCAGCAGGAAGTTGCCCCCGCTACGCCCCAGACAACGGGAGCTCTCCCTTCCTGAATAATTGAGCTTCTCATCCAAAAGAGGTTCTCTTCCCACCCAAACATTAGAGCTTCTAAATATTTCAGGATCCCTGGGTTGTAGAGGCTCACTCGCCGTGCCCTTTGGATAAATGAAGCCAACGTCAGCTGCTTCTGGGCTGGCCTTGAACAAAACCATCAAGATGGAAAATCTCTGCTCCTGCCCTTCCTCCCGTCACCCCCCGTCAAGCCTTTCCTGCTGCGTGCAATGACCCGGCTCTTTTGTGAGCAGGTGAAGAACACCCACGGTGCGTGCAGTTCTGTGGTCCCTGCAGAGATGAGGTGGGTGCGGGGGACCCTCAACCATGCTGGCCTCTGCTGCCGTCCCCAGGGCCCTTGATACGGGCTTCAGCACAGCACAGCCAGCCTCAGGAGGCCTGTGGGACCACTGGGGCCCCGGTGGCGATCCCCTGGATGTTCCTGGGAACGCTCCCACGGCTCCAAGGCGAGCCCTGCCAGCACCCAACTCCACCAAGCTGGCACTCCTTACCTTCTCCGGATTCCGTTCGCAGCTCCCTCCTCATACGCATTCTCAAAGCTTCCAAGAGGGGTGACCCCACTTCTCTGCTACAACTCCACCCTGAAGGCAGCCCCCGCCTGACAGCACCGCCCGCCCCCCCGGCAGGGCAGCCCTGAGTAGCTGCCCCTCCACGTGGACTGTCCGTTCCCAGGTCCCACGCCAGCCCGCCGAGGGGTGGAGCCTCCAGGAGAGCCACTGTCCGCTCGCACTGCCCCAGCATCACCACCGCCACTTGCCGCCACTCTGCACTTGCCTCCTGTGTGCTTCCCCACCCCGGTCCCCTGCGTGGGTCCCCCGCTGCGCGTACACAAGCCTGTGCAGAGACAGAGCACAGCCACCAAGTCTGAGCCTCGCCGCTGACGTCTGTGCTTGGAGAGGCTGGAGGAAGCTGCTCCCCAGTCGCCTTCACCGCAGGGTCCTGGTACCCAGTCTGCCTCCAGCAGGGAGGTGATGGGACCCCACGGAAGGATGCCCAGAAGCTCTCCCGGCCTGCGGGGTCTGGGGCTGTTCAGCTCTCTAATGCTGGGTCCTTCGGAGATAAAGTCTTCAGTCACCTGCCTGGGCACCCCATCCCCTCTGAAGATACAAACTAAACCTCCTCCAGGGTCTTGGCCTGGAGGGAGGAGCCGCCCAGGGTCAAAGCCCATCCCTCTCTCTTCCCACCTCTAGACCTGTGGGAAGGGCTCAGGCTAAACTCCCGGTGCCTCTTCTCTCAAACCCTCAAATGATAAGAGAAGAGGTATGTCTGTCCACCTTGCAGGGTCCTTACTCCGCCTGCCAGTAGGTGACATGGTCCTGGAGGTGCTTCTTAACTGCCAGTCTCACTGTCTTAGCCTCAGAGTTACACACGCCCAGGAAGGACCCCGGGTACACGGCGTCCCGTTACTCCCAACTCTACTCCTGAGCGTCAGGGTTAGCTGACAGCAGGGGACAACCCATTTCAGGGATTTCTCATTTCCAAGGGCTCTTGAATGCAGAAAGAGCCCTAAGAGTCAAAGGAATTTGGCTCCAGTGGTGAAGTTACAAGTCATCTGGCAAACACTTACAGCTGGAGGGCCAACTAAGCACCCCCTTAAATCTCACCACACAAGACTCTGCTGATCCGGGCTGGCCGGTGTGGTTCTCCTAAGGTTGCTTGTGATATCGATCATCTTGCTGTACCTCCCAGTTAAAGATACAGCCTTAGGAAGATGGCTGGACCCAGACCATCAGGCAATCATATTTACCCATTGACCTACCCTCTTCCTCCCTCCTTCCTCCCTCACTTTGGAAGCTTTAGCGAAACATATTTCACTTCCCACTTTAAAATGAAATCATTAGCCTCTAAATAATGCACCTTGCATGGATGGGAGGGCAGGCAGTCTGCACACACACCTGTGCTGGTCGCTCTGCCCAGTGAAAGGGAGGAGCAGAGTATTCCCCAAGGGGCTTTCTCGGAGCTTCGGAGGCTGAAATTTGAGGGTTGACGGGGTGTACACGTCAGGAAGTGAAAGAGAGAGACTCCAGCTGCGGGGGAGGAGGGGAGAGACTCTCAGTGGTCTTCCTAGGTAGTGAGCTGTCGGAGCGAGTGGCATTCCTCCCCACCTCGCCCATGAAACTGTAAACACAGCACATGTCTCTGTGTCCTTTTCCTAACAATGAATTATTTTTTAAAATATTTTAACTCTGTGTGTTGTTGTACAGGAGGGTCACTGAGGGATATATTTGAGACTAGGACCCCTAACTCCATGAATAGCAAAGTTAATATCTGATGCAGCCAGGACGTTGCAAAGCCTCTTGGGACCCCAGGCACCCAGGATCGCTGTGCACGGAAGAGCCAGCTGCCCATTCGCTGCTCATCCCCCTGCAGGCTCCCCTGTCACTTGCTTACCTGGCCTCCTGTCTGTATGTTCCCTGTTGCAGCTCACGGTGCTTGACTAACTGAGCCCGAAGCATTCAGAGCCTCTTCTGCTGGGTGCTCAGAGCACTGATCCCAAGAGCTGCACCACCAAAACAGGATTCTCAGGGTCGACAAAATGGGAAATCTTGCAGTTTATCCTCTTTCTAAGGATCCACTGTACTTTTTGTTAGTAAAGCCTCTTAGGTAACCTTTAAGAAAGACACCTGGGTTTTTTTCCAAACTCACTCAACTTTTCCCATAATGAAATTTTTATTAATATCCTGCAGACTTGTGCTTCACAAAAACACTCAGGAAGTCTTTTCCAGAAGCGTATAGGTCGTGTCTGCAACAGTAGTTCTCGTGCAAATGCAGCAGTGAACTTTGCATGACTGTTTCAAGGATGTTTAATGAAAGCCAAGGGCATGATTCCTAAAATGCAATTCAGTGAAGATAATTATAAATAAACTAATACGGTTCAAGTAATTGGCCTTCTGGTAGACCAGTGAGAGGCATCTGCCTCAGAATGCCTACAGGGGTGGATGGGGCGGGGGACCTTGGATGGTCACTCCTAGAGGGCACTCCTCTCCCAGACTTTGTAAGTACTAAACAGCCCACTATTCGAGGTTAGACTCTCAGAGGGAAATCAAAAGCACTGTTATCTTGCTTTAATAACTGAGGATAGGATCTATATGCTTTGGAGAGGAGAAAAGCAAATGGCAGAGATGCCATCCAAGTAGGAAACTTGGTGAGCTAATCAGTATTCTCCCCTGAATGGAAGTCTCTATCCTCCTCCAGGACTGAGGCAGGGACGGACTTGCCTGAGGTCATATAGTGAGTTGGTAAGAGGAGAAAGTCACATCCAGTTCCCTGACTCTGTTCAGTGATTACTCACCCTACCAACAACCCAAAGACCTCAGCTCTTCTTGACTATCTTGAACTGAGTTGTGGGCTTGTAAGGTGCCCAGAAGTTTTGTATGGTTTTGTGTTATTTCTAGTAAGTAGCTGGAAGTCTGAGACCACGGTTGATGCACAACCAGAGGAAAGGGAAGGAAAAGAGGAAAAAGTAGATGAAGTGCGTCCTCCTGAACTCTTGCTATTTTGGTTTCAAACTTCACTTCTCCGTACTCTAACCATGAAAATACCGATGGTCATGGTGATGGCAGTGGCTGTGATTTACTGAGCACCCACTCTGTACTATGTCCCGTCTTAAGCAGGCTCTCTTGACTCTCATGCTGGTTCTGTCTCATTTTTCTGACTTTTAAACCTTGGAATGTCCCACCCACTCCTCTTCTCCATCCTCACTCACTCCCTTGATGATCTCATGCAGCCCCAAGATTGTTAATGAACTACACACTGATGAGCGTATCCCAGCCCCGGCCTCTCCCGGGGCCCCGGATGCTCACACGCCTCTGTCTACCCATCACCTCCACTTGGGTATCCAAGAGACTACTGCTGCTTAATGCACCTGAAGCCAAATTCTTGGTTCCTGCACCCCACAACCAAAGGGTTCTCCTTTCACCCACTTCTCCGTTTCAATATGTGACAACTCCAGGTTACCCGTCGTTCAGGACAAAATCTTTTTTTTTATTGCAAAAGTGTTGTTTCTTTTTTCTTAAATTTTTATTGGAGTAGAGTTGATTTACAATGTTGTGTTAGTTTCAGGCTTACAGCAAAGTGAATCAGTTATACAGATACGTATATCTGCTCTTTCTTAGACTCTTTTCCCGTACAGCCCATTATAGAGTATTGAGTAGAGTTCCCTGTGCTATACAGTAGGTCCTTATTAGTTACCTATTTTATACACAGTAGTGTGTATGTGTCAATCCCAATCTCAGGACAAAATCTCGAGGTGTCTCTTTGTGTCTCACTATTCACCCAACCCACCCCTCATACTAGCTCATCCTACAGGTTCTACCTACAGAATATTTCCAGATTCTGACGGTCACTTATCACCACGACCACTGCTGAAATCCAAGCTCTCTTCCTCTCTCACCTGGAGATGCAGTCACCTCCGACCTGGTCTTTTGGCTTCTCCACTTACAGTGTTGTTGTTGTTTGTATTGGAGTATAATTGCTTTACAATGGTGTGTTAGTTTCTGCTGTACAATGAAGTGAATCAGCTATAGGTATACATATATCCCCTCCCTCTTGGACCTCCCTCCTCCCCCCCATCCCACCCTTCTAGGTGGTCACAGAGCACCGAGCTTACAGTCTTAAAAGCTACTTTCCACTGAACAACCAGAGTGGTCTTTCTAAAATATACATCAGGTCATTTCTCTGTTCAAGGCCACCAGTTGTTTCCCATCTCACTTAGAGTAACCCTGCCAGGCTGTATGATCCAACCAGCCCCTGCGTGCACACACACACACACACACACACCCTCTCTGCCCTCTTCTCCTTGACCCCCACTTTCCCACCCCTCCAGCCACACAGAGCTTCTTCATGCTCCTTGAACTTGCCAAGCACTCTCCCACTCCAGCACCTTTGAACTAGCTCTTTGCCGTACCTGGACATCTATATGGCACCTCATTTTCTTCCAGGTTCTGTTTAAGTATCATCTTATCAAAGATGCCTTCCTTGACTGTCCTTTAAGAAAAGTCATCCCTGGGCTTCCCTGGTGGCGCAGTGGTTGAGAATCTGCCTGCTAATGCAGGGGACACGGGTTCGAGCCCTGGTCTGGGAAGATCCCACATGCCACGGAGCGGCTGGGCCCGTGAGCCACAACTACTGAGCCTGCACGACTGGAGCCTGTGCACCGCAACGGGAGGGGCCGCGATAGTGAAAGGCCCGCGCACCGCGATGAAGAGCGGTCCCCGCACCACGATGAAGAGTGGCCCCCACTTGCCGCAACTAGAGAAAGCCCTCGCACGAACCGAAGACCCAGCACAGCCAAAAATAAATAAATAAATAAAAATAAAAGTAGCTATAAAATTTTAAAAAAGAAAAGAAAAGTCATCCCCACATGCATACACTGTCTCCCCTACCCCTCAGCCCGGCTTTATTTTTCTTCTAAGTATCATAACCACCTGACACAGATGTCATTGCCGTTTTCCATCTTCCCATGTTAGACTATTAACATCCGAAGAGGAGAGACTGTTCTGTTTACTGCTTGATTTCCAGCACCTAGAATACGCCAGAGTATGGATTTATATGTTTATATTATTTGTTAAATCAATGAGTGCAGGTACCGTGATCCAATTTTATAGATGAAGAAACAGAGACTCTTAGAAGCTGATTACCTGCCAAAGACCAGTAAGCAGTAAGTTCAACCAGTAAGTTCATCAGACACTGGAGTCTTTGCCTTGGTGTCCAGTCCCCTGCGGTGCCACCATGTCCATCACATTCACAACAATAAGGCATCTCCTTCTCCCGACCTCTCTTCTGCTGCTTCCGGGAAACAAACTGCTCTCGGGAGGTGTGGTGGGGAAATGCACAAACCAGCAACAGGCAGAGAGAAGTACAGGGTGTGTGCGGTTTTATTGGTGCCACACACCCGGCCTCTTCTGTCTCTTGTAATCGAGTTGCTGAGATGTGTACGGCTGGCCCAGATTCCAGGGCACCTACTCCAGAGGAAAAGCGGGGTTTGCAAAGGAGGCTGGAGATGCCCACAGCCACTTTGCTGAGCCTCATCACACGCACTGCTCAGGCTTCTGGATTAATCATGAGATGTGGAAAAGAGCAGGAAATCTACCTCCGTAACTGCAGCTCAGCTGGGTTCCTTAGGACATTTCCCAGCAGGCAGAGTGATCCCCGCTTTGCCGGTACTGCAGGCCCATCATTAAGCCCAAGATCCGCCATCCCCTCCTGGGAACAGAGTGCCTGACTCGCCCTCCCACCAAGACCTGCCGGGGGAGCCAGTGGACGCCCCTGACCCAGAGCTGCCAACAGATGCTGCCGCCCACCTGGCTGCCACAGGATGGGGCCGGGAGGGACAGGGCAGCTGGCCCCAGTCCGGCTTCCCGCTCCCCCTCCCCCGCCCCTCCCCCCCAGCGCTGACTCCCCCCAGCTCTTGTCAAACAGAACCAGCTCTGCTACTTACCAACTGTATCACCTTGGGCACGTTATTTAATCCAAGCCTCGGTTTCTGTGTGTAAAGTGGGGGTCAAGATCACGCTTACCTCCTAGGGTGGCTGTGAGACTGACCAAGATGAGGTCTACATTGCAGCCAGCACAGTGCTTGACCCGTAATGGAGCCGGGTAGGTAGTAGCTGTCATCAACACAGACTCAGAGGGCTGGCAGGGGTATCAGAAACCTTTCAGCCAGTGGGAGGCACTGCCAACTACACCCCTGGTAGGCAGGGAGAGCTGGACCAGTTGCCAGCCAGCCCATCCCCCAGTCTCTGGGGCAACTGCAGGGGTTCCTACCAGCCCCTCCCTCCTTCCTGCATCCGATTCCGATGCCATCAGCAGTCAGTGAGCCCAGAGGGACTCTCCAAAGCTCCCCTGGGTTTCCAGTTTCTAATTTCTACCATGATAACCTACCGTGGGTCCAGAGAAAGGCAAACTCTTGGCCACCTGAGGGACAGGGAGGCAAGATACCCAGTCTCGCTGTGGCTGATGGTAGAAAGCACGATGGCAACTCAGGTTTCTAAGCTTCCAAAGACAGTGGGGCCAGGCTTGGGTGAGTCTATTGCTACATCTTGGGGAACTGTGTTAGCCGCCTGGCATCCTGTTGGTGACATGACCTGGCTCACAGTGAGAGTGTTAACACACAGAAATCAGCAGACGTTGCCAGTCAAGGTGCCTCCCCTACCCCTACCCCAAGAGCTGGTGAACGTTTATCAGCCCACCACCCAGCAAGACTGTTCTCGCTCCCCACCCCTGCCTTGGTTGCTTGTAACTATTCCCCTCACACTACACGCCCATCTCAAGCGTTCCTGAAATAAACCGCCAGAGACAGGTGATTAGAAGCCACTGGGGATGCGGGCAGGGGGGCTGACCCCCTGAGCCAGCATTAAGGCTCCGCCTCCCTCCTTTCACTGTCTGCGCTCCTTCTTGGAAGAAAGTTCACCAGCAGGTATTTGGATGCAAAGACTCATCACCAAGATCTTTGCACCAGTGCTCCGAGGTGCATGTGGAGCAAAGAGGCAACCAGAAAAATGACTCAGAGCCCCGGAACTCTGACCTCTAGGGGACCACCTAGGGTCACAGAGACTTGTGGAACTCCGCCCAGACCCCATGGAGAGCCTTGTGAGGAAGAGCTTGTGGGGCCGGTGGAAAAGGAGGGCTATCCAGTGTCAGCCAGCATCAGCGAGCTCAGCAGAGACCTCAGCTTCTCTGGGGTCACGTCTGCATCGCCCCTTGAGGAAGCTGAAAGGAATCCAGGGCAGCAGCCTTGAGGCTGAGGGAGACGGAGCATCTCTGCCCCCATGCCCTTCACCAAATGGACACTGGCCGTTCTGTTCCATCAGGAGCATCGCTGAGCAGCAGCAGCTTCTCCAAGGACCCGGGGGCCCCGGATACTGGGAGTGGCACCGCGGGACCCCCGATGGGCATCCCCCTCCCTCCCCCTCTCTCCCCCACGGAACCCCTTTGCTCCGCAGCAGTAGGTTTCTCCCTGAACTTTACCCTTAAGGGAATCTGGTGCATTCTCTCCTACAATATTTATGACCCACATCAATTTTTCATTCATCCCATCACTCAGCTTCTCAGGCGAGTGTGGAAACTTTCCCTCTGAGTTCTCCTTCTGCTGAGGGTGAGATGGGGACCAGAGTAAAGCCCTAGGGACCTGCTGCACCATCCGCCCCGCCATCCTCCTGCCCAGAGAGCCAGTGTCTGCCACGTTAACTGCCAGCCCCTCCGCCCCTCTTTCTAAGCCGCTCACAATCTGATTACACCTCAACGTCCAACCTTACACCCCACCTCTGCGGCCCCTGGCCCCCCCCCCTTCTCACTGTGATCTGCAAACACAAAGCTTCCCCTCCCTCTCTGGGTGGGGAAAGGGGCCTATTGCTTCTGACCCTGTCCTTCCTTTGGTGCATCTGGCCCTGCCTCATCCTCCAAGCCCAGACCAATTCCACATCTTCCCCCAAGCCACGTTTCCCCTCATCTAACCCCCATACCATCTCCTTGCTCATCCCTGTTTCACTTCAGCCAGTAATTAATGACTCAGTATTTAGCTGTTCTTTAACTATTCTCTCTGGCTGAAATGTAAGCTCCCTAAAGACAGAGTCTGCACTTTCACACTTCTGTGGCCTGGTTCCCATGGGGCTTACAGTATATAGCACCAGCTACGTAGTAGGTGCTTCATAAATAACTAGATACATAAATAAATAGCAAAGAATAAAATAACATAATAAAATGATAAATAATAATATAATTATAAATAAATGATTTAATACATAACTTGGTGGAAATCATTTGGACTTTTCTCTAATTTCTACCATGGGTCTTGGTAGAAGACCCATGGTAGAAATTATTATAATTGGGTCTTGTTTTTATCTGGTTTAATCTCAGATGTAATGATGATAATACAGAGATGTTCTTATCTCTGAGAAATACGATAGTATGTTAATTATATTAATAATAATAACGATTGCTCCAATTTATTGAACACTTACTCTGTGCTGGAAGCAGCAAAGTGTTTTACAGGCACTATCTAGCTGACCTTTCAGGTAAGTGTTGTTATAACCCCCATTTCACAGGTGAAACACAGAGAGGTTGTGACTTGTCCAAGGACACACAGCTAATATGCGTTAGCGCAAATGCTCAACAGCTGTAGCTCAGAACAGGGCTCATGCTTAAACGTCGCCTCGTTCCTGCCACAACTAGTATCCCTGCATCCCTACATCCCTGCGCACAGTCTCCAGGAGGGCAGCCTGAGGTGTGGACAATGCAGTAGCCACCAAAGGCCGGTGCAACCAGCCCAGCAAAAGAGGAGAACCTTCAGGTAAATATGGGGAATGAGCATAAACACTTATATCTGCTCCCGCCTGAAATACCAGAAATGTTACGTAAAGGAATAACAAAAGGGTCTCTCGGCAAAGACAGGGAGAGGAGGGGAAGCCACAGCATCAACACGATTCTGGAAGTCAGAGGGCGGGGAGAGGGTGGATCATTAGCATGCAGGGCCGATGAAGGACCCGCAGTCCCGGGGTGGAGGCGTTCCGTTCTGAGGAAGATAGGCAAGGGCAGAGGCTGAAAACAGAACTGTCTGGACACTTTCTACAGAATAATCAAGCCCCCAGGTCCCCTCCTCGTACCCTGCACAGGCAAAGAACAACTCCTTTTCCTAGTCAGCTCAGGCTTCTATCACAAAATACCCTAGACTGGGCGCTTCAATGGCAAACATTTCTCTCTCAGTTCTGGAGGCTGGGAAGCCCAAGATCAAGGTGTGGCCAATTCATGGTCCTGTTGCAGATGGCTACCTTCTTGCTCTATCCTCATATGCCAGGAGGGACGGAGGCTCTCTGATCTTATAAGGTCACTAATCCCATCATGCGGGTCCACCCTCATGCCTCATCTAATACTAATCAACTCCCAAAGGCCCCACCTCCAAATACCACTGGCATCGGGCTTCAGCCTATGCGTCTGGTGGGGACACAAACGTTCAGTCTGTAGCACCCCTCCCACCCTGCAGGATGGACTTCAGAAAAAGGCACTTGAGGCACATTGGCAGGCGTGGCTGAGCTATGAGGCTAAGGAAAGAAAATGAATGATGTCTGTCTACAGAGCAAAGAAACCTTCACCCCTCCTCACTCCCCATCACCCCCTTCCAGTCGCAGACTCCAAATGCCAACAACCAGATAGATATATATCCCAAGGCAGGAGGTCAGACGATATTCTCTCAAGAAACAGAATTCTCTGTTAACAAGCAGATAGCCCAGAGTAAATGGAGAGTCTCCCCATGAAAAAGCCCATGACCACCCCCATCCCCTAATAGCACAGCCTGGGAGGCATTGCCCCATCACAGTCAGAGAGCTTCACATCGGCTCAAGTCCTCTATTCTGAAACACTGACAGACAGCAAAGTATCAATAGGTTTTTAAAGAAAGCATTCAACATAAAGATCAAAAGAAAACAAAAAAAGATTTTTTTAAAATCAGGAAATAGACAAAATATGGAGAACAGAAGAAAATTTCCAAAGACCATCAGTATCTTTAGAGACATAGAACGATACTATTCTCATGAAACAAGAACAGAATGCTCTAATACCAAGATGGGGCAATTAGAGAATAAGAAAGCTCTTTAAGAAACAACATTAAAATAATGAATGTTAAAATGTTAAAAAATTAGTGGAAGATTCAATTAAATCAAGTAAATATCCCAGAAAGTACTTTTAAAAAGCAACAGGAAGAGAAGAAACAAACAAATGAGCTATAGATAAGCTGATAGGAGAATTCAATGAGCAGTTCAGGGCGTCCAATGCTTAACTAGTAGAAGTTCCGTAAAACGAAAACAGGGAGGAAATGGATGGGGAGATAATAACATAAAGACATAAAGGAAATAGTATAGGAAAATTTCAATCTGGACAGATTAACAGGGCCCATTTAATAACCAATGCAATGTACAAAAAAAAGGCCCAGAGCAGGAAACCCTAATTATGAAATTTCACAATCAGGATAAAAATGATAGTTGAAGGAAAGGGAGAGAGAGAGAGAAAGGAAAAGAATGAGGAGGAAGCAGAGGAGGAGGGAGAGGGAGGGAGAAAGGAAGGTTATATATGATGAAATGAAGATCCAAATGTCATTGGATTTCTCAAGAACAATACCAGATGTTCGAAGGCCTTGGAAGTTCTGGGGGAAAATATGATTTTCAATTGTCAATCAAAATTAAACACGTAACCATCAACCAAGTTTGAGACATTTTCAGGCATGAGAGTAAGTGTTCTATCTCCCATGCATTATTTCCTAGGAGGTACCAGAAGAGGAGTTTCAGGAATAAAGCATATGTGCACACATACACACACACACACACACACACATACGTATATACATAAAACAAACTCAGGGGAAGAGGGAGGCAGGGAGTAAACCAAGAAAGAAGACCAGATCCAGGAAACCAGTGAGACATCAGAGAAACTGAAAAAAAGCCCCAAGACAACAGTCAAGTGCCATGCACAAAGAAGGGAGCAGAAAAACAGAAAGCTTCTGGAGAAAGAGATCCAGGAGTAAAAGTAGAACAACAACAACAAAACAACTGTTACAGTTCAGGGAGTCCCCTGGTGGCCTAGTGGTTAGTATTCTGGGCCTTCACTGCCATGGTGAAAAAAACAAAAAACAAAACCGTTGGTTTGCTTTTCTGAGCAAATCCTGATCAATACTAAATAAAGTAAAAGAATTTCTAACTCTAGGAAAAACAAAACAAAAGGATGTATAAGAGCAAAAATATAACCAGAGTACAGCATGTCACAGCAACGACTGTGCACAGTCTGAATAGATTTGCATGTGGTTTTTGCCTCCTGACTTTAGTAAACCTCCTCGCTCCTGGGAACGCAAATTAGATTAAACAGCACAAGCGTTTTCAAACACAATAGTTTGGACAGGATGCACACAAAATGCAGAACAGATTTCCCAATCAATTCCTCTCATCATCTTTGAGATGGGGAATGTCAGCCCGATAAGGAAGCACTTGTATAAACAGGGGGAGGAAGGAAGGGAAGAGTGGACAGAAGGTAAACAAGCTGAGGGTGGGAACAGAAAAGGAGCAAACAAACATCATAATTCCCCCAATTTTTCTTTGAAACCTGCCTAATTAGTTCTTCAGCTCTTCGTCAACTTTGGTTCCATGTTGGCTTTTCACCGTGGGAATAGACTGAAAGGAGGTAGAGGGAGGGAAGGGGAGGGATGGAGTTTTTCTTCTCTTTGTACCCTCACTACCTGGCCTGGAGCCTGGTCCGCGGGGCAAGAGTTTACTTTTATTTTTTAATTAAAAAACATAATTGTTAGTGAGCTTTCACATACAATATCTCAGATTATGGGAAATGCAGTTATTGCCCATACTGCCCTCGAACTCTTGCTGAATTTAGCATGGTGGTGCTGCCAGCTTAACCCCAGGAAGAAAGCTGGGCTCCTTAAAGACAAGCTGGCGAGCGGCAGCTGGGATGCAAATCTGAGGCAGTCTGAGCGATGCTCTTACCAGCCATGCTGTGCTGCATCCATTGCCAGTGCCTGGAGGTCACAGCTCCCAGCCCCTTGGGAGAGAGCAAAGGAAATGAAAGATGAAATGGACAGACTCAAGAGCTGAACTCTGAGCAATTGCCTCCCCAGAGACTCACAATTCTCTGTAATTAACATAGCTAGCTGCAAGGAAAGGGATGTGCATTGCTTTTGAAACTCATCTGGTAAACTTGAATTAAACCAGGGAGAGGGCGCTGGCTGGTATCCCTGGGGAAATGGGTTTCCAGACAACTAGACACTGGGGGTGAGCTAAGGTTGAGAGACACCTGGGCACTGACCCTGCTTTATCTGTCCACACCCATGAGAGTTTGGCCCTGCTGAGGAGTTTGGTGCAAGAACCAGGGGAGCCCCATGTTTGCAAACGGTCCTCTAAAGCCGTGGTTCTCTCCGGAATACCTGGAGGGGCTTTAGAAACTATTCATGCCTTGACTTCACTCCCAGAGATACCGATTACACTAATCTGGGATACAGTCTGGGTATCTCTGTTGTTTTCTTCTGTCTTCATTTTTTTTTAATCTTATTTACTTTTGAAGAGAGATTACATGTGTAAGGCACAGATTTTAAAATGTACACAAGGACAGTACAGTAAGTCTCCATCCAAGCCCTGTCCTCAGCCACTCACTTCTCTCAGAGGCAACTTCCAGAGATCATTTTAAAACCGACAAGAAATTATATATATTTACACATAAAATGAAAGTGTAGCATGCGCTGCTCCCCACCTTGCTTTTGCTGTGTTATCTATATGCCTGGACCCTCCTTGCTTTTTAAAAAGTTTCCGCTATTGGTAACCTCTTGCACTAGTGTGGTACATGTGTTACAATTGATGTGCCAATATTGACATGTTACTATTAGCTAAAGTCCATAGTTTACATTAGGGTTCACTCCTGGTGTTGTACATTTCATGGGTTTTAACAAGTGTATTAATGACATGTAGCCACCATTCCAGTGTCACACAGAATAGTTCCACTGCTGTAAACATCCCCTGTGCTTCACCTATTCATCATTCCCTGCCCCCTCACCCCTGGCAACCATAGATCTTTTTATTGTCTTCATAATTTTGTCCTTTCCAGAAACTCATATCCTTGGAATCATACAGTCTGTAGCCTTTTCAGATTGTCTTCTTACACTTAGCAATATGCATTTAAGATTCTTCCACACCTTTTCACGGCTTGATAGCTCATTTCTTTGTCTAGTTGAATAATATCCTGTTGTATGGCTGTAGAGCAGTTTGTTTACCCATTCACCTATTGAAGGACATCTTGGTTGCTTCCAAGTTTTGGCAACTATGAAGAAAGCTGTTATAAACATCTGTGTACAGGTTTTTGTGTGGACATAAGTTTTGAACGCATTTGGGTGAATTGCAAGGAGTATGACTGCTGGATCGTGTGCTAAGAGTATGTCTCATTTTGTACGCAACTGCCAAACTGTTTTCCAAAGTGGCTGCACCATGTTGCATTCCCACCAGCAATGAATGAGAGTTCCTGTTGCTCCACATCCTTGCCAGCATTTGATGTTGTCAGGGTGTTGGATTTTGGCCATTCCAGTAGGTATATATGCATCTCATTGTTGTTTTAATTTGCAGCTTCCTCGTGACATAGGATGTTGAGCATCTTTTCATGTTCTTATTTCCCATAAGTACGTAAGTCTTCTTTGGTGAAGTGTGTGTTCAGGTCATTTGCCCATTTTTAAATTGGGTTGCTTGTTTCTTATTGCTGAGTTTTGAAAGTTCTTTGTGTATTTTGGATACTAGCCCATTATCAGATACGTGTTTTGCAAGCATTCTCTCCCAGTCTGTGGCTTGTTGTTTCATTCTCTGAACAGTATCTTTTGCAGAACAGAAGTTTTTCATTTTAATGAAGTCCAACTTATCATTTTTTCCTTTCATGGATTGTGCTTTTGGTATTGTATCTAAAAGTCATCACTGAACCTAAGATCACCTAGATTTTTCTCCTGTGTTGCCTTCTAGGACTTTTATAGTGTTGCATTTTACATTTGGGACGATGATGCATTTTCAGTTAATTTTTGTGAAGGGTACAAGGTCTGTGTGTAGATTCTTTTAATTTTTTTTTTTTTTGCATGTGTATATCCAGGTGTCCCAACACCATTTATTGAAAAGACTATCCTTCCTCAGCTGAATTACATTTGCTCCTTTGTCAAAGACCTGTTGACTCTATATACCCAGAAACCTGGGTATTTGGGGGTATTTACCTCCCACCCCCAGGTGATTCTAATATGTAGCCAGTGTGTGCATTGTTAATATAAGTTCCTCTGGGAAGGTAATGTAAGCCCTGTATATAAAAGGGCAGCGGCTTAAGAAGAATCCACCTGCTTTCTTTTTTTTTTTTTTAAGATTGATTGATTGATTGATTGATTGCTATGTTGGGTCTTCGTTTCTGTGCGAGGGCTTTCTCTAGCTGCGGCAATTGGGGGCCACTCTTCATCGCGGTGCGCGGGCCTCTCACTATCGCGGCCTCTCTTGTTGCGGAGCACAGGCTCCAGACGCGCAGGCTCAGCAGTTGTGGTTCATGGGCCCAGTTGCTCCGCGGCATGTGGGATCCTCCCAGACCAGGGCTCGAACCCGTGTCCCCTGCATTGGCAGGCAGATTCTCAACCACTGCGCCACCAGGGAAGCCCCCACCTGCTTTCTTAATTCTGGAGGGGAAAGTGTCACCAGCAGCTGCATGTCCTGTTAAAACCCCAGCTCCAAGGAAAAACCACCCCAAGGTGTGTTGCCTCTGCTCCTACATAAACTGCCTTACTTGCTTTAAGAGGAAGATTCCTAATTAAATAGGTTGGGAACGTATTGTGTGTGTGTGTGTGTGTGTGTGTGTGTGTGTGTGTGTGTGTGTGTGTGTGTGTGTGTGTGTGTGTGTGTGTGTGTGTGTGTGTGTCTGCAGCCTCCTCCTTGCAATCCTTAAACACCTGAGATCTGCACAGGGGTTGAGTATGGCCAGGTGCTCTGCAGGGCATGTGGAAAGCTTAGGCTGGGAGTCAGAAGAGAAGGAGAGGAGGACAAAACGTGGCTGGAGAAGGGAGAGGATGCAAACTCTCCCAGACTAGAGAAAGTCCCCAGGGCTGTTTCCAGCTAAGGGCTTCATCAGTTCCTGTCAAATCACCCCCTTGGCAGGGATAACGCAGAAGCAAGGCCCTGGTGGGGAGAATGAAGTCAGGGCTTCGATCCTGGGAGGTTAGGAAGACAGAGCAGGAAGAACAGGGCTGGGGAAGCAAGGCAGCCTTGGTGCTGGCGGCAGAGCCGAGGATCTGTACCTGGAGGCCTGGTCCAGCCCTTGGGCCACCCAGGCAGGAAGGAGATTACACAGCAGAGAGGGAACCAATGCCAGGGACTGGGGGAAACTAGGACCAAGGCAGGAGCCAGGTGGGAACCAAAAAAAAAAATGTTGGTCCATGGTGCCTGGCACACAGCTTTCAGTAAGTGTCTGTGGAAATAATGAGTGAATAAGTGAATGACTTTGAAGATTTAATCACTTTAAATCACCCTTCCTGTGATCATCATCATATAATCTCTCTCCTTTATGGGGTTCACATCCGTGCTAGATGGTTGCCTATAGGGTAAATATTATTCCCATATATTATGGGCTGAATCGTGTCCCCTCAAAAAGAGATGTTGATGTTCTAACTCCCAGGACCTCAGAATGTGAGCTGATTTGGAAACAGGGTCTTTACAGAGGTCATCAAGCTAAAATGAGGTCATTAAGATGGGCCTTAATCCAGTATGATTGGCGTCCTTGTAAAAAGAAGTTTGGTCACGGAAACTGATACACACAGAGGGAAGATGATGTGAAGACACACAGGCCATGTGAGTGGAGTGAAGCAGCTACAAGACAAGGAACCCCAAGGACAGCTAGCAAGCTCCAGAAGCTGGGAGAGGCGAGGAAGGATTTTCCCTAGAGCCTTCGGAGGGAGCATCGCCCTGACACACCTTGATTTCAGACTTCCAGCCTCCAGAACTGTGAGACAATAAATTCTGTTGTCTTAAACCACCTACTTTTGGCTACTTTGCTACAGCAGCCCGCAGAAACTAATACACCATGTTAAGGTGAAAAAAATTGAGGCGGAGTGATATTCTGTAAATTGTCCAGGTTCACCCAGGCAGGAAGGGCCACTATTGCTATTTGAAATACAGTCTTATTTCTCCAAATCTTTCTTCCACTCTACTAAGAAAGTGTGATGTGGATCTCAAGAAAAAGATGTTTCCCAGCCATGTTTAACCAGGCCCATGTAGACCCAATTCATCATTTCCATCATGATTCTGCAGTCTAGCATAAAGAGACCCTTCTCAGAGGTCAGTACCTCCATAGAGCATATTCCCATCTGATGAGCTACCCCTTCCTGCTCATATAAAAGGAGATCTTCAGTACGACACTTGACCCAATTTCATTTGGGAATGAAGTATACCCTGACATTTACTGTGACAGTCATTCCAAGGGAATATTCTCTTAAAGACAAGGTCAAAATGGGGTTAAACTCAGAAGTTAAAAACCAAGTCAACAATGTTCCCTGCAAATCACTAACCTCCAGGGCCTCCCCTAGGGGGACCAGCATGGAATTTGGTCCTAAAGAAGGGATTGACAAATACACACTACTATATGTAAAACAGATAACTAATAAGGACCTACTGTATAGCTCAGGGAACTCTACTCAATACTCTGTAATGACCTAAATGGGAAAAGAACCTTAAAAGAGTGGATATTTGTATATGTACAAATGATTCACTTTGCTGTACAGCAGAAAGTAACACAACATTGTAACTCAACTATACTCCAATAAAAATTTTAAAAATAAATAAAGGAATAAATGATAAAATACTCCTAAAAAAAAGAAGTAGGGCTGTGTACAGGGGCTCCCCTGAAGTGATGAGGAAGGCACATGTCTAAAGAATGAGCTCATGGAAAAGTGGTTTTTTTCCCAAATACAGAAACCAAGAGTGGGGTGAAATGAGGATAGAGTCAGGTGGAATGGGGATTAGACTGGGACCCCATAAAGGCAAGGGCAGGAGGGTCCTCAGCCGTTCCTGCCAGCTGCTGGGGGTCTGCGCTGGCTTTAACAGCCATGCCCATGCTGGGTGGCTGCCCTGGGGGACAATCCCGGCGGCCACTTCCTCACCATCCAAGAGGACTTCCCTCTGGCAAGAGCTGTAAACACCTACTCCCCATCTGTCCTCACCAGCCCTGACTTCCCTGCAGAGGGGAACAGCACTGAGCAGGCAGGCGCACAGCAGGTATTCACTGAATGAATGATGGCGTGCAATTTGCAAACCATCTAGAATGCGAAAACCACAAAAGCACCAAAATGGCACATCCATCAACGGAGTCTTCCCAGGCTATATTCCTTTTCACTTGAAGGTGTGAGCAGACAACCACTGTATCCAAAGGGAAAATGAATGAAAAGTGAGCATCGTGTAGAATTTATTGATCAAGTAAAACATAACCAAGAAAATGGCATGTTGCCGCCTCTATATAAGTGTTATTATATTGCAGGGTGAATGAGCTGCAATGGTCAGTCATGCTCATAGATGACTTCTATTGGTAATGTTCTTACCCAGAACACCAAGTTTCAGAGTTTTGTTTGCTTGCTGTTCTGCATTACTTAAAATTGACATCAATGATGACTCATTTCTCTGTATTTCCCAGCTCTCATTTAATCAAATATCCATAGCATCTTGAAGTAGAACTGGAAAATTAGAAGTGTTTTATTTGAGCGTCTACTTAACACAGAAAATTAAACCCCACAATACACACACACACACACACACACACACACTGTCATCAAGCAGCTGCCACCAGCTCACTTCCCCCAGGTTAGATGCCCTAGGAGAGAGCCCAGATGTCAGAAACTCCAGGTCTCTGGCTGTGGGTACCTGCTCCCAAGGTCATGCTCACCTACAGGGAGAGGAAATGAAGGGGAGGGGAAATGTTACAGGGAGAAACCTTTGGGGGAGACTCTTGGATTTGAGAAATAAGATGAGATGTTTAGAACTGGGGGCGGGGGAGAGGAAGAAGAAAAGAGTTGTCCTGATACCCTACTCTTCCTTCTAACCCATCTCTGGCCCCAAACGAACTAAAGCAGATATACATTCCCAGGCAGCCTTGGCAACAGTTAGCTCAGTGGTCAGGAGAATTCTCTCTACACCTGTCTGAAAATATTATCTTGCTGTTGCCAGATGTTACTCTAACCAGAGACAGAGCAGTCCCAGACCCCAGTTACAGATAAAAGGTTCTTATGAGCAAATACCTGGGAGGCAGAATTTCCTGATGTGAATGAATTTCTGTCAAAGTGCAAAAAAGATTAGATATCTTTTTGGATAGAGCCAGCCAGATGGCAAAGAATTCAAGCAAGAACAAAACAAAGAGGAAGAAAAGGTCAGGGAGGAAGAACTACAGACATTGGATTTTCTGATTCAGCATTTGGCTAACAATTGATTCTATTTCCAAAGGCAATTTGAATGTTTTTGTTCTGTGAGTTTTCATGTATTTCTAGCCTCACTACCTTTGTGTCAAAATACCCCCAGCCTGATGGATTCCTTTTCCTTTCTAAGCCATGAGACCCTGTGGATTTTTCTGACAGTGTTCCTTGCTGTGTACCTTGTACTGTACTTTGGCCATATTAACCTCCTCTCTTACTAAACCATGAACTCCTTGCAGGCAGGCAACATCTGTGCCTAGCTTCTGTCGTTTAGGTAATTTTGGGTACAGCAGAGTGGGCTGGAGGGATCTGTTCTCAGGGATCCCCAGGACCACTCTCAGGTTCCATGTTTCTCTAGAAGGACTCACAGAACTCAGAAAAGTGATGATATTCACAGTTGTGGTTTATGATAGCAAAAGGATACAGGTTACAATCAGACAGGTAAAAGACACATAAGGCAGAGCCCAGAAAAGAGACCACACATGACCTTGTAGTTGTCCTCTCCCCATGCATTTACACAGTGTGGAATTCTCCCAGCAAACAATGTGTGACAACACCATGGAGCATTGCCATCTGGGAAGCTCACCTGAGCCTTGGTGTCCAGCATTTTTATTGGGGGTCAGTCATGTAGGCATGGAGTGTCCACAGAGTTGAATTTGGTTTCTTAGTCTCTGGTCACTCCAGAGGTCAGACTGATAAGGTCCCCACCATAAATCACATTGTTAGCATAAAGAATCTGGCCATGGATCAGGGCCCCAGGTAAACAGAGATACCTGAGATCAGGCAGGATATTTCAAGGGTTTAGAGTATATCTCCCAGCAGCTGTCAAGGGGCAGAACTTCCCAGCAGCTGTCAAGGGGCAGAACTTCTCTGGAATGTGTAGGGTTTGGACAATCTGGACCTGCTGAGTCAACCTTTTATTGTACAGGATCAAAGGAAGATAAACTCTTCACCACAGGTTCGTGTTCTGACCAATCGCAGGGGGTTTCTAAGCAGGGCCACCTAGGCTTCCAAATGAGAACCAGTTCTGGCTGAGGCTGGAGTCTACCTAAATGAGAACAGAGAGCTTCCTCATGTTGAACTTTCTAAAAGACTCTGTTTAAGAAATGAGCATGTTTGCAAAACAACATCTCTCACCTTTGTTGAAGTTTTTACCTATGAATTTCATGATTCTTGGGCAAACATTAAAAAGGACTTATGTGAGCCCTATGTTTCGATACGCCAGACATACTTGCTTTCTCTAAATGCAGTGGGATTCCACTGTAATAAGGATTGAAAACATAAAATGGAATAACCTAGATCAAAAAGAGAATTCAAAATACCTCTGAAAGAAAGTGAGTGGGAGTTAGTGGATGGATAAAGTAAGCCAAGAAAGAGATGGTCTGGATGAGCAGTTCTCAAAGTGTGGGCTGTCAGTAATGTCATTATTATATTTTCATGATAATACTAAGATCCTATTGGCCATTTTCATTTGTTGACATTTGCATTGATGGTCCAAAAGCAATGGTGGGTAAAACTGCAGAGGTCTCATCATGAATCCAGGCAGAGGTACCATACTGTCCCAGAAGTCACTGTATTATTCACTCCCATGCACCTGCAGGAAAAAAGTCAATTTTACCTAAGGATGGTACAACAATTGTTACAGGTTGAAACAGTAAAGTTACTAATTGTATTCATTTTGACCTTTAAGTTTTGGTGTAGAATAGAATATGTATACAGAATTATCTAGAAAGGCTACTAAAATACTCCTCCCTTTTCCAGCTACATATCTGTGTGAAGTCACATTTTTCTAATACTTCAACCAAGATTGAATGCAGAAGTAGAAATGAAAACCCAGAGGCCTTTTATTAACCCAGACATTAAAGAGATTTGCAGAAAAATGAAACAAAGCCACCCTTCTCACTAAACTGTTTTGATTCGGAAAATGTAGTTATTGTTCATGAAAAAATATGCTTTTTTCTGTTAACATGCAATGATTTTATTATTGTTATTTTTAAATCAGTGAATACATAATTATTTTTAAAATTTCTCGGTTTTAATTTCTGATTCAGTAAACATTGACAGATACAATCCAGATAAGTAAAAGCTCCTTGACATCCTCAATAATATTTAAGAATGTAGAGTCCAGAGACCAACATGTTTGAGAACGTCTAGCCTAGATCATGCTTCTGTCTGTCTGTCTGTCAGTCTACCTGGAGATCTTGAGGGCTGAGTCACCTCGAGGGGTAAGACTGAGAAATGAAGCTGAAAGCTGAGGATTAAAGACAGGTCTATATGGGGGATGGTTGTATCCCACCCACCCCTTCCCCATGGAGCACAGACAGATCTTTCTAGAACCACTGCCTCACTCTGCCCAGGACTATCCTGGATTTTTACTGAAACTCCCACCATCTGGGAAATCCCTCCCAGATGTGGAAAGTCCTGGTTTTCCATTGTGAGTGCAGGAGATTGGGGGGAAAGTATAAAACCCATACAGTGACCCCCAAAATAGGGACTGAAGCAGCAATATCTTTAATGTCAAGTGGACGTGGCAGAGATTATTTGCCTTCATAGATGTTGTCATTGTCATTCACCTCTCCTGACAGCTGATGTTGGTGACCACCATTTGTGGTTCACTCATTAGATCCTCTGTGGTTTCATCCCCCGAGCGATGAGATTCCAGTGTGCAATTCAAATGCACTGGAACTTTGACTTTGCCCGTGAAGTAATGGCTGTGCTTTGTATTGGGATAGTGCTTGTTTAACTTTTCACACTGTGAATACTGTGATCGTGTTTTCTAAGAGTTCATGCCATCAAAATGAGAACAACGAACTCACACCCGCATGACCCAGACATCACTGAACGAGACTAAACAGCTGTGTTATTTTAATGACAGACAGAAGGACGCATACAACTGGATCAGGGAAATAAATAACCAAAGCAGGGCACACTGCATGACATGCCAGAAAGAGTTTGGTCATTGTGGAGAAGAGGGCACGAAAGTACTCCTAGAGACTGGACCTCAAACATCTGGGATGAGACAGGCAAGTACTTCTAAATCCATCCAGTTTTTTGTTTCCCCAAAGACACCAATGCTCAGTCAAAAATAGTGACTGCTGAATTATCTTGAGTACACCATGCAAAAAAGCTCAGAGCGTTGTATTCTTCTTTTGATTGCTCCATGAAATTGAGTAAAGTAGTAAAATTACATTTTCTGATTAAGAAGATGCAACTGAAATGACCTGTGGGCAAACAAAAGGGAACATTTTGATAAATTTTGTGTTGGCCCCTAATGCTGTAGCACTTCACTCATTCTGTAAAATCTTACCAGGGATTATGCTTTTTACTGTGTATCAAATGAAGCATCAAATTGTAGCAACTAAAAAATTCTCCCCCTAGTTCTTAGGCACTTTAATTTCAAAAATGGAATTTCAAATCATTTTAATCAACAATCCTGTCCAAAAAAAACTCAGTTTCCCTCCTCTAGCTGCATATTTGGCAGACAACACAAATGTAAATTTTGGCAAATTCCATTTCCTGCGTAAAGTTCTTACCAAAGAAAATGAAAGATCTCAGCTGTCAAATGTCCTTCACACCTTGTACAGAACACTGATTAAAAAAAAAAGATGTGATTTGCTTACCTGTGTGATACTGAGGCTTTCGTAATGAAAAGTTTTTGATCACTTTCCAGGTTCTTCAGAACATGCGGAAGCACTTAGATTTCTGATATTTTGTAAGGAGTTCTCTTCTTGCTACAAGACGGCTATTTTTGTTGCCAGCCACAGAAATTAAAGTAAAAGATTGTCCTCCCATATAATCATGTTCTCTAAATGTGGGACAAGAGGAACGTGGAAACACAAGAGTGCTTGGAAACACACTGGGCATGAGAATGGAGAAGAGGATTACAGTAAAATAGAAATGTATGTGCTGTTTCTGCAAAACAGTTTGATGATCTGTGAAGAGCCCAGAAGTGTCCTAGAAAAGGTGAGACTCACCGCATCTGAGTTGTTTGATGTGAAATGTAGGTTGCAGTAAAAAGTCACACAGAAAAAAAGAAATGACTCGTTTTTGGGAAATAAGACTACTTCCAAACTCAAAAATCTGTTACTGGAAAGGAGCAGCCAAGTTAAATAAGAGTTTCTTATTATGTTTGCTAAGACCATAACTTATTTGAAATCCAGCTTTGATTTCACAAGTTCAAATTACTTCTGTGTTTTTAAAGTATTTTTCCCCCACAGAGAGAGATTTAATTTATGATGACACCCGACGTGCTTCAGAGTGTTTTAAAATGATGGACATTTTGGAGATGGCCAGCCTATATGATGAAATTATAAATGCAAAGGACCTGATTAGCAGAGAGCTGGTCCAACAGGAAAAGTCCATAGCTACAAAGTGAATGAACATTTTGGGAGAGCTGCATACAAGTCTACAAACCTGCTAGTGCTGGTAAGTAAAAATCCTAACTATCCTATGGCCAAATGCCTTTGTTGAGGGGTTATTTAGCTTGAGGCCATCACATTGGCCTGACTCCAGAAATCAGTATAATGTGGGCTTAATAAGAGCACTGCAAGGCAGTGAATTTTGACAGTATTCAGTTTTACTACTACATAAGAGAAAAGAAGGCTTTTTATTTAAAGCTGTAAGCAATTCAAGGAATTCCCAGGTGGTCCAGTGGTTAGGACTCCACACTCTCACTACCGAGAGCCCAGGTTCAATCCCTGGTTGGGGAACTAAGAGTCCAGAAGCCACGTGGCATGGTCAAAAAAAAAAAAAAAAAAAAGCTGTAAGCAATTCAAAGAAGCATTATTGGAAAAGGAAACAGAAAGAGTAAAAATATCCAACTGTATCAAGGGACGGAAAACGTATGTCATTGTCGTTTTTATTAAATATAGGTAATAACTATTTAATTATTCCTATTGTGTTTTCCTTTTTAAAAAAAAACCCTCACATTTATGCATCTTAGGAATACACAATAATATAGCCTAAAAAATGAAAATATACAATAAATAGTTTCCAAGAAGGGGTAAGATAAATTTTTGTATCAAAAGAGAGAAATATTATAAAAATGTAATTACGTTTTCTTACACAGTATTTGTTTAATTACTATCAATTAATTTTAATTTTTTATTTATTATTAATTCTTTTACTATTAAATACTACTCATTGCCACTGTTCTCTAATCCTACTGTTATTTTAAGTAATAGCATGTATGTAACAGAAAAGTAAATATTATGGAATGACCTAGAGTTGCAAATAAACACCTGTTTTTCATATTTTTGTGTTAAATTATAACACACTTAGGTATAATTATTTTATATTATACTATTATGGGTTTTGGGGGCATGTTTTTTGGTTTTCTTTTGTTTTTAGTCTGGTGCAACTGTGTCCCAAATTGAGGCTCTAAAAAAATTGATTACCCTACCATTATCACCAATACAGCACTACCCAAATCTTCTCTATATAAATCAGAGAAATCTGGGGAGAAGTTAGGTTGCTAGTGGGAATACTGATGACCCAGAATAAGGCCTTTTTTCAGGGCTAGAGATGGAGGAGGCCCCCAATCTCCCAGCTGACTCCTCTCTCAGGTGATGTAAAATCTGCCAGTTCACAAGCCCCGCTTTGCCTCATGCAACAGGCCTGGTAAGAATCCCTCCTGGGGGGAGCGGCCTCTCCGGGAACCAGGCTGCTTGCACAGCACCAGAGGAAGCCTCCCAGGCTGCACAGTCCTTTTACGTTAAATGTGAACAGGAAACCAGAGATCGTCAGGTATACAAAGAGAATCAAGTATCTTCATTCTGAACAAGATTTTAAAAGAGATTTTTTAAAAAGAAGAAGAAGAAACAGAAGAAACAGAAAAAACTCAGGGAGCAAGGAAGCACTTTTAAAGCATCCTATTCAAAAAGATATTTTCCATCCCCAAACAATGAAAGCATGCCATTAAAAAATACATAATCAGAAAGTCACAGACTTTAAGTATGGCTGATGAGGGCTGAGACAGTTCAATAAAAGTACCAGAGAACAAAATAGAAGAAATCTCTCAAAACGTAGAGGAAAAAAATAGAAATGGGGACTAAAAAAAAGAGACATGGGGACTAATTCAGGAAGTTCATCTAATAAATGTCCTAGAAAGAGAGCAAGAGTTTAAGAAACAATCAAAGAAGTAATAAAAAATAAAATTTTCTCCAGATGAAGGTTACAGGGGCCTACTGAGGGTACAACTCAACAAATGAAAAAGACCTAGACCTATTCTTGTGAAATTATAGAGTATGAAAGATAAAGAGAACACCCTGAGAACTTCCACTGAAGAAAAATAAATTACCTGCAAAGAAACAAAAATCAGATCCTCTTCAGCATCACTGGTGACTAGAAGATAACAGAGCGATGCCTTTCGATTTCTAATGGAAATAACTTTAATCCTAAAATGTATCTACCAGGAAATAAGTGACCAACTGTGAAGAGAGAATAAAAGTAATTTGAGATGTTCAAGGACTCAGAAGGTTTATATCCCATGCATTGTTTCTTTGGAAGTTCTGGGAGTTCTCCAGGAAATAAAGGGAAAGGGAGAAGATGGAGGTTCAATAAAATAAAAAATATTATGGAGAACTTAGGAAAGGGTTAGGAGATAACAGTGGAAGGAAGGAAGGGAGGGAGGGAGGGAGGGAGGAAAGGGGAAAGAAAAAGAGAAAGAAAGAAAAATAGTTAGAAACTTTAGGGAAAAAATCTAAATGCAAACATGGTCCAAATAAGAGGCGAGATGAATTATAGCATAATTTGAAGCAATGATCAAATATATATATAAAAAAGAAACTGTATCTTGCTTTAACAACATTCTCCTTTGAGTGACAAAGGGATCTGCAGGTAGGGATGTATTTTCTCCCTAGAGACCCCATCACCATTCCAAAGAGACTCACATCACTTAGCTAGAATTTAGTAGCATTTACTTAGAACTGTTTGCTGGTTTTGAACTTTTAGAATCAACTTTTATTGTGGTTACAGGAAAGAAAGAAATGTGATCAACCTGAAGATGGTAAACTTCAGTGTAAGTGACAGAAGGTGGGGAGTGGAAATGGGGAAAGGATGGGGGTAGGAATCCTGATATCTTAATCATAAAAATGGAGTTGAAAGTTGCTGAAACAAGAATTAATGATTAAATGCATTATTCAAAGTTGTAAGGCTAACCAGTAGAAGAACCAGAAACAATCGCACAACTATTAAACAATAGAAGATGTCAGGAGAGAGAAGGTGGAGAGTTCATTAGCTAAAACCTCCTAGTGTGCATTGGGTGACAGCATTAACAGTCCACCAAAGTGGTATGAAAATTACTTTGAACTGAAAACATCTCAACCATCAGCAGCCACAGAAAAAAACATTATCTGAACTTCAGCAGAGCCACACAAAAAATACAGGTGCCATTGACTCCCCTCCAAGAGTCTCCTGTTTGGGAGAGTACTGACCCTTAGCACTGGGAAGTGAAAGCTCAGCTTCCCAATAGTACCAAAAAGATCAATTAAATCTTCTATACTTTGACACTGAAGCTCTAAACCACACCCCTCTTTTGTTAAGTTGGTTATAAAGGTTTGCCTCTGTCTATTCAGTGAGTTACTCACTACTGAGTACTCCCACATGCATAGTAAACTTTTCTCCTGTTGATCTGTCTATTGCCAGTTAATTTGCAGGCCCTCATGTAATAGACCTAAATGGATAGAGGAAAAGTTTTCCTCCCAATAGTTTTGGTAACAAGGATGGGGATGGCTGGGACACCCCCAGCCTACAGCTCAGCTATTAGGGGCTCTGACAAGCCAGCACAGGTAAGAGTAAGCTTTCTTACCAATCAGACTCCCAGATTCCTGCTCAAGGTCTGGTCAAAGGAGGGCAAGAAGAGCCTCTGTTTCTCTCTCTATTTTTAAAGGGGGATTTTCTAAAATTTAGATTTACAGGATAAAATTTATGCTTAAAACTAGTTCTTTGGATATTTGATTCTTAGAGTTGGACCAGCCCCTCCCACATATAGCCATTCTCTCTGCCTTGCGTGTTACCACTTTGTATTGTCCCGACTAAAAGTGTTTTCTGTCCTGCGAGCTTGGCTTTGGAAGCCAGAGTGTTCTTTCTGGCTTTTCCCTGCTGAGGGGCACAAACTGTTGGGTCTATGTCTAGAGGCAGCCAATTGCCAGTTTGAGGGCCCGAGCTTTCTTACTGACTGTCCAGCTCCCCTGTGATTGTCTAAATTCAAATTCTTTTCTATCAAATTGCCTTTGTGGTGCTGAGAATTGCCATCTCAGTATCACCCATCTGGTATCATGGATTGGTGGGTCCATGACTGAAGGCAATTGATAGGGTCAGCAATTCTCAGTTACACCCCCAGAACCTACCACTGAAATTAAAATAGAGGATCAGGAGCTGGATTTTTTTCAGTTGATACTGGGGCAACTTTCTTTACCATCTGCTCTAAAAAAGCTTGCAATCACAATCCCTTCCTCTTTGCCTATGAGATGTAATCTCCTACCACCCGGAACTATCTTCTCAGGGTCTCCTCTGAGTAAGTGCCAATTACTGCCCTCCCCGCTTCTTGAACTCCTGCTGACTATATGCTCAGCCACTCCAGCACCAGCTGTTTCCTTTCTTATTGACGTGACTTACTGAGGATAATTTAGAATTTCAATGGCTTCTTTGAGAAAACTTAATATCTCTCAAACTGGATCCTCTAACACCTTTCTCTTCTCATTCTGCCCTTAAAATCCCTATAGTCACTTAAGCTTTAGGCTCCCTGCTCCATCAAGGGTGCTCAAGGGACTCAGGGACCCCCAAAAGCAGCCACCCCAAACTAAAGAGGTTAATCGCAAATAGACTGAATATTTCATCCACTCAGATGAGCTTGGGAGACACCTACACAGCTGTGTGACGCCTCCTCAGCCCCTTCTCCAGAATTTAGTCCACAGCCTCCTTAAGATTACGTATCAGGGCAAATGAAAATCTTAAAAATCTCCGCTACAAATATTCGTTAAAAAGCTTTAGCCCTCATATTGAGCAGATAACCTTAACTTCTTTCATCTGCCAGAAGCACAACTTGGATAAAAATATAAAGAGATGCAAAGATGAGAATGAATTCTGATATAAACCAGTGAGTTTTGTGTTACTGTTTATGCCTAACTCGGCTAAACTTTTAGAATGAAAGCCAAAGATCTCTACTTGCATCTGTTTGTATATTTATGTAATTACGTTTATGAGTTATTTTCCTACCTCCAGATGGTATGCCAAATTAATTTATAAAATCCTTTAAAGGAGCTGTATTCTAATTGGCTTAGAGAAAAATAAGCACTTATAGAAATAAAATATTTCTAAAATTCTCAGAAATATAGAAATTCGTCCAAATGCTTTTCAAGTTCATATGATTTGGGCAAATAAGGCTAGTTCGATATAATTGATTTAATAAAAACAGGTATTTCTTCAGAGTTGTCAGCATTAAATACAGTCCAAGCAAACATCTTTATTCTACCTGGGTTAATTAGTCAAATAAGCTTATAGTATATCTACTGTATGTTTAAGATGATAAAATTTATAGATTTGAATTTAATCAAATTGAGTCATTGTTCCAACACACTTTATTTGAAAAATAATTATGTTTTTTCATATCTGCCTAAAAATAGTTTCCAAAACCTTTTTGGTGACTTGCAAACTTAGAGTTATACTTCATGAAGTAACAGATATTCATTAAAGATATAAATCAGTTCTAAATAAGAAACTACTAAAACATTTATTCTAAGTTTCTATACTTTTAAAAGAAACTAGAGATATTTGGATTTGTTAATAAACATGTTCTTTTCCCACACTGAAATTGTTGTTTTTTTTACTTTAAAGAAGCATATATCTGTAGAAATTGTGAAATGGTATATATATTCATAAAATTTGCTAATCGCTATAAAATGCTGATACATGACAGACAATTCACAATGGTCTACTTCCTAGTTTTCTCTGCATAATAAAGGTTACTCATAGTTAAAACTTATAATTAATATATGTAAATGAAACTACTAGAAATAATAAGAGTGGAGGGAAACAATTTTGTATGCAAGGAATGTAAGATGTATCTTTGTTAAGGGAAAAAGAAAGTAATTTTATCCTAAAGTAATTGTTTAGAGGTTGTTTAAAGGTTGTTTCACAATGAGAAAGACAAAAGAATAGGACAAAAACGTGAATGGACATAGAAAGCTATAAAAAGTATGCGGGGAAAAAAAGTGCTTAAGCTGGCTTAGATCAAATAGATTTATCTGTGAGGGTTTAAAATGAGCTTTAATATCAGTAGGTTAGGGACTTCCCTAGTGTCACAGTGGTAAAGAATCCACCTGCCAGTGCAGGGGACACAGGTTTGAGCCCTGGTCCGGGATGATCCCACATGCCACGGAGTAACTAAGCCCGAGTGCCACAACTACTGAGCCTGTGCTCTGGAGCCCGTGAGCCACAACTACTGAGCCCATGCGCCACAACTACTGAAGCCCACGCACCTAGAGCTCATGCTCCGCAGCAAGAGAAGCCACCACAAGGAAAAGCCCGCGCGCCGCAACGAAGAGTAGCCCCTGCTCGCCGCAACTAGAGAAAGCCCACGTGCAGCAACGAAGACCCAACACAGCCAAAAATAAATAAAATTTATGAAAAAATAATATCAGTAGGTTACTGATGTAAAACTAGACTTTTCTGTCTCCTAAAATGACTAAAATTCTTGGGTTATTAATCTGCTCTTCATGAAAGATTGTAAAAGGTTTTTCTTTAGCTCTTAAAATAATCCATCTAGGAAACAGATTCTGTGACTAATCAGAATAATCTCCTATGTTGTCTTTATCATGTTCTCAATAATTTAAGAGAAACAAATTTTCTTATTAGTTAAAAAGCTAAGGTTTTTTGTTGATCAAAACTGTTACCTCCTATATTTACCTTTAAAATCTTTTATCATCACTTTGGTTAAATAAATAACAAAGTATTTTTTTCACAGTGACCTATGATCTTATTTAATCAAGGGTTCAAACTTTTTGACATTTTTGACAACTTTTGATATTTTGCCTTCCCCCAAATCAAATTCTAAATGAAATCTTTATCTCAAGCTGACTTAGAGATTTCCCAGAGGGAATCTGGAAAATCTCAAGGGATTTGTTTCACTTTCTAAAAAAGAAATGTTAGAACATAATTAGGTTTACTTGATAAGTTTAATTGTATAAAAAGCATTGTCAAATAAGAAGAGATAGTGAACCTTCCCTAGGTTATTTTTATATGGGTAAATGTTGTTAATGTAAATATTTCAGGAATTATATGCAATTCCTAGAAATTTGTCAATGACCTTGCTGTTCATGACAGGTCCTTATGCTGTTTTGCCTGATAGTAGAAAACAATGGTATAATGCTATCAGTCATAATTCCAGAAACTATTGAAAATATTGTATGTCACAGAAACAACCAAATTTCTTAGTCAGTTGCATGATGTTTATAATGAACTCTCATTAGATCATAAACCACGCCCTTTCTAAGTTTTTCGTCATTCACAGATAGTTATGGGTTTACCCTTGTTCTTCTCTGAAAGCACTTGCAATCAGCTACAGACCAAAGTGAAACTTCAGCAAAAATGAACTGTCTCAGAAACCCAGGAAAAAGACAATGCCCAGTCTGGGGTACGGGTTTTTGGTAGCATTATTTAATTCACTTTGAGATCATACCACTGGACCAAGTCAGGTTTTACAAGAACTCTAGTGGAAAAGCCAATGAGTTCATGAAATTGCTAACCCAAGAACAAGCAGAACAAGAACTAATTACATGGGAGTGAATGAAGTGATGGAGAATAATTATGATTTTTTATGGATTTCGTTTGGAACATTACATGTTCTTCAATGTTCTATTTTCTAGATGTAAGGAACTCCTTTCTCTTTTCTCTTAAGCTATCCATAAGTCATAACAATTTAGTAGATTACACTTTTGTAAACAGAAATAAAACATGATTTTTTTCTTTCTGCCTGATTCCTCCAGAATTCAGAAACTCTTATTGAGTATTCTTATTTTCATGTCAGTACCATTATTTACAGTTTCAGTAAGAATCTATCCTCCTGGTATTAAGACATGACTAGAAACATTAGTTACATAATTGAGGCTTTGACTGGAAAGTCATATTTGAGAATGATGTGCATAGAATTAGGCATGAGCACTCGGTTCTATGGAAGTAAGGTTGCGTTTATGGAGCCAGTGCTTACAAAGTCCTCTTGGAAATACCAGCCTGGTACCTGACTTTCAGGGTTCCCAAACTTACAGGTAATTAAGGAAGGTAACTTCCTGGCAAGCCCAAGAACTATAAGATATTCAGGGGACTGCAAGAAGAGGATTCACACAAATCTATAGGTTCTGCATGTGAAGTCTAATGACAACTTCTTGGTTTGGCTTCCTGGTCTCAAGAGGCTTTAGAAGTGCAATCTGAGACTCCTTAGCTTCCAGCAAAGCAAACTTTAAAAGGCCTGTGTGGTCAGTTACTCCTCTTGCTGCCCTTATGAATAATCAGGCCAAATTTAATGAGATAAGACTTATTTTTGTAAGCAAGAATAGTCTTACTTTGTTTATCTATGACTAAAGAAGGAGGTAAATGTAGAGAGATGTTTCAATAGAAAACTATAACACATCCTTGTGGGTTATCAGATTCTAGTCCTGTTTGTTTTCTTTGAGGTTTTATTATCTACCTGTAAACTGGACTAGATCATGCCATCTTACACATTTTGTTGGTCTTTCCCAAATTCTCTACTCTTCTAGCTTACTTTGATATTGAGTTATGACCCCCTCAAAATGAACATTTTCAATTTCTCTCCCACCCTACTGACTTGGTGTCACTGAAATCAGACCTGACTGCCCAGATCTTCCTGGAAGTCTCTAGATTGTCTTGTAATTGCCCTTTTCCCCAAGGATCTGAAAAAGTCCTTCAAGCTGAAGCTGGTTGACTTGATAAAAACTTCCAAGGACTGATCGACCCATCAGGTCATGTGTGGGAGGCCATGAATATAGACATTCAAACTGAAAACCAGAAAATCCATTGGATTGCCACTGGCATCCTCACCCCACCATCTGAACATGCTTTGAACCCAATGTTTAACCCTGTAGATTCAGAAACTGGGCTTATAGTCTGCTCCAACCATTCATCTTTACTTTTCTTCATTCTAATCTGTTCTTCTTTCCCTTTGAAGATTGCTCATGTCCCAATTTCTAAACTGAGTCTTGTCTTCGTAGCAATCAACACAGCTTTTTGTCTGTGAAACTTCTTGAGAAGTTTCAAAAGGGGGAAACGAAGGAGTTAACAGCTTACCAAAGTGGCATGAAAACTTTTTTCAGTTACTTTAAACTGGGGGCAATCAGCCCCCACAGAAAGAAACAGCATCTAAACTCAAGCTGAGCCTCCCCAAAATACAGCTGCCATTGACCCTTCCTCCCCTGCTCCCTGTTTGGGAGAAGACTGGCCCTTAGCTTTGGGAAGTGAGAATTCAGTGACCCTTTAGCATCAAAACAACCAACAGACCCTTTCGTACTTTCCCATTAAAGTCCTAGCCTCCCCCTTTTTTGTTAAGTTGGTATATAAACCTTTACCTCTGGCTACTCAGCAGGTTACCTGCTACTAAATGTTCCCATGGCATAATAAGCTTTTCTCCTGTTAATCTGTCCATTGCCAGTTAATTCACAGGCACCAATTATACAGACATGAAGTGGGTAGAGCAGGGGTCTCCAACCCCCCAGGCTGCAGACTGGTAGCGGTCTGCGGCCTGTTAGGAACCAGGCCACACAGCAGGAGGTGAGCACAGGCGAGCGAGCAAAGCTTCATCTGCCGCTTCCCATCACTGCCCATCACTCCCCATCGCTTGCATTACCTACGGCCTGAACCATCCCCCCCAACCTCGCATCTGTGCAAAAATTGTCTTCCACGGAACCGGTCTCTAGTGCCAAAAAGTTTGAGGACTGCTGGGGTAGAGAAAGTTCTCCTCCTACCAAAGATGTCAAAAATTATTGTCTAAAATTGACAAGTCAAAGAAACAGGGAAGTGCATTATAAGTGTATTGTCTGTAGTTACAAAGGTAACCAATAGAAGACTTCAGAAAATAGGTGCAAGAGATTGTCTTGGGGGAACTGGAAATGGGGTTTGGAAGGGAGAGGACGAGCAAGTCATTTGTTTTTCATTATGAACTTTTCCATTGATATCTGATTTCTTGGTGCGCACATAATAATACTTTGATAAAAAGAAAATGAAAGTAGTGAAAGCAGAGGAAAGTTAATGCCTGAGGACAGGTGTGGACACTTTCACACACTCCACGGAGTCAAGCTTCTCTCCTCACCATCCCCCAGGCCTTCCACGGATGTAGCCCAAAACTGTGAGCCTGAAACGTATACATCCCAGGGGACTCATACCTGGGCAAGAGTCCCAGTAGAGCCTGGAGGGGATGTGGAAACTGACTGAGACTTCAAAGTCCAGACCCTGGTGAAGTACACATTCAACTGCAAATGTTTTTGCTGTGCGCTCAGCCAGGACCACAGTCGGAGGTATTCATGTGCTAATCAGAACTCACAAAACAATGTTATCCATCAGCAGCTAAAATCAGTACAAATTGTTAGTGCAGAGAAACTTTCAAGAAGCCAAAAGGGAACAGACTTCAAAGGGACCGCATCTAGTTTATTATGGAAAATCTGATTTCTCCACCTCTATCAACTGTGTTGCCTTTCTTTGGACTATCAAAGGATGTGTACACCAGATAAATCTAAGTTTGCAAAGCTTCACCTCCACACGCAATTTTCACAGGCTTTCATCAACCTCCACAGGCTTGTTGAACCGTAGGCCCTGCCCTATTTCATGCACATGTGCTTTTTTCAAAGAAAACCCTGAAACTGAGGGATATACCCAAGAGGTTCCCAAATTTTCTGGCTTCCTGGTGTTCTCAGTGTCTCAGTAATTTGTTTTAGCATTCCAGGCCAAAAGAAGTTTATTATTAAGTAGTTGGGTCCCAAATAACTTAATACATATTTATATTCTAACTCAATAACCAGTTGAAAAAATAGACACATAAATTGAAAAAAAAAATTATTCTTAACCAAAACTACTTACTACTGGGATGTGTGCCCTGGGTGCACCTGTTTCGGGGTACCACCACCCTCATTTCCTGTTCGCCATTGATTTTTTTCACATGATACTTTATTTGTATCACAGTGGAGTGGGTGGGGGTGGGGGGAGAATAATTTTGCCTCTACCCTTCTGAATTCTTAGCTGGGACCCCTGTAATAAACGACAGATTAACAAGAGAAAAACAAACAGAAGTTTATTAACATGTATACCCCATGTATACATGGGAGACACCCAGAGAAAATGAGTAACTCTCTGAGGTGGTTTAAAATTCAGGCTTAAATGCCATCTTCATAGGGACAAGAAAGGCAGGATGTAGACCTCTTCAGGGAGACTAAGTGATTTTTAGGAAAGATGAATGGGCCCTTCGAAGAACAGAGGGGAGATATAATAGTTTGTGACAAAGTTTGGGTATGGTGTTGATTTCTAGTCTTTTCTCCAGTGACAAGAGTCCATCTTCCCTGGTGGATGAAACACCCAGTGAGGTGATTTAGGACAACTGAGTTCCTTTTGGAGGATCTATCTTTAGGCAGATAAGGAGGGTCCAAGGAAAGCCTTTCCCCTGCATTTGCAGTTTTTCAAGCTCCTGCAGCTCAATAACCAATATGCTAAAGTGGCATATTTTGTCCTGAATTCCCTACAGTCATATTTTGGGGTGACACATTGTTACCATTCAGCAGCTGCCTCAGAAAACACAGGTTCAAAAAGATATGGTATCATCAATATATAGAAATAAAACTGTGATTAAGGATGAATTGCGATGTATGTATGCATATATACGCATGTCTCATTTGAAAAGATGGGCACATCTATTAAAATGGCATCATATAAAAATAGAAAATTTTATACACATGTGCTTGAATATGCCATCATATGATGATCCTGCTTGACTTCCCTAACCTAATACATTCACAACAATTCTTTACAATCTTTAAAATACTTGATTTGTACACATTGTATATTTATGTGTATATGGGTTTCCAACCTGCTCTCCCTGAAAGGGTTCAGACCCAAGTGTGTACATGGAGGGTCTGATTGGTGTAGTTCTGGCAGGGGTCTCATCATAAGCATCTAGGGAAACACCAGGGAAATAGCTCCCCTTGAAGGAAGGGCAAACAGATCTGGCTTATATACAAAGGGTCGCAATAAGAGGACCTGAAACAGGAAGGTCAAAGCCAGTAGGAGGTACTGGGGCAGGTGACATACAGCAAGCAAAAGACATACAGTTGGCATCGAATAGAGCTGGGAACACAGAGTGAGGGTCTTGGGGCTGCAGCCCTCAGAAGTCCAAGCAGAAAGGAGGCACTGGGCAGTAGGACAGTCAGCCAGCAGGGAGCAGGGCCCAAGCCATTGAGCTGGATTCATGTCTAGGACTCATGCCAAGAGTGCCCTAGATGGCAACTAAGTCACCACGATGGGACTCGGGCAAAGGACAAGAGAGTTTAACACCTAGCCAAAGTATCCAGTGGTCCATGATGCCAGGATAAGTCTTGAAGCAAGCATGACTGAGGCTGCTTTTAAAACTGTCGGGGTGGGGGGGCTTCCCTGGTGGCGCAGTGGTTGAGAATCTGCCTGCCAATGCAGGGGACACGGGTTCGAGCCCTGGTCTGGGAAGATCCCACATGCCGCGGAGCAACTGGGCCCGTGAGCCACAACGACTGAGCCTGCGCGTCTGGAGCCTCTGCTCTGCAACAAGAGAGGCCGCGATAGTGAGAGGCCCGCGCACCGCGATGAGGAGTGGCCCCCGCTCACCGCAACTAGAGAAAGCCCTCGCACAGAAACGAAGACCCAACACAGCCAAAAATAAATAAATAAATTTATTAAAAAAAAAAAAAATATCGGGGTGGGGCGGGGAAGGGGTGGGGGTGGTGGTGGTGGTGGTGGGATGAACTGGGAGATTGGGATTGACATATATACACTAATATGCATAAATAGATAACTAATAAGATCCTGCTGTATAAAAAAATAAAATAAAATATTAACTTGTAAAAAAAAATAAAAAGAGTTGTGGGATGGATCTTCACCATCTCTTCCAAAAATGGGCTCCAGTTGCCTTGGTTGTGGGAAGAAGAGGGATGCAGAATTCGGGGACCAGGGACAGCTGGCAGGCAGAGGCTGAGCGTGACCTTCATGCTCTTAACTTAAAAAAAAAATTCTTCCCAGAGTTGAAGTACATTGACATTCTTTTAGAAGAGTCCCGAATGCACCTTTGCAGGGAAAATTATTACAAAGGGGTCAATGGGCAAAATAGACCCCATTTTTGGACCTTCAGTCGGTTCACTATTGTCTTTGAAAAAAATCAAAACTGGTGTATTTCACTTTCAACTTAAAAATGCCTTGAAACGCTACTATGTTGCACATTTTAAACGTGTTGCGGGGAAAGAGGGTAAATGCATCTAATTTGCAATGCATACCTAGGCATCATGTTAATTCACAGGACTTGTGTTAATAAGATACACTTCAAAGTGAATCCTGTGTATTCTACAGAATTAACTAGAATTGTTCAGCGGCCTGTTAACAAGTTGCTGAAATGCAGAAGCTTTGGGGTTTGTTGGGCAGTCAAAGCTTCTTACAAGCTGTGTCAAGGCAATTTCAGGGGCAGGCAAAAAAGGATTGTTACTTTCTGGGGAGCCTTAGGCACAACTTTCAGATTTCATTAACAATGACATATACATGGATTGCAGATAACTATTACAGGTGGGCTCCATTTGAAGAACTGTTTGTTAGTTGTGAAAAGCAATCTGAGAGCGTGTCTACATGAGGAGGAAGTTATTCATTTTGATAAAGAATTTTCTATTTACTCATCAGCTATTATTCATTCATTCATTCATTCACTCATTCAGAAAACGCTTCCCAAGCCTCCCCATGAGTGGGGAACTCTGGACCATGAGTAACTCACGATCCTTGCCCTGGAGGAGCTGACACCCCTGAAGATACATATTAATAATTAGCTAGTTCTAGGAGGTGACGGGTGAAAACAAGATGCTATGAACATTAAAATGATGGAGATGCCATTTCCAGCAGGGAATTTAAGGAAAGCTTCTCAAAGAAGACGGTAGCCTAGGTGAGACTCAGAGCTGGCAGGGTTTTAGCAGTTAGTGATTGTAAGTAGAAAAGAGGAACCATCTAGACAGGCATAAAGGAATATACGTAAATCAATCAATGTGATACACCATATTAACAAATTGAAGGATAAAAACCATATGATAATCTCAATAGATGCAGAAAAAGCTTTCGACAAAATTCAACACCAATTTATGATTAAAAGCCTCCAGAAAGTAGGCATAGAGGGAACATACCTCACCATAATAAAGGCCATATATAACAAACCCATATGCCAACATCGTTCTCAATGGTGAAAAACTGAAAGCATTTCCACTAAGATCAGGAACAAGACAAGGTTGCCCACTCTCACCACTACAGTTTTGGAAGTTTTAGTGACAGCAATCAGAGGAGAAAAAGAAGTAAAAGGAATCCCAATTGGAAAAGAAGAAGTAAAACTGTCACTCTTTGCAGATGACATGATACTATACATAGAGAATCCTAAAGATGCTACCAGAAAACCATTAGAGCTAATCAATGAATTTGGTAAAGTAGCAGGATACAAAATTAATGCACAGAAATCTCTTGCATTCCTATACACTAATAATGAAAAATCTGAAAGAGACATTAAGGAAACACTCTCATTTACCATTGCAATAAAAAAGAATAAAATACTTAGGAATGAACCTACTTAAGGAGACAAAAGACCTGTATGCAGAAAAATATAAGACACTGATGAAAGAAATTAAAGACGATACAAACAGATGGAGAGATATACCATGTTCTTGGACTGGAAGAATCAACATTGTGAAAATGACTATACTACCCAAAGCAATCTACAGATTCAATGCAATCCCTATCAAACTACCAATGGCATTTTTCACAGAACTAGAACAAAAAATTTCACAATTTGTATGGAAACACAAAAGACCCCGAATAGCCAAACCAATCTTGAGAAAGAAAAGCAGAGCTGGAGGAATCAGGCTCCCTGACTTCAGACTATACTACAATGCTACAGTAATCAAGACAGTATGGTACTGGCACAAAAACAGAAATATAGATCAATGGAACAGGATAGAAAACCCAGAGATAAACCCAAGCACATATGGTCACCTTCTCTTTGATAAAGGAGGCAAGAGTATACAGTGGAGGAAAGACAGCCTCTCCAATAAGTGGTATTGGGAAAACTGGACAGTTACATGTAAAAGAATGAAATTAGAACACTTCCTAACACCATACACAAAAATAAACTCAAAATGGATTAAACACCTAAATGTAAGGCCAGACACTATAAAACTCTTAAAGGAAAACATAGGCAGAACACTCTATGACATAAATCACAGCAAGATCCTTTTTGACCCACCTCTAAGAGAAATGGAAAGAAAAACAAAAATAAACAAACAGGACCTAATGAAACTTAAAAGCTTTTGCACAGCAAAGGAAACCATAAACAAGACGAAAAGACAGCCCTCAGAATGGGAGAAAATATTTGCAAACGAAGCAACTGACAAAGGATTAATCTCCAAAATATACAAGCAGCTCATGCAGCTCAATATCAAAAAAAAAAAAAAACAAACAACCCAATCCAAAAATGGGTGGAAGACCTAAACAGACATTTCTCCAAAGAAGATGTACAGATTGCCAACACACACATGAAGGGATGCTCAACATCACTAATCATTAGAAAAATACAAATAAAAACCACAACGAGGTATCACCTCACACCGGCCAGAATAGCCATCATCAAAAAATCTACAAAAAATAAATGCTGGAGAGGGTGTGGAGAAAAGGGAACCCTCTTGCTCTGTTGGTGGGACTGCAAATTGATAGAGCCACTATGGAGAACAGTATGGAGGTTCCTTAAAAAACGAAACATAGAACTACCATATAACCCAGCAACCCCACTACTGGGCATATACCCTGAGAAAACCATAATTCAAACAGAGTCATGTACCACAATGTTCATTACAGCACTATTTACAATAGCCAGGACATGGAAGCAATGTAAGTGTCCATCAACAGATGAATGGATAAAGAAGATGTGGCACTTCTTATACTTCTTATAATATTACTCAGCCATAAAAAGAAACAAAATTGAGTTATTTGTAGTGAGATGGATGGACCTAGAGTCTGTCATACAGAGTGAAGTAAGTCAGAAAGACAAAAACAAATCCCGTATGCTAACACATATATATGGAATCTAAAAAAACAAAAAAATGGTTCTGAAGAACCTAGGGGCAGGACAAGAATAAAGACGCAGACATAGAGAATGCACTTGAGGACATGGGGCGGGGGAAGGGTAAGCTGCGACAAAGTGAGAGAGTGGCACTGACATACATACACTACCAAACGTAAAACAGATAGCTAGTGGGAAGCAGCCACATAGCACAGGGAGATCAGCTCGGTGCTTTGTGACCACCAAATGGGTGGGATACAGAGGCTGGGAGGGACATGCAAGAGGGAGGGGATACGGGGATATATGTATATGTATAGCTGATTCACTTTGTTATAAAGCAGAAACTAACACACCAGTAAAGCAATTATACTCCAATAAAGATATTAAAAAAGAATTTAAAAATTTTTAAAAAACCATTTCCCCAAACAAAAAAATTAATTAATTAAAAAATAAAATAAAAGTAATTTGGACCCAAATCAAGAAGAGACATAAATTCCAGGGTAGGGAGTGTGTGATGGATTTGTCAGGCAATCAAGAGCCACTAAGCTGTCTGCAAAGAGAAAGGACAGGTTGAATGCTTATGTAAGGAGAGCAACATTTGCTTCTGAAATGCTGTGCATGTTCTATGGGGAAAGAAGACTAAAAGCAGCGATATCAGATACAAATACATCACCATAGTTTGGCAGAGATGTGAGGGGGGACTGACCCCATGTGCTGCAGGGTGATCCCCGTGTGCCGCTGGGTGATGCCCCACGTGCTGGTGTCTGAAGGAGGCCCAGTTGCGCTCACTAGGACACGTCACAGCGCTGCCCAAATTGGGCACACGTTTTCAGTTGGGGCTTCAAACAGGAGGAGGCTCTTCCTCCCAAGAGTCTTTCAATGGCCCCATCATCACTGGCTTTGGGGTAGATGCAGACACACACACCGGTTAGAGGGATGGCACTGTAGCCCTGTGGTACCACTGCCACGGCTGAAAAAAGCACAGTCATCAGAGACACATTTTGCTCAGGACCAAACCAAGACCAGGTTATTGATGAGGAGCGAGTACTGGACATTCCAGAACAGACCGGACTCTTGGGGGCAAGAGCAGTGGGGGCTTCAGAGCAGAAGCTACAGACATGATCAGTTCAGAAACGTCCTCTTGGCATTCCTGGTAAAGGTTACTCATCAGTTCTTTAGTACAGAGGACCTGGAGACTGCTCTGAAAACCCACTACTTCTTCTTATGTTTAGCTGCACAAAAGGCTGTACAGGAAACGAAATACTGCTCCTACTGGAGTATAGACGTGATTGATCATGGTGTATCCTCTCATCAGCTCTATAAAGAAGCAAGAGGAACAACCTGTCTAGGTATTGGTATCTATTCATTACCTAGATAGAGAGACCTCTTCTGAAATTTAACATCAGGATCCCTGTGTCCACAGTGTGTGTTTGGAAGTAGGGCAAGTAAGATGGCAGATTGTCCTAGAGTCTCATGTTACCAAGGCTTGTCTTGTATGCACCAGGAGCAGCTAAACTTTGCAGTATCTTCAAGAACAGTAGCATGGCTTTAGGTTTGCATACATGAAGGAGAGGAGCTGAGCGGGACTGAATGAATGCGTTTGGGAGCCTGGAAGAACAGTGATGCTTCCTGTCAAGTAACAGTAGTTGGGAAGGGGAAATTATTTGCTTAAGATGATGATTTCAGTTGAGAATGTGTTGACCTGGGATGGGAAATCCAGAGCAAAATGCAGGCACCGAAAAGGCAGGATGAGAGAGCAGCAGAAAGGTCAGGGCACGAAACCAAACGTTTCTCAAAATAAAATGTAAACCAATAAAAAGGGACTCTTAAAACGTGTTATCTGTTTACACACAGCTTTCTAGAACTATCTCAAAAGCTTAAAATGAGGTATACCTTTAATTACATTAGTAGTATATTTGACATTAAATAGACAATGATTTTACACATTTTTAGAGAAATAAGTAAAAAACAAAACTCTTTTTAAGGAACCGCAAAGTTCTAGTGTAGCCCTCATTCTTGAATTAGTCAATACTCTTATTGAGATAATAATATCATTGTAATAAAAATTTTGGGATGTAAGTTGCTAATAATTTAATCTTTAATAGAAGTACTGGAGGTTTTAAGACATTCTGAGCTTCAGGTGTGCTTCTGATCATAAATAAAGAGCTAAAATTTGCAACACACTACTGGTGTTTATCATTTTTTAAGAACACAGAACTAAATCCTAATTTGAAGAATTAATACATGTTGTGTGTTTCTGTCTTATGGATTTTTTCCCCCTACTGTCCCTCAGATGTGCTGACTATCGGAATGAATCATCTTAAGTCACCCCAGAAACAGAATTTATAAGACGGGTTCACACTGAAAGGCATCCACCCAACTCCTCTGTACATAAGGCCATCCGTGCAATTGTTTTCCATCTCTACACTCAAGACAAAACAAAACACACCTGAACAACAAACTCCTGAAATCAAAAAAACAAAACAAAAAACAGTGCATTATATCACTAGAATATTCCACTGCACAAGGACAGAGACTTTTGTCTGTTTGTTCACTGTATCCTCAACGCCTACAGCAGTGTGTGGCATACAGTGGGTGTTCAGTAAACATTTGCTGAATCAATCAATCAATAAACACCAAAGTAAAATTCTTCTTTCTCAACAGACACACTTTTAGCATTTTAGATAGGACTGTTCTTACCTGTGAAATATGGCCCTGCACACTGCAAGACGGTTAGGACCGGCGACCCTCCCCTGCTCGATGCCAGGAGACCCCATTGTAACAACCCCAGACACGCTCACCCATTTTCCAATGGCCCCTAAGAGGAGGTATTGGCCGCAGGTTGAAGACCCAGTGTGGGAAATGTGGAATTCATTATAGGCATCTGCCTGAGAGCCCCAGCCAACTTTTGCCACTACTAAGAAAGTGCCCCCGGGGGGAAAGGTGCTGAGTTAGAAAGAATCAGCCCTCTCTCTTGAGAAAAACTCATCAGTCGATTCTCCCCACCCTCTATAGAGAAGCATGGCCGAGTTTATAAAGAAAGTCAAAGGGGAAGTAATATCCACTTTACATTATGGGTCAGTCTTTCCAGAATACAATTATCCCACAAGGCTATAATAATAATAGCCTTATGGGATGATTGTACCTAGGGATAATTGATAAATAGATAATTTACAGATAGCTATTCCAGAGGCCAATATTGAAAATCCCCAAAAGATATCTGAATTGTCCAAAACTTAACATACCTTTAAAGACATTAGAAATACAACTAAAATTACATTTTTTGAAATAATGCTCTCTTGTTTGAATGTTGCAACAAACATTTATTGCTTTGTAATTAGAGGAATATGCAAGGATTTTTAAAAATACCCTAAACATTTCATATGGGCTTTGAGTCAAGTTTTATTGCCAATAATACAGTAACATCAGTATCTCTGGTGACCTAAATATTACAGAACTTGTTGAGTTTGATTCTTTGAAGAACATAGACTATTTTCAACTCTTTCTTGCGAGGATGCCCATAACTAGATGACAAGAAGGCCCGTTTGCGGCAGGACTGACTCAGCTTTCAACTGAGCGTGTGACCATCGGAACTGCTCACCAAATCTGATGCTCTAGGCAGAAATCCTCCCTTATTAACGCTCAAAACTCCTGGTTTAATCTGTAACAGCACAACAGTCAAGTTGCATAAGTGGAGCCATTGTAAGGAATCCTCGGTGATGATAAATCTGCCAGTGAAGATGCTGAACACCCGACGTTGAGCGCAGTGCTTAATGCATGTTTGGAGTTTAACAAATGCTGGTTGAATAAAGGAATAAAAGAGATGACCTTGGCCACCCACGAAATTTAAATTATATTCAATATCTTCTGTTTATAGAGGACAAGATACCGGTTCATACATTTTATGAGGCTTTTCATCAAGATAGTTAAATATTCGTTTGGGGTGCTCTCAAGAGTAACAGCCAATTCTCTGAAAAAGATACTCACTGAGAATAGTCCATTATCAGACAGGGTCAGGTATTTTTAAAAAGCATTACTAACATACAGGATATGAGTTAGAAATTTGTTAAAAAATATTTGAGAGCTGTTTTCAGGAATGTAACCCACTGTGAAGCTTGAAAATATACATTTTGTGTTGCAGCCACTTTTCCAACTCTCCTCACAGAGAAGGGGCCTCCCTGCAGCCGCCTGTCAGAATGTGCAAAACTTCGTGCCCAGTGTATGCAATCGTCCTCCTAAAGCCGAGAGTTTAGCGACTCTCTCTGTAGACAAAGGCATATGGACAGGTGCCACCGCAATACCCAGAGTCCCAAAACAGCGTGTCTGGAAGGGAACTGGGAAAGCATCTTCCTTTCACAGAAAGAGAAACAGGCACACAGAGTCTGAGCGACTTTTCCTAGGTCACACAGTACGTCGGTAGCCGTGATGATACTGGAAATCAGGTCTTAAAAGCTAAGAACCCGGATGAATTATGCAGGAGCACAAATAGAAAAGATGAGAAACACATCCGTGTATAGGGAGATGCTGCAATGTGAAGCAGCAGAAACACGATAAAACATCCACCTTCCGACGGCCCAGACATCAGGTGGGATGGGGGAGAGTTGGACTCACCTGGCCTGAGCTTCTAGAATATTCCAACCACAACAGCCTCGGGAACACGGGGAAGGAAAAAGGAATGCCAGCACCAGGGGACACTGCTGGCTGAGGGCCTGAGTCCAAGAAAACATGGAAGGCCTGCTGGTAAAAATGAGGATGGCTCCCCAACCTTTGCTGGCCTCTGCAGAGAACCCACCGTGAAAACGCACAGGACATAGAGGGAAGGACACTGTTGATCATCTATACCCATAACAAGGAACAAACTGCAGCCAGGAAATGGTGGGTATTTCCCCTCAAATTTGGATATTACCCAGAAACATTTGCTTTCCTGCTTTTGCTATTTTTATATCTTTCAGCGGTAAGTTTTATCTGACAGTCTCAGAGTAGCATCCCACGATTCTCATTCATTCAGTAAATACTCACTGAGTACCAACTGTGAGGAAAGTACAGCACAAGCTCTGGGGACACACACAAAAAAGAGGCCTGATGCCTGCCTTAGAGGAACGCACAGTCAAGGTAGAGGAAAACAGTAAACACCAAAAGTGTCCAAAATTGCGGGAGTATTTTACAAGTTCACAGCAAGTGTAAAAGTAAGACGTAAAAAGATGCAGCTCACAAGAAGGAGGACAGGGAGACGGGAGGTCACAGCACGAACGAGGGGAAGATCATGAAGGGGTGGGTTTTGCATTCTAGACGGACCCTCTCCAGCTGAGTGAGAGACGGGGAGCGTGAAGCAAACGGGACGTGGAAACCAGAGAGGGAACGATGGGAGAAAACGGAGGTCAGCGAGGGCCCCGAGATACAACAGGTGGGACTTCCTTAGGGATGGAAAGCGGGGGCTGAAAACACCAATGACTCCAATGACTCCAGGGTGTCTGGCTTGGAGTCTTATTTGCCAAGACTGGAAAGACACGGAATGAGTTTAGTTCCAGCAGGACAGAGCATCCATGGGACTTCCAGAGGGAGAGATCGGTAAAGCATTTAGATACAGGTCTAGAAGTGGGAGGGAACGTGGGGAGATGGGGTGGTGATGGAGCCATGGCAGCAAATGGAAGATACAGAGAGAACATTTAGAAAAAGAAGTGATGGAGGCCAAGGATGGGACTGCTAAGCGTGTGAGAAGTTAAGGATTTAATGGAAGCCATTAAAGGAGAATGAAAAGAAGTCAGAGATATAGGAGAAGGAAGAAACGTCATAGAATCCAAGGAAACTAAAGTTCTTAAAATAATATCATTGGTGTCATATGATCAGATCAGATGAGACAGGACTAAAAATCTCACTGACACTGGTCACTAGCAGGTCAGTCATTAGTAACCTTGACCAATATTTCAGCAGGGCCATTGGCCAGGTGGGTGGGAAGTACATAAGATGAGGAATCGGCATAAATGTGCTCAAGGAAAGTAAGTGAATTTGAGGGAGGTCTGATTATCCATCTCTATCTATAAACATAGACAGAGATACAGATTTATCCAGATATATCTCGCTATATAAATAGAGATTATGGAAAATGACATAAAGTCTCTGCTCTGTAACTTTCAAACTATATGCTATTAAACAAGTTATCTAATCTATCTTATCCTCAGCTGCTTTTTTATAATGAAAAGAGTAATAGTACCCACAAAAGAGTTACATGAAACAACCCATGTGAAACATTCAGCTTAGAGTCTGGCGCATAGGAAGCCCTGGGTGACGCTAGTCATTAATATAAGTACCACGGTTGCTGCTGTAGCCGGGGCAATGAAGGTTCTGGCAAAAGAGCACTGAAAAAAGCAAAGCAAAGAGGTGCCCGCTGGATGGGTTGAAAAGGAAAGGGTTAAGGTGTTGGAGATACGGATGCAGTAAAGACAAGGTACCCTAGGAGTTAGGACTTGGAGAACTGGGGGAATATGAAGTTCCCTTACGTGATTAGAAGTTTCTATGTTGCATTTTAATACTTCAGAAAAGGTTAAGTGCCATGTAATAATGAAGGAATACGACTAAGGCAATGAGAAGACAAAGATCATTCATTCGTTCCCAAGAAGTAAAAACTTTTGAGAAATGACGATGTTGTTTGGGGAGCTGGGGCCACACCTTGAAACAAAGTTGAAACCTGGCTGCAAAGGAGTCTAGAGGAGGTCAGGACGCAGGATGGCTTGTCTCCAAGGATGTGAAAGTTGTTCTTGGCAGTGTCTGGACGGTAGACTCAGCGATCCAAGACCTCACAGGGTCAGACCATGGGCATCAGCTAAAGGAGAGCTGTAGGGTGACGTGTGTGGCCAGAATGAGGCTGGAAGTAGATGGTGGCAGGAAAGTGCCCACCACGTGGGGAGTTTCCAGTTAAGGGCAAGAGGTGAAGGGACATGGTCTGAGAAAAGGCTGAGTACAAAGGCTGTTGATTTACACCCCCAGGCGGTACCATATCCCTTTAGGCACTACAGGCACCAGCCTCAAGGCCCAGGGGCTTTCCAGAACCTACAAAACATACTTTTTAAAAATTGGCTCCAAAATATGGAAAGCAAACTGCACAATGGCTATTGCTAAATGTTTAATTAAATGTACAAAAACGTATCATTATGTCAACTTCATTAATTGTTAAATTTAGCGCTCATAAAAATTTCATTACATTTAGAAAACAATTTGTATGTTAGATTTGCCTGCTTTGCAAGAACCCCTGAGTAAGCACAATAGTTGTCAAGAAAGTGCAGTCAGTTGTAAATGAAATAACTTTCTCATAACCAAGTGATTTAAAAAATACAATTAGTATAATTCTTTCAAATTTTTATAATAAAAATGTATTTAATGGGGAACAAGGGTAGATGTTAATATATTTGATATAACACTTGAAAAGTTTCCAGGGGCCTAGGACAGGGATCCAGGAGAGTGAGGAATGATATAGGGAAAGGAGAGGTCAGGGCAAAGGAGGAACCTTACTCAGGAACAAGTAAGAATCTTCCAGTAACCTTGACACTTTCTCCAGCTCAGGGATTCTTAACCTATGTGTGCCTTGACACCTACAGACCCTTTCTCAAAATAATCTTTTTAAGTGCATAAAGCAAAATGCACAAGATTACAGAATAACCCATTTGTAGTGAAATACAACCAACAAAATATTTCACATTTTTGTAATAAAGAGAGGATGCTTTCAACATCAGTGATGTGATTTCAAAATATTGGTGGTTTTTATTGGTGTCAGGAATTGCTACTATTACTACGGTTTGTTGCTCACATGTATAATTGAAAGAAATACTAAATCTCAAGATGTCAGTGCGCATAAAAATGTCATTTTTTTCCCATCAAAGTTCACAAATCTCTAGAATTCTATCCACAGATTTCCTTGAAAGTTCATGGCTCCATGGTTAAAAAATCATGCTGTAGCTTCTGTGCAGATAAAATGAACAGACTGGGGGAAAAGTTAAAGGAATGAGAAGCAGGGGCAGAATTTTCTAGCTGACTTACAGGGACATCAAATTCAAAGGTGCTCCCTCAAATTTTAATTTCCTCTTTCTAAACTACTTCATACATTCTGGCAGAATCCACTTCGGTTGGTTTGGCGTGTCATCTCCTTTAGCAAAACCTCATTTGAACAGTACTGGACTCAAAGCTAGAAAACAATTTCACAAATGGGTAGGGGGATAATATAGAACAAAAAGTAAAAGTGAGTAAAGCATAAATGACATACTATGAAATTCAGAAAAAGTTATGAATGTTTAGAAAAGATGGACATAACCACATGATAATCAAACCTCACTAGTAACTAAAGCTATATCAACCAAATAATGAAATCTCATTTTTATCTACCAAATTAGCAAAGATTAAAAGGATTACTAACATCCAGTATTTGTGAGGATGAAGTAAAATGGACACTTTCATACACTGAGAGTGGGAATACAAGTCAGTACAATCTTCCTGGCAGGCAATAGCCTTAGCCTTAGACTACATATCAAAAGGCTATAACACAGAAATGCTGCTAGGAGGATATTAAATAAATACTTGTACAAGTGGACCAAAATATAGTTAAAATTTTGATATAGCATAAATATCCATTAATAAGAAATTGATTAACTAAATTTCAGAATATTCATTCAATATAACATTTAAAAGAAAGCACTAAAAATAAGATACATGTGTTGTGTTGCCATAGGAATTTGACTAAACTATTTTATTATATAAAAAAGCAGGACACAGACATTATCTATAGTGTTATCCCATTTTTGCCCCCAAAATACATATATAACATAGTTAACATACAATTCATATGTAAATATTATATATAGCTTATATATGAATATTATGTATGCATATATACAGATGTACATATGTATATAGAAATGCAACTTTCAAAATATTTTCTATATATACATATATTTCCAGGTGTATCAAAGTAAAGAAACCAGAAAGGATCTCTATCATACAGTTAACGACGACATCTCTCAGGGTGGGACTTTAGTTTGCAACTAAACTAAGTAAATAAATACAACCATGTAGAAAATAAGAATCACTGTATCTCATTTTATAATCAGAAAGGGAAATAACACAGCTATTCCCGTTTGGCAAAATGTAACGTGGTTCCTGTGTCCTCCAAATGCCTACTTCTTTAAAAGGAGCCTTTGAATAATTGATCTTTTTCTCTACTCAACAAGAATTCAAGGCTTTAAAACATTTGCTTAATTGGGTCGTTTCAGTTAACACCTGAAAGCAGTCATTTGTGATGACATCTGAACAGGGAGCTTCCTTCCTGAGTATTTCCTAATGGCCCCAAGATGTCAGGCAGACGCCCCAGACAGCTGATCCAAGGTTGCCCTGGCTGAGGGTCCCACTAAGCATTTCCTAAGGGCCAAGTAATCTGCTTGCAAAGAAACGATGTTTTGCACTGACAGAGGTCTGGTTCAAACCCAAGTGTTACTTTCTTGTTCATTTATTCACTCACCACCCATGTGCTAAGTACCTTGGATGCAAAAGGAAATAACATATTCCCTGCCTTTCTGGACCTTACCATAGAGAGGGAAGTCCTTAGTAAAAAAAAAGAAAGACACACACACACCAAACCAAATGCAGAGGGCCCCCAGGTGATGGTGGTCTTCGAGGTGCAGGTGCTTTCCGAGCTGGACCATGAGTGAGAAATGGGGTTCTTCAGGCAAAGAAGGGGGGGAACGGGCACTCATTTCTAGGAGGGTGACCAGCTTTAAAAAAAGAAAGAAGATGCATGGTAACCACTTCCAGGAACGAGGAGAATCTGACCTGACATGATCTTAGAGTTCCCTTGGGTCAACGCCAGGAGCTGAGTCCACAAGGGTGACGGGGTGGGATAATAAGGTCTTGTTAAAGGACCCCTTGGAGACAATCTCCTACCTGGGGCCCAGGTTCCCTGGCACTGCATGTTTGGATGTTTCTTTCTCGCAGGAAGCAGGAGGGGTTGGTGCACAGATTGCGTCTGCCAGCTCCATTTCTATATCGAAACACACCAAGGACTCCGGGTCCCTGGCCGGTAGAGATAGAAGGCAAGCCTGCTGGAGACAGGGAGCTGGGAAGTGGTGTGAGGGTGAGGAGAGGCCAAGGGGCACGACCCCGCTGCAGACCCCCAGCTGGTTTAGTTATCAGGCTTGTGTGTTTCATTCCTTGTATGTTTCCATGAAATATCGGGGTCCCAAATGAGGTGAAAGAAATGTGAAAAGATGTATCCAGTGGTCCCTCATTTCTGTTCTAAGTGAAAAAACACATGCCGTCAGACTCCCGTCACCTGGAGCACCTCTCACTGAAAGTAGTCACCTGGCTCCGCCCAGCTGTAACTCACCAGTGTCCCTCCACGTGAGTGACTGAGCAAACCCACCTTGCATATAGTACCCCCGGCACAGTTCAAGCATTGCATCTTCACAAAGGTAAACTGGGAATGGGGAATGAAGGGAGAGTGAAATCCTTTGGATGGACTTGCCCTTGGTATCTTGCAATTCCTACCTAACTTGGAACTAAAATAACGATTGAGGCAAGCCCTAGTTAGGCAGCTAAATTAGGAGGGGCTACGGGTGCCCTGTTGAGAAGTTTAGGTTTTATCCTACAAGAAAATGCATCAAAGGTAGATAAAGAAGATGGGACAAGATCAGACCAAGACACAAGAAAGGCAATTCTTGTAACAAAATTTCTAGGCTGGATAGAAGCAAAGACAGACATAGAACAAGGGTAAGGAGGCAGAGGCATTAGGCCAAGTGGGAGTCGATGACGGCTTGATCTCATTCTGAAACAGCAGGAAGGGACCGAGATGGGGTGAGCAGGGTCAGACAGGGCAGAATCACAGGATCGGAATGTGGCAGGTGAGCGGGGCTGAATGTATTTCAATAGTTTGCAGCCTGAGAAAATGGAAGACGTTTGGTATCATTAGATCGTAAAAGGACATATAGGAGGGGAAGCAGGTTTCTGTGGGGAGAAAAGATAAGTCCATGAGGCATGCTTATTCTAGACTGAAAACACCCAAAAGTCCACAATCTGAGAACATGGGGCTCTATTTTCAATATATAAAAGCAAACTGCAGGGCAGTAATGCAAGGAAGTGGTATATGAAAACATTTTCCCCACATTCACATAACTGCATTTCCCAGAATAGAGAGAGATTTCTTCATGTTTAAAATTTAGTTTTCTGAGCAAAACAAATGACTCAGGCATATCAGTCATTTGCACCTTAGTATAAATGAGCGTATAAGAGCTTTTCCCGAGCCAAGGCTTGGAGGAGAGTATCTCGGAGTCAAGCACAGTGGCCCTGGGAGGGAACAAAGGTGCAGAGGAAGGATTACAGGCAGCCTATCCCTTGCTACACACGATGCCCAGAGCCAGAGCTGTCAGGCAACGCTCCTCCATTTCCAGCCAGAGAATGTTTATCCTACACCCGTAGGTCATCAAAACCTCTGTCCCTCCACCTCATGTGCCAGAAGGGAAGAAAGCAAGGGGACATTTCATATTTCTTAGTGCCTATCATTCAGCTTGCCCTCTTAAGGAAACAGAAAATGGACAACTTGGTATTGTGTTATGGAATATTGAAGTAGTAAAATGCAAAAAGATATTGTTCTATAGCTGATTTCATCCTCTACTGTGACTTTGATGGTAACCAGCTAAGCCTCCCATACACAACACACTCCCATCTTCCTCCTGCTCTGCCTGCTTCCTCCACATGTCCTCTGAGGCCTCACTGTCTTCCCAGCAGTAGGTCTCCAGGCTCCTGCCCCAGCCCTCCCCTGCCCTCCCCTCCTCTCCTCCCCTCTCTTCACACTCTCTCCCTGGAGGTTCTCAAACACACACACACACAGACATCTATATCTCCACACAAATCTCTCCTCTGAGCTCCAGACACAAATCCCCACCCCTGGTTGACATCACCTCCAAAATATCTCAATAGCTCCTCAAAATCAACATGTCTAAACTAAATGGGTTTATGCAAATCTGGTCTTCGTCCAGAGTTTTCTCTCAGTAACAACCTCTGCATCTACTGCTACGTAACAAACCAAACCAAAACGTAATGGCTTGCAACAACAACTATTTCCCTAGTCTGAGATTCCACAGGTGGGCAATTCGGGCAGGGCTCAGCCGAGGGGTTCTCCTTGTCTGAGCCAGGCTTGCCTGCTCTCCACGTTGACAGTCGGCTGTTAGGCTGGGTCTCAGCTTTCTGGCGGCCTCCACTGGGATGCCCCCCACCTCCTTCCCCGTGCCCTCCCATCCTCCAGTCAGATGGCCCAGATGGGTTGCCAGAATCCAAGTGCGTCACAGGTCTCGGGGCAGTGGACACGTGTGTTTCATGTCTCTACTTGCGGTGCTTTTCCTACTACTCCACTACCAAAGCAAATTGCCTATTTCAGTCCCGGTTCAGGTTGGGAGAATGATGCCAAAGGGCATGTATACAAGGAGGTGGAAACAAATTAGAACCCTTACTGCAATCAACCCTCCATCACTGAAGATGTTAACTTTAATTTCTCTCATATTATTCACTTCTGATCTCCACCTGCTCTGCCCCAGTCCAAACTCCCCTAAACCTCTACAACAGACTCCTGGCAGGTCCCCTTGCTCCCCTCTGAGGCCCTCGTCAATCTTTCTTCCACTTTGCAGCAGACTGATTTTCAAAAGCCACATGTGATCATTTCAGCCTTATGGCTTAAAATCCATTGATGATTCTCATTCCACGTAAAGTAAAAAGAAAACTTCTTTTGATAGATTTTAAATAGAGCCCTTGATCATACATAGTGGGTTACACCTATTTTTCCAGTTTCATTATTAATAGTGCCCTCTCACTTGCACACGTATCGCAGTTGGGATGGGCTGGGATGGTCCATTACATCGTCAGCCTTCCCCTAAAAGCATCAGCGGTCTGGCTCCTACTTAGTGCCTGCCCTAGCCTCTTTTACCACCATACCTGGCGTTGTTCTGCCCTTGCCAGGCTCGCCTTCTCTCTGTCCCGCCCCAAACTTTCATAAATGTGATTCCTGCTCCCTGGAATGATCTCCCCTTATCTCCTTCCCTGTGAATACCTATGCACCCTTCAGGTGCCACGTAGGAATCACTGCTCAGAGACACCTTCTGCCAGCTCCCAGACAGGCCATCTCCCCTAATGAGCTCCCCTGGCACCATGCCCACTCACCACAGCATTCATCAGGGTTGCCATTTTCAGCCAAGGGCAGGGGGATCTTGTCTGGGTTTGGCTTTGCTCACCACTGACTCTCTATCTGGAATTGGTGCTTATTACTGGGTTATATAGATGAATAATTATTGCATTAGAAAATGAAAGAAATATTTCTAATGGTAAACAATTTATTTATGAATCAGTTTATTTATGAATCATAATATTGGTTTCCAGAGAATATTTAAATCACATTTGATGAAGATCGGAAAGCAACAAGTGATCATTTAATCCAGACAAGGAAACAGTCCAGGAATGTTTAGTGACTTGTCCAAGATCTTTCAGCCTTTCTTGAAGTCCAAGTAAAATGCAGACAGGACTATAGGTTTTCTCTTTTATTTCTAAGTGACAAGGCTTCCACAGAGAAACCTTGAAATCCCTTCCAAACTCAAATATTCTTTGGTTATGATTTAACTTTACTTTTGTCTTGATAGCGTTCTGTTTTTTTCTCTTTCTCTCCCCTTTCCTTCTCCTTTTTGCATCATTAGCCATGAAAGCAAAGAACTACTGCCCAGGACAGTATGTCACAATGCTCACAAAAAAAAAAAAAAAAGCCAAGCCTGTATGGAGTGAGGGAAGGGCAGGAGAGACACACTCACAACTCTTATTTCTTGGTGTTGAGGAAATTTCAGGCCTTAATCCAATCTTGAATTTTTCCATTCTCCATTACAGTCATGGATAGAAGGGTAATGAGAGATCAAACAAATTAATTTGTCAATTCTAGGATGTGACATCATGACCATTCATTTCTGGGACTGCTAATGCCAACCAGTGACCTTCTAGGATTATGTACAGCTGTGATGAGGAAATTTAATAAGAAAAGGTCAACCAACACTCAGTGTAGAAAGGAAACAGACATTTTTCTTTTACAATAAAATATCAAAAATTTAAAAAAACCAACATTGTGTCTTACAATACATATTCAGTGCTTATAGCCCAAACTATAATGACTATTTAAATTATACAGAGGACAATATTTGCTGAGTTCTTGAGTATCTGAAGCCATAGACATTCCTTGAAAGGTCAGCTGTAAAACCCAGTTAATAACTTTGAAGAAAAATGCCTTTTTCCATCAGGAATTTACAATAAAAATCATCTCCTTTTCTACACAATTTTTCTTTTAACTATACTTGGCAAAAAGACAAAGCTAATAGAGGAATTATAAATGATTACAGGGCTATTTGGCTATACAATGTCACAGATCAAGAGGAACAATCCCTGTTGCAAGTAGGAAACAGTCCTGCACCATTTGCTCACATATGCTTCCAGAGAGAGTTTCGATGGGGTTTGAAGAATGACATGCTTAAACAGCTGCATTTTTAATATCTATTAAAGTCGCTGTGCCATGACTGAATAATGCCACCCGTGAGCGGGAGGAAAGGGAATACAGTACAACCAACCACACCACGCATGTGACCTAGGGGTGTGCTTGCTGTCACTGCAGCTGTTCCCAACATCTCACTCTCTCCTGCTTAGACTCAATGATGGGGACTGGATAGCGGCCAAGTCAGGACAAGATGAAAGTGTTCCTCCAAGCAAAGATCTGATGTGCAAATACCAACACCATATTTTTCACTCTTTGAATTACTTTAGGTTCCTTCGAACAAGAATGTTATTGTACACTGCAATATTTCCTCTCAGTTTGTCTAGTTCCTTGGCCATCACTTAAGGCTTCTACAGAAAATGTATCTCTCAGCAGCGTTTAGTTCTGGATACAGACCACTGAATTTCACCACAAGGTCATTCTAACCAGTCTGTGTGTGTTTCTCCCCCTATCAAATGCAGCAGCAGGAAGACACTCAGCATCATCTGGGCTATTAGAAAGGAGAAGAAGGTGACAGGTGTAGGGCATCTCTCCCCCACCAGGCTCTGGGGGGCTCCCTACTTCACGTTTACATTGTCACATGTATTCTTCTCAGTCGTCCTGGAACATATGGGTTGTTGGCAGCATTTCTCAGATGAGGAAGCTAAGTCTTAGAAAAATTAAGAAACTTGACCACGGTCACCCAGCTAGCAGAAGTTGGAGGCCAGATTCAATGCCAGGTAAGTTCCCAAAGCCTATGACTTTTCCTTTATATTACACTGAATCAGGTGGCACCTCAGCATCTAAAACCTCAGGTTTTCTATAGGTCTGTAAGGCCATCAACCCTTAGTAGGGACCTGGGGGAACAAAGAACGTGACTGGATGCCCCACCAAACATCGCTCCAGCCCACGGCAGGCTCTGAGTGGAAGATTTCCTTGAGTCACTCCAATAAAGAATGTTCTATGGGAACACAGCACTACCGATGTCACCGATATATGAAATGGCTGAGCCAGGAGTGAAAGTGTGTTCTTAAAAATAAGAAAGTCAATGCATCAAAGCCTGCCACCGGGAAGTGGGAGAATGAGAAAGAATTAGATGACCTGCCCCAAACCTTCTTTATCTCATTTGTAAAACGGGCACAGTAAATGCTCACGTTGAGAAAATGTTCTGAAACTGACATAAGCTCACATGTGCAGAGCTCCCAGCTCAGTCTGTGATATGGGGCAGGTGCATGAGTGAGGTTCGCTGGATCCAAGTCCAAAAAGCCATTTTACTGCAAATTAGTAGAACTCAGTGCACCATCCCTATTTTCAAAATGTATTTTGCAAGGTTTTCCGATGTTTAACAGGAGACATTCATCATTGTCTCAGCATGACCTGCAGCAAATCTAGGCCACATGAAGGTAAAATGTATCTTGTATTCCAATGTCACAACCCCTTGTCCGGTTCTAAGGCAAGAAGAAAAATATACATATATTCCTAAATGAACACATCAACCTAAACAGAGCCAAACGGTTGCAAGCCAGAAGGTAGTGAAGGAAACGGGCTTCTTTGTTCTGCAAGAATAATATTCTGAGCATGAGGAATGCCCAGAGGTGACAAAGGAGAAACAGAACGGGCACTGGGGGTCATGTAACAGGGTGACAGCAGGCGTGACTTATGACAGGGCTTCACGAGGGTACAGACTCACGGGGCTTTGTAGGGCAAAGCAGGGAAGGGAGGCGAGATGCCCTCACAACCCTCCCTGCAGCCAGGGAAGAGATGAAGATAAATGGACCCAGACACAGAAGGAAAGAAATCTGATTAAACATGAGTGATAAAATTTTCAGGATACAGTTGGGATTTCAGAGAAAAACAAACTGATGTTTTGTGAGATTCTAGCATGTTAACCAAGGAAATCTATCTATCAGGGGAAAAAAATAATTGAGACAGGGAAGATATGTTTGAGATACAGACACCTAAAAAGAGGAGACACAGCAGAAAGGGAGGAGAGAGCTGCAGATCCCAGCTGTCACGTGCAGCGAGTCACCTGTGCCTGGAGGCTCCTGTGTGCCCATGCTACCTGCCCCCAAAAAAGCCAACATAGAAACTAACATTTCAGAGCTGAAATCAGCTGGAGAGAGACTGTCACAGATCAAACAGCTCCTTGGCAATCTGTGGTCACCAGAATTCTTTTATTCAAATGACCCTAAACAAAAATATCTTTCGATTCATTTTCAAGGGCCCAAGTGGTGTGCAAAGTGAGAAGACACACACTAGGGAATTTGATCCATACCCTTCCAAGTCTTAAGGTCACCCAGGAGGCATTCTCGACCTCTTCACCCCTGAGGCAGCACCAGATTGTCCTCCAGAGAAGGACTTCCTGACTATCACGTCCCTTTTGTCTTATGGCTGAAAGGGGGTTGGGATCTGGGAAGGACATCTACCTCTGTGAGCTGCACACCAACTCCGGCTCACACAGCCTTGATTTCTGGTAAAATAGGATCAAGCCTCCAAAAGCAGACAGGTGAAGGCAGGCAATGCCTAGCAGCAGAGGTGTCCAGTGAGAGGGCAGTAGGGTTTGCCAAGGGAGAGGATGGAGTCAGGACGTGTAGATGGTTATCAGAAGCAACTGCCGGAGGGACCAGCTTGTGCTATGAGAGCACGCCCTCCAAGGACCTGCCTCTCCCTTTCTTTGGGTTTTTCCTATTTGAATGTGACCCCCATGGGACCAAAAACCTGGTCAAGATTCTTGTGGAAACTGGCCATAACCCTCAGATTTTCTTGAACAAAGCCAATTTCACAAAATATTCTTTTAACAAGGCCACTTTCATAGGTATATAACTAAACTATGATTTCATGGAAATGTTCTAGAAGACTTTCTATACAAATGATCATTTTTTAAATTAAAACTATTGTTTAAAGTCTTAATTGCTTTAAAGCAAAAACAATGGGGCGATAGCTTATTATGAAGATATGAACAATCATTTATGGAGCCCCTCTGTGTGAGGTGCTAAGGTACAAAGGTGAGTAAGCAAAGCCCATGCACTCAAGAAGTCTAAAATCGTGCTCTCTGGGTCCTACCGTCTCTGCCTTTTAAACAAAGGAAGAATGGGATGGACCCCCTGGGAGTCACTGGACCTAGGTCCCGAGACCACACCTAAACTGTTCCCACCTTTTAAATAATCCAGTTCTCCTGCTAGAGGCGTATCATCCAACTACTGCCAACTTCCGTGTCCCCTCTGGACGCCTGCAATAACTTCCTGCTGGTATCCTTCATTCAGGGTACCGGGGTTCTGGTAACTGTCCTGTCTGCAGCCCCTCCCTTGGTGACTGTCTTGAACTCACTCAACGCACTGTCCTGCCTTTGGATATCAGCACACCAGGAGGGCACCTCTAGCCCGTGCCTCTCTGGGCTCCACGCCCTGGGCTGGCCCCTGGGTGTCCTCACCCCCCATCAGAGAGGTAGAAAGTCTTGATTGGGAAGAAGCTCTGAGGACAAAGCCCCCTGGTCCCTCTCCCTTGCTGCCCCATACCCCTTGGCTGGGGGCAAATTCACCTCTACGCCACTTTAGCCCTGCTCAGCCTGGAGCAACATGGACAAAGGGTTTTGTCACGTCCTTCCCTGCTTCTCAGATCTTTCTGGTCTCTGGGTCACAACCTCAAGGTTATTGTGGCAGGTGGGGGGGTAGGGTGGAGGTGGGTGGGAGCGGCCACCATCCAGTGGTGTAAGTTCTAAGCTTGGAAGTCATTCAGAAACCACCTTCTCTTTCACACCCATTATCCACTTCATCCATTTTTGCCTATTTCATTGTCCCTCAGATCTATTTATCGCTCATTTTTCTCCACTGCCGTCACCCTCATCCAAGGCCATACTCTTTCAGTTGATAAAAGAAATGTTCACATACTGAGGTATGGGGCAGTCATTCTGGCTTAATTTGAATTTTATGCTAACTAGAACAGCCCGTTTGTGGCTATCAAACCTACTTTATACATCTGCTTTAGTTATTAAAGAAAAGGGTGCACTGACCAAAAGTAAAGAATGTCCATGTTAAAAATAAAGATGAAATGCCCCTCCCCTTCCTGGGACGCCACTGCTGGTGTTCCTTCCATGATAAGACCCCCTTCCCAGGTGCCAAGGTCATACTGACTCGCTGTGTGCGTGCTGATCTGGTTTTTTGAAACCCTAAAGGAATGCACCCCTGACTTGTTTGATGTTCTTTGTTCTGACAAGACATAAAACTGTGCTGAAATCCATGCTTCTCCAGAGCAGTTTCTCAGAGTAATCTAAGAAGCTGTCTTCTGGGCTATAGCCCTCAGTTTGGCTCAAATAAAACTCTTTTCTTCTCCTATTACAGACTGTTTATGGATGATTTTCATCGACAAAGGAAACAACTGAAAGTCTGATACTTGACAGTTCAAAGTAGATGAGACTCTTCTTTCCATCAGTCCATTCTCTGCACCTCACCGCACGGCTTCTAGCCATGCTGGCTTTCTTGTTATTCCTTAAACGCTGTGATTTCTCTGACTGCAGACGCTTTGCATATGCTGTTCCATCTGCCTGGAATTCTCCTGTCTCCCCTCACTGCTCTGACTAATCCTCACTCAGAGCAGACTTCCCTGATGCCAAAGACCTTGTGATTTTCCCATTCTCTACTTTTCCATTATGTTCCTTCATTTAGATATTTGTATGATTTTTTAAATTAGTGTCCATTTCCCACACTATCCTGTAAACACTGTACACAGAAACTGTATCTGTTTCATTTGCTATTAAATTCTCCGTAATTAACACAGCACCTGACTCTTGGTAGACAGCCAATTAATATGAAAGATTAAGTAAATGAAGAATATATAGTAATTCAGAGCTCAGATTCGAGAGCTAAACTGCACTGTGTTTGAACCTTGGCTGTATCACTTACAAGGTGTACGATGTTGGATGAGATACTTGACCTAAGCTTCAGCTTTCACATCTTTTTAAGATGAAGGCAATGAAGATTCCTACTTGCACTTGTAAAGTTCAAATGAAATAAATACCAAGTATTTAGTAAAGGGCCTGACACATAAAAAGGGCTTAATAAGTCGTCTGCTAAGGAGAGGATATATCCAATGATAACAATATAATAATGGGATTACAGAGTACAGGAGGAGGCCACAAGGCTTACAATAATCAAACACCCATGACACTACCTCCACCTTAAAAAAATTACTTTCATAGCTGTCATTTTGGGGAATTCTTTCCTCTCCTCCTCTGAATCAGATTCTAGATGGAAGTAATGACTATGATATATATTTTTTAGTATAAATGAGCTTCAGAACCAGACTCCCAAGCTACAGATCTTGTCGCAGGCCTAGGAAGTTGTATACAGCTCAAGTGCCATACTACACATTCACATCTGTTTTTTCATTTAAATTATCATCTGTGTGTTTGTGTAACAAAAGTGTTACTCCCCTGTTGGGTACAGTTTGGAGAGGAAATATTAGATTTTTCAGGACATATCATTGATCTGTAGTGACAAGAAAAAATATTCTACATCAGGGCTGTCTCAGAAAACTCAGGAGTCCTGGTTACCAGAAATTCAGTTTGGTGGGAAGATGGCAGAAGAAACAAACCATCCTCATTGTTTCCACAGTGTGGCAGACTTCAAACTGATTCTTACAACATAACCTGTTCGTAAATTTCAATCTCTCTTATTGAAAGAAACAAAGCAAAATAGCAACAAAGTTCCTGTTCAGGGGTTGGGAATGATACTTCTTATTCCTTACAACCTTCAACCTGCTGGGCCCTAAAAAAATGAAACTCTGGAAATGAACAGAAGACAAGGCAGCTTTAGAGTCTGGAATGTTCCAAAGGGATCATTCCTATGAGTAGGGAGACAGCCACCCAGAGGGATGACAACTCACCTCCTCCTTCACCAGAATCATCCACTTCACACAGGGGTGGGCAAACATTTCCTGTGCCGCCGCCAGAGAGTAAACATTGCAGGCTTTGTGGGACAAGAGACCTCCACGGCAACTACTCAATTCTGCTGTGTGATGTGAGGAGAGCTCTAGACAGTATGGAGAGGATTGAGTATGGCTGTGTTCCAATAAGGCTTTATTTATGAGCATTAATTTTTGAACTCCATGTAATTTTCATGTCACGATGTATTATTCTTCTTTTGATTTTTTTCCGAACATTTAAAAATGTAAAAACCATTCTTCATTTGCAGACCTTACAAAATAAGTAGTGGCTGCATTTGGCCGGTGGCTATGTTCTGACCCCTGGCTTAAGACACATAAATAAATATTAAGTCACACCTATGGATTTCCTAATTGCTCTTCGAGTCTTCCGGATGTGAACAGCAGGCCTGCCCCTAACTGGAAGATAGAAGGTCGTATATTGCACTGCACAGATGAAAGAATGGAACTAATAGACAAATAATTTTTTTAAATCCCATGAAGGAACATTTTACACACACTTTACAGTTTATTACACAGCTTTGCAAACAGGAAGCTTCTAAACAAGCAGGGCAGTGATTGTAATCCCTGATTATAAAACCATGGCAGTGAAGGTCTAGAAAGTTCAAAGCAATGCTGTAAAACTACTAGGCAGCTGAGCCAGGGACAGAATCCCCACTTCTAGATCTAAATGTGCAACTGGAAGCCAAGGCACTGCATCCTCAGGAGATGCACCTCTCTTTGAGAATTCCCCACGAATTTGGCAGCAGACCAGTCGAGAAAATGGAAAATGTTGACAAAGTAAATGTCAATATTATGCACAGTATGGGTCTGTACCTTTGTCTACCATCCAATCCCCACTTTTGTCTCTACTGCTGTGCTGGGAGAGTACTGTCCCCCCAAATTGAGGTCCACCTCGGACATGTGACCTTATTTGGAAATAGGGTCTTTTCAGATGTAATTACGATGATGTCACACTGGATTAGAGTGAGTGCTAAATCGAATGACTGGGGTCTTTTTCCGAAGAGGAGAGGACACCCAGAGACACACACGGGGAAGAGAGCAGGCTGGTGCGACTCAGCTGCAAGCCAGGGAACAGCAAGCGTTCTCAGCAGCCACCAGCAGCGAGGAGAGAAGCGGGGACCTGACTTTCAATCAGAGCCTCCAGAGGGAGGGCCTGCCTACACCTTGACTTCAGATTTGTAGCCTCCAGAACTGTGAGAGAATAAATGTCTATTGTTGTAAGCCAAGCAGTTTGTGGTCATTTGTTACAGCAGCCCAAGGAGACGAACACAGCCACCCGCTAGCACTTTGCATCTAGAAATACCTTTGAATTTTGTTTCCCTGAAGACATCACTCATGTCGAGGCCACACTCAGGAGAGGCCTTTCCCACCCTTCTTCACTGGCATCATCCACATCCCACCCTTCAAGAATCAGCTTAGGGTCCCATTCTCCAGGAAACACTGTCCTGCCCCGTCCTGCCAGGAGAGATCGGGGACCCCTCCTCTGTGCCCAGACGGTAATGAGAAAAGAAATTTTCACATACTGAGGTATGGGAAAGTCATTCTGGTTTACACAGGAGTTAACTTGAATTTTATGCTAACTAAAACAGCCTGTTTGTGGCCTATCAAACCTACACTATACATCTGCTTTAATTATTAAAGAAAAGGGCAGAGGGACCAAAAGTAAAGAATGTCCATATTAAAAATAAAGCCGGTTTCAAAATAGAGCCGGTTTCAAAGCCTTACTTTGAATGTCCTCTATCACGATAGAAATCTAGCAGATCGGCATCGGTGGGAGGGACCCACGATTTTGCTACCTGTCCCCGGTTCTAGATACCCCTCCAACTCCAAAGCATGTTCTCGTGTTATCACTGCCTTCATGAAAACCAAGGTGCCCCTTTTCAAAATCTCCCACCTGTTGGATGTCTTCTCTCGTGGGCTCTCTGGGGGTCACCTGCCCCAGACAGACCACAGAGGAGAAGATCCTGGGCCAAAGATGCCCCAACAGGCAAGAAAAGTTCAGCCTCCACTCCAGCCTCCCAAACACAAAGGCATTCTCCTCTGCGGGGTTGCAAGCTTGTTTTGTTTACTGCCAGGCAACATGTGCAGAGGAGAAAGCTGACTGTATCCTGACCAAGAAAAACAAAAGTCGGGCAGCCGGTTTTTTTTTAAGCATTGTGATTAGAGCTTCGGCAATAACATCTCCCACCCGAAATAGCTGTGTAAAGGAGGCGGAGGAGAAGCCCTTGTGGAGGTTAAAGAAAACAAGAATTAAAGAGTGAATGTGATTTGTGGAGCCGGAGAATGGAGGCATCTACACCTCGGCGGGAAGGGTGTCCTGGGGACCAGGTGTCCTGGAGGAGTCCTCCCAGCACATCCCCATCCTGCCAGGACTGGGAACCGAACTTGCCAGCTTCGGGTCTAGGCTAGAATTCAGAGGGACTCAGGGATGTGGAAGATCAGTCCTGGACCAGCTGCTTCTGAGGACCCAGCAGGTGGGAGGACACACCTGGCCAAGTGCTGTGGAACATTCAAATAGGAGCTGCCTGCACCAAAGCAGGAAGGAAGTTTAAGACCAAGCACATCACCTTCTCCCATGGGGACCCTGCTTCCTAGGAGGCCCACTGACCTAATACCTCCCGGGTGGCAGAACGTGGGGAGAAGGGCTTCTCCTCAGGACCACAGGTGGGACTCAGAGCAAGCAGGGCCCTTGTGGTCCTAACTGTTCAGAAAGGAACAAGGATGCTACAAGCCTGGCCCAGCCTCCTGCCGTGGCCAGCCCTTCACTTGAAGAACAGTCATCACAGGCAGCAGGGATGGTGGTGCCAGCAGCCCCTCAGCCCCCCATGCACCCAGAGCCTCGGGCTTCCTTAGCACCCTACGGCCTGTCCCTAGTGAGGGTGTAACCTTCACACGGGCTGCAATTTCACTCCATCCCCTTTATTTCAGTACACACCAAGCCCAGACAGTCTTCCAGAGTTTTCGGGAGCTAATCAGTGGAGTGACGGCTTTTCCTCTGGGAACCGTTTTGTTGGTTTCTCACCAAGTGATGTGACAGGCAGACGCCCATCAGGTCAAACAGGACAGTCGCCCACACCCCAGGAAATGTCTCCTTCCACCACATTAAATGAGCGCAGACAGAGTCGGCAAGCGGGAGGGGCGAGGAAGGAGACAGAAGTTTGAGGAAGGACTCAAACTTAAGGTCACAAGAGTTGGGGGACAGCAGGTCAGGATAAAGTCAAGGGGGCAGACCCTATGGTGGAAAACCCAACCAACCCATCACGCTTCCCAGAATCAGCCTCCCAGCAATGGGTCCGCCAGGAAGCAGCACATCCAGGGTTCAACCCCCTTCACCCAACAAATCCAAATCTACACCCCAACAGGCAGGCACCCTAGCCCAAGCCCAGACCTATTTCCACAGACCTGAGCGTGGCTAATTGAGAGAGTAGTAAACCAATCCAGTTCTAGACAGCACAGAAGTTTCCCAAACCGTCAGCTTGTTCTCCTCCCAACAAAACACGGTGATTTCCCTCCGTTGTCACATTTCCTCCCCTAAACTTTTCTTTCTGCAACCCCTCTACAGAGGCTAAACTGCAAGCCGCTGAGGACGGAAACGCAAGAGCAGCCCCGCCGGGATGCAGCAGGAGTACCTTTTCCGTGGAGCAGAGGGGCCGGTGCCCAGAGGCTCGCTGCCCTGCCGAGCCGTGGAGGGCTGCTGTCGGGATGGAGCACGCTGAGGATTACGCGTCCCCGTCTCTGCGACCAGACCTTTCGGCGGCTCGGACCAACTGTGCTAGCGAGGCACTTAGCAATTTTCTGCTGGCGCTGACGCCCCGCCCTCTGCTCCTGCGATTGGCTCCCGGGTCCCGGACAGGACTGCATTGGTTTCAGACGACCTCACTCATTGCCTGGGCTCCTATTATTACCTGAGCCATCAAAGGAAATAATTCCAGGTTTCATTGACAACCTGTAAGGCTCTCCTCCAACCCGGTGTGGGAGCGGCCCTGGGAGTCCAGTGGAGGGAAGAGGGGAGAGTAGAAAAAGTGGGGGTGGGAGAGAGGGAGAGCCGAGAAAGGGTGGAGGGTGAGAGAGAGGGAGGGAGAGAGGGAGGAAGGGAGAGAGAGAGAGAGATGGAGAGAGAGAGGGAGCTATCAAGCAATCAGATTCCTGCACCAGCATTTTAACTTCCACAAAACAGAGCCCATAGCAACAATTTTCTGGCCTTATTTTTCCCCCAACTGGTGAATGTTCCTGAGGGCAGGGAGAAATATGACGGTGGTGTTTCTGCCTGTGTAACACAGGCTCTGGGAAGCAGAGCAAGGTAAAGCCTGGAGGAATCTAGTGATGTATTTCCCGGAGCCACCCTGGAGGGCATGTGAAGGTCATTTTAGATTGTTTGGGAGGACAGATTATGCACCTTCCCTGGATTTATCCATCCGTTCTTTCCCTCATGGTCCACCCAACCTGAGAAGACAGTTTCCTTTTGCACCTTATTCAGTCTCAGGAGAGCTGATTTTAAAGTCTGCGAAAGTCTGGAAATCCTCACTGGCCTCACAGGGAGGTCCAGAGAGACAGGCATTCCCCAAGCTAGTAATTCTGCTTGGACCCTGACTTTTGCTTGTTCTCACGTGGCTTCAGTGAATTGCTTAGACTCACATCATCAACCAAAGCAAGGAAGGAGAGGAAAAGAAACTCATCACGGGGTGAGAACAGTCCAAATGCTTTTCCTTGTTCAACAAGGAATCATAGAGCATGAGTCTTGCCCTTTTTCTTTCCTTAGTGTATATTTTTCACTGTATGGAAAGGACATCATTTGATAGCGGACAACATTTGATAGCTGAATTTTTTAAGAGGAAGGAAAAGAATTTTAAAAGGGCCTTTTAAAGGAAGCTCTTGGAATATCAAATTTCAGGTAAGTTAGAACTCGTCTTTCACCCTTTTCCTTCTGGGATCCGCATGTCTCTGAGCGCAGGCTATGGTTCCAGTTCGTCCCTGTAGCCTCAGACAATTGCAATCTTTATCACCATCTGCATCCTTGGAGGCAAAAGTTCCTGCTGCCTTGTTCAGTGAGCTTCTGCTTCATGGGGATATGCCTGGCTTCCCTAAACACATTGCAAGCTCTGTAGGGGCAGAGCTGGTATCATGTATATCTTTATAACTGCAGTGACAGCACATAGCACTCAATAAGTGGGCTGACTAATAAAACCCAATTCAAAACGTAGAGTGTACCTCTGAGCCTCCTGGCATCATTATTCCACTGTGATCACTCATCCACTGGTGGGGTGGGAAGGGGCCCATCCTGGATTCCAGGAGGTAAAAATTCAGGACAAAGCACTGTGACAGCTACCGCCGTCCCTCCAAGCTCTCAGTGCCCCTATTCTCTCTGGAAAATGAGGCAGCTCTTCACTCCATGTCTTCTTACTCCCTCGAGCGCTGGAAGGAAATGAGAAGATGAGGGACACACATTTTATTTATGAGACATATACCTCAAAAATTAAGTCATTTCCATAGTGGCTTTCCAAATATCAGCATGGCTAAAAGGAGAGTGACTCTCTATTAGGAGTCAAAAAATAGGACAAGGGGTGTAGCAAAGTACTTGTTTTCTATTTCCTTCCTTTGTCTAGGTGACATTCTTACAAAGCCCCAAGGATGAAATTAACCTTAGCTGTTCCTTTGAAATTGACCCTGTCCCAGAAAATCTGGCACGTTCAGTCATGGAGTAAAAGCCATAAATAATACTTTTATGATTTAAGCCGTAAGATTTCCACTTCCACAAGAAAGCAGAGAGTGAGAGCAAGAGGGAGGGGATATGGGGATGTATGTATATGTATAGCTGATTCAGTTTGTTATACAGCAGAAACTAACACACCATTGTAAAGCAATTATACTCCAATAAAGATGTTAAAAAAAAAAAAAGAATGCCTTTGATGGGCTCATTAATAGACTGGACAAGACTGAGGAAAGAATCAATGACCTTGAAAACCTGTCAACAGAAACTCCTGAAGCTGAAGGGCAAAGAATAAAAGAATGAAAAAAAGAACAAAACGCCCCCCAATCTGGGACAGTTACAAAAGATGTTAACACTTGCATAATGGGAAACCCAGAATAACAAGAAAGAAAGAAGCAGAAGTCTGTTTGAATAATGGGTGGAATCCACAGATACAGGAATCTCAGGGAACATGAAGCAGGATAAATACCAAAAATTAGACACCTGGGCACATCATACTCAAACAGCAGAAAACCAAAGACAAAGAATATCTTAAAAGGAACCAGAAGATATTAGGAAGCGGCTTGCCTATAGAGTAACAATGATATGAACTGAAGCAAATCTCTTGTCAGAAACCATGCAAGCAAGAAGAGAGTGAAGTGTTTAAAGTGTTGCAAGAAATAACCACAGCAAACTAGAATTCTGTATTCAGTGCAATTATCTGTTAAACATGAAGGAGAAATAAAAACTTTCTCAGACAAACAAAAACTAAGGAAATTTGTTGCCAGTAGACCTGCCTTGCAAGAAATATTAAAAGAAGTTCTTTAGCAAGAAAAAAAAGGATATAAATCAGAAACTCAGAGCTGTATAAAGGAAGAAATAAATGAAGGTAAAATGAAAAAATAAAAAAATGCAGGCTTCAGCTCTGTGCCTTCACACTATCCCACTTCTCCCCCTTAAGAAAAAATAAGAGAAATCAACTAAATTATAAGAACTCTCTTGAGCACCTATCAAAGGTTCAGTCATCCTCAAAGGAAAAGGAAAGCATTTCAAGTGATTTTCTAAAATGCTTTGTCTGCCAAACAGCAAGTCCTTACAGGTACTTTTTGCCTTTTGAAGATGAAAGAGAGAGAGAGAGAGAGAGCTGTAAACAGTTGTTTATGTCAGTGCCTTTTAAACTGCCTGGTGGTGGTGGGATGAATTGGGAGATTGGGATTGACATATGTACACTAGTATGTATAAAATAGATAACTAATAAGACCCAGCTGTATAAAAAATAAATAAATAAATTTCAAATAAATAAATAAATAAACTGCCTGGTCATAAAATATTCTCTTTGAGAGAAGGATGATCCCTTTGTGTCCCATAGATCAACTGCTTAATTCTGAGAGTTGGAGAACGCAGATTAAGTATGCGGATTCCACTGGTGCTTGCATTTGTAGTAAATATCAGCTCCATACCATTTAAATGCACTGAGGTATGAAATGTACCGAATTCCACCTTGTGGCCAGTGCCCTGGCTAAAGTAGTCCATTTCGATTTAACAATTTCAGTGCATTAGTGACCTGAAAGGCTTTGGAGGGGGTTCACGTTCCATTTTCAGCAATTAAGGGAAGGCTGTGGGTTGCTTTATTAAAATACAAATGAAACAGCAGCCGTTGGAGCTCCCGTCCTTCTTGTGGGTAACCACCTGCCACAACAAATTACCCTGACCTGCAGCGGAGGCTGGAGAAACCCTGTGTTTACCCTCCTGCTTATACCATTTTGTCAGTTATCATTTATTTATGACAAATTCTGTTCCTAAAAGGGAAAAGAGGAGAATAAATCTAGGTAATGCCAAGAAAAAAGGAAATGTGTGAAAATGGGAGAAAAAACAACAACAGAAAAAAGAGAGGGTGACTTTCAACCTTACATCTTTGCTAATTGAGTTGAGCCACACGGTACTGTCTTGGAAAACATGATATTAGCAAGATATCTGAAAACCAGCATTGGATGGATGAAGGCACAGCTTCCGAAGTAGAGAAACTTGGAGGAACACATGCACAGCTTTCCGTTCTGGCTGATGGCTGTTGTGAAACTTTATGTAATCTGATTCCTGCCCCCTACACCCACCCACTCCACTCCCCAAATCAAACCTGTGGAGCCAGTGACATTTCCTCTAAGTACAAGAGAAGATTGTGGTTGCCAGGAAGGTGTCAGTCACTGTGCACCATTCTTAATGATTTCATTAATTACTAATGAGCCTTCAGAAAGTTGGTATTAAAATAGACAGGGCTTCCTGAGCTTTGAAGACAGTAGTTTACTATTTATAATACCCTGCTAAATAAAAGCAGGTGATTCTGGGGGTTTCAAATCATGATGATATTGTCAATAACCTGAAAGAGAGAGAGAAAAAGACAGAAACAGACACATGGACAGACAGCAATCTGCAAGACTAAATTGCCCACCTAAATTCTGTTTGCTTCAGTTAAATTCTTCATAAGAAACATGGGGCTGAACGCTGTCATGAATCCTTGTCCAGCAATGCACCAGTTGACAGACGCTGGAGAACTGAATGAGGAAGGGTGGCTGCCTTCCACGAAGCTGGCGGATGATCGTGACAGAAGGCACCTTCCAGATCAAAGGGCTGCACACGTGAATATGACTCTGGGGCCCCCTGCCTGCCAGGACCCATGTCCTGACATACAGTCTTCTCTAAAGTACCCATCCAACTTGTTTACAAAACCTGCCGCAGATCATTCCCTCATTTGTAAATCAGGGTAATATTATTATTTCTAGGGCTGTGGAGAGTATGATGGCAAATCAACCTACAAAGGACCGTACAGATGTCCTAGCACTTGATATTAAGGGACCACATCTTGGCATTGGCGAATATTCGTGGGACACACAGTCACTCTGCTCTATTAGCCCAGATGTCAGATCAGCTCTTGGAGTGGGACCAGAAGATGCTCACAGGGGCAGAAAAGATGCTCCAGGCACAGAGCAAAGCCTTGGGCAGTGAGGTCTCATTTCCTATTGCTTAAGGAAATTCTCAAACTGTCCCGTGATACACTCCATATGGAGAAGAGTCCCTGAGGGTGTGACAGTGTCATGCAAGGGGCCTGCCATAAACCAAAATGGCTTCAAAAATGCATATTTTATTACGAAAGTCACGCCAATTTTGTATTCTACTCCAGAACGTTTGTTTTAGTACATGAGTTAAAGAATGAGTTGCCCCAAATATTTGTATAACACTGAGTTTCCAGGAAGATGCTGCATATTTATGAGTAGCCTGGGGTTTGAGAAACACAAGCCTCAAGTTTCTAGTCTGCCTTCTGCCTGGCTTTCAGAGTCAGGTGAAACCTGGCCCCATCCCACCTGTGTAACTTCCTCCACCCTCATCCTCACGGACCACGATCCCACCACAGCCTCTCTGAGCATGCTCACTCCAGCCTCCTGGCCACCCGGTGGCTGCCCCAGTGTCTCACTCGCACCTGCCTTCTCCTGTGAGATCGAAGCCATCCTCCAAGGTCCAGACGCATCTTTCCTTCCGTCACTTCTCCTGTCTGCCAGGAGGTTTCAATTTTACCCTGCACCACACAAGTTAAAATTAGTTACATTCTTGTTTGTATTTTCATTATTGTTTCCATATGGCCATTTTCATGTCTGCTACTACATGTTATGTTTATTTGGTAGCCTTAACACCACCCCCATGTCACCCCCAAATCCACAGTGATACCCACAGCAGTTAGGACAGTGCAGGCCAAACACATAGAAATCCCAACAATGAACAGTTGATGACAACGTGGACAGATCAACTTCTTTCACAGAAGTTCTGGAAAAGTGAAGAAATGTTAAAGTAAAGCAGAACTGCGAATACGACCTAATGCAAACTGCTACACGCTTTCGCTTCAGCAGGGGTTTTCAGGCCTTAGCTTGAGGCAAGTTCTCACGTCAAGTTTCCCTGTAGCTCTAGAGCATGACAGGATAAGCTCCCACCGATGCTATGGAAGCACCGTGTTTCTTTAGAGAAAACTCTTTTTCTTTCCAGAGGGTGCCTACAGTGACTAGAGGCCAGTCGAAAACAGTGTTATTTAGGTATCTTCAGGGCAGCATGGATAGAGCTTTTAAAATGGGAAAGCTAGGCTTGTGCCATCAGGTCTTCTTTTCCGGTGAACCTGCAGCCCAAAACCTTCTGATTTCTAACAAGTGAAAAGAGACCTTAGCTACACCCTGGTCCCTTGCCTGAATCAACTTTTCTTCACAGGGTGTTCTGCATGGAGCGTACTCCCTCTTCCTTTGAACGCTCTATGTATGCTATCGGGCTAATCCTATTCTACCATCCTGCAGTGCAATAGGAAAAACTGTGCTTTGGTTCCAGTAGGAATGCAAGCCTCCTTTCTCCTGTAGGTATGGGGTCCTTGGCTAAGACTTCCTAGAAGGAAGGCGAAGCCGATTGTGTTTCAAAGTGCTGCTCCAATGAGGGCAATGAGGCAGACTTCCATGGCATGTAGGACGTGAGAGAACAGAATCCCTGGAGCTGTTGGAGAGCTGAGGACATCTAGCTTTCTCAAGGAAGGGTGCAGTGTGTTTCCCTAATCTCTGAATATATAGAGTGACTGGGAAAGGCTTCTTGGTTTGGATGTTTCTTAGAAGGGCAGAGGAGCCTGCTGGTACTCACTGTATTTGTAGGCAAAAGGATGCCTACACGAGGGTGCTAAGTGTCTGGATAAGTGAAGAAACGTTAAAGTAAAGCAGAACTGCGAATACGACCTAATGGAAACTGCTACACGCTTTCGCTTCAGCAGGGGTTTTCAGGCCTTAGCTTGAGCCAAGTTCTCACGTCAAGTTCCCTGTAGCTCTAGAGCATGACAGGATAAGCTCCCACCCATGCTATGGAAGGACCGTGTTTCTTTAGAGAAAACTCTTTTTCTTTCCAGAGGGTGCCTACAGTGACTAGAGGCCAGTCGAAAACAGTGTTATTTAGGTATCTTCAGGGCAGCATGGATAGAGCTTTTAAAATGGGAAAGCTAGGCTTGTGCCATCAGGTCTTCTTTTCCGGTGAACCTGCAGCCCAAAACCTTCTGATTTCTAACAAGTGAAAAGAGACCCTAGCTACACCCTGGTCCCTTGCCTGAATCAACTTTCTTTCACAGGGTGTTCTGCATTTAGCGTACTCCCTCTTCCTTTGAACGCTCTATGTATGCTATCGGGCTAATCCTATTCTACCATCCTGCAGTGCAATAGGAAAAACTGTGCTTTGGTTCCAGTAGGAATGCAAGCCTCCTTTCTCCTGTAGGTATGGGGTCCTTGGCTAAGACTTCCTAGAAGGAAGGCGAAGCCAATTGTGTTTCAAAGTGCTGCTCCAATGAGGGCAATGAGGCAGACTTCCATGGCATGTAGGACGTGAGAGAACAGAATCCCTGGAGCTGTAGGAGAGCTGAGGACATCTAGCTTTCTCAAGGAAGGGTGCAGTGTGTTTCCCTAATCTCTGAATATATAGAGTGACTGGGAAAGGCTTCTTGGTTTGGATGTTTCTTAGAAGGGCAGAGGAGCCTGCTGGTACTCACTGTATTTGTAGGCAAAAGGATGCCTACACGAGGGTGCTAAGTGTCTGGATAAGTGAAGAAACGTTAAAGTAAAGCAGAACTGCGAATACGACCTAATGGAAACTGCTACACGCTTTCGCTTCAGCAGGGGTTTTCAGGCCTTAGCTTGAGCCAAGTTCTCACGTCAAGTTCCCTGTAGCTCTAGAGCATAACAGGATGAGGTCCCACCAATGCTATGGAAGCACCTTGTTTCCTTAGAGACAACTCCTTTTCTTTCCAGAGGGCTGCCTACAGTGACAAGAGGCCAGTCGAAAACAGTGTTATTTAGGTATCTTCAGGGCAGCATGGATAGGGCTTTTAAAATGGGAAAGCAAGGCTTGTGCCTTCGGGTCTTTTTTTCCATTGAACAAGAGGCCAAAATCCTTCTGATTTCTAACAAATCAAAAGAGACTATAGCTACATCCTGGTCCCTTGCTGAATCAACTTTTCTTCACAGGGTGTTCTGCATGTCGCGAATTCTCTCATCCTTGGAATGCTCTATGTGTGCTATCGGTCCTAAGCCTATATTAAATCCTGCAATGTAAAACTAAAAACTGTGCTTTGGTTCCAGTAGGAATGCAAGCTTCCTTTCTCCTGTAGGTATGGGGTCCTTGGGTAAGACTTCCTAGAAGGAAGGCGAAGCAGATCGTGTTTCTATGTCCGGCTCCATAAAGGGCAGTGAGGCAGACGTCCAAGGCATGTAGGACGTGAGAGAACAGAATCCCTGGAGCTGTTGGAGTGCTGAGGACATCTAGCTTTCCAAAGGAAGGGTGCAGTGTGTTGCTCTAATGTCTGAATACATAGAGTGACTGGGAGAGGCTACTGGCTCTGGATGTTTCTTAGAAGGGCAGAGGAGCCTGCTGGTACTCAGTGTATTTGTAGGCAAAAGGGTGCCTACACGAGGGTGCTAAGTGTTGGATAAGTGAAATAACGTTAGTAAAGCAGAACTGCGAATACGACCTAATGGAAACTGCTACACGCTTTCGCTTCAGCAGGGCTCTTCAGGCCTTAGCTTGGGACAAGTTCTCACGTCAAGCTTCCCTGTAGCTCTAGAGCATGACAGAATGAGCCCCCACCCATGCGATGGAAGCACCGTGTTTCCTTAGAGAAAACTTTTCTTTCCAGAGGGCTGCCTACAGTGACTAGAGGCCAGTCGAAAACAGTGTTATGTAGGTATCTTCAGGGCAGCATGGATAGATCTTTTAAAATGGGAAAGCAAGGCTTGTGCCATCAGGTCTTCTTTTCCGGTGAACCTGCAGCCGACACCCTTCTGACTTCTAACAAGTGAAAAGAGACCCTAGCTACACCCTGGTCCCTTGCCTGAATCAACTTTCCTTCACAGGGTGTTCTGCATTTAGCGTACTCTCTCTTCCTTGGAACGCTCAATGTACGCTATCGGGCTAATCCTATTCTAAACTCCTGCAGTGTAACAGGAAAAACTCTGCTTTGGTCCCAGTAGGAATGCAAGCTTCCTTTCCCCTGTAGGTATGGGGTCCTAAGGTAAGAGTTCCTAGAAGGAAGGCGAAGCCGATTGTGTTTCTAAGTGCTGCTCCAATGAGGGCAATGAGGCAGACTTCCGTGGCATGTAGGACGTGAGAGAACAGAATCCCTGGAGCTGTTGGAGAGCTGAGGACATCTAGCTTTCCAAAGGAAGGGTGCAGTGTGTTGCCCTAATCTCTGAATACTTAGACTGACTGGGAAAGGCTTCTGGCTCTGGATGTTTCCTAGAAGGGCAGAGGAGCCTGCTGGTACTCACTGTATTTGTAAGCAAAAGGGTGCCTAGACGAGGGTGCTAAGTGTCTGGAAAAGTGAAGAAACGTTAAAGTAAAGCAGAACTGCGAATACGACCTAATGGAAACTGCTACACGCTGTCGCTTCAGCAGGGGTTTTCAGGCCTTAGCTTGAGGCAAGTTCTCACGTCAAGTTTCCCTGTAGCTCTAGAGCATGACAGGATAAGCTCCCACCCATGCTATGGAAGCACCGTGTTTCTTTAGAGAAAACTCTTTTTCTTTCCAGAGGGTGCCTACAGTGACTAGAGGCCAGTCGAAAACAGTGTTATTTAGGTATCTTCAGGGCAGCATGGATAGAGCTTTTAAAATGGGAAAGCTAGGCTGCTGCCATCAGGTCTTCTTTTCCGGTGAACCTGCAGCCCAAAACCTTCTGACTTCTAACAAGTGAAAAGAGACCCTAGCTACACCCTTGTTCCTTGCTGAATTAAGTTTTCTTCACAGGGTGTTCTGCATGTAGCGAATACCCTCTTCCTTGGAATGCTCTATGTGGGCTATCGGTCCTAAGAGAATTCTAAAATCCTGCAGGGTAAAAGTAAAAACTGTGCTTTGGTTACAGTAGGAATGCAAACCTCCTTTCTCCTGTAGGTATGGGGTCCTTGGGTAAGACTTCCTAGAAGGAAGGCGAAGGAGATTGTGTTTCTATGTGCGGCTCCAAAAAGGGCAGTGAGGCAGACTTCCAAGGCATGTAGGATGTGAGAGAACAGAATCCCTGGAGCTGTTGGAGTGCTGAGGACATCTAGCTTTCCAAAGGAAGGGTGCAGTGTGTTACCCTAATTTCTGAATACATACAGTGCTTTGGAAAGGCTCCTGGAGCTGGATGTTTCTTAGAAGGGCAGAGGAGCCTGCTGGTACTCACTGTATTTGTAGGAAAAAGGATGCCTACACGAGGGTGCTAAGTGTCTGGATAAGTGAAGAAATGTTAAAGTAAAGCAGAACTGCGAATACGACCTAATGGAAACTGCTACACGCTTTCGCTTCAACAGGGCTTTTCAGGCCTTAGCTTGAGGCAAGTTCTCAGGTAAAGTTTCCCTGTACCTCTAGAGCATAACAGGATGAGTTCTCACCCATGCTATGGAAGCACCGTGTTTCCTTAGAGAAAACTTTTCTTTCCAGAGGGCTGCCTACAGTGACTAGAGGCCAGTCGAAAAGAGTGTTATTTAGGTATCTTCAGGGCAGCATGGATACAGCTTTTAAAATGGGAAAGCAAGGCTTGTGCCATCAGGTCTTCTTTTCCGGTGAACCTGCAGCCGAAACCCTTCTGATTTCTAAGAAGTCAAAAAAGACCCTAGCTACACCCTGGTCCCTTGCCTGAATCAACTTTTCTTCACAGGGTGTTCTGCATTTAGCGTATTCCCTCTTCCTTGGAACGATCTATGTGTACTATCGGGCTAATCCTATTCTACAGTCCTCCAGTGTAACAGGAAAAACTGTGCTTTCTTTCCAGTAGGAATGCAAGCCTCCTTTCTCCTGTAAGTACGGGGTCCTTGGGTAAGACTTCCTAGAAGGAAGGCGAAGCAGATTGTGTTTCTAAGTGCTGCTCCAATGAGGGCAATGAGGCAGACTTCCGTGGCATGTAGGACGTGAGAGAACAGAATCCCTGGAGCTGCTGGAGAGCTGAGGACATCTAGCATTCTCAAGGAAGGGTGCAGTGTGTTTCCCTAATCTCTGAATATATAGAGTGACTGGGAGAGGCTACTGGCTCTGGATGTTTCTTAGCAGGGCAGAGGAGCCTGCTGGTACTCACTGTATTTGTAGGCAAAAGGATGCCTACACGAGGGTGCTAAGTGTCTGGATAAGTGAAGAAACGTTAAAGTAAAGCAGAACTGCGAATACGACCTAATGGAAACTGCTACATGCTTTCGCTTCAGCAGGAAACTTCAGGCCTTAAGTTGGGGCAAGTTCTCACGTCAAGTTTCCCTGTAGCTCTAGAGCATGACAGGATGAGCTCCCACCCATGCTATGGAAGCACCGTGTTTCCTTAGAGAAAACTTTTCTTTCCAGAGGGCTTCGTAGAGTGACTAGAGGCCAGTCGAAAAGAGTGTGATTTAGGTATCTTCAGGGCAGCATGGATAGAGCTTTTAAAATGGGAAAGCAAGGCTTGTGCCATCAGGTCTTCTTTTCCGGTGAACCTGCCAGCCGAAACCCTTCTGATTTCTAAGAAGTCAAAAAAGACCCTAGCTACACCCTGGTCCCTTGCCTGAATCAACATTTCTTTACAGGGTGTTCTGCATTTAGTGTATTCCCTCTTCCTTGGAACGCTCTATGTGTGCTATCGGGCTAATCCTATTCTACAGTCCTCCAGTGTAACAGGAAAAACTGTGCTTTCGTTCCAGTAGGAAAGCAAGCCTCCTTTCTCCTGTAAGTACGGGGTCCTTGGGTAACACTTCCGAGAAGGAAGGCGAAGCAGATTGTGTTTCTAAGTGCTGCTCCAATGAGGGCAATGAGGCAGACTTCCATGGCATGTAGGAAGTGAGAGAACAAAAACCCTGGAGCTGTTGGAGATTGAGGACATCTAGCTTTCCAAAGGAAGGGTGCAGTGTGTTGCTCTAATGTCTGAATACATAGAGTGACTGGGAGAGGCTACTGGCTCTGGATGTTTCTTAGAAGGGCAGAGGAGACTGCTGGTACTCACTCTATTTGTAGGCAAAAGGGTGCCTACACGAGGGGTCTAAGTGTTGGATAAGTGAAAGAACGTTAAAATAAAGCAGAACTGCGAATACGACCTAATGGAAACTGCTACACGCTTTTGCTTCAGCAGGGCTCTTCAGTTCTTAGCTTGGGGCATGTTTTCACGTCAAGCTTCCCTGTAGCTCTAGAGCATGACAGAATGAGCCCCCACCCATGCTATGGAAGCACCGTGTTTCCTTAGAGAAAACTTTTCTTTCCAGAGGGCTGCCTACAGTGACTAGAAGCCAGTCGAAAACAGTGTTATTTAGGTATCTTCAGGGCAGCATGGATAGATCTTTCAAACTGGGAAAGCAAGGCTTGTGCCATCAGGTCTTCTTTTCCGGTGAACCTGCAGCCGACACCCTTCTGACTTCTAACAAGTGAAAAGAGACCCTAGCTACACCCTGGTCCCTTACCTGAATCAACTTTCCTTCACAGGGTGTTCTGCATTTAGCGTACTCCCTCTTCCTTGGAACGCTCAGAGTATGCTATCGGGGTAATCCTATTCTAAACTCCTGCAGTTTAAGAGGAAAAACTGTGCTTTGGTTTCAGTAGGAATGCAAGCCTCCTTTCTCCTGTAGGTATGGGGTCCTAAGGTAAGAGTTCCTAGAAGGAAGGCGAAGCAGATTGTGTTTCTAAGTGCTGCTCCAATGAGTGCAATGAGGCAGACTTCCGTGGCATGTAGGACGTGAGAGAACAGAATCCCTGGAGCTGTTGGAGAGCTGAGGACATCTAGCTTTCCAAAGGAAGGGTGCAGTGTGTTGCCCTAATCTCTGAATACATAGACTGACTGGGAAAGGCTTCTGGCTCTGGATGTTTCCTAGAAGGGCAGAGGAGCCTGCTGGTACTCACTGTATTTGTAAGCAAAAGGGTGCCTAGACGAGGGTGCTAAGTGTCTGGAAAAGTGAAGAAACGTTAAAGTAAAGCAGAACTGCGAATACGACCTAATGCAAACTGCTACATGCTGTCGCTTCAGCAGGGGTTTTCAGGCCTTAGCTTGAGGCAAGTTCTCACGTCAAGTTTCCCTGTAGCTCTAGAGCATGGCAGGATAAGCTCCCACCCATGCTATGGAAGCACCGTGTTTCTTTAGAGAAAACTCCTTTTCTTTCCAGAGGGTGCCTACAGTGACTAGAGGCCAGTCGAAAACAGTGTTATTTAGGTATCTTCAGGACAGCATGGATAGGGCTTTTAAAATGGGAAAGCAAGGCTTGTGCCTTCGGGTCTTTTTTTCCGTTGAACAAGAGGCCAAAATCCTTCTGATTTCTAAAAAGTCAAAAGCGACTATAGCTACATCCTGGTCCCTTGCTGAATCAGGTTTTCTTCACAGGGTGTTCTGCATGTAGTGAATTCCCTCTTCCTTGGAATGCTCTATGTGGGCTATCGGTCCTAAGACAATTCTAATATCCTGCAGGGTAAAAGTAAAAACTGTGCTTTTGTTCCAGTGGGAATGCAAGCCTCCTTTCTCCTGTAGGTATGGGGTCCTTGGCTAAGACTTCCTAGAAGGAAGGCGAAGCAGATTGTGTTTCTATGTCCGGCTCCATAAAGGGCAGTGAGGCAGACTTCCAAGGCATGTAGGACATGGGAGAACAGAATCCCTGGAGCTGTTGGAGTGCTGAGGACATCTAGCTTTCCAAAGGAAGGGTGCAGTGTGTTACCCTAATCTCTGAATACATACAGTGCCTTGGAAAGGCTCCTGGGGCTGCATGTTTCTTAGAAGGGCAGAGGAGCCTGCTGGTACTCACTGTATTTGTAGGCAAAGGGTGCCTACTTGAGGGTGCTAAGTGATTGGGTAAGTGAAGAAACGTTAAAGTAAAGCAGAACTGCAAATACGACCTAATGGAAACTGATACACGCTTTCGCTTCAGCAGGAATCTTCAGGCCTTAGGTTGGGGCACGTTCTCACGTCAAGTTTCCCTGTAGCTCTAGAGCATGACAGGATGAGCTCCCACCCATGCTATGGAAGCACCGTGTTTCTTTAGAGAAAACTCTTTTTCTTTCCACAGGGTGCCTACAGTGACTAGAGGCCAGTCGAAAACAGTGTTATTTAGGTATCTTCAGGGCAGCATGGATAGAGCTTTGTAAATGGGAAAGCTAGGCTGGTGCCATCAGGTCTTCTTTTCCGGTGAACCTGCAGCCCAAAACCTTCTGATTTCTAACAAGTGAAAAGAGACCCTAGCTACACCCTTGTTCCTTGCTGAATCAACTTTTCTTCACAGGGTGTTCTGCATGTAGTGAATTCCCTCTTCCTTGGAATGCTCTATGTGGGCTATCGGTCCTAAGACAATTCAAAAATCCTGCAGGGTAAAAGTAAAAACTGTGCTTTGGTTCCAGTAGGAATGCAAACCTCCTTTCTCCTGTAGGTATGGGGTCCTTGGCTAAGACTTCCTAGAAGGAAGGCGAAGCAGATTGTGTTTCTATGTGCAGCTCCAAAAAGGGCAGTGAGGCAGACTTCCAAGGCATGTAGGATGTGAGAGAACAGAATCCCTGGAGCTGTTGGAGTGCTGAGGACATCTAGCTTTCCAAAGGAAGGGTGCAGTGTGTTACCCTAATCTGTGAATACATACAGTGCTTTGGAAAGGCTCCTGGAGCTGGATGTTTCTTAGAAGGGCAGAGGAGCCTGCTGGTACTCACTGTATTTGTAGGCAAAGTGTGCCTACCTGAGGGTGCTAAGTGATTGGGTAAGTGAAGAAACGTTAAAGTAAAGCAGAACTGCGAATACGACCTAATGGAAACTGCTACACGCTTTCGCTTCAGCAGGGCTCTTCAGGCCTTAGCTTGGGGCAAGTTCTCATGTCAAGTTTCCCTGTAGCTCTAGAGCATGACGGGATGAGCTCCCACCCATGCTATGGAAGCACCGTGTTTCCTTAGAGAAAACTTTTCTTTCCAGAGGGCTGCCTACAGTGACTAGAGGCCAGTGGAAAAGAGTGTTATTTAGGTATCTTCAGGGCAGCATGGATACAGCTTTTAAAATGGGAAAGCAAGGCTTGTGCCATCAGGTCTTCTTTTCCGGTGAACCTGCAGCCGACACCCTTCTGACTTCTAACAAGTGAAAAGAGACCCTAACTACACCCTGGTCCCTTGCCTGAATCAACTTTCCTTCACAGGGTGTTCTGCATTTAGCGTACTCTCTCTTCCTTGGAACGCTCAATGTACGCTATCGGGCTAATCCTATTTAAACTCCTGCAGTGTAACAGGAAAAACTCTGCTTTGGTCCCAGTAGGAATGCAAGCCTCCTTTCTCCTGTAGGTATGGGGTCCTAAGGTAAGAGTTCCTAGAAGGAAGGCGAAGCAGATTGTGTTTCTAAGTGCTGCTCCAATGAGGGCAATGAGGCAGACTTCCATGGCATGTAGGACGTGAGAGAACAAAAGCCCTGGAACTGTTGGAGAGTGAGGACATCTAGCTTTCCAAAGGAAGGGTGCAGTGTGTTGCTCTAATGTGTGAATACATAGAGTGACTGGGAGAGGCTACTGGCTCTGGATGTTTCTTAGAAGGGCAGAGGAGCCTGCTGGTACTCATTCTATTTGTAGGCAAAAGGGTGCCTACACGAGGGTGCTAAGTGTTGGATAAGTGAAATAACGTTAAAGTAAAGCAGAACTGCGAATACGACCTAATGGAAAATGCTACACGCTTTCGCTTCAGCAGGGCTCTTGAGGCCTTAGCTTGGGACAAGTTCTCACGTCAAGCTTCGCTGTAGATCTAGAGCATGACAGAATGAGCCCCCACCCATGCTATGGAAGCACCGTGTTTCCTTAGAGAAAACTTTTCTTTCCAGAGGGCTGCCTACAGTGACTAGAGGCCAGTCGAAAACAGTGTTATGTAGGTATCTTCAGGGCAGCATGGATAGATCTTTTAACATGGGAAAGCAAGGCTTGTGCCATCAGGTCTTCTTTTCCGGTGAACCTGCAGCCGAAACCCTTCTGATTTCTAAGAAGTCAAAAAAGACCCTAGCTACACCCTGGTCCCTTGCCTGAATCAACTTTTCTTAACAGAGTGTTCTGCATTTAGCGTATTCTCTCTTCCTTGGAACGATCTATGTGTACTATCGGGCTAATCCTATTCTACAGTCCTCCAGTGTAACAGGAAAAACTGTGCTTTCTTTCCAGTAGGAATGCAAGCCTCCTTTCTCCTGTAAGTACGGGGTCCTTGGGTAAGACTTCCTAGAAGGAAGGCGAAGCAGATTGTGTTTCTAAGTGCTGCTCCAATGAGGGCAATGAGGCAGACTTCCGTGGCATGTAGGACGTGAGAGAACAGAATCCCTGGAGCTGCTGGAGAGCTGAGGACATCTAGCATTCTCAAGGAAGGGTGCAGTGTGTTTCCCTAATCTCTGAATATATAGAGTGACTGGGAGAGGCTACTGGCTCTGGATGTTTCTTAGCAGGGCAGAGGAGCCTGCTGGTACTCACTGTATTTGTAGGCAAAAGGATGCCTACACGAGGGTGCTAAGTGTCTGGATAAGTGAAGAAACGTTAAAGTAAAGCAGAACTGCGAATACGACCTAATGGAAACTGCTACATGCTTTCGCTTCAGCAGGAAACTTCAGGCCTTAAGTTGGGGCAAGTTCTCACGTCAAGTTTCCCTGTAGCTCTAGAGCATGACAGGATGAGCTCCCACCCATGCTATGGAAGCACCGTGTTTCCTTAGAGAAAACTTTTCTTTCCAGAGGGCTTCGTAGAGTGACTAGAGGCCAGTCGAAAAGAGTGTGATTTAGGTATCTTCAGGGCAGCATGGATACAGCTTTTAAAATGGGAAAGCAAGGCTTGTGCCATCAGGTCTTTTTTTCCGGTGAACCTGCCAGCCGAAACCCTTCTGATTTCTAAGAAGTCAAAAAAGACCCTAGCTACACCCTGGTCCCTTGCCTGAATCAACATTTCTTTACAGGGTGTTCTGCATTTAGTGTATTCCCTCTTCCTTGGAACGCTCTATGTGTGCTATCGGGCTAATCCTATTCTACAGTCCTCCAGTGTAACAGGAAAAACTGTGCTTTGGTTTCAGTAGGAATGCAAGCCTCCTTTCTCCTGTAGGTATGGGGTCCTAAGGTAAGAGTTCCTAGAAGGAAGGCGAAGCAGATTGTGTTTCTAAGTGCTGCTCCAATGAGTGCAATGAGGCAGACTTCCGTGGCATGTAGGACGTGAGAGAACAGAATCCCTGGAGCTGTTGGAGAGCTGAGGACATCTAGCTTTCCAAAGGAAGTGTGCAGTGTGTTGCCCTAATCTCTGAATACATAGACTGACTGGGAAAGGCTTCTGGCTCTGGATGTTTCCTAGAAGGGCAGAGGAGCCTGCTGGTACTCACTGTATTTGTAAGCAAAAGGGTGCCTAGACGAGGGTGCTAAGTGTCTGGAAAAGTGAAGAAACGTTAAAGTAAAGCAGAACTGCGAATACGACCTAATGGAAACTGCTACATGCTGTCGCTTCAGCAGGGGTTTTCAGGCCTTAGCTTGAGGCAAGTTCTCACGTCAAGTTTCCCTGTAGCTCTAGAGCATGGCAGGATAAGCTCCCACCCATGCTATGGAAGCACCGTGCTTCTTTAGAGAAAACTCCTTTTCTTTCCAGAGGGTGCCTACAGTGACTAGAGGCCAGTCGAAAACAGTGTTATTTAGGTATCTTCAGGACAGCATGGATAGGGCTTTTAAAATGGGAAAGCAAGGCTTGTGCCTTCGGGTCTTTTTTTCCCTTGAACAAGAGGCCAAAATCCTTCTGATTTCTAAAAAGTCAAAAGCGACTATAGCTACATCCTGGTCCCTTGCTGAATCAGGTTTTCTTCACAGGGTGTTCTGCATGTAGTGAATTCCCTCTTCCTTGGAATGCTCTATGTGGGCTATCGGTCCTAAGACAATTCTAATATCCTGCAGGGTAAAAGTAAAAACTGTGCTTTTGTTCCAGTGGGAATGCAAGCCTCCTTTCTCCTGTAGGTATGGGGTCCTTGGCTAAGACTTCCTAGAAGGAAGGCGAAGCCGATTGTGTTTCAAAGTGCTGCTCCAATGAGGGCAATGATGCAGACTTCCATGGCATGTAGGACGTGAGAGAAGAGAATCCCTGGAGCTGTTGGAGTGCTGAGGACATCTAGCTTTCCAAAGGAAGGGTGCAGTGTTTTACCCTAATCTCTGAATACATACAGTGCCTTGGAAAGGCTCCTGGGGCTGGATGTTTCTTTGAAGGGCAGAGGAGCCTGCTGGTACTCACTGTATTTGTAGGCAAAGTGTGCCTACTTGAGGGTGCTAAGTGATTGGGTAAGTGAAGAAACGTTAAAGTAAAGCAGAACTGCGAATACGACCTAATGGAAACTGCTACACGCTTTCGCTTCAGCAGGAATCTTCAGGCCTTAGGTTGGGGCAAGTTCTCATGTCAAGTTTCCCTGTAGCTCTAGAGCATGACGGGATGAGCTCCCACCCATGCTATGGAAGCACCGTGTTTCCTTAGAGAAAACTTTTCTTCCCAGAGGGCTGCCTACAGTGACTAGAGGCCAGTGGAAAAGAGTGTTATTTAGGTATCTTCAGGGCAGCATGGATACAGCTTTTAAAATGGGAAAGCAAGGCTTGTGCCATCAGGTCTTCTTTTCCGGTGAATCTGCAGCCGAAACCCTTCTGATTTCTAAGAAGTCAAAAAAGACCCTAGCTACACCCTGGTCCCTTGCCTGAATCAACTTTTTTTCACAGGGTGTTCTGCATTTAGCGTACTCCCTCTTCCTTTGAACGCTCTATGTATGCTATCGGGCTAATCCTATTCTACCGTCCTGCAGTGCAATAGGAAAAACTGTGCTTTGGTTCCAGTAGGAATGCAAGCCTCCTTTCTCCTGTAGGTATGGGGTCCTTGGCTAAGACTTCCTAGAAGGAAGGCAAAGCCGATTGTGTTTCAAAGTGCTGCTCCAATGAGGGCAATGAGGCAGACTTCCATGGCATGTAGGACGTGAGAGAACAGAATCCCTGGAGCTGTTGGAGAGTGAGGACATCTAGCTTTCCAAAGGAAGGGTGCAGTGTGTTGCTCTAATGTCTGAATACATAGAGTGACTGGGAGAGGCTACTGGCTCTGGATGTTTCTTAGAAGGGCAGAGGAGCCTGCTGGTACTCAGTGTATTTGTAGGCAAAAGGGTGCCTACACGAGGGTGCTAAGTGTTGGATAAGTGAAATAACGTTAAAGTAGAGCAGAACTGCGAATACGACCTATTGGAAACTGCTACACGCTTTCGCTTCAGCAGGGCTCTTCAGGCCTTAGCTTGGGACAAGTTCTGACGTCAAGCTTCCCTGTAGCTCTAGAGCATGACAGAATGAGCCCCCACCCATGCGATGGAAGCACCGTGTTTCCTTAGAGAAAACTTCTCTTTCCAGAGGGCTGCCTACAGTGACAAGAGGCCAGTCGAAAACAGTGTTATGTAGGTATCTTCAGGGCAGCATGGATAGATCTTTTAAAATGGGAAAGCAAGGCTTGTGCCATCAGGTCTTCTTTTCCGGTGAACCTGCAGCCGAAACCCTTCTGATTTCTAAGAAGTCAAAAAAGACCCTAGCTACACCCTGGTCCCTTGCCTGAATCAACTTTCCTTCACAGGGTGTTCTGCATTTAGCGTACTCTCTCTTCCTTGGAACGCTCAGTGTATGCTATCGGGCTAATCCTATTCTAAACTCCTGCAGTGTAACAGGAAAAACTCTGCTTTGGTCCCAGTAGGAATGCAAGCTTCCTTTCTCCTGTAGGTATGGGGTCCTAAGGTAAGAGTTCCTAGAAGGAAGACGAAGCAGATTGTGTTTCTAAGTGCTGCTCCAATGAGGGCAATGAGGCAGACTTCACGTCAAGTTTCCCTGTAGCTCTAGAGCATGACAGGATGAGCTCCCACCCATGCTATGGAAGCACCGTGTTTCCTTAGAGAAAACTTTTCTTTCCAGAGGGCTGCCTACAGTGACTAGAGGCCCGTTGAAAACAGTGTTATTTAGGTATCTTCAGGGCAGGATGGATAGATCTTTTAAAATGGGAAAGCAAGGCTTGTGCCATCAGGTCTTCTTTTCCGGTGAACCTGCAGCCGACACCCTTCTGACTTCTAACAAGTGAAAAGAGACCCTAGCTACACCCTGGTCCCTTGCCTGAATCAACTTTCCTTCACAGGTTGTTTTGCATTTAGCGTACTCCCTCTTCCTTGGAAAGCTCAGAGTATGCTCTCGGGCTAATCCTATTCTAAACTCCTGCAGTGTAAGAGGAAAAACTGTGCTTTGGTTTCAGTAGGAATGCAAGCCTCCTTTCTCCTGTAGGTATGGGGTCCTAAGGTAAGAGTTCCTAGAAGGAAGGCGAAGCAGATTGTGTTTCTAAGTGCTGCTCCAATGAGTGCAATGAGGCAGACTTCCGTGGCATGTAGGACGTGAGAGAACAGAATCCCTGGAGCTGTTGGAGAGCTGAGGACATCTAGCTTTCCAAAGGAAGGGTGCAGTGTGTTGCCCTAATCTCTGAATACATAGAATGACTGGGAAAGGCTTCTGGCTCTGGATGTTTCCTAGAAGGGCAGAGGAGCCTGCTGGTACTCACTGTATTTGTAAGCCAAAGGGTGCCGAGACGAGGGTGCTAAGTGTCTGGAAAATTGAAGAAACGTTAAAGTAAAGCAGAACTGCGAATACGACCTAATGGAAACTGCTACACGCTTTCGCTTCAGCAGGGGTTTTCAGGCCTTAGCTTGAGGCAAGTTCTCACGTCAAGTTTCCCTGTAGCTGTAGAGCATGACAGGATAAGCTCCCACCCATGCTATGGAAGCACCGTGTTTCTTTAGAGAAAACTCTTTTTCTCTGCAGAGGGTGCCTACAGTGACTAGAGGCCAGTCGAAAACAGTGTTATTTAGGTATCTTCAGCAGAGCATGGATAGGGCTTTTAAAATGGGAAAGCAAGGCTTGTGCCTTCGGGTCTTTTTTTCCGTTGAACAAGAGGCCAAAATCCTTCTGATTTCGAAAAAGTTAAAAGAGACTATAGCTACATCTTGGTCCCTTGCTGAATCAAGATTTCTTCACAGGGTGTTCTGCATGTAGTGAATTCCCTCTTCCTTGGAATGCTGTATGTGGGCTATCGGTCCTGAGACAATTCTAAAATCCTGCAGGGTAAAAGTAAAAACTGTGCTTTTGTTCCAGTGGGAATGCAAGCCTCCTTTCTCCTGTAGGTATGGGGTCCTTGGCTAAGACTTCCTAGAAGGAAGGCGAAGCTGATTGTGTTTCTAAGTGCTGCTGCAATGAGGGCAATGAGGCAGACTTCCATGGCATGTAGGACGTGAGAGAACAAAAACCCTGGAGCTGTTGGAGAGTGAGGACATCTAGCTTTTCAAGGAAGGGTGCAGTGTGTTGCTCTAATGTCTGAATACATAGAGTGACTGGGAGAGGCTACTGGCTCTGGATGTTTCTTAGAAGGGCAGAGGTGCCTGCAGATACTCACTCTATTTGTAGGCAAAAGGGTGCCTACACGAGGGTGCTAAGTGTTGGATAAGTGAAATAACGTTAAAGTAAAGCAGAACTGCGAATACGACCTAATGGAAACTGCTACACGCTTGCGCTTCAGGAGGAATCTTCAGGCCTTAGGTTGGGGCAAGTTCTCACGTCAAGTTTCCCTGTAGCTCTAGAGCATGACAGGATGAGCTCCCACCCATGCTATGGAAGCACCGTGTTTCCTTAGAGAAAACTTTTCTTTCCAGAGGGCTGCCTACAGTGACTAGAGGCCAGTCGAAAAGAGTGTTATTTAGGTATCTTCAGGGCAGCATGGATACAGCTTTTAAAATGGGAAAGCAAGGCTTGTGGCATCAGGTCTTTTCCGGTGAACCTACAGCCGAAACCCTTCTGATTTCTAAGAAGTCAAAAAAGACCCTAGCTACACCCTGGTCCCTTGCCTGCATCAACTTTTCTTCACAGGGTGTTCTGCATGTAGCGAATTCCCTCTTCCTTGGAATGCTCTATGTGGGCTATCGGTCCTAAGCCTATTCTAATATCCTGCAGTGTAAAACTAAAAACTGTGCTTTGGTTCCAGTAGGAATGCAAGCTTCCTTTCTCCTGTAGGTATGGGGTCCTTGGGTAAGAGTTCCTAGAAGGAAGGCAAAGCAGGTTGTGTTTCTATGTGCGGCTCCAATGAGGGCAGTGAGGCAGACTTCCAAGGCATGTAGGACATGGGAGAACAGAATCCCTGGAGCTGTTGGAGTGCTGAGGACATCTAGCATTCCAAAGGAAGGGTGCAGTGTGTTACCCTAATCTCTGAATACATACAGTGCCTTGGAAAGGCTCCTGGGGCTGGATGTTTCTTAGAAGGGCAGAGGAGCCTGCTGGTACTCACTGTATTTGTAGGCAAAAGGATGCCTACACTAGGGTGCTCAGTGTCTGGATAAGTGAAGAAACGTTAAAGTAAAGCAGAACTGCGAATACGACCTAATGGACACTGCTACACGCTTTCGCTTCAACAGGGCTTTTCCGGCCTTAGCTTGAGGCAAGTTCTCAGGTAAAGATTCCCTGTAGCTCTAGAGCATAACAGGATGAGGTCCCACCAATGCTATGGAATCACCTTGTTTCCTTAGAGACAACTCCTTTTCTTTCCAGAGGGCTGCCTACAGTGACTAGAAGCCAGTCGAAAACAGTGTTATTTAGGTATCTTCAGGGCAGCATGGATAGATCTTTTAAACTGGGAAAGCAAGGCTTGTGCCATCAGGTCTTCTTTTCCGGTGAACCTGCAGCCGAAACCCTTCTGATTTCTAGGAAGTCAAAAAAGACCCTAGCTACACCCTGGTCCCTTGCCTGAATCAACTTTTCTTAACAGGGTGTTCTGCATTTAGCGTATTCTCTCTTCCTTGGAACGATCTATGTGTACTATCGGGCTAATCCTATTCTACAGTCCTCCAGTGTAACAGGAAAAACTGTGCTTTCGTTCCAGTAGGAATGCAAGCCTCCTTTTTCCTGTAAGTACGGGGTCCTTGGGTAAGACTTCCTAGAAGGAAGGCGAAGCAGATTGTGTTTCTAAGTGCTGCTCCAATGAGGGCAATGAGGCAGACTTCCGTGGCATGTAGGACGTGAGAGAACAGAATCCCTGGAGCTGCTGGAGAGCTGAGGACATCTAGCTTTCTCAAGGAAGGGTGCAGTGTGTTTCCCTAATCTCTGAATATATAGAGTGACTGGGAGAGGCTACTGGCTCTGGATGTTTCTTAGCAGGGCAGAGGAGCCTGCTGGTACTCACTGTATTTGTAGGCAAAAGGATGCCTACACGAGGGTGCTAAGTGTCTGAATAAGTGAAGAAACGTTAAAGTAAAGCAGAACTGCGAATACGACCTAATGGAAACTGCTACACGCTTTCGCTTCAGCAGGAAACTTCAGGCCTTAGCTTGAGGCAAGTTCTCACGTCAAGTTTCCCTGTAGCTCTAGAGCATGACAGGATGAGCTCCCACCCATGCTATGGAAGCACCGTGTTTCCTTAGAGAAAACTTTTCTTTCCAGAGGGCTTCCTAGAGTGACTAGAGGCCAGTCGAAAAGAGTGTGATTTAGGTATCTTCAGGGCAGCATGGATACAGCTTTTAAAATGGGAAAGCAAGGCTTGTGCCATCAGGTCTTCTTTTCCGGTGAACCTGCAGCCGAAACCCTTCTGATTTCTAAGAAGTCAAAAAAGACCCTAGCTACACCCTGGTCCCTTGCCTGAATCAACATTTCTTTACAGGGTGTTCTGCATTTAGTGTATTCCCTCTTCCTTGGAACGCTCTATGTGTGCTATCGGGCTAATCCTATTCTACAGTCCTCCAGTGTAACAGGAAAAACTGTGCTTTCGTTCCAGTAAGACTGCAAGCCTCCTTTCTCCTGTAAGTACGGGGTCCTTGGGTAAGACTTCCTAGAAGGAAGGCGAAGCAGATTGTGTTTCTAAGTGCTGCTCCAATGAGGGCAATGAGGCAGACTTCCATGGCATGTAGGACGTGAGAGAACAAAAACCCTGGAACTGTTGGAGAGTGAGGACATCTAGCTTTCCAAAGGAAGGGTGCAGTGTGTTGCTCTAATGTCTGAATACATAGAGTGACTGGGAGAGGCTACTGGCTCTGGATGTTTCTTAGAAGGGCAGAGGAGCCTGCTGGTACTCACTCTATTTGTAGGTAAAAGGGTGCCTACACGAGGGTGCTAAGTGTTGGATAAGTGAAATAACGTTAAAGTAAAGCAGAACTGCGAATACGACCTAATGGAAACTGCTACACGCTTTTGCTTCAGCAGGGCTCTTCAGTCCTTAGCTTGGGGCATGTTCTCACGTCAAGCTTCCCTGTAGCTCTAGAGCATGACAGAATGAGCCCCCACCCATGCTATGGAAGCACCGTGTTTCCTTAGAGAAAACTTTTCTTTCCAGAGGGCTGCCTACAGTGACTAGAAGCCAGTCGAAAACAGTGTTATTTAGGTATCTTCAGGGCAGCATGGATAGATCTTTTAAACTGGGAAAGCAAGGCTTGTGCCATCAGGTCTTCTTTTCCGGTGAACCTGCAGCCGACACCCTTCTGACTTCTAACAAGTGAAAAGAGACCCTAGCTACACCCTGGTCCCTTGCCTGAATCAACTTTCCTTCACAGGTTGTTTTGCATTTAGCGTACTCCCTCTTCCTTGGAACGCTCAGAGTATGCTATCGGGGTAATCTTATTCTAAACTCCTGCAGTGTAAGAGGAAAAACTGTGCTTTGGTTTCAGTAGGAATGCAAACCTCCTTTCTCCTGTAGGTATGGGGTCCTAAGGTAAGAGTTCCTAGAAGGAAGGCGAAGCAGATTGTGTTTCTAAGTGCTGCTCCAATGAGTGCAATGAGGCAGACTTCCGTGGCATGTAGGACGTGAGAGAACAGAATCCCTGGAGCTGTTGGAGAGCTGAGAACATCTAGCTTTCCAAAGGAAGGGTGCAGTGTGTTGCCCTAATCTCTGAATACATAGACTGACTGGGAAAGGCTTCTGGCTCTGGATGTTTCCTAGAAGGGCAGAGGAGCCTGCTGGTACTCACTGTATTTGTAAGCAAAAGGGTGCCTAGACGAGGGTGCTAAGTGTCTGGAAAAGTGAAGAAACGTTAAAGTAAAGCAGAACTGCGAATACGACCTAATGGAAACTGCTACACGCTGTCGCTTCAGCAGGGGTTTTCAGGCCTTAGCTTGAGGCAAGTTCTCACGTCAAGTTTCCCTGTAGCTCTAGAGCATGACAGGATAAGCTCCCACCCATGCTATGGAAGCACCGTGTTTCTTTAGAGAAAACTCTTTTTCTTTCCAGAGGGTGCCTACAGTGACTAGAGGCCAGTCGAAAACAGTGTTATGTAGGTATCTTCAGGGCAGCATGGATAGATCTTTTAAAATGGGAAAGCAAGGCTTGTGCCATCAGGTCTTCTTTTCCGGTGAACCTGCAGCCAAAACCCTTCTGATTTCTAAGAAGTCAAAAAAGACCTTAGCTACACCCTGGTCCCTTGCCTGAATCAACTTTTCTTAACAGGGTGTTCTGCATTTAGCGTATTCTCTCTTCCTTGGAACGATCTATGTGTACTATCGGGCTAATCCTATTCTACAGTCCTCCAGTGTAACAGGAAAAACTGTGCTTTCGTTCCAGTAGGAATGCAAGCCTCCTTTTTCCTGTAAGTACGGGGTCCTTGGGTAAGACTTCCTAGAAGGAAGGCGAAGCAGATTGTGTTTCTAAGTGCTGCTCCAATGAGGGCAATGAGGCAGACTTCCGTGGCATGTAGGACGTGAGAGAACAGAATCCCTGGAGCTGCTGGAGAGCTGAGGACATCTAGCTTTCTCAAGGAAGGGTGCAGTGTGTTTCCCTAATCTCTGAATATATAGAGTGACTGGGAGAGGCTACTGGCTCTGGATGTTTCTTAGCAGGGCAGAGGAGCCTGCTGGTACTCACTGTATTTGTAGGCAAAAGGATGCCTACACGAGGGTGCTAAGTGTCTGGATAAGTGAAGAAACGTTAAAGTAAAGCAGAACTGCGAATATGACCTAATGGAAACTGCTACACGCTTCGGCTTCAGCAGGAAACTTCAGGCCTTAGCTTGAGGCAAGTTCTCACGTCAAGTTTCCCTGTAGCTCTAGAGCATGACAGGATGAGCTTCCACCCATGCTATGGAAGCACCGTGTTTCCTTAGAGAAAACTTTTCTTTCCAGAGGGCTGCCTACAGTGACTAGAGGCCAGTCGAAAAGAGTGTGATTTAGGTATCTTCAGGGCAGCATGGATACAGCTTTTAAAATGGGAAAGCAAGGCTTGTGCCATCAGGTCTTCTTTTCCGGTGAACCTGCCAGCCGAAACCCTTCTGATTTCTAAGAAGTCAAAAAAGACCCTAGCTACACCCTGGTCCCTTGCCTGAATCAACATTTCTTTACAGGGTGTTCTGCATTTAGTGTATTCCCTCTTCCTTGGAACGCTCTATGTGTGCTATCGGGCTAATCCTATTCTACAGTCCTCCAGTGTAACAGGAAAAACTGTGCTTTCGTTCCAGTAGGAAAGCAAGCCTCCTTTCTCCTGTAAGTACGGGGTCCTTGGGTAACACTTCCGAGAAGGAAGGCGAAGCAGATTGTGTTTCTAAGTGCTGCTCCAATGAGGGCAATGAGGCAGACTTCCATGGCATGTAGGAAGTGAGAGAACAAAAACCCTGGAGCTGTTGGAGATTGAGGACATCTAGCTTTCCAAAGGAAGGGTGCAGTGTGTTGCTCTAATGTCTGAATACATAGAGTGACTGGGAGAGGCTACTGGCTCTGGATGTTTCTTAGAAGGGCAGAGGAGACTGCTGGTACTCACTCTATTTGTAGGCAAAAGGGTGCCTACACGAGGGGTCTAAGTGTTGGATAAGTGAAAGAACGTTAAAATAAAGCAGAACTGCGAATACGACCTAATGGAAACTGCTACACGCTTTTGCTTCAGCAGGGCTCTTCAGTTCTTAGCTTGGGGCATGTTTTCACGTCAAGCTTCCCTGTAGCTCTAGAGCATGACAGAATGAGCCCCCACCCATGCTATGGAAGCACCGTGTTTCCTTAGAGAAAACTTTTCTTTCCAGAGGGCTGCCTACAGTGACTAGAAGCCAGTCGAAAACAGTGTTATTTAGGTATCTTCAGGGCAGCATGGATAGATCTTTCAAACTGGGAAAGCAAGGCTTGTGCCATCAGGTCTTCTTTTCCGGTGAACCTGCAGCCGACACCCTTCTGACTTCTAACAAGTGAAAAGAGACCCTAGCTACACCCTGGTCCCTTACCTGAATCAACTTTCCTTCACAGGGTGTTCTGCATTTAGCGTACTCCCTCTTCCTTGGAACGCTCAGAGTATGCTATCGGGGTAATCCTATTCTAAACTCCTGCAGTTTAAGAGGAAAAACTGTGCTTTGGTTTCAGTAGGAATGCAAGCCTCCTTTCTCCTGTAGGTATGGGGTCCTAAGGTAAGAGTTCCTAGAAGGAAGGCGAAGCAGATTGTGTTTCTAAGTGCTGCTCCAATGAGTGCAATGAGGCAGACTTCCGTGGCATGTAGGACGTGAGAGAACAGAATCCCTGGAGCTGTTGGAGAGCTGAGGACATCTAGCTTTCCAAAGGAAGGGTGCAGTGTGTTGCCCTAATCTCTGAATACATAGACTGACTGGGAAAGGCTTCTGGCTCTGGATGTTTCCTAGAAGGGCAGAGGAGCCTGCTGGTACTCACTGTATTTGTAAGCAAAAGGGTGCCTAGACGAGGGTGCTAAGTGTCTGGAAAAGTGAAGAAACGTTAAAGTAAAGCAGAACTGCGAATACGACCTAATGCAAACTGCTACATGCTGTCGCTTCAGCAGGGGTTTTCAGGCCTTAGCTTGAGGCAAGTTCTCACGTCAAGTTTCCCTGTAGCTCTAGAGCATGGCAGGATAAGCTCCCACCCATGCTATGGAAGCACCGTGTTTCTTTAGAGAAAACTCCTTTTCTTTCCAGAGGGTGCCTACAGTGACTAGAGGCCAGTCGAAAACAGTGTTATTTAGGTATCTTCAGGACAGCATGGATAGGGCTTTTAAAATGGGAAAGCAAGGCTTGTGCCTTCGGGTCTTTTTTTCCGTTGAACAAGAGGCCAAAATCCTTCTGATTTCTAAAAAGTCAAAAGCGACTATAGCTACATCCTGGTCCCTTGCTGAATCAGGTTTTCTTCACAGGGTGTTCTGCATGTAGTGAATTCCCTCTTCCTTGGAATGCTCTATGTGGGCTATCGGTCCTAAGACAATTCTAATATCCTGCAGGGTAAAAGTAAAAACTGTGCTTTTGTTCCAGTGGGAATGCAAGCCTCCTTTCTCCTGTAGGTATGGGGTCCTTGGCTAAGACTTCCTAGAAGGAAGGCGAAGCAGATTGTGTTTCTATGTCCGGCTCCATAAAGGGCAGTGAGGCAGACTTCCAAGGCATGTAGGACATGGGAGAACAGAATCCCTGGAGCTGTTGGAGTGCTGAGGACATCTAGCTTTCCAAAGGAAGGGTGCAGTGTGTTACCCTAATCTCTGAATACATACAGTGCCTTGGAAAGTCTCCTGGGGCTGGATGTTTCTTAGAAGGGCAGAGGAGCCTGCTGGTACTCACTGTATTTGTAGGCAAAGGGTGCCTACTTGAGGGTGCTAAGTGATTGGGTAAGTGAAGAAACGTTAAAGTAAAGCAGAACTGCAAATACGACCTAATGGAAACTGATACACGCTTTCGCTTCAGCAGGAATCTTCAAGCCTTAGGTTGGGGCACGTTCTCACGTCAAGTTTCCCTGTAGCTCTAGAGCATGACAGGATGAGCTCCCACCCATGCTATGGAAGCACCGTGTTTCTTTAGAGAAAACTCTTTTTCTTTCCACAGGGTGCCTACAGTGACTAGAGGCCAGTCGAAAACAGTGTTATTTAGGTATCTTCAGGGCAGCATGGATAGAGCTTTGTAAATGGGAAAGCTAGGCTGGTGCCATCAGGTCTTCTTTTCCGGTGAACCTGCAGCCCAAAACCTTCTGATTTCTAACAAGTGAAAAGAGACCCTAGCTACACCCTTGTTCCTTGCTGAATCAACTTTTCTTCACAGGGTGTTCTGCATGTAGTGAATTCCCTCTTCCTTGGAATGCTCTATGTGGGCTATCGGTCCTAAGACAATTCAAAAATCCTGCAGGGTAAAAGTAAAAACTGTGCTTTGGTTCCAGTAGGAATGCAAACCTCCTTTCTCCTGTAGGTATGGGGTCCTTGGCTAAGACTTCCTAGAAGGAAGGCGAAGCAGATTGTGTTTCTATGTGCAGCTCCAAAAAGGGCAGTGAGGCAGACTTCCAAGGCATGTAGGATGTGAGAGAACAGAATCCCTGGAGCTGTTGGAGTGCTGAGGACATCTAGCTTTCCAAAGGAAGGGTGCAGTGTGTTACCCTAATCTGTGAATACATACAGTGCTTTGGAAAGGCTCCTGGAGCTGGATGTTTCTTAGAAGGGCAGAGGAGCCTGCTGGTACTCACTGTATTTGTAGGCAAAGTGTGCCTACCTGAGGGTGCTAAGTGATTGGGTAAGTGAAGAAACGTTAAAGTAAAGCAGAACTGCGAATACGACCTAATGGAAACTGCTACACGCTTTCGCTTCAGCAGGGCTCTTCAGGCCTTAGCTTGGGGCAAGTTCTCATGTCAAGTTTCCCTGTAGCTCTAGAGCATGACGGGATGAGCTCCCACCCATGCTATGGAAGCACCGTGTTTCCTTAGAGAAAACTTTTCTTTCCAGAGGGCTGCCTACAGTGACTAGAGGCCAGTGGAAAAGAGTGTTATTTAGGTATCTTCAGGGCAGCATGGATACAGCTTTTAAAATGGGAAAGCAAGGCTTGTGCCATCAGGTCTTCTTTTCCGGTGAACCTGCAGCCGACACCCTTCTGACTTCTAACAAGTGAAAAGAGACCCTAACTACACCCTGGTCCCTTGCCTGAATCAACTTTCCTTCACAGGGTGTTCTGCATTTAGCGTACTCTCTCTTCCTTGGAACGCTCAATGTACGCTATCGGGCTAATCCTATTTAAACTCCTGCAGTGTAACAGGAAAAACTCTGCTTTGGTCCCAGTAGGAATGCAAGCCTCCTTTCTCCTGTAGGTATGGGGTCCTAAGGTAAGAGTTCCTAGAAGGAAGGCGAAGCAGATTGTGTTTCTAAGTGCTGCTCCAATGAGGGCAATGAGGCAGACTTCCATGGCATGTAGGACGTGAGAGAACAAAAGCCCTGGAACTGTTGGAGAGTGAGGACATCTAGCTTTCCAAAGGAAGGGTGCAGTGTGTTGCTCTAATGTGTGAATACATAGAGTGACTGGGAGAGGCTACTGGCTCTGGATGTTTCTTAGAAGGGCAGAGGAGCCTGCTGGTACTCATTCTATTTGTAGGCAAAAGGGTGCCTACACGAGGGTGCTAAGTGTTGGATAAGTGAAATAACGTTAAAGTAAAGCAGAACTGCGAATACGACCTAATGGAAAATGCTACACGCTTTCGCTTCAGCAGGGCTCTTGAGGCCTTAGCTTGGGACAAGTTCTCACGTCAAGCTTCGCTGTAGATCTAGAGCATGACAGAATGAGCCCCCACCCATGCTATGGAAGCACCGTGTTTCCTTAGAGAAAACTTTTCTTTCCAGAGGGCTGCCTACAGTGACTAGAGGCCAGTCGAAAACAGTGTTATGTAGGTATCTTCAGGGCAGCATGGATAGATCTTTTAACATGGGAAAGCAAGGCTTGTGCCATCAGGTCTTCTTTTCCGGTGAACCTGCAGCCGAAACCCTTCTGATTTCTAAGAAGTCAAAAAAGACCCTAGCTACACCCTGGTCCCTTGCCTGAATCAACTTTTCTTAACAGAGTGTTCTGCATTTAGCGTATTCTCTCTTCCTTGGAACGATCTATGTGTACTATCGGGCTAATCCTATTCTACAGTCCTCCAGTGTAACAGGAAAAACTGTGCTTTCTTTCCAGTAGGAATGCAAGCCTCCTTTCTCCTGTAAGTACGGGGTCCTTGGGTAAGACTTCCTAGAAGGAAGGCGAAGCAGATTGTGTTTCTAAGTGCTGCTCCAATGAGGGCAATGAGGCAGACTTCCGTGGCATGTAGGACGTGAGAGAACAGAATCCCTGGAGCTGCTGGAGAGCTGAGGACATCTAGCATTCTCAAGGAAGGGTGCAGTGTGTTTCCCTAATCTCTGAATATATAGAGTGACTGGGAGAGGCTACTGGCTCTGGATGTTTCTTAGCAGGGCAGAGGAGCCTGCTGGTACTCACTGTATTTGTAGGCAAAAGGATGCCTACACGAGGGTGCTAAGTGTCTGGATAAGTGAAGAAACGTTAAAGTAAAGCAGAACTGCGAATACGACCTAATGGAAACTGCTACATGCTTTCGCTTCAGCAGGAAACTTCAGGCCTTAAGTTGGGGCAAGTTCTCACGTCAAGTTTCCCTGTAGCTCTAGAGCATGACAGGATGAGCTCCCACCCATGCTATGGAAGCACCGTGTTTCCTTAGAGAAAACTTTTCTTTCCAGAGGGCTTCGTAGAGTGACTAGAGGCCAGTCGAAAAGAGTGTGATTTAGGTATCTTCAGGGCAGCATGGATACAGCTTTTAAAATGGGAAAGCAAGGCTTGTGCCATCAGGTCTTTTTTTCCGGTGAACCTGCCAGCCGAAACCCTTCTGATTTCTAAGAAGTCAAAAAAGACCCTAGCTACACCCTGGTCCCTTGCCTGAATCAACATTTCTTTACAGGGTGTTCTGCATTTAGTGTATTCCCTCTTCCTTGGAACGCTCTATGTGTGCTATCGGGCTAATCCTATTCTACAGTCCTCCAGTGTAACAGGAAAAACTGTGCTTTGGTTTCAGTAGGAATGCAAGCCTCCTTTCTCCTGTAGGTATGGGGTCCTAAGGTAAGAGTTCCTAGAAGGAAGGCGAAGCAGATTGTGTTTCTAAGTGCTGCTCCAATGAGGGCAATGAGGCAGACTTCCGTGGCATGTAGGACGTGAGAGAACAGAATCCCTGGAGCTGCTGGAGAGCTGAGGACATCTAGCTTTCTCAAGGAAGGGTGCAGTGTGTTTCCCTAATCTCTGAATATATAGAGTGACTGGGAGAGGCTACTGGCTCTGGATGTTTCTTAGCAGGGCAGAGGAGCCTGCTGGTACTCACTGTATTTGTAGGCAAAAGGATGCCTACACGAGGGTGCTAAGTGTCTGAATAAGTGAAGAAACGTTAAAGTAAAGCAGAACTGCGAATACGACCTAATGGAAACTGCTACACGCTTTCGCTTCAGCAGGAAACTTCAGGCCTTAGCTTGAGGCAAGTTCTCACGTCAAGTTTCCCTGTAGCTCTAGAGCATGACAGGATGAGCTCCCACCCATGCTATGGAAGCACCGTGTTTCCTTAGAGAAAACTTTTCTTTCCAGAGGGCTTCCTAGAGTGACTAGAGGCCAGTCGAAAAGAGTGTGATTTAGGTATCTTCAGGGCAGCATGGATACAGCTTTTAAAATGGGAAAGCAAGGCTTGTGCCATCAGGTCTTCTTTTCCGGTGAACCTGCAGCCGAAACCCTTCTGATTTCTAAGAAGTCAAAAAAGACCCTAGCTACACCCTGGTCCCTTGCCTGAATCAACATTTCTTTACAGGGTGTTCTGCATTTAGTGTATTCCCTCTTCCTTGGAACGCTCTATGTGTGCTATCGGGCTAATCCTATTCTACAGTCCTCCAGTGTAACAGGAAAAACTGTGCTTTCGTTCCAGTAAGACTGCAAGCCTCCTTTCTCCTGTAAGTACGGGGTCCTTGGGTAAGACTTCCTAGAAGGAAGGCGAAGCAGATTGTGTTTCTAAGTGCTGCTCCAATGAGGGCAATGAGGCAGACTTCCATGGCATGTAGGACGTGAGAGAACAAAAACCCTGGAACTGTTGGAGAGTGAGGACATCTAGCTTTCCAAAGGAAGGGTGCAGTGTGTTGCTCTAATGTCTGAATACATAGAGTGACTGGGAGAGGCTACTGGCTCTGGATGTTTCTTAGAAGGGCAGAGGAGCCTGCTGGTACTCACTCTATTTGTAGGTAAAAGGGTGCCTACACGAGGGTGCTAAGTGTTGGATAAGTGAAATAACGTTAAAGTAAAGCAGAACTGCGAATACGACCTAATGGAAACTGCTACACGCTTTTGCTTCAGCAGGGCTCTTCAGTCCTTAGCTTGGGGCATGTTCTCACGTCAAGCTTCCCTGTAGCTCTAGAGCATGACAGAATGAGCCCCCACCCATGCTATGGAAGCACCGTGTTTCCTTAGAGAAAACTTTTCTTTCCAGAGGGCTGCCTACAGTGACTAGAAGCCAGTCGAAAACAGTGTTATTTAGGTATCTTCAGGGCAGCATGGATAGATCTTTTAAACTGGGAAAGCAAGGCTTGTGCCATCAGGTCTTCTTTTCCGGTGAACCTGCAGCCGACACCCTTCTGACTTCTAACAAGTGAAAAGAGACCCTAGCTACACCCTGGTCCCTTGCCTGAATCAACTTTCCTTCACAGGTTGTTTTGCATTTAGCGTACTCCCTCTTCCTTGGAACGCTCAGAGTATGCTATCGGGGTAATCTTATTCTAAACTCCTGCAGTGTAAGAGGAAAAACTGTGCTTTGGTTTCAGTAGGAATGCAAACCTCCTTTCTCCTGTAGGTATGGGGTCCTAAGGTAAGAGTTCCTAGAAGGAAGGCGAAGCAGATTGTGTTTCTAAGTGCTGCTCCAATGAGTGCAATGAGGCAGACTTCCGTGGCATGTAGGACGTGAGAGAACAGAATCCCTGGAGCTGTTGGAGAGCTGAGAACATCTAGCTTTCCAAAGGAAGGGTGCAGTGTGTTGCCCTAATCTCTGAATACATAGACTGACTGGGAAAGGCTTCTGGCTCTGGATGTTTCCTAGAAGGGCAGAGGAGCCTGCTGGTACTCACTGTATTTGTAAGCAAAAGGGTGCCTAGACGAGGGTGCTAAGTGTCTGGAAAAGTGAAGAAACGTTAAAGTAAAGCAGAACTGCGAATACGACCTAATGGAAACTGCTACACGCTGTCGCTTCAGCAGGGGTTTTCAGGCCTTAGCTTGAGGCAAGTTCTCACGTCAAGTTTCCCTGTAGCTCTAGAGCATGACAGGATAAGCTCCCACCCATGCTATGGAAGCACCGTGTTTCTTTAGAGAAAACTCTTTTTCTTTCCAGAGGGTGCCTACAGTGACTAGAGGCCAGTCGAAAACAGTGTTATGTAGGTATCTTCAGGGCAGCATGGATAGATCTTTTAAAATGGGAAAGCAAGGCTTGTGCCATCAGGTCTTCTTTTCCGGTGAACCTGCAGCCAAAACCCTTCTGATTTCTAAGAAGTCAAAAAAGACCTTAGCTACACCCTGGTCCCTTGCCTGAATCAACTTTTCTTAACAGGGTGTTCTGCATTTAGCGTATTCTCTCTTCCTTGGAACGATCTATGTGTACTATCGGGCTAATCCTATTCTACAGTCCTCCAGTGTAACAGGAAAAACTGTGCTTTCGTTCCAGTAGGAATGCAAGCCTCCTTTTTCCTGTAAGTACGGGGTCCTTGGGTAAGACTTCCTAGAAGGAAGGCGAAGCAGATTGTGTTTCTAAGTGCTGCTCCAATGAGGGCAATGAGGCAGACTTCCGTGGCATGTAGGACGTGAGAGAACAGAATCCCTGGAGCTGCTGGAGAGCTGAGGACATCTAGCTTTCTCAAGGAAGGGTGCAGTGTGTTTCCCTAATCTCTGAATATATAGAGTGACTGGGAGAGGCTACTGGCTCTGGATGTTTCTTAGCAGGGCAGAGGAGCCTGCTGGTACTCACTGTATTTGTAGGCAAAAGGATGCCTACACGAGGGTGCTAAGTGTCTGGATAAGTGAAGAAACGTTAAAGTAAAGCAGAACTGCGAATATGACCTAATGGAAACTGCTACACGCTTCGGCTTCAGCAGGAAACTTCAGGCCTTAGCTTGAGGCAAGTTCTCACGTCAAGTTTCCCTGTAGCTCTAGAGCATGACAGGATGAGCTTCCACCCATGCTATGGAAGCACCGTGTTTCCTTAGAGAAAACTTTTCTTTCCAGAGGGCTGCCTACAGTGACTAGAGGCCAGTCGAAAAGAGTGTGATTTAGGTATCTTCAGGGCAGCATGGATACAGCTTTTAAAATGGGAAAGCAAGGCTTGTGCCATCAGGTCTTCTTTTCCGGTGAACCTGCCAGCCGAAACCCTTCTGATTTCTAAGAAGTCAAAAAAGACCCTAGCTACACCCTGGTCCCTTGCCTGAATCAACATTTCTTTACAGGGTGTTCTGCATTTAGTGTATTCCCTCTTCCTTGGAACGCTCTATGTGTGCTATCGGGCTAATCCTATTCTACAGTCCTCCAGTGTAACAGGAAAAACTGTGCTTTCGTTCCAGTAGGAAAGCAAGCCTCCTTTCTCCTGTAAGTACGGGGTCCTTGGGTAACACTTCCGAGAAGGAAGGCGAAGCAGATTGTGTTTCTAAGTGCTGCTCCAATGAGGGCAATGAGGCAGACTTCCATGGCATGTAGGAAGTGAGAGAACAAAAACCCTGGAGCTGTTGGAGATTGAGGACATCTAGCTTTCCAAAGGAAGGGTGCAGTGTGTTGCTCTAATGTCTGAATACATAGAGTGACTGGGAGAGGCTACTGGCTCTGGATGTTTCTTAGAAGGGCAGAGGAGACTGCTGGTACTCACTCTATTTGTAGGCAAAAGGGTGCCTACACGAGGGGTCTAAGTGTTGGATAAGTGAAAGAACGTTAAAATAAAGCAGAACTGCGAATACGACCTAATGGAAACTGCTACACGCTTTTGCTTCAGCAGGGCTCTTCAGTTCTTAGCTTGGGGCATGTTTTCACGTCAAGCTTCCCTGTAGCTCTAGAGCATGACAGAATGAGCCCCCACCCATGCTATGGAAGCACCGTGTTTCCTTAGAGAAAACTTTTCTTTCCAGAGGGCTGCCTACAGTGACTAGAAGCCAGTCGAAAACAGTGTTATTTAGGTATCTTCAGGGCAGCATGGATAGATCTTTCAAACTGGGAAAGCAAGGCTTGTGCCATCAGGTCTTCTTTTCCGGTGAACCTGCAGCCGACACCCTTCTGACTTCTAACAAGTGAAAAGAGACCCTAGCTACACCCTGGTCCCTTACCTGAATCAACTTTCCTTCACAGGGTGTTCTGCATTTAGCGTACTCCCTCTTCCTTGGAACGCTCAGAGTATGCTATCGGGGTAATCCTATTCTAAACTCCTGCAGTTTAAGAGGAAAAACTGTGCTTTGGTTTCAGTAGGAATGCAAGCCTCCTTTCTCCTGTAGGTATGGGGTCCTAAGGTAAGAGTTCCTAGAAGGAAGGCGAAGCAGATTGTGTTTCTAAGTGCTGCTCCAATGAGTGCAATGAGGCAGACTTCCGTGGCATGTAGGACGTGAGAGAACAGAATCCCTGGAGCTGTTGGAGAGCTGAGGACATCTAGCTTTCCAAAGGAAGGGTGCAGTGTGTTGCCCTAATCTCTGAATACATAGACTGACTGGGAAAGGCTTCTGGCTCTGGATGTTTCCTAGAAGGGCAGAGGAGCCTGCTGGTACTCACTGTATTTGTAAGCAAAAGGGTGCCTAGACGAGGGTGCTAAGTGTCTGGAAAAGTGAAGAAACGTTAAAGTAAAGCAGAACTGCGAATACGACCTAATGCAAACTGCTACATGCTGTCGCTTCAGCAGGGGTTTTCAGGCCTTAGCTTGAGGCAAGTTCTCACGTCAAGTTTCCCTGTAGCTCTAGAGCATGGCAGGATAAGCTCCCACCCATGCTATGGAAGCACCGTGTTTCTTTAGAGAAAACTCCTTTTCTTTCCAGAGGGTGCCTACAGTGACTAGAGGCCAGTCGAAAACAGTGTTATTTAGGTATCTTCAGGACAGCATGGATAGGGCTTTTAAAATGGGAAAGCAAGGCTTGTGCCTTCGGGTCTTTTTTTCCGTTGAACAAGAGGCCAAAATCCTTCTGATTTCTAAAAAGTCAAAAGCGACTATAGCTACATCCTGGTCCCTTGCTGAATCAGGTTTTCTTCACAGGGTGTTCTGCATGTAGTGAATTCCCTCTTCCTTGGAATGCTCTATGTGGGCTATCGGTCCTAAGACAATTCTAATATCCTGCAGGGTAAAAGTAAAAACTGTGCTTTTGTTCCAGTGGGAATGCAAGCCTCCTTTCTCCTGTAGGTATGGGGTCCTTGGCTAAGACTTCCTAGAAGGAAGGCGAAGCAGATTGTGTTTCTATGTCCGGCTCCATAAAGGGCAGTGAGGCAGACTTCCAAGGCATGTAGGACATGGGAGAACAGAATCCCTGGAGCTGTTGGAGTGCTGAGGACATCTAGCTTTCCAAAGGAAGGGTGCAGTGTGTTACCCTAATCTCTGAATACATACAGTGCCTTGGAAAGTCTCCTGGGGCTGGATGTTTCTTAGAAGGGCAGAGGAGCCTGCTGGTACTCACTGTATTTGTAGGCAAAGGGTGCCTACTTGAGGGTGCTAAGTGATTGGGTAAGTGAAGAAACGTTAAAGTAAAGCAGAACTGCAAATACGACCTAATGGAAACTGATACACGCTTTCGCTTCAGCAGGAATCTTCAAGCCTTAGGTTGGGGCACGTTCTCACGTCAAGTTTCCCTGTAGCTCTAGAGCATGACAGGATGAGCTCCCACCCATGCTATGGAAGCACCGTGTTTCTTTAGAGAAAACTCTTTTTCTTTCCACAGGGTGCCTACAGTGACTAGAGGCCAGTCGAAAACAGTGTTATTTAGGTATCTTCAGGGCAGCATGGATAGAGCTTTGTAAATGGGAAAGCTAGGCTGGTGCCATCAGGTCTTCTTTTCCGGTGAACCTGCAGCCCAAAACCTTCTGATTTCTAACAAGTGAAAAGAGACCCTAGCTACACCCTTGTTCCTTGCTGAATCAACTTTTCTTCACAGGGTGTTCTGCATGTAGTGAATTCCCTCTTCCTTGGAATGCTCTATGTGGGCTATCGGTCCTAAGACAATTCAAAAATCCTGCAGGGTAAAAGTAAAAACTGTGCTTTGGTTCCAGTAGGAATGCAAACCTCCTTTCTCCTGTAGGTATGGGGTCCTTGGCTAAGACTTCCTAGAAGGAAGGCGAAGCAGATTGTGTTTCTATGTGCAGCTCCAAAAAGGGCAGTGAGGCAGACTTCCAAGGCATGTAGGATGTGAGAGAACAGAATCCCTGGAGCTGTTGGAGTGCTGAGGACATCTAGCTTTCCAAAGGAAGGGTGCAGTGTGTTACCCTAATCTGTGAATACATACAGTGCTTTGGAAAGGCTCCTGGAGCTGGATGTTTCTTAGAAGGGCAGAGGAGCCTGCTGGTACTCACTGTATTTGTAGGCAAAGTGTGCCTACCTGAGGGTGCTAAGTGATTGGGTAAGTGAAGAAACGTTAAAGTAAAGCAGAACTGCGAATACGACCTAATGGAAACTGCTACACGCTTTCGCTTCAGCAGGGCTCTTCAGGCCTTAGCTTGGGGCAAGTTCTCATGTCAAGTTTCCCTGTAGCTCTAGAGCATGACGGGATGAGCTCCCACCCATGCTATGGAAGCACCGTGTTTCCTTAGAGAAAACTTTTCTTTCCAGAGGGCTGCCTACAGTGACTAGAGGCCAGTGGAAAAGAGTGTTATTTAGGTATCTTCAGGGCAGCATGGATACAGCTTTTAAAATGGGAAAGCAAGGCTTGTGCCATCAGGTCTTCTTTTCCGGTGAACCTGCAGCCGACACCCTTCTGACTTCTAACAAGTGAAAAGAGACCCTAACTACACCCTGGTCCCTTGCCTGAATCAACTTTCCTTCACAGGGTGTTCTGCATTTAGCGTACTCTCTCTTCCTTGGAACGCTCAATGTACGCTATCGGGCTAATCCTATTTAAACTCCTGCAGTGTAACAGGAAAAACTCTGCTTTGGTCCCAGTAGGAATGCAAGCCTCCTTTCTCCTGTAGGTATGGGGTCCTAAGGTAAGAGTTCCTAGAAGGAAGGCGAAGCAGATTGTGTTTCTAAGTGCTGCTCCAATGAGGGCAATGAGGCAGACTTCCATGGCATGTAGGACGTGAGAGAACAAAAGCCCTGGAACTGTTGGAGAGTGAGGACATCTAGCTTTCCAAAGGAAGGGTGCAGTGTGTTGCTCTAATGTGTGAATACATAGAGTGACTGGGAGAGGCTACTGGCTCTGGATGTTTCTTAGAAGGGCAGAGGAGCCTGCTGGTACTCATTCTATTTGTAGGCAAAAGGGTGCCTACACGAGGGTGCTAAGTGTTGGATAAGTGAAATAACGTTAAAGTAAAGCAGAACTGCGAATACGACCTAATGGAAAATGCTACACGCTTTCGCTTCAGCAGGGCTCTTGAGGCCTTAGCTTGGGACAAGTTCTCACGTCAAGCTTCGCTGTAGATCTAGAGCATGACAGAATGAGCCCCCACCCATGCTATGGAAGCACCGTGTTTCCTTAGAGAAAACTTTTCTTTCCAGAGGGCTGCCTACAGTGACTAGAGGCCAGTCGAAAACAGTGTTATGTAGGTATCTTCAGGGCAGCATGGATAGATCTTTTAACATGGGAAAGCAAGGCTTGTGCCATCAGGTCTTCTTTTCCGGTGAACCTGCAGCCGAAACCCTTCTGATTTCTAAGAAGTCAAAAAAGACCCTAGCTACACCCTGGTCCCTTGCCTGAATCAACTTTTCTTAACAGAGTGTTCTGCATTTAGCGTATTCTCTCTTCCTTGGAACGATCTATGTGTACTATCGGGCTAATCCTATTCTACAGTCCTCCAGTGTAACAGGAAAAACTGTGCTTTCTTTCCAGTAGGAATGCAAGCCTCCTTTCTCCTGTAAGTACGGGGTCCTTGGGTAAGACTTCCTAGAAGGAAGGCGAAGCAGATTGTGTTTCTAAGTGCTGCTCCAATGAGGGCAATGAGGCAGACTTCCGTGGCATGTAGGACGTGAGAGAACAGAATCCCTGGAGCTGCTGGAGAGCTGAGGACATCTAGCATTCTCAAGGAAGGGTGCAGTGTGTTTCCCTAATCTCTGAATATATAGAGTGACTGGGAGAGGCTACTGGCTCTGGATGTTTCTTAGCAGGGCAGAGGAGCCTGCTGGTACTCACTGTATTTGTAGGCAAAAGGATGCCTACACGAGGGTGCTAAGTGTCTGGATAAGTGAAGAAACGTTAAAGTAAAGCAGAACTGCGAATACGACCTAATGGAAACTGCTACATGCTTTCGCTTCAGCAGGAAACTTCAGGCCTTAAGTTGGGGCAAGTTCTCACGTCAAGTTTCCCTGTAGCTCTAGAGCATGACAGGATGAGCTCCCACCCATGCTATGGAAGCACCGTGTTTCCTTAGAGAAAACTTTTCTTTCCAGAGGGCTTCGTAGAGTGACTAGAGGCCAGTCGAAAAGAGTGTGATTTAGGTATCTTCAGGGCAGCATGGATACAGCTTTTAAAATGGGAAAGCAAGGCTTGTGCCATCAGGTCTTTTTTTCCGGTGAACCTGCCAGCCGAAACCCTTCTGATTTCTAAGAAGTCAAAAAAGACCCTAGCTACACCCTGGTCCCTTGCCTGAATCAACATTTCTTTACAGGGTGTTCTGCATTTAGTGTATTCCCTCTTCCTTGGAACGCTCTATGTGTGCTATCGGGCTAATCCTATTCTACAGTCCTCCAGTGTAACAGGAAAAACTGTGCTTTGGTTTCAGTAGGAATGCAAGCCTCCTTTCTCCTGTAGGTATGGGGTCCTAAGGTAAGAGTTCCTAGAAGGAAGGCGAAGCAGATTGTGTTTCTAAGTGCTGCTCCAATGAGTGCAATGAGGCAGACTTCCGTGGCATGTAGGACGTGAGAGAACAGAATCCCTGGAGCTGTTGGAGAGCTGAGGACATCTAGCTTTCCAAAGGAAGTGTGCAGTGTGTTGCCCTAATCTCTGAATACATAGACTGACTGGGAAAGGCTTCTGGCTCTGGATGTTTCCTAGAAGGGCAGAGGAGCCTGCTGGTACTCACTGTATTTGTAAGCCAAAGGGTGCCGAGACGAGGGTGCTAAGTGTCTGGAAAATTGAAGAAACGTTAAAGTAAAGCAGAACTGCGAATACGACCTAATGGAAACTGCTACACGCTTTCGCTTCAGCAGGGGTTTTCAGGCCTTAGCTTGAGGCAAGTTCTCACGTCAAGTTTCCCTGTAGCTGTAGAGCATGACAGGATAAGCTCCCACCCATGCTATGGAAGCACCGTGTTTCTTTAGAGAAAACTCTTTTTCTCTGCAGAGGGTGCCTACAGTGACTAGAGGCCAGTCGAAAACAGTGTTATTTAGGTATCTTCAGCAGAGCATGGATAGGGCTTTTAAAATGGGAAAGCAAGGCTTGTGCCTTCGGGTCTTTTTTTCCGTTGAACAAGAGGCCAAAATCCTTCTGATTTCGAAAAAGTTAAAAGAGACTATAGCTACATCTTGGTCCCTTGCTGAATCAAGATTTCTTCACAGGGTGTTCTGCATGTAGTGAATTCCCTCTTCCTTGGAATGCTGTATGTGGGCTATCGGTCCTGAGACAATTCTAAAATCCTGCAGGGTAAAAGTAAAAACTGTGCTTTTGTTCCAGTGGGAATGCAAGCCTCCTTTCTCCTGTAGGTATGGGGTCCTTGGCTAAGACTTCCTAGAAGGAAGGCGAAGCTGATTGTGTTTCTAAGTGCTGCTGCAATGAGGGCAATGAGGCAGACTTCCATGGCATGTAGGACGTGAGAGAACAAAAACCCTGGAGCTGTTGGAGAGTGAGGACATCTAGCTTTTCAAGGAAGGGTGCAGTGTGTTGCTCTAATGTCTGAATACATAGAGTGACTGGGAGAGGCTACTGGCTCTGGATGTTTCTTAGAAGGGCAGAGGTGCCTGCAGATACTCACTCTATTTGTAGGCAAAAGGGTGCCTACACGAGGGTGCTAAGTGTTGGATAAGTGAAATAACGTTAAAGTAAAGCAGAACTGCGAATACGACCTAATGGAAACTGCTACACGCTTGCGCTTCAGGAGGAATCTTCAGGCCTTAGGTTGGGGCAAGTTCTCACGTCAAGTTTCCCTGTAGCTCTAGAGCATGACAGGATGAGCTCCCACCCATGCTATGGAAGCACCGTGTTTCCTTAGAGAAAACTTTTCTTTCCAGAGGGCTGCCTACAGTGACTAGAGGCCAGTCGAAAAGAGTGTTATTTAGGTATCTTCAGGGCAGCATGGATACAGCTTTTAAAATGGGAAAGCAAGGCTTGTGGCATCAGGTCTTTTCCGGTGAACCTACAGCCGAAACCCTTCTGATTTCTAAGAAGTCAAAAAAGACCCTAGCTACACCCTGGTCCCTTGCCTGCATCAACTTTTCTTCACAGGGTGTTCTGCATGTAGCGAATTCCCTCTTCCTTGGAATGCTCTATGTGGGCTATCGGTCCTAAGCCTATTCTAATATCCTGCAGTGTAAAACTAAAAACTGTGCTTTGGTTCCAGTAGGAATGCAAGCTTCCTTTCTCCTGTAGGTATGGGGTCCTTGGGTAAGAGTTCCTAGAAGGAAGGCAAAGCAGGTTGTGTTTCTATGTGCGGCTCCAATGAGGGCAGTGAGGCAGACTTCCAAGGCATGTAGGACATGGGAGAACAGAATCCCTGGAGCTGTTGGAGTGCTGAGGACATCTAGCATTCCAAAGGAAGGGTGCAGTGTGTTACCCTAATCTCTGAATACATACAGTGCCTTGGAAAGGCTCCTGGGGCTGGATGTTTCTTAGAAGGGCAGAGGAGCCTGCTGGTACTCACTGTATTTGTAGGCAAAAGGATGCCTACACTAGGGTGCTCAGTGTCTGGATAAGTGAAGAAACGTTAAAGTAAAGCAGAACTGCGAATACGACCTAATGGACACTGCTACACGCTTTCGCTTCAACAGGGCTTTTCCGGCCTTAGCTTGAGGCAAGTTCTCAGGTAAAGATTCCCTGTAGCTCTAGAGCATAACAGGATGAGGTCCCACCAATGCTATGGAATCACCTTGTTTCCTTAGAGACAACTCCTTTTCTTTCCAGAGGGCTGCCTACAGTGACTAGAAGCCAGTCGAAAACAGTGTTATTTAGGTATCTTCAGGGCAGCATGGATAGATCTTTTAAACTGGGAAAGCAAGGCTTGTGCCATCAGGTCTTCTTTTCCGGTGAACCTGCAGCCGAAACCCTTCTGATTTCTAAGAAGTCAAAAAAGACCCTAGCTACACCCTGGTCCCTTGCCTGAATCAACTTTTCTTAACAGGGTGTTCTGCATTTAGCGTATTCTCTCTTCCTTGGAACGATCTATGTGTACTATCGGGCTAATCCTATTCTACAGTCCTCCAGTGTAACAGGAAAAACTGTGCTTTCGTTCCAGTAGGAATGCAAGCCTCCTTTTTCCTGTAAGTACGGGGTCCTTGGGTAAGACTTCCTAGAAGGAAGGCGAAGCAGATTGTGTTTCTAAGTGCTGCTCCAATGAGGGCAATGAGGCAGACTTCCGTGGCATGTAGGACGTGAGAGAACAGAATCCCTGGAGCTGCTGGAGAGCTGAGGACATCTAGCTTTCTCAAGGAAGGGTGCAGTGTGTTTCCCTAATCTCTGAATATATAGAGTGACTGGGAGAGGCTACTGGCTCTGGATGTTTCTTAGCAGGGCAGAGGAGCCTGCTGGTACTCACTGTATTTGTAGGCAAAAGGATGCCTACACGAGGGTGCTAAGTGTCTGAATAAGTGAAGAAACGTTAAAGTAAAGCAGAACTGCGAATACGACCTAATGGAAACTGCTACACGCTTTCGCTTCAGCAGGAAACTTCAGGCCTTAGCTTGAGGCAAGTTCTCACGTCAAGTTTCCCTGTAGCTCTAGAGCATGACAGGATGAGCTCCCACCCATGCTATGGAAGCACCGTGTTTCCTTAGAGAAAACTTTTCTTTCCAGAGGGCTTCCTAGAGTGACTAGAGGCCAGTCGAAAAGAGTGTGATTTAGGTATCTTCAGGGCAGCATGGATACAGCTTTTAAAATGGGAAAGCAAGGCTTGTGCCATCAGGTCTTCTTTTCCGGTGAACCTGCAGCCGAAACCCTTCTGATTTCTAAGAAGTCAAAAAAGACCCTAGCTACACCCTGGTCCCTTGCCTGAATCAACATTTCTTTACAGGGTGTTCTGCATTTAGTGTATTCCCTCTTCCTTGGAACGCTCTATGTGTGCTATCGGGCTAATCCTATTCTACAGTCCTCCAGTGTAACAGGAAAAACTGTGCTTTCGTTCCAGTAAGACTGCAAGCCTCCTTTCTCCTGTAAGTACGGGGTCCTTGGGTAAGACTTCCTAGAAGGAAGGCGAAGCAGATTGTGTTTCTAAGTGCTGCTCCAATGAGGGCAATGAGGCAGACTTCCATGGCATGTAGGACGTGAGAGAACAAAAACCCTGGAACTGTTGGAGAGTGAGGACATCTAGCTTTCCAAAGGAAGGGTGCAGTGTGTTGCTCTAATGTCTGAATACATAGAGTGACTGGGAGAGGCTACTGGCTCTGGATGTTTCTTAGAAGGGCAGAGGAGCCTGCTGGTACTCACTCTATTTGTAGGTAAAAGGGTGCCTACACGAGGGTGCTAAGTGTTGGATAAGTGAAATAACGTTAAAGTAAAGCAGAACTGCGAATACGACCTAATGGAAACTGCTACACGCTTTTGCTTCAGCAGGGCTCTTCAGTCCTTAGCTTGGGGCATGTTCTCACGTCAAGCTTCCCTGTAGCTCTAGAGCATGACAGAATGAGCCCCCACCCATGCTATGGAAGCACCGTGTTTCCTTAGAGAAAACTTTTCTTTCCAGAGGGCTGCCTACAGTGACTAGAAGCCAGTCGAAAACAGTGTTATTTAGGTATCTTCAGGGCAGCATGGATAGATCTTTTAAACTGGGAAAGCAAGGCTTGTGCCATCAGGTCTTCTTTTCCGGTGAACCTGCAGCCGACACCCTTCTGACTTCTAACAAGTGAAAAGAGACCCTAGCTACACCCTGGTCCCTTGCCTGAATCAACTTTCCTTCACAGGTTGTTTTGCATTTAGCGTACTCCCTCTTCCTTGGAACGCTCAGAGTATGCTATCGGGGTAATCTTATTCTAAACTCCTGCAGTGTAAGAGGAAAAACTGTGCTTTGGTTTCAGTAGGAATGCAAACCTCCTTTCTCCTGTAGGTATGGGGTCCTAAGGTAAGAGTTCCTAGAAGGAAGGCGAAGCAGATTGTGTTTCTAAGTGCTGCTCCAATGAGTGCAATGAGGCAGACTTCCGTGGCATGTAGGACGTGAGAGAACAGAATCCCTGGAGCTGTTGGAGAGCTGAGAACATCTAGCTTTCCAAAGGAAGGGTGCAGTGTGTTGCCCTAATCTCTGAATACATAGACTGACTGGGAAAGGCTTCTGGCTCTGGATGTTTCCTAGAAGGGCAGAGGAGCCTGCTGGTACTCACTGTATTTGTAAGCAAAAGGGTGCCTAGACGAGGGTGCTAAGTGTCTGGAAAAGTGAAGAAACGTTAAAGTAAAGCAGAACTGCGAATACGACCTAATGGAAACTGCTACACGCTGTCGCTTCAGCAGGGGTTTTCAGGCCTTAGCTTGAGGCAAGTTCTCACGTCAAGTTTCCCTGTAGCTCTAGAGCATGACAGGATAAGCTCCCACCCATGCTATGGAAGCACCGTGTTTCTTTAGAGAAAACTCTTTTTCTTTCCAGAGGGTGCCTACAGTGACTAGAGGCCAGTCGAAAACAGTGTTATGTAGGTATCTTCAGGGCAGCATGGATAGATCTTTTAAAATGGGAAAGCAAGGCTTGTGCCATCAGGTCTTCTTTTCCGGTGAACCTGCAGCCAAAACCCTTCTGATTTCTAAGAAGTCAAAAAAGACCTTAGCTACACCCTGGTCCCTTGCCTGAATCAACTTTTCTTAACAGGGTGTTCTGCATTTAGCGTATTCTCTCTTCCTTGGAACGATCTATGTGTACTATCGGGCTAATCCTATTCTACAGTCCTCCAGTGTAACAGGAAAAACTGTGCTTTCGTTCCAGTAGGAATGCAAGCCTCCTTTTTCCTGTAAGTACGGGGTCCTTGGGTAAGACTTCCTAGAAGGAAGGCGAAGCAGATTGTGTTTCTAAGTGCTGCTCCAATGAGGGCAATGAGGCAGACTTCCGTGGCATGTAGGACGTGAGAGAACAGAATCCCTGGAGCTGCTGGAGAGCTGAGGACATCTAGCTTTCTCAAGGAAGGGTGCAGTGTGTTTCCCTAATCTCTGAATATATAGAGTGACTGGGAGAGGCTACTGGCTCTGGATGTTTCTTAGCAGGGCAGAGGAGCCTGCTGGTACTCACTGTATTTGTAGGCAAAAGGATGCCTACACGAGGGTGCTAAGTGTCTGGATAAGTGAAGAAACGTTAAAGTAAAGCAGAACTGCGAATATGACCTAATGGAAACTGCTACACGCTTCGGCTTCAGCAGGAAACTTCAGGCCTTAGCTTGAGGCAAGTTCTCACGTCAAGTTTCCCTGTAGCTCTAGAGCATGACAGGATGAGCTTCCACCCATGCTATGGAAGCACCGTGTTTCCTTAGAGAAAACTTTTCTTTCCAGAGGGCTGCCTACAGTGACTAGAGGCCAGTCGAAAAGAGTGTGATTTAGGTATCTTCAGGGCAGCATGGATACAGCTTTTAAAATGGGAAAGCAAGGCTTGTGCCATCAGGTCTTCTTTTCCGGTGAACCTGCCAGCCGAAACCCTTCTGATTTCTAAGAAGTCAAAAAAGACCCTAGCTACACCCTGGTCCCTTGCCTGAATCAACATTTCTTTACAGGGTGTTCTGCATTTAGTGTATTCCCTCTTCCTTGGAACGCTCTATGTGTGCTATCGGGCTAATCCTATTCTACAGTCCTCCAGTGTAACAGGAAAAACTGTGCTTTCGTTCCAGTAGGAAAGCAAGCCTCCTTTCTCCTGTAAGTACGGGGTCCTTGGGTAACACTTCCGAGAAGGAAGGCGAAGCAGATTGTGTTTCTAAGTGCTGCTCCAATGAGGGCAATGAGGCAGACTTCCATGGCATGTAGGAAGTGAGAGAACAAAAACCCTGGAGCTGTTGGAGATTGAGGACATCTAGCTTTCCAAAGGAAGGGTGCAGTGTGTTGCTCTAATGTCTGAATACATAGAGTGACTGGGAGAGGCTACTGGCTCTGGATGTTTCTTAGAAGGGCAGAGGAGACTGCTGGTACTCACTCTATTTGTAGGCAAAAGGGTGCCTACACGAGGGGTCTAAGTGTTGGATAAGTGAAAGAACGTTAAAATAAAGCAGAACTGCGAATACGACCTAATGGAAACTGCTACACGCTTTTGCTTCAGCAGGGCTCTTCAGTTCTTAGCTTGGGGCATGTTTTCACGTCAAGCTTCCCTGTAGCTCTAGAGCATGACAGAATGAGCCCCCACCCATGCTATGGAAGCACCGTGTTTCCTTAGAGAAAACTTTTCTTTCCAGAGGGCTGCCTACAGTGACTAGAAGCCAGTCGAAAACAGTGTTATTTAGGTATCTTCAGGGCAGCATGGATAGATCTTTCAAACTGGGAAAGCAAGGCTTGTGCCATCAGGTCTTCTTTTCCGGTGAACCTGCAGCCGACACCCTTCTGACTTCTAACAAGTGAAAAGAGACCCTAGCTACACCCTGGTCCCTTACCTGAATCAACTTTCCTTCACAGGGTGTTCTGCATTTAGCGTACTCCCTCTTCCTTGGAACGCTCAGAGTATGCTATCGGGGTAATCCTATTCTAAACTCCTGCAGTTTAAGAGGAAAAACTGTGCTTTGGTTTCAGTAGGAATGCAAGCCTCCTTTCTCCTGTAGGTATGGGGTCCTAAGGTAAGAGTTCCTAGAAGGAAGGCGAAGCAGATTGTGTTTCTAAGTGCTGCTCCAATGAGTGCAATGAGGCAGACTTCCGTGGCATGTAGGACGTGAGAGAACAGAATCCCTGGAGCTGTTGGAGAGCTGAGGACATCTAGCTTTCCAAAGGAAGGGTGCAGTGTGTTGCCCTAATCTCTGAATACATAGACTGACTGGGAAAGGCTTCTGGCTCTGGATGTTTCCTAGAAGGGCAGAGGAGCCTGCTGGTACTCACTGTATTTGTAAGCAAAAGGGTGCCTAGACGAGGGTGCTAAGTGTCTGGAAAAGTGAAGAAACGTTAAAGTAAAGCAGAACTGCGAATACGACCTAATGCAAACTGCTACATGCTGTCGCTTCAGCAGGGGTTTTCAGGCCTTAGCTTGAGGCAAGTTCTCACGTCAAGTTTCCCTGTAGCTCTAGAGCATGGCAGGATAAGCTCCCACCCATGCTATGGAAGCACCGTGTTTCTTTAGAGAAAACTCCTTTTCTTTCCAGAGGGTGCCTACAGTGACTAGAGGCCAGTCGAAAACAGTGTTATTTAGGTATCTTCAGGACAGCATGGATAGGGCTTTTAAAATGGGAAAGCAAGGCTTGTGCCTTCGGGTCTTTTTTTCCGTTGAACAAGAGGCCAAAATCCTTCTGATTTCTAAAAAGTCAAAAGCGACTATAGCTACATCCTGGTCCCTTGCTGAATCAGGTTTTCTTCACAGGGTGTTCTGCATGTAGTGAATTCCCTCTTCCTTGGAATGCTCTATGTGGGCTATCGGTCCTAAGACAATTCTAATATCCTGCAGGGTAAAAGTAAAAACTGTGCTTTTGTTCCAGTGGGAATGCAAGCCTCCTTTCTCCTGTAGGTATGGGGTCCTTGGCTAAGACTTCCTAGAAGGAAGGCGAAGCAGATTGTGTTTCTATGTCCGGCTCCATAAAGGGCAGTGAGGCAGACTTCCAAGGCATGTAGGACATGGGAGAACAGAATCCCTGGAGCTGTTGGAGTGCTGAGGACATCTAGCTTTCCAAAGGAAGGGTGCAGTGTGTTACCCTAATCTCTGAATACATACAGTGCCTTGGAAAGTCTCCTGGGGCTGGATGTTTCTTAGAAGGGCAGAGGAGCCTGCTGGTACTCACTGTATTTGTAGGCAAAGGGTGCCTACTTGAGGGTGCTAAGTGATTGGGTAAGTGAAGAAACGTTAAAGTAAAGCAGAACTGCAAATACGACCTAATGGAAACTGATACACGCTTTCGCTTCAGCAGGAATCTTCAAGCCTTAGGTTGGGGCACGTTCTCACGTCAAGTTTCCCTGTAGCTCTAGAGCATGACAGGATGAGCTCCCACCCATGCTATGGAAGCACCGTGTTTCTTTAGAGAAAACTCTTTTTCTTTCCACAGGGTGCCTACAGTGACTAGAGGCCAGTCGAAAACAGTGTTATTTAGGTATCTTCAGGGCAGCATGGATAGAGCTTTGTAAATGGGAAAGCTAGGCTGGTGCCATCAGGTCTTCTTTTCCGGTGAACCTGCAGCCCAAAACCTTCTGATTTCTAACAAGTGAAAAGAGACCCTAGCTACACCCTTGTTCCTTGCTGAATCAACTTTTCTTCACAGGGTGTTCTGCATGTAGTGAATTCCCTCTTCCTTGGAATGCTCTATGTGGGCTATCGGTCCTAAGACAATTCAAAAATCCTGCAGGGTAAAAGTAAAAACTGTGCTTTGGTTCCAGTAGGAATGCAAACCTCCTTTCTCCTGTAGGTATGGGGTCCTTGGCTAAGACTTCCTAGAAGGAAGGCGAAGCAGATTGTGTTTCTATGTGCAGCTCCAAAAAGGGCAGTGAGGCAGACTTCCAAGGCATGTAGGATGTGAGAGAACAGAATCCCTGGAGCTGTTGGAGTGCTGAGGACATCTAGCTTTCCAAAGGAAGGGTGCAGTGTGTTACCCTAATCTGTGAATACATACAGTGCTTTGGAAAGGCTCCTGGAGCTGGATGTTTCTTAGAAGGGCAGAGGAGCCTGCTGGTACTCACTGTATTTGTAGGCAAAGTGTGCCTACCTGAGGGTGCTAAGTGATTGGGTAAGTGAAGAAACGTTAAAGTAAAGCAGAACTGCGAATACGACCTAATGGAAACTGCTACACGCTTTCGCTTCAGCAGGGCTCTTCAGGCCTTAGCTTGGGGCAAGTTCTCATGTCAAGTTTCCCTGTAGCTCTAGAGCATGACGGGATGAGCTCCCACCCATGCTATGGAAGCACCGTGTTTCCTTAGAGAAAACTTTTCTTTCCAGAGGGCTGCCTACAGTGACTAGAGGCCAGTGGAAAAGAGTGTTATTTAGGTATCTTCAGGGCAGCATGGATACAGCTTTTAAAATGGGAAAGCAAGGCTTGTGCCATCAGGTCTTCTTTTCCGGTGAACCTGCAGCCGACACCCTTCTGACTTCTAACAAGTGAAAAGAGACCCTAACTACACCCTGGTCCCTTGCCTGAATCAACTTTCCTTCACAGGGTGTTCTGCATTTAGCGTACTCTCTCTTCCTTGGAACGCTCAATGTACGCTATCGGGCTAATCCTATTTAAACTCCTGCAGTGTAACAGGAAAAACTCTGCTTTGGTCCCAGTAGGAATGCAAGCCTCCTTTCTCCTGTAGGTATGGGGTCCTAAGGTAAGAGTTCCTAGAAGGAAGGCGAAGCAGATTGTGTTTCTAAGTGCTGCTCCAATGAGGGCAATGAGGCAGACTTCCATGGCATGTAGGACGTGAGAGAACAAAAGCCCTGGAACTGTTGGAGAGTGAGGACATCTAGCTTTCCAAAGGAAGGGTGCAGTGTGTTGCTCTAATGTGTGAATACATAGAGTGACTGGGAGAGGCTACTGGCTCTGGATGTTTCTTAGAAGGGCAGAGGAGCCTGCTGGTACTCATTCTATTTGTAGGCAAAAGGGTGCCTACACGAGGGTGCTAAGTGTTGGATAAGTGAAATAACGTTAAAGTAAAGCAGAACTGCGAATACGACCTAATGGAAAATGCTACACGCTTTCGCTTCAGCAGGGCTCTTGAGGCCTTAGCTTGGGACAAGTTCTCACGTCAAGCTTCGCTGTAGATCTAGAGCATGACAGAATGAGCCCCCACCCATGCTATGGAAGCACCGTGTTTCCTTAGAGAAAACTTTTCTTTCCAGAGGGCTGCCTACAGTGACTAGAGGCCAGTCGAAAACAGTGTTATGTAGGTATCTTCAGGGCAGCATGGATAGATCTTTTAACATGGGAAAGCAAGGCTTGTGCCATCAGGTCTTCTTTTCCGGTGAACCTGCAGCCGAAACCCTTCTGATTTCTAAGAAGTCAAAAAAGACCCTAGCTACACCCTGGTCCCTTGCCTGAATCAACTTTTCTTAACAGAGTGTTCTGCATTTAGCGTATTCTCTCTTCCTTGGAACGATCTATGTGTACTATCGGGCTAATCCTATTCTACAGTCCTCCAGTGTAACAGGAAAAACTGTGCTTTCTTTCCAGTAGGAATGCAAGCCTCCTTTCTCCTGTAAGTACGGGGTCCTTGGGTAAGACTTCCTAGAAGGAAGGCGAAGCAGATTGTGTTTCTAAGTGCTGCTCCAATGAGGGCAATGAGGCAGACTTCCGTGGCATGTAGGACGTGAGAGAACAGAATCCCTGGAGCTGCTGGAGAGCTGAGGACATCTAGCATTCTCAAGGAAGGGTGCAGTGTGTTTCCCTAATCTCTGAATATATAGAGTGACTGGGAGAGGCTACTGGCTCTGGATGTTTCTTAGCAGGGCAGAGGAGCCTGCTGGTACTCACTGTATTTGTAGGCAAAAGGATGCCTACACGAGGGTGCTAAGTGTCTGGATAAGTGAAGAAACGTTAAAGTAAAGCAGAACTGCGAATACGACCTAATGGAAACTGCTACATGCTTTCGCTTCAGCAGGAAACTTCAGGCCTTAAGTTGGGGCAAGTTCTCACGTCAAGTTTCCCTGTAGCTCTAGAGCATGACAGGATGAGCTCCCACCCATGCTATGGAAGCACCGTGTTTCCTTAGAGAAAACTTTTCTTTCCAGAGGGCTTCGTAGAGTGACTAGAGGCCAGTCGAAAAGAGTGTGATTTAGGTATCTTCAGGGCAGCATGGATACAGCTTTTAAAATGGGAAAGCAAGGCTTGTGCCATCAGGTCTTTTTTTCCGGTGAACCTGCCAGCCGAAACCCTTCTGATTTCTAAGAAGTCAAAAAAGACCCTAGCTACACCCTGGTCCCTTGCCTGAATCAACATTTCTTTACAGGGTGTTCTGCATTTAGTGTATTCCCTCTTCCTTGGAACGCTCTATGTGTGCTATCGGGCTAATCCTATTCTACAGTCCTCCAGTGTAACAGGAAAAACTGTGCTTTGGTTTCAGTAGGAATGCAAGCCTCCTTTCTCCTGTAGGTATGGGGTCCTAAGGTAAGAGTTCCTAGAAGGAAGGCGAAGCAGATTGTGTTTCTAAGTGCTGCTCCAATGAGTGCAATGAGGCAGACTTCCGTGGCATGTAGGACGTGAGAGAACAGAATCCCTGGAGCTGTTGGAGAGCTGAGGACATCTAGCTTTCCAAAGGAAGTGTGCAGTGTGTTGCCCTAATCTCTGAATACATAGACTGACTGGGAAAGGCTTCTGGCTCTGGATGTTTCCTAGAAGGGCAGAGGAGCCTGCTGGTACTCACTGTATTTGTAAGCAAAAGGGTGCCTAGACGAGGGTGCTAAGTGTCTGGAAAAGTGAAGAAACGTTAAAGTAAAGCAGAACTGCGAATACGACCTAATGGAAACTGCTACATGCTGTCGCTTCAGCAGGGGTTTTCAGGCCTTAGCTTGAGGCAAGTTCTCACGTCAAGTTTCCCTGTAGCTCTAGAGCATGGCAGGATAAGCTCCCACCCATGCTATGGAAGCACCGTGCTTCTTTAGAGAAAACTCCTTTTCTTTCCAGAGGGTGCCTACAGTGACTAGAGGCCAGTCGAAAACAGTGTTATTTAGGTATCTTCAGGACAGCATGGATAGGGCTTTTAAAATGGGAAAGCAAGGCTTGTGCCTTCGGGTCTTTTTTTCCCTTGAACAAGAGGCCAAAATCCTTCTGATTTCTAAAAAGTCAAAAGCGACTATAGCTACATCCTGGTCCCTTGCTGAATCAGGTTTTCTTCACAGGGTGTTCTGCATGTAGTGAATTCCCTCTTCCTTGGAATGCTCTATGTGGGCTATCGGTCCTAAGACAATTCTAATATCCTGCAGGGTAAAAGTAAAAACTGTGCTTTTGTTCCAGTGGGAATGCAAGCCTCCTTTCTCCTGTAGGTATGGGGTCCTTGGCTAAGACTTCCTAGAAGGAAGGCGAAGCCGATTGTGTTTCAAAGTGCTGCTCCAATGAGGGCAATGATGCAGACTTCCATGGCATGTAGGACGTGAGAGAAGAGAATCCCTGGAGCTGTTGGAGTGCTGAGGACATCTAGCTTTCCAAAGGAAGGGTGCAGTGTTTTACCCTAATCTCTGAATACATACAGTGCCTTGGAAAGGCTCCTGGGGCTGGATGTTTCTTTGAAGGGCAGAGGAGCCTGCTGGTACTCACTGTATTTGTAGGCAAAGTGTGCCTACTTGAGGGTGCTAAGTGATTGGGTAAGTGAAGAAACGTTAAAGTAAAGCAGAACTGCGAATACGACCTAATGGAAACTGCTACACGCTTTCGCTTCAGCAGGAATCTTCAGGCCTTAGGTTGGGGCAAGTTCTCATGTCAAGTTTCCCTGTAGCTCTAGAGCATGACGGGATGAGCTCCCACCCATGCTATGGAAGCACCGTGTTTCCTTAGAGAAAACTTTTCTTCCCAGAGGGCTGCCTACAGTGACTAGAGGCCAGTGGAAAAGAGTGTTATTTAGGTATCTTCAGGGCAGCATGGATACAGCTTTTAAAATGGGAAAGCAAGGCTTGTGCCATCAGGTCTTCTTTTCCGGTGAATCTGCAGCCGAAACCCTTCTGATTTCTAAGAAGTCAAAAAAGACCCTAGCTACACCCTGGTCCCTTGCCTGAATCAACTTTTTTTCACAGGGTGTTCTGCATTTAGCGTACTCCCTCTTCCTTTGAACGCTCTATGTATGCTATCGGGCTAATCCTATTCTACCGTCCTGCAGTGCAATAGGAAAAACTGTGCTTTGGTTCCAGTAGGAATGCAAGCCTCCTTTCTCCTGTAGGTATGGGGTCCTTGGCTAAGACTTCCTAGAAGGAAGGCAAAGCCGATTGTGTTTCAAAGTGCTGCTCCAATGAGGGCAATGAGGCAGACTTCCATGGCATGTAGGACGTGAGAGAACAGAATCCCTGGAGCTGTTGGAGAGTGAGGACATCTAGCTTTCCAAAGGAAGGGTGCAGTGTGTTGCTCTAATGTCTGAATACATAGAGTGACTGGGAGAGGCTACTGGCTCTGGATGTTTCTTAGAAGGGCAGAGGAGCCTGCTGGTACTCAGTGTATTTGTAGGCAAAAGGGTGCCTACACGAGGGTGCTAAGTGTTGGATAAGTGAAATAACGTTAAAGTAGAGCAGAACTGCGAATACGACCTATTGGAAACTGCTACACGCTTTCGCTTCAGCAGGGCTCTTCAGGCCTTAGCTTGGGACAAGTTCTGACGTCAAGCTTCCCTGTAGCTCTAGAGCATGACAGAATGAGCCCCCACCCATGCGATGGAAGCACCGTGTTTCCTTAGAGAAAACTTCTCTTTCCAGAGGGCTGCCTACAGTGACAAGAGGCCAGTCGAAAACAGTGTTATGTAGGTATCTTCAGGGCAGCATGGATAGATCTTTTAAAATGGGAAAGCAAGGCTTGTGCCATCAGGTCTTCTTTTCCGGTGAACCTGCAGCCGAAACCCTTCTGATTTCTAAGAAGTCAAAAAAGACCCTAGCTACACCCTGGTCCCTTGCCTGAATCAACTTTCCTTCACAGGGTGTTCTGCATTTAGCGTACTCTCTCTTCCTTGGAACGCTCAGTGTATGCTATCGGGCTAATCCTATTCTAAACTCCTGCAGTGTAACAGGAAAAACTCTGCTTTGGTCCCAGTAGGAATGCAAGCTTCCTTTCTCCTGTAGGTATGGGGTCCTAAGGTAAGAGTTCCTAGAAGGAAGACGAAGCAGATTGTGTTTCTAAGTGCTGCTCCAATGAGGGCAATGAGGCAGACTTCACGTCAAGTTTCCCTGTAGCTCTAGAGCATGACAGGATGAGCTCCCACCCATGCTATGGAAGCACCGTGTTTCCTTAGAGAAAACTTTTCTTTCCAGAGGGCTGCCTACAGTGACTAGAGGCCCGTTGAAAACAGTGTTATTTAGGTATCTTCAGGGCAGGATGGATAGATCTTTTAAAATGGGAAAGCAAGGCTTGTGCCATCAGGTCTTCTTTTCCGGTGAACCTGCAGCCGACACCCTTCTGACTTCTAACAAGTGAAAAGAGACCCTAGCTACACCCTGGTCCCTTGCCTGAATCAACTTTCCTTCACAGGTTGTTTTGCATTTAGCGTACTCCCTCTTCCTTGGAAAGCTCAGAGTATGCTCTCGGGCTAATCCTATTCTAAACTCCTGCAGTGTAAGAGGAAAAACTGTGCTTTGGTTTCAGTAGGAATGCAAGCCTCCTTTCTCCTGTAGGTATGGGGTCCTAAGGTAAGAGTTCCTAGAAGGAAGGCGAAGCAGATTGTGTTTCTAAGTGCTGCTCCAATGAGTGCAATGAGGCAGACTTCCGTGGCATGTAGGACGTGAGAGAACAGAATCCCTGGAGCTGTTGGAGAGCTGAGGACATCTAGCTTTCCAAAGGAAGGGTGCAGTGTGTTGCCCTAATCTCTGAATACATAGAATGACTGGGAAAGGCTTCTGGCTCTGGATGTTTCCTAGAAGGGCAGAGGAGCCTGCTGGTACTCACTGTATTTGTAAGCCAAAGGGTGCCGAGACGAGGGTGCTAAGTGTCTGGAAAATTGAAGAAACGTTAAAGTAAAGCAGAACTGCGAATACGACCTAATGGAAACTGCTACACGCTTTCGCTTCAGCAGGGGTTTTCAGGCCTTAGCTTGAGGCAAGTTCTCACGTCAAGTTTCCCTGTAGCTGTAGAGCATGACAGGATAAGCTCCCACCCATGCTATGGAAGCACCGTGTTTCTTTAGAGAAAACTCTTTTTCTCTGCAGAGGGTGCCTACAGTGACTAGAGGCCAGTCGAAAACAGTGTTATTTAGGTATCTTCAGCAGAGCATGGATAGGGCTTTTAAAATGGGAAAGCAAGGCTTGTGCCTTCGGGTCTTTTTTTCCGTTGAACAAGAGGCCAAAATCCTTCTGATTTCGAAAAAGGTAAAAGAGACTATAGCTACATCTTGGTCCCTTGCTGAATCAAGATTTCTTCACAGGGTGTTCTGCATGTAGTGAATTCCCTCTTCCTTGGAATGCTGTATGTGGGCTATCGGTCCTGAGACAATTCTAAAATCCTGCAGGGTAAAAGTAAAAACTGTGCTTTTGTTCCAGTGGGAATGCAAGCCTCCTTTCTCCTGTAGGTATGGGGTCCTTGGCTAAGACTTCCTAGAAGGAAGGCGAAGCTGATTGTGTTTCTAAGTGCTGCTGCAATGAGGGCAATGAGGCAGACTTCCATGGCATGTAGGACGTGAGAGAACAAAAACCCTGGAGCTGTTGGAGAGTGAGGACATCTAGCTTTTCAAGGAAGGGTGCAGTGTGTTGCTCTAATGTCTGAATACATAGAGTGACTGGGAGAGGCTACTGGCTCTGGATGTTTCTTAGAAGGGCAGAGGTGCCTGCAGATACTCACTCTATTTGTAGGCAAAAGGGTGCCTACACGAGGGTGCTAAGTGTTGGATAAGTGAAATAACGTTAAAGTAAAGCAGAACTGCGAATACGACCTAATGGAAACTGCTACACGCTTGCGCTTCAGGAGGAATCTTCAGGCCTTAGGTTGGGGCAAGTTCTCACGTCAAGTTTCCCTGTAGCTCTAGAGCATGACAGGATGAGCTCCCACCCATGCTATGGAAGCACCGTGTTTCCTTAGAGAAAACTTTTCTTTCCAGAGGGCTGCCTACAGTGACTAGAGGCCAGTCGAAAAGAGTGTTATTTAGGTATCTTCAGGGCAGCATGGATACAGCTTTTAAAATGGGAAAGCAAGGCTTGTGGCATCAGGTCTTTTCCGGTGAACCTACAGCCGAAACCCTTCTGATTTCTAAGAAGTCAAAAAAGACCCTAGCTACACCCTGGTCCCTTGCCTGCATCAACTTTTCTTCACAGGGTGTTCTGCATGTAGCGAATTCCCTCTTCCTTGGAATGCTCTATGTGGGCTATCGGTCCTAAGCCTATTCTAATATCCTGCAGTGTAAAACTAAAAACTGTGCTTTGGTTCCAGTAGGAATGCAAGCTTCCTTTCTCCTGTAGGTATGGGGTCCTTGGGTAAGAGTTCCTAGAAGGAAGGCAAAGCAGGTTGTGTTTCTATGTGCGGCTCCAATGAGGGCAGTGAGGCAGACTTCCAAGGCATGTAGGACATGGGAGAACAGAATCCCTGGAGCTGTTGGAGTGCTGAGGACATCTAGCATTCCAAAGGAAGGGTGCAGTGTGTTACCCTAATCTCTGAATACATACAGTGCCTTGGAAAGGCTCCTGGGGCTGGATGTTTCTTAGAAGGGCAGAGGAGCCTGCTGGTACTCACTGTATTTGTAGGCAAAAGGATGCCTACACTAGGGTGCTCAGTGTCTGGATAAGTGAAGAAACGTTAAAGTAAAGCAGAACTGCGAATACGACCTAATGGACACTGCTACACGCTTTCGCTTCAACAGGGCTTTTCCGGCCTTAGCTTGAGGCAAGTTCTCAGGTAAAGATTCCCTGTAGCTCTAGAGCATAACAGGATGAGGTCCCACCAATGCTATGGAAGCACCTTGTTTCCTTAGAGACAACTCCTTTTCTTTCCAGAGGGCTGCCTACAGTGACTAGAAGCCAGTCGAAAACAGTGTTATTTAGGTATCTTCAGGGCAGCATGGATAGATCTTTTAAACTGGGAAAGCAAGGCTTGTGCCATCAGGTCTTCTTTTCCGGTGAACCTGCAGCCGAAACCCTTCTGATTTCTAAGAAGTCAAAAAAGACCCTAGCTACACCCTGGTCCCTTGCCTGAATCAACTTTTCTTAACAGGGTGTTCTGCATTTAGCGTATTCTCTCTTCCTTGGAACGATCTATGTGTACTATCGGGCTAATCCTATTCTACAGTCCTCCAGTGTAACAGGAAAAACTGTGCTTTCGTTCCAGTAGGAATGCAAGCCTCCTTTTTCCTGTAAGTACGGGGTCCTTGGGTAAGACTTCCTAGAAGGAAGGCGAAGCAGATTGTGTTTCTAAGTGCTGCTCCAATGAGGGCAATGAGGCAGACTTCCGTGGCATGTAGGACGTGAGAGAACAGAATCCCTGGAGCTGCTGGAGAGCTGAGGACATCTAGCTTTCTCAAGGAAGGGTGCAGTGTGTTTCCCTAATCTCTGAATATATAGAGTGACTGGGAGAGGCTACTGGCTCTGGATGTTTCTTAGCAGGGCAGAGGAGCCTGCTGGTACTCACTGTATTTGTAGGCAAAAGGATGCCTACACGAGGGTGCTAAGTGTCTGGATAAGTGAAGAAACGTTAAAGTAAAGCAGAACTGCGAATACGACCTAATGGAAACTGCTACACGCTTTCGCTTCAGCAGGAAACTTCAGGCCTTAGCTTGAGGCAAGTTCTCACGTCAAGTTTCCCTGTAGCTCTAGAGCATGACAGGATGAGCTCCCACCCATGCTATGGAAGCACCGTGTTTCCTTAGAGAAAACTTTTCTTTCCAGAGGGCTTCCTAGAGTGACTAGAGGCCAGTCGAAAAGAGTGTGATTTAGGTATCTTCAGGGCAGCATGGATACAGCTTTTAAAATGGGAAAGCAAGGCTTGTGCCATCAGGTCTTCTTTTCCGGTGAACCTGCAGCCGAAACCCTTCTGATTTCTAAGAAGTCAAAAAAGACCCTAGCTACACCCTGGTCCCTTGCCTGAATCAACATTTCTTTACAGGGTGTTCTGCATTTAGTGTATTCCCTCTTCCTTGGAACGCTCTATGTGTGCTATCGGGCTAATCCTATTCTACAGTCCTCCAGTGTAACAGGAAAAACTGTGCTTTCGTTCCAGTAAGACTGCAAGCCTCCTTTCTCCTGTAAGTACGGGGTCCTTGGGTAAGACTTCCTAGAAGGAAGGCGAAGCAGATTGTGTTTCTAAGTGCTGCTCCAATGAGGGCAATGAGGCAGACTTCCATGGCATGTAGGACGTGAGAGAACAAAAACCCTGGAACTGTTGGAGAGTGAGGACATCTAGCTTTCCAAAGGAAGGGTGCAGTGTGTTGCTCTAATGTCTGAATACATAGAGTGACTGGGAGAGGCTACTGGCTCTGGATGTTTCTTAGAAGGGCAGAGGAGCCTGCTGGTACTCACTCTATTTGTAGGTAAAAGGGTGCCTACACGAGGGTGCTAAGTGTTGGATAAGTGAAATAACGTTAAAGTAAAGCAGAACTGCGAATACGACCTAATGGAAACTGCTACACGCTTTTGCTTCAGCAGGGCTCTTCAGTCCTTAGCTTGGGGCATGTTCTCACGTCAAGCTTCCCTGTAGCTCTAGAGCATGACAGAATGAGCCCCCACCCATGCTATGGAAGCACCGTGTTTCCTTAGAGAAAACTTTTCTTTCCAGAGGGCTGCCTACAGTGACTAGAAGCCAGTCGAAAACAGTGTTATTTAGGTATCTTCAGGGCAGCATGGATAGATCTTTTAAACTGGGAAAGCAAGGCTTGTGCCATCAGGTCTTCTTTTCCGGTGAACCTGCAGCCGACACCCTTCTGACTTCTAACAAGTGAAAAGAGACCCTAGCTACACCCTGGTCCCTTGCCTGAATCAACTTTCCTTCACAGGTTGTTTTGCATTTAGCGTACTCCCTCTTCCTTGGAACGCTCAGAGTATGCTATCGGGGTAATCTTATTCTAAACTCCTGCAGTGTAAGAGGAAAAACTGTGCTTTGGTTTCAGTAGGAATGCAAACCTCCTTTCTCCTGTAGGTATGGGGTCCTAAGGTAAGAGTTCCTAGAAGGAAGGCGAAGCAGATTGTGTTTCTAAGTGCTGCTCCAATGAGTGCAATGAGGCAGACTTCCGTGGCATGTAGGACGTGAGAGAACAGAATCCCTGGAGCTGTTGGAGAGCTGAGAACATCTAGCTTTCCAAAGGAAGGGTGCAGTGTGTTGCCCTAATCTCTGAATACATAGACTGACTGGGAAAGGCTTCTGGCTCTGGATGTTTCCTAGAAGGGCAGAGGAGCCTGCTGGTACTCACTGTATTTGTAGGCAAAAGGATGCCTACACGAGGGTGCTAAGTGTCTGGATAAGTGAAGAAACGTTAAAGTAAAGCAGAACTGCGAATACGACCTAATGGAAACTGCTACACGCTTTCGCTTCAGCAGGGGTTTTCAGGCCTTAGCTTGAGCCAAGTTCTCACGTCAAGTTCCCTGTAGCTCTAGAGCATGACAGGATAAGCTCCCACCCATGCTATGGAAGGACCGTGTTTCTTTAGAGAAAACTCTTTTTCTTTCCAGAGGGTGCCTACAGTGACTAGAGGCCAGTCGAAAACAGTGTTATTTAGGTATCTTCAGGGCAGCATGGATAGAGCTTTTAAAATGGGAAAGCTAGGCTTGTGCCATCAGGTCTTCTTTTCCGGTGAACCTGCAGCCCAAAACCTTCTGATTTCTAACAAGTGAAAAGAGACCCTAGCTACACCCTGGTCCCTTGCCTGAATCAACTTTCTTTCACAGGGTGTTCTGCATTTAGCGTACTCCCTCTTCCTTTGAACGCTCTATGTATGCTATCGGGCTAATCCTATTCTACCATCCTGCAGTGCAATAGGAAAAACTGTGCTTTGGTTCCAGTAGGAATGCAAGCCTCCTTTCTCCTGTAGGTATGGGGTCCTTGGCTAAGACTTCCTAGAAGGAAGGCGAAGCCAATTGTGTTTCAAAGTGCTGCTCCAATGAGGGCAATGAGGCAGACTTCCATGGCATGTAGGACGTGAGAGAACAGAATCCCTGGAGCTGTAGGAGAGCTGAGGACATCTAGCTTTCTCAAGGAAGGGTGCAGTGTGTTTCCCTAATCTCTGAATATATAGAGTGACTGGGAAAGGCTTCTTGGTTTGGATGTTTCTTAGAAGGGCAGAGGAGCCTGCTGGTACTCACTGTATTTGTAGGCAAAAGGATGCCTACACGAGGGTGCTAAGTGTCTGGATAAGTGAAGAAACGTTAAAGTAAAGCAGAACTGCGAATACGACCTAATGGAAACTGCTACACGCTTTCGCTTCAGCAGGGGTTTTCAGGCCTTAGCTTGAGCCAAGTTCTCACGTCAAGTTCCCTGTAGCTCTAGAGCATGACAGGATAAGCTCCCACCCATGCTATGGAAGCACCGTGTTTCTTTAGAGAAAACTCTTTTTCTTTCCAGAGGGTGCCTACAGTGACTAGAGGCCAGTCGAAAACAGTGTTATTTAGGTATCTTCAGGGCAGCATGGATAGAGCTTTTAAAATGGGAAAGCTAGGCTTGTGCCATCAGGTCTTCTTTTCCGGTGAACCTGCAGCCCAAAACCTTCTGATTTCTAACAAGTGAAAAGAGACCCTAGCTACACCCTGGTCCCTTGCCTGAATCAACTTTCTTTCACAGGGTGTTCTGCATTTAGCGTACTCCCTCTTCCTTTGAACGCTCTATGTATGCTATCGGGCTAATCCTATTCTACCATCCTGCAGTGCAATAGGAAAAACTGTGCTTTGGTTCCAGTAGGAATGCAAGCCTCCTTTCTCCTGTAGGTATGGGGTCCTTGGCTAAGACTTCCTAGAAGGAAGGCGAAGCCGATTGTGTTTCAAAGTGCTGCTCCAATGAGGGCAATGAGGCAGACTTCCATGGCATGTAGGACGTGAGAGAACAGAATCCCTGGAGCTGTTGGAGAGCTGAGGACATCTAGCTTTCTCAAGGAAGGGTGCAGTGTGTTTCCCTAATCTCTGAATATATAGAGTGCCTTGGAAAGGCTCCTGGGGCTGGATGTTTCTTAGAAGGGCAGAGGAGCCTGCTGGTACTCACTGTATTTGTAGGCAAAAGGATGCCTACACGAGGGTGCTAAGTGTCTGGATAAGTGAAGAAACGTTAAAGTAAAGCAGAACTGCGAATACGACCTAATGGAAACTGCTACACGCTTTCGCTTCAACAGGGCTTTTCAGGCCTTAGCTTGAGGCAAGTTCTCAGGTAAAGTTTCCCTGTAGCTCTAGAGCATAACAGGATGAGGTCCCACCAATGCTATGGAAGCACCTTGTTTCCTTAGAGACAACTCCTTTTCTTTCCAGAGGGCTGCCTACAGTGACAAGAGGCCAGTCGAAAACAGTGTTATTTAGGTATCTTCAGGGCAGCATGGATAGGGCTTTTAAAATGGGAAAGCAAGGCTTGTGCCTTCGGGTCTTTTTTTCCATTGAACAAGAGGCCAAAATCCTTCTGATTTCTAACAAATCAAAAGAGACTATAGCTACATCCTGGTCCCTTGCTGAATCAACTTTTCTTCACAGGGTGTTCTGCATGTCGCGAATTCTCTCATCCTTGGAATGCTCTATGTGTGCTATCGGTCCTAAGCCTATATTAAATCCTGCAATGTAAAACTAAAAACTGTGCTTTGGTTCCAGTAGGAATGCAAGCTTCCTTTCTCCTGTAGGTATGGGGTCCTTGGGTAAGACTTCCTAGAAGGAAGGCGAAGCAGATCGTGTTTCTATGTCCGGCTCCATAAAGGGCAGTGAGGCAGACGTCCAAGGCATGTAGGACGTGAGAGAACAGAATCCCTGGAGCTGTTGGAGTGCTGAGGACATCTAGCTTTCCAAAGGAAGGGTGCAGTGTGTTGCTCTAATGTCTGAATACATAGAGTGACTGGGAGAGGCTACTGGCTCTGGATGTTTCTTAGAAGGGCAGAGGAGCCTGCTGGTACTCAGTGTATTTGTAGGCAAAAGGGTGCCTACACGAGGGTGCTAAGTGTTGGATAAGTGAAATAACGTTAGTAAAGCAGAACTGCGAATACGACCTAATGGAAACTGCTACACGCTTTCGCTTCAGCAGGGCTCTTCAGGCCTTAGCTTGGGACAAGTTCTCACGTCAAGCTTCCCTGTAGCTCTAGAGCATGACAGAATGAGCCCCCACCCATGCGATGGAAGCACCGTGTTTCCTTAGAGAAAACTTTTCTTTCCAGAGGGCTGCCTACAGTGACTAGAGGCCAGTCGAAAACAGTGTTATGTAGGTATCTTCAGGGCAGCATGGATAGATCTTTTAAAATGGGAAAGCAAGGCTTGTGCCATCAGGTCTTCTTTTCCGGTGAACCTGCAGCCGACACCCTTCTGACTTCTAACAAGTGAAAAGAGACCCTAGCTACACCCTGGTCCCTTGCCTGAATCAACTTTCCTTCACAGGGTGTTCTGCATTTAGCGTACTCTCTCTTCCTTGGAACGCTCAATGTACGCTATCGGGCTAATCCTATTCTAAACTCCTGCAGTGTAACAGGAAAAACTCTGCTTTGGTCCCAGTAGGAATGCAAGCTTCCTTTCTCCTGTAGGTATGGGGTCCTAAGGTAAGACTTCCTAGAAGGAAGGCGAAGCCGATTGTGTTTCTAAGTGCTGCTCCAATGAGGGCAATGAGGCAGACTTCCGTGGCATGTAGGACGTGAGAGAACAGAATCCCTGGAGCTGTTGGAGAGCTGAGGACATCTAGCTTTCCAAAGGAAGGGTGCAGTGTGTTGCCCTAATCTCTGAATACTTAGACTGACTGGGAAAGGCTTCTGGCTCTGGATGTTTCCTAGAAGGGCAGAGGAGCCTGCTGGTACTCACTGTATTTGTAAGCAAAAGGGTGCCTAGACGAGGGTGCTAAGTGTCTGGAAAAGTGAAGAAACGTTAAAGTAAAGCAGAACTGCGAATACGACCTAATGGAAACTGCTACACGCTGTCGCTTCAGCAGGGGTTTTCAGGCCTTAGCTTGAGGCAAGTTCTCACGTCAAGTTTCCCTGTAGCTCTAGAGCATGACAGGATAAGCTCCCACCCATGCTATGGAAGCACCGTGTTTCTTTAGAGAAAACTCTTTTTCTTTCCAGAGGGTGCCTACAGTGACTAGAGGCCAGTCGAAAACAGTGTTATTTAGGTATCTTCAGGGCAGCATGGATAGAGCTTTTAAAATGGGAAAGCTAGGCTGCTGCCATCAGGTCTTCTTTTCCGGTGAACCTGCAGCCCAAAACCTTCTGACTTCTAACAAGTGAAAAGAGACCCTAGCTACACCCTTGTTCCTTGCTGAATTAAGTTTTCTTCACAGGGTGTTCTGCATGTAGCGAATACCCTCTTCCTTGGAATGCTCTATGTGGGCTATCGGTCCTAAGAGAATTCTAAAATCCTGCAGGGTAAAAGTAAAAACTGTGCTTTGGTTACAGTAGGAATGCAAACCTCCTTTCTCCTGTAGGTATGGGGTCCTTGGGTAAGACTTCCTAGAAGGAAGGCGAAGGAGATTGTGTTTCTATGTGCGGCTCCAAAAAGGGCAGTGAGGCAGACTTCCAAGGCATGTAGGATGTGAGAGAACAGAATCCCTGGAGCTGTTGGAGTGCTGAGGACATCTAGCTTTCCAAAGGAAGGGTGCAGTGTGTTACCCTAATTTCTGAATACATACAGTGCTTTGGAAAGGCTCCTGGAGCTGGATGTTTCTTAGAAGGGCAGAGGAGCCTGCTGGTACTCACTGTATTTGTAGGAAAAAGGATGCCTACACGAGGGTGCTAAGTGTCTGGATAAGTGAAGAAACGTTAAAGTAAAGCAGAACTGCGAATACGACCTAATGGAAGCTGCTACACGCTTTCGCTTCAACAGGGCTTTTCAGGCCTTAGCTTGAGGCAAGTTCTCAGGTAAAGTTTCCCTGTAGCTCTAGAGCATAACAGGATGAGTTCCCACCCATGCTATGGAAGCACCGTGTTTCCTTAGAGAAAACTTCTCTTTCCAGAGGGCTGCCTATAGTGACTAGAGGCCAGTCGAAAAGAGTGTTATTTAGGTATCTTCAGGGCAGCATGGATACAGCTTTTAAAATGGGAAAGCAAGGCTTGTGCCATCAGGTCGTTTTTTCCGGTGAACCTGCAGCCGAAACCCTTCAGATTTCTAAGAAGTCAAAAAAGACCCTAGCTACACCCTGGTCCCTTGCCTGAATCAACTTTTCTTCACAGGGTGTTCTGCATTTAGTGTATTCCCTCTTCCTTGGAACGCTCTATGTGTGCTATCCGGCTAATCCTATTCTACAGTCCTCCATTGTAACAAGAAACACTGTGCTTTCGTTCCAGGAGGAGTGCAAGCCTCCTTTCTCCTGTAAGTACGGGGTCCTTGGGTAAGACTTCCTAGAAGGAAGGCGAAGCAGATTGTGTTTCTAAGTGCTGCTGCAATGAGGGCAATGAGGCAGACTTCCATGGCATGTAGGACGTGAGAGAACAAAAACCCTGGAGCTGTTGGAGAGTGAGGACATCTAGCTTTTCAAGGAAGGGTGCAGTGTGTTGCTCTAATGTCTGAATACATAGAGTGACTGGGAGAGGCTACTGGCTCTGGATGTTTCTTAGAAGGGCAGAGGTGCCTGCAGATACTCACTCTATTTGTAGGCAAAAGGGTGCCTACACGAGGGTGCTAAGTGTTGGATAAGTGAAATAACGTTAAAGTAAAGCAGAACTGCGAATACGACCTAATGGAAACTGCTACACGCTTGCGCTTCAGGAGGAATCTTCAGGCCTTAGGTTGGGGCAAGTTCTCACGTCAAGTTTCCCTGTAGCTCTAGAGCATGACAGGATGAGCTCCCACCCATGCTATGGAAGCACCGTGTTTCCTTAGAGAAAACTTTTCTTTCCAGAGGGCTGCCTACAGTGACTAGAGGCCAGTCGAAAAGAGTGTTATTTAGGTATCTTCAGGGCAGCATGGATACAGCTTTTAAAATGGGAAAGCAAGGCTTGTGGCATCAGGTCTTTTCCGGTGAACCTACAGCCGAAACCCTTCTGATTTCTAAGAAGTCAAAAAAGACCCTAGCTACACCCTGGTCCCTTGCCTGCATCAACTTTTCTTCACAGGGTGTTCTGCATGTAGCGAATTCCCTCTTCCTTGGAATGCTCTATGTGGGCTATCGGTCCTAAGCCTATTCTAATATCCTGCAGTGTAAAACTAAAAACTGTGCTTTGGTTCCAGTAGGAATGCAAGCTTCCTTTCTCCTGTAGGTATGGGGTCCTTGGGTAAGAGTTCCTAGAAGGAAGGCAAAGCAGGTTGTGTTTCTATGTGCGGCTCCAATGAGGGCAGTGAGGCAGACTTCCAAGGCATGTAGGACATGGGAGAACAGAATCCCTGGAGCTGTTGGAGTGCTGAGGACATCTAGCATTCCAAAGGAAGGGTGCAGTGTGTTACCCTAATCTCTGAATACATACAGTGCCTTGGAAAGGCTCCTGGGGCTGGATGTTTCTTAGAAGGGCAGAGGAGCCTGCTGGTACTCACTGTATTTGTAGGCAAAAGGATGCCTACACTAGGGTGCTCAGTGTCTGGATAAGTGAAGAAACGTTAAAGTAAAGCAGAACTGCGAATACGACCTAATGGACACTGCTACACGCTTTCGCTTCAACAGGGCTTTTCCGGCCTTAGCTTGAGGCAAGTTCTCAGGTAAAGATTCCCTGTAGCTCTAGAGCATAACAGGATGAGGTCCCACCAATGCTATGGAAGCACCTTGTTTCCTTAGAGACAACTCCTTTTCTTTCCAGAGGGCTGCCTACAGTGACTAGAAGCCAGTCGAAAACAGTGTTATTTAGGTATCTTCAGGGCAGCATGGATAGATCTTTTAAACTGGGAAAGCAAGGCTTGTGCCATCAGGTCTTCTTTTCCGGTGAACCTGCAGCCGAAACCCTTCTGATTTCTAAGAAGTCAAAAAAGACCCTAGCTACACCCTGGTCCCTTGCCTGAATCAACTTTTCTTAACAGGGTGTTCTGCATTTAGCGTATTCTCTCTTCCTTGGAACGATCTATGTGTACTATCGGGCTAATCCTATTCTACAGTCCTCCAGTGTAACAGGAAAAACTGTGCTTTCGTTCCAGTAGGAATGCAAGCCTCCTTTTTCCTGTAAGTACGGGGTCCTTGGGTAAGACTTCCTAGAAGGAAGGCGAAGCAGATTGTGTTTCTAAGTGCTGCTCCAATGAGGGCAATGAGGCAGACTTCCGTGGCATGTAGGACGTGAGAGAACAGAATCCCTGGAGCTGCTGGAGAGCTGAGGACATCTAGCTTTCTCAAGGAAGGGTGCAGTGTGTTTCCCTAATCTCTGAATATATAGAGTGACTGGGAGAGGCTACTGGCTCTGGATGTTTCTTAGCAGGGCAGAGGAGCCTGCTGGTACTCACTGTATTTGTAGGGAAAAGGATGCCTACACGAGGGTGCTAAGTGTCTGGATAAGTGAAGAAACGTTAAAGTAAAGCAGAACTGCGAATACGACCTAATGGAAACTGCTACACGCTTTCGCTTCAGCAGGAAACTTCAGGCCTTAGCTTGAGGCAAGTTCTCACGTCAAGTTTCCCTGTAGCTCTAGAGCATGACAGGATGAGCTCCCACCCATGCTATGGAAGCACCGTGTTTCCTTAGAGAAAACTTTTCTTTCCAGAGGGCTTCCTAGAGTGACTAGAGGCCAGTCGAAAAGAGTGTGATTTAGGTATCTTCAGGGCAGCATGGATACAGCTTTTAAAATGGGAAAGCAAGGCTTGTGCCATCAGGTCTTCTTTTCCGGTGAACCTGCAGCCGAAACCCTTCTGATTTCTAAGAAGTCAAAAAAGACCCTAGCTACACCCTGGTCCCTTGCCTGAATCAACATTTCTTTACAGGGTGTTCTGCATTTAGTGTATTCCCTCTTCCTTGGAACGCTCTATGTGTGCTATCGGGCTAATCCTATTCTACAGTCCTCCAGTGTAACAGGAAAAACTGTGCTTTCGTTCCAGTAAGACTGCAAGCCTCCTTTCTCCTGTAAGTACGGGGTCCTTGGGTAAGACTTCCTAGAAGGAAGGCGAAGCAGATTGTGTTTCTAAGTGCTGCTCCAATGAGGGCAATGAGGCAGACTTCCATGGCATGTAGGACGTGAGAGAACAAAAACCCTGGAACTGTTGGAGAGTGAGGACATCTAGCTTTCCAAAGGAAGGGTGCAGTGTGTTGCTCTAATGTCTGAATACATAGAGTGACTGGGAGAGGCTACTGGCTCTGGATGTTTCTTAGAAGGGCAGAGGAGCCTGCTGGTACTCACTCTATTTGTAGGTAAAAGGGTGCCTACACGAGGGTGCTAAGTGTTGGATAAGTGAAATAACGTTAAAGTAAAGCAGAACTGCGAATACGACCTAATGGAAACTGCTACACGCTTTTGCTTCAGCAGGGCTCTTCAGTCCTTAGCTTGGGGCATGTTCTCACGTCAAGCTTCTCTGTAGCTCTAGAGCATGACAGAATGAGCCCCCACCCATGCTATGGAAGCACCGTGTTTCCTTAGAGAAAACTTTTCTTTCCAGAGGGCTGCCTACAGTGACTAGAAGCCAGTCGAAAACAGTGTTATTTAGGTATCTTCAGGGCAGCATGGATAGATCTTTTAAACTGGGAAAGCAAGGCTTGTGCCATCAGGTCTTCTTTTCCGGTGAACCTGCAGCCGACACCCTTCTGACTTCTAACAAGTGAAAAGAGACCCTAGCTACACCCTGGTCCCTTGCCTGAATCAACTTTCCTTCACAGGTTGTTTTGCATTTAGCGTACTCCCTCTTCCTTGGAACGCTCAGAGTATGCTATCGGGGTAATCTTATTCTAAACTCCTGCAGTGTAAGAGGAAAAACTGTGCTTTGGTTTCAGTAGGAATGCAAACCTCCTTTCTCCTGTAGGTATGGGGTCCTAAGGTAAGAGTTCCTAGAAGGAAGGCGAAGCAGATTGTGTTTCTAAGTGCTGCTCCAATGAGTGCAATGAGGCAGACTTCCGTGGCATGTAGGACGTGAGAGAACAGAATCCCTGGAGCTGTTGGAGAGCTGAGAACATCTAGCTTTCCAAAGGAAGGGTGCAGTGTGTTGCCCTAATCTCTGAATACATAGACTGACTGGGAAAGGCTTCTGGCTCTGGATGTTTCCTAGAAGGGCAGAGGAGCCTGCTGGTACTCACTGTATTTGTAGGCAAAAGGATGCCTATACGAAGGTGCTAAGTGTCTGGATAAGTGAAGAAACGTTAAAGTAAAGCAGAACTGCGAATACGACCTAATGGAAACTGCTACACGCTTTCGCTTCAGCAGGGGTTTTCAGGCCTTAGCTTGAGCCAAGTTCTCACGTCAAGTTCCCTGTAGCTCTAGAGCATGACAGGATAAGCTCCCACCCATGCTATGGAAGGACCGTGTTTCTTTAGAGAAAACTCTTTTTCTTTCCAGAGGGTGCCTACAGTGACTAGAGGCCAGTCGAAAACAGTGTTATTTAGGTATCTTCAGGGCAGCATGGATAGAGCTTTTAAAATGGGAAAGCTAGGCTTGTGCCATCAGGTCTTCTTTTCCGGTGAACCTGCAGCCCAAAACCTTCTGATTTCTAACAAGTGAAAAGAGACCCTAGCTACACCCTGGTCCCTTGCCTGAATCAACTTTCTTTCACAGGGTGTTCTCCATTTAGCGTACTCCCTCTTCCTTTGAACGCTCTATGTATGCTATCGGGCTAATCCTATTCTACCATCCTGCAGTGCAATAGGAAAAACTGTGCTTTGGTTCCAGTAGGAATGCAAGCCTCCTTTCTCCTGTAGGTATGGGGTCCTTGGCTAAGACTTCCTAGAAGGAAGGCGAAGCCAATTGTGTTTCAAAGTGCTGCTCCAATGAGGGCAATGAGGCAGACTTCCATGGCATGTAGGACGTGAGAGAACAGAATCCCTGGAGCTGTAGGAGAGCTGAGGACATCTAGCTTTCTCAAGGAAGGGTGCAGTGTGTTTCCCTAATCTCTGAATATATAGAGTGACTGGGAAAGGCTTCTTGGTTTGGATGTTTCTTAGAAGGGCAGAGGAGCCTGCTGGTACTCACTGTATTTGTAGGCAAAAGGATGCCTACACGAGGGTGCTAAGTGTCTGGATAAGTGAAGAAACGTTAAAGTAAAGCAGAACTGCGAATACGACCTAATGGAAACTGCTACACGCTTTCGCTTCAGCAGGGGTTTTCAGGCCTTAGCTTGAGCCAAGTTCTCACGTCAAGTTCCCTGTAGCTCTAGAGCATGACAGGATAAGCTCCCACCCATGCTATGGAAGCACCGTGTTTCTTTAGAGAAAACTCTTTTTCTTTCCAGAGGGTGCCTACAGTGACTAGAGGCCAGTCGAAAACAGTGTTATTTAGGTATCTTCAGGGCAGCATGGATAGAGCTTTTAAAATGGGAAAGCTAGGCTTGTGCCATCAGGTCTTCTTTTCCGGTGAACCTGCAGCCCAAAACCTTCTGATTTCTAACAAGTGAAAAGAGACCCTAGCTACACCCTGGTCCCTTGCCTGAATCAACTTTCTTTCACAGGGTGTTCTGCATTTAGCGTACTCCCTCTTCCTTTGAACGCTCTATGTATGCTATCGGGCTAATCCTATTCTACCATCCTGCAGTGCAATAGGAAAAACTGTGCTTTGGTTCCAGTAGGAATGCAAGCCTCCTTTCTCCTGTAGGTATGGGGTCCTTGGCTAAGACTTCCTAGAAGGAAGGCGAAGCCGATTGTGTTTCAAAGTGCTGCTCCAATGAGGGCAATGAGGCAGACTTCCATGGCATGTAGGACGTGAGAGAACAGAATCCCTGGAGCTGTTGGAGAGCTGAGGACATCTAGCTTTCTCAAGGAAGGGTGCAGTGTGTTTCCCTAATCTCTGAATATATAGAGTGACTGGGAAAGGCTTCTTGGTTTGGATGTTTCTTAGAAGGGCAGAGGAGCCTGCTGGTACTCACTGTATTTGTAGGCAAAAGGATGCCTACACGAGGGTGCTAAGTGTCTGGATAAGTGAAGAAACGTTAAAGTAAAGCAGAACTGCGAATACGACCTAATGGAAACTGCTACACGCTTTCGCTTCAACAGGGCTTTTCAGGCCTTAGCTTGAGGCAAGTTCTCAGGTAAAGTTTCCCTGTAGCTCTAGAGCATAACAGGATGAGGTCCCACCAATGCTATGGAAGCACCTTGTTTCCTTAGAGACAACTCCTTTTCTTTCCAGAGGGCTGCCTACAGTGACAAGAGGCCAGTCGAAAACAGTGTTATTTAGGTATCTTCAGGGCAGCATGGATAGGGCTTTTAAAATGGGAAAGCAAGGCTTGTGCCTTCGGGTCTTTTTTTCCATTGAACAAGAGGCCAAAATCCTTCTGATTTCTAACAAATCAAAAGAGACTATAGCTACATCCTGGTCCCTTGCTGAATCAACTTTTCTTCACAGGGTGTTCTGCATGTCGCGAATTCTCTCATCCTTGGAATGCTCTATGTGTGCTATCGGTCCTAAGCCTATATTAAATCCTGCAATGTAAAACTAAAAACTGTGCTTTGGTTCCAGTAGGAATGCAAGCTTCCTTTCTCCTGTAGGTATGGGGTCCTTGGGTAAGACTTCCTAGAAGGAAGGCGAAGCAGATCGTGTTTCTATGTCCGGCTCCATAAAGGGCAGTGAGGCAGACGTCCAAGGCATGTAGGACGTGAGAGAACAGAATCCCTGGAGCTGTTGGAGTGCTGAGGACATCTAGCTTTCCAAAGGAAGGGTGCAGTGTGTTGCTCTAATGTCTGAATACATAGAGTGACTGGGAGAGGCTACTGGCTCTGGATGTTTCTTAGAAGGGCAGAGGAGCCTGCTGGTACTCAGTGTATTTGTAGGCAAAAGGGTGCCTACACGAGGGTGCTAAGTGTTGGATAAGTGAAATAACGTTAGTAAAGCAGAACTGCGAATACGACCTAATGGAAACTGCTACACGCTTTCGCTTCAGCAGGGCTCTTCAGGCCTTAGCTTGGGACAAGTTCTCACGTCAAGCTTCCCTGTAGCTCTAGAGCATGACAGAATGAGCCCCCACCCATGCGATGGAAGCACCGTGTTTCCTTAGAGAAAACTTTTCTTTCCAGAGGGCTGCCTACAGTGACTAGAGGCCAGTCGAAAACAGTGTTATGTAGGTATCTTCAGGGCAGCATGGATAGATCTTTTAAAATGGGAAAGCAAGGCTTGTGCCATCAGGTCTTCTTTTCCGGTGAACCTGCAGCCGACACCCTTCTGACTTCTAACAAGTGAAAAGAGACCCTAGCTACACCCTGGTCCCTTGCCTGAATCAACTTTCCTTCACAGGGTGTTCTGCATTTAGCGTACTCTCTCTTCCTTGGAACGCTCAATGTACGCTATCGGGCTAATCCTATTCTAAACTCCTGCAGTGTAACAGGAAAAACTCTGCTTTGGTCCCAGTAGGAATGCAAGCTTCCTTTCCCCTGTAGGTATGGGGTCCTAAGGTAAGAGTTCCTAGAAGGAAGGCGAAGCCGATTGTGTTTCTAAGTGCTGCTCCAATGAGGGCAATGAGGCAGACTTCCGTGGCATGTAGGACGTGAGAGAACAGAATCCCTGGAGCTGTTGGAGAGCTGAGGACATCTAGCTTTCCAAAGGAAGGGTGCAGTGTGTTGCCCTAATCTCTGAATACTTAGACTGACTGGGAAAGGCTTCTGGCTCTGGATGTTTCCTAGAAGGGCAGAGGAGCCTGCTGGTACTCACTGTATTTGTAAGCAAAAGGGTGCCTAGACGAGGGTGCTAAGTGTCTGGAAAAGTGAAGAAACGTTAAAGTAAAGCAGAACTGCGAATACGACCTAATGGAAACTGCTACACGCTGTCGCTTCAGCAGGGGTTTTCAGGCCTTAGCTTGAGGCAAGTTCTCACGTCAAGTTTCCCTGTAGCTCTAGAGCATGACAGGATAAGCTCCCACCCATGCTATGGAAGCACCGTGTTTCTTTAGAGAAAACTCTTTTTCTTTCCAGAGGGTGCCTACAGTGACTAGAGGCCAGTCGAAAACAGTGTTATTTAGGTATCTTCAGGGCAGCATGGATAGAGCTTTTAAAATGGGAAAGCTAGGCTGCTGCCATCAGGTCTTCTTTTCCGGTGAACCTGCAGCCCAAAACCTTCTGACTTCTAACAAGTGAAAAGAGACCCTAGCTACACCCTTGTTCCTTGCTGAATTAAGTTTTCTTCACAGGGTGTTCTGCATGTAGCGAATACCCTCTTCCTTGGAATGCTCTATGTGGGCTATCGGTCCTAAGAGAATTCTAAAATCCTGCAGGGTAAAAGTAAAAACTGTGCTTTGGTTACAGTAGGAATGCAAACCTCCTTTCTCCTGTAGGTATGGGGTCCTTGGGTAAGACTTCCTAGAAGGAAGGCGAAGGAGATTGTGTTTCTATGTGCGGCTCCAAAAAGGGCAGTGAGGCAGACTTCCAAGGCATGTAGGATGTGAGAGAACAGAATCCCTGGAGCTGTTGGAGTGCTGAGGACATCTAGCTTTCCAAAGGAAGGGTGCAGTGTGTTACCCTAATTTCTGAATACATACAGTGCTTTGGAAAGGCTCCTGGAGCTGGATGTTTCTTAGAAGGGCAGAGGAGCCTGCTGGTACTCACTGTATTTGTAGGAAAAAGGATGCCTACACGAGGGTGCTAAGTGTCTGGATAAGTGAAGAAACGTTAAAGTAAAGCAGAACTGCGAATACGACCTAATGGAAACTGCTACACGCTTTCGCTTCAGCAGGAAACTTCAGGCCTTAGCTTGAGGCAAGTTCTCACGTCAAGTTTCCCTGTAGCTCTAGAGCATGACAGGATGAGCTCCCACCCATGCTATGGAAGCACCGTGTTTCCTTAGAGAAAACTTTTCTTTCCAGAGGGCTTCCTAGAGTGACTAGAGGCCACTCGAAAAGAGTGTGATTTAGGTATCTTCAGGGCAGCATGGATACAGCTTTTAAAATGGGAAAGCAAGGCTTCTGCCATCAGGTCGTTTTTTCCGGTGAACCTGCAGCCGAAACCCTTCAGATTTCTAAGAAGTCAAAAAAGACCCTAGCTACACCCTGGTCCCTTGCCTGAATCAACTTTTCTTCACAGGGTGTTCTGCATTTAGTGTATTCCCTCTTCCTTGGAACGCTCTATGTGTGCTATCCGGCTAATCCTATTCTACAGTCCTCCATTGTAACAAGAAACACTGTGCTTTCGTTCCAGGAGGAGTGCAAGCCTCCTTTCTCCTGTAAGTACGGGGTCCTTGGGTAAGACTTCCTAGAAGGAAGGCGAAGCAGATTGTGTTTCTAAGTGCTGCTGCAATGAGGGCAATGAGGCAGACTTCCATGGCATGTAGGACGTGAGAGAACAAAAACCCTGGAGCTGTTGGAGAGTGAGGACATCTAGCTTTTCAAGGAAGGGTGCAGTGTGTTGCTCTAATGTCTGAATACATAGAGTGACTGGGAGAGGCTACTGGCTCTGGATGTTTCTTAGAAGGGCAGAGGTGCCTGCAGATACTCACTCTATTTGTAGGCAAAAGGGTGCCTACACGAGGGTGCTAAGTGTTGGATAAGTGAAATAACGTTAAAGTAAAGCAGAACTGCGAATACGACCTAATGGAAACTGCTACACGCTTGCGCTTCAGGAGGAATCTTCAGGCCTTAGGTTGGGGCAAGTTCTCACGTCAAGTTTCCCTGTAGCTCTAGAGCATGACAGGATGAGCTCCCACCCATGCTATGGAAGCACCGTGTTTCCTTAGAGAAAACTTTTCTTTCCAGAGGGCTGCCTACAGTGACTAGAGGCCAGTCGAAAAGAGTGTTATTTAGGTATCTTCAGGGCAGCATGGATACAGCTTTTAAAATGGGAAAGCAAGGCTTGTGGCATCAGGTCTTTTCCGGTGAACCTACAGCCGAAACCCTTCTGATTTCTAAGAAGTCAAAAAAGACCCTAGCTACACCCTGGTCCCTTGCCTGCATCAACTTTTCTTCACAGGGTGTTCTGCATGTAGCGAATTCCCTCTTCCTTGGAATGCTCTATGTGGGCTATCGGTCCTAAGCCTATTCTAATATCCTGCAGTGTAAAACTAAAAACTGTGCTTTGGTTCCAGTAGGAATGCAAGCTTCCTTTCTCCTGTAGGTATGGGGTCCTTGGGTAAGAGTTCCTAGAAGGAAGGCAAAGCAGGTTGTGTTTCTATGTGCGGCTCCAATGAGGGCAGTGAGGCAGACTTCCAAGGCATGTAGGACATGGGAGAACAGAATCCCTGGAGCTGTTGGAGTGCTGAGGACATCTAGCATTCCAAAGGAAGGGTGCAGTGTGTTACCCTAATCTCTGAATACATACAGTGCCTTGGAAAGGCTCCTGGGGCTGGATGTTTCTTAGAAGGGCAGAGGAGCCTGCTGGTACTCACTGTATTTGTAGGCAAAAGGATGCCTACACTAGGGTGCTCAGTGTCTGGATAAGTGAAGAAACGTTAAAGTAAAGCAGAACTGCGAATACGACCTAATGGACACTGCTACACGCTTTCGCTTCAACAGGGCTTTTCCGGCCTTAGCTTGAGGCAAGTTCTCAGGTAAAGATTCCCTGTAGCTCTAGAGCATAACAGGATGAGGTCCCACCAATGCTATGGAAGCACCTTGTTTCCTTAGAGACAACTCCTTTTCTTTCCAGAGGGCTGCCTACAGTGACTAGAAGCCAGTCGAAAACAGTGTTATTTAGGTATCTTCAGGGCAGCATGGATAGATCTTTTAAACTGGGAAAGCAAGGCTTGTGCCATCAGGTCTTCTTTTCCGGTGAACCTGCAGCCGAAACCCTTCTGATTTCTAAGAAGTCAAAAAAGACCCTAGCTACACCCTGGTCCCTTGCCTGCATCAACTTTTCTTCACAGGGTGTTCTGCATTTAGCGTATTCTCTCTTCCTTGGAACGATCTATGTGTACTATCGGGCTAATCCTATTCTACAGTCCTCCAGTGTAACAGGAAAAACTGTGCTTTCGTTCCAGTAGGAATGCAAGCCTCCTTTTTCCTGTAAGTACGGGGTCCTTGGGTAAGACTTCCTAGAAGGAAGGCGAAGCAGATTGTGTTTCTAAGTGCTGCTCCAATGAGGGCAATGAGGCAGACTTCCGTGGCATGTAGGACGTGAGAGAACAGAATCCCTGGAGCTGCTGGAGAGCTGAGGACATCTAGCTTTCTCAAGGAAGGGTGCAGTGTGTTTCCCTAATCTCTGAATATATAGAGTGACTGGGAGAGGCTACTGGCTCTGGATGTTTCTTAGCAGGGCAGAGGAGCCTGCTGGTACTCACTGTATTTGTAGGCAAAAGGATGCCTACACGAGGGTGCTAAGTGTCTGGATAAGTGAAGAAACGTTAAAGTAAAGCAGAACTGCGAATACGACCTAATGGAAACTGCTACACGCTTTCGCTTCAGCAGGAAACTTCAGGCCTTAGCTTGAGGCAAGTTCTCACGTCAAGTTTCCCTGTAGCTCTAGAGCATGACAGGATGAGCTCCCACCCATGCTATGGAAGCACCGTGTTTCCTTAGAGAAAACTTTTCTTTCCAGAGGGCTTCCTAGAGTGACTAGAGGCCAGTCGAAAAGAGTGTGATTTAGGTATCTTCAGGGCAGCATGGATACAGCTTTTAAAATGGGAAAGCAAGGCTTGTGCCATCAGGTCTTCTTTTCCGGTGAACCTGCCAGCCGAAACCCTTCTGATTTCTAAGAAGTCAAAAAAGACCCTAGCTACACCCTGGTCCCTTGCCTGAATCAACATTTCTTTACAGGGTGTTCTGCATTTAGTGTATTCCCTCTTCCTTGGAACGCTCTATGTGTGCTATCGGGCTAATCCTATTCTACAGTCCTCCAGTGTAACAGGAAAAACTGTGCTTTCGTTCCAGTAAGACTGCAAGCCTCCTTTCTCCTGTAAGTACGGGGTCCTTGGGTAAGACTTCCTAGAAGGAAGGCGAAGCAGATTGTGTTTCTAAGTGCTGCTCCAATGAGGGCAATGAGGCAGACTTCCATGGCATGTAGGACGTGAGAGAACAAAAACCCTGGAGCTGTTGCAGAGTGAGGACATCTAGCTTTCCAAAGGAAGGGTGCAGTGTGTTGCTCTAATGTCTGAATACATAGAGTGACTGGGAGAGGCTACTGGCTCTGGATGTTTCTTAGAAGGGCAGAGGAGCCTGCTGGTACTCACTCTATTTGTAGGCAAAAGGGTGCCTACACGAGGGTGCTAAGTGTTGGATAAGTGAAATAACGTTAAAGTAAAGCAGAACTGCGAATACGACCTAATGGAAACTGCTACACGCTTTTGCTTCAGCAGGGCTCTTCAGTCCTTAGCTTGGGGCATGTTCTCACGTCAAGCTTCCCTGTAGCTCTAGAGCATGACAGAATGAGCCCCCACCCATGCTATGGAAGCACCGTGTTTCCTTAGAGAAAACTTTTCTTTCCAGAGGGCTGCCTACAGTGACTAGAAGCCAGTCGAAAACAGTGTTATTTAGGTATCTTCAGGGCAGCATGGATAGATCTTTTAAACTGGGAAAGCAAGGCTTGTGCCATCAGGTCTTCTTTTCCGGTGAACCTGCAGCCGACACCCTTCTGACTTCTAACAAGTGAAAAGAGACCCTAGCTACACCCTGGTCCCTTGCCTGAATCAACTTTCCTTCACAGGTTGTTTTGCATTTAGCGTACTCCCTCTTCCTTGGAACGCTCAGAGTATGCTATCGGGGTAATCTTATTCTAAACTCCTGCAGTGTAAGAGGAAAAACTGTGCTTTGGTTTCAGTAGGAATGCAAACCTCCTTTCTCCTGTAGGTATGGGGTCCTAAGGTAAGAGTTCCTAGAAGGAAGGCGAAGCAGATTGTGTTTCTAAGTGCTGCTCCAATGAGTGCAATGAGGCAGACTTCCGTGGCATGTAGGACGTGAGAGAACAGAATCCCTGGAGCTGTTGGAGAGCTGAGAACATCTAGCTTTCCAAAGGAAGGGTGCAGTGTGTTGCCCTAATCTCTGAATACATAGACTGACTGGGAAAGGCTTCTGGCTCTGGATGTTTCCTAGAAGGGCAGAGGAGCCTGCTGGTACTCACTGTATTTGTAAGCAAAAGGGTGCCTAGACGAGGGTGCTAAGTGTCTGGAAAAGTGAAGAAACGTTAAAGTAAAGCAGAACTGCGAATACGACCTAATGGAAACTGCTACACGCTGTCGCTTCAGCAGGGGTTTTCAGGCCTTAGCTTGAGGCAAGTTCTCACGTCAAGTTTCCCTGTAGCTCTAGAGCATGACAGGATAAGCTCCCACCCATGCTATGGAAGCACCGTGTTTCTTTAGAGAAAACTCTTTTTCTTTCCAGAGGGTGCCTACAGTGACTAGAGGCCAGTCGAAAACAGTGTTATGTAGGTATCTTCAGGGCAGCATGGATAGATCTTTTAAAATGGGAAAGCAAGGCTTGTGCCATCAGGTCTTCTTTTCCGGTGAACCTGCAGCCGAAACCCTTCTGATTTCTAAGAAGTCAAAAAAGACCTTAGCTACACCCTGGTCCCTTGCCTGAATCAACTTTTCTTAACAGGGTGTTCTGCATTTAGCGTATTCTCTCTTCCTTGGAACGATCTATGTGTACTATCGGGCTAATCCTATTCTACAGTCCTCCAGTGTAACAGGAAAAACTGTGCTTTCGTTCCAGTAGGAATGCAAGCCTCCTTTTTCCTGTAAGTACGGGGTCCTTGGGTAAGACTTCCTAGAAGGAAGGCGAAGCAGATTGTGTTTCTAAGTGCTGCTCCAATGAGGGCAATGAGGCAGACTTCCGTGGCATGTAGGACGTGAGAGAACAGAATCCCTGGAGCTGCTGGAGAGCTGAGGACATCTAGCTTTCTCAAGGAAGGGTGCAGTGTGTTTCCCTAATCTCTGAATATATAGAGTGACTGGGAGAGGCTACTGGCTCTGGATGTTTCTTAGCAGGGCAGAGGAGCCTGCTGGTACTCACTGTATTTGTAGGCAAAAGGATGCCTACACGAGGGTGCTAAGTGTCTGGATAAGTGAAGAAACGTTAAAGTAAAGCAGAACTGCGAATATGACCTAATGGAAACTGCTACACGCTTCGGCTTCAGCAGGAAACTTCAGGCCTTAGCTTGAGGCAAGTTCTCACGTCAAGTTTCCCTGTAGCTCTAGAGCATGACAGGATGAGCTTCCACCCATGCTATGGAAGCACCGTGTTTCCTTAGAGAAAACTTTTCTTTCCAGAGGGCTGCCTACAGTGACTAGAAGCCAGTCGAAAAGAGTGTTATTTAGGTATCTTCAGGGCAGCATGGATAGAGCTTTTAAAATGGGAAAGCAAGGCTTGTGCCTTCGGGTCTTTTTTTCCGTTGAACAAGAGGCCAAAATCCTTCTGATTTCTAAAAAGTCAAAAGAGACTATAGCTACATCCTGGTCCCTTGCTGAATCGTTTTCTTCACAGGGTGTTCTGCATGTAGTGAATTCCCTCTTCCTTGGAATGCTCTATGTGGGCTATCGGTCCTAAGACAATTCTAAAATCCTGCAGGGTAAAAGTAAAAACTGTGCTTTTGTTCCAGTGGGAATGCAAGCCTCCTTTCTCCTGTAGGTATGGGGTCCTTGGCTAAGACTTCCTAGAAGGAAGGCGAAGCCGATTGTGTTTCAAAGTGCTGCTCCAATGAGGGCAATGAGGCAGACTTCCATGGCATGTAGGACGTGAGAGAACAGAATCCCTGGAGCTGTTGGAGAGCTGAGGACATCTAGCTTTCTCAAGGAAGGGTGCAGTGTGTTTCCCTAATCTCTGAATATATAGAGTGACTGGGAAAGGCTTCTCGGTTTGGATGTTTCTTAGAAGGGCAGAGGAGCCTGCTGGTGCTCACTGTATTTGTAGGTAAAAAGGATGCCTACACGAGGGTGCTAAGTGTCTGGATAAGTGAAGAAACGTTAAAGTAAAGCAGAACTGCGAATACGGCCTAATGGAAGCTGCTACACGCTTTCGCTTCAACAGGGCTTTTCAGGCCTTAGCTTGGGGCAAGTTCTCAGGTAAAGTTTCCCTGTAGCTCTAGAGCATAACAGGATGAGGTCCCACCTATGCTATGGAAGCACCTTGTTTCCTTAGAGACAACTCCTTTTCTTTCCAGAGGGCTGCCTACAGTGACAAGAGGCCAGTCGAAAACAGTGTTATTTAGGTATCTTCAGGGCAGCATGGATAGGGCTTTTAAAATGGGAAAGCAAGGCTTGTGCCATCAGGTCTTCTTTTCCGGTGAACCTGCAGCCGAAACCCTTCTGATTTCTAAGAAGTCAAAAAAGACCCTAGCTACACCCTGGTCCCTTGCCTGAATCAACTTTTCTTCACAGGGTGTTCTGCATTTAGTGTATTCCCTCTTCCTTGGAACGCTCTATGTGTGCTATCGGGCTAATCCTATTCTACAGTCCTCCAGTGTAACAGGAAAAACTGTGCTTTCGTTCCAGTAGGAATGCAAGCCTCCATTCTCCTGTAAGTACGGGGTCCTTGGGTAAGACTTCCTAGAAGGAAGGCGAAGCAGATTGTGTTTCTAAGTGCTGCTCCAATGAGGGCAATGAGGCAGACTTCCATGGCATGTAGGACGTGAGAGAACAAAAACCCTGGAACTGTTGGAGAGTGAGGACATCTAGCTTTCCAAAGGAAGGGTGCAGTGTGTTGCTCTAATGTCTGAATACATAGAGTGACTGGGAGAGGCTACTGGCTCTGGATGTTTCTTAGAAGGGCAGAGGAGCCTGCTGGTACTCATTCTATTTGTAGGAAAAAGGGTGCCTACACGAGGGTGCTAAGTGTTGGATAAGTGAAATAACGTTAAAGTAAAGCAGAACTGCGAATACGACCTAATGGAAACTGCTACACGCTTTCGCTTCAGCAGGGCTCTTGAGGCCTTAGCTTGGGACAAGTTCTCACGTCAAGCTTCCCTGTAGCTCTAGAGCATGACAGAATGAGCCCCCACCCATGCTATGGAAGCACCGTGTTTCCTTAGAGAAAACTTTTCTTTCCAGAGGGCTGCCTACAGTGACTAGAGGCCAGTCGAAAACAGTGTTATGTAGGTATCTTCAGGGCAGCATGGATAGATCTTTTAAAATGGGACAGCAAGGCTTGTGCCATCAGGTCTTCTTTTCCGGTGAACCTGCAGCCGAAACCCTTCTGATTTCTAAGAAGTCAAAAAAGACCCTAGCTACACCCTGGTCCCTTGCCTGAATCAACTTTTCTTCACAGGGTGTTCTGCATTTAGCGTATTCTCTCTTCCTTGGAACGATCTATGTGTACTATCGGGCTAATCCTATTCTACAGTCCTCCAGTGTAACAGGAAAAACTGTGCTTTCGTTCCAGTAGGAATGCAAGCCTCCTTTTTCCTGTAAGTACGGGGTCCTTGGGTAAGACTTCCTAGAAGGAAGGCGAAGCAGATTGTGTTTCTAAGTGCTGCTCCAATGAGGGCAATGAGGCAGACTTCCGTGGCATGTAGGACGTGAGAGAACAGAATCCCTGGAGCTGCTGGAGAGCTGAGGACATCTAGCTTTCTCAAGGAAGTGTGCAGTGTGTTTCCCTAATCTCTGAATATATAGAGTGACTGGGAGAGGCTACTGGCTCTGGATGTTTCTTAGCAGGGCAGAGGAGCCTGCTGGTACTCACTGTATTTGTAGGCAAAAGGATGCCTACACGAGGGTGCTAAGTGTCTGGATAAGTGAAGAAACGTTAAAGTAAAGCAGAACTGCGAATACGACCTAATGGAAACTGCTACACGCTTGCGCTTCAGCAGGAAACTTCAGGCCTTAAGTTGGGGCAAGTTCTCACGTCAAGTTTCCCTGTAGCTCTAGAGCATGACAGGATGAGCTCCCACCCATGCTATGGAAGCACCGTGTTTCCTTAGAGAAAACTTTTCTTTCCAGAGGGCTTCCTAGAGTGACTAGAGGCCAGTCGAAAAGAGTGTGATTTAGGTATCTTCAGGGCAGCATGGATACAGCTTTTAAAATGGGAAAGCAAGGCTTGTGCCATCAGGTCTTCTTTTCCGGTGAACCTGCCAGCCGAAACCCTTCTGATTTCTAAGAAGTCAAAAAAGACCCTAGCTACACCCTGGTCCCTTGCCTGAATCAACATTTCTTTACAGGGTGTTCTGCATTTAGTGTATTCCCTCTTCCTTGGAACGCTCTATGTGTGCTATCGGGCTAATCCTATTCTACAGTCCTCCAGTGTAACAGGAAAAACTGTGCTTTCGTTCCAGTAAGACTGCAAGCCTCCTTTCTCCTGTAAGTACGGGGTCCTTGGGTAAGACTTCCTAGAAGGAAGGCGAAGCAGATTGTGTTTCTAAGTGCTGCTCCAATGAGGGCAATGAGGCAGACTTCCATGGCATGTAGGACGTGAGAGAACAAAAACCCTGGAGCTGTTGGAGAGTGAGGACATCTAGCTTTCCAAAGGAAGGGTGCAGTGTGTTGCTCTAATGTCTGAATACATAGAGTGACTGGGAGAGGCTACTGGCTCTGGATGTTTCTTAGAAGGGCAGAGGAGCCTGCTGGTACTCACTCTATTTGTAGGCAAAAGGGTGCCTACACGAGGGTGCTAAGTGTTGGATAAGTGAAATAACGTTAAAGTAAAGCAGAACTGCGAATACGACCTAATGGAAACTGCTACACGCTTTTGCTTCAGCAGGGCTCTTCAGTCCTTAGCTTGGGGCATGTTCTCACGTCAAGCTTCCCTGTAGCTCTAGAGCATGACAGAATGAGCCCCCACCCATGCTATGGAAGCACCGTGTTTCCTTAGAGAAAACTTTTCTTTCCAGAGGGCTGCCTACAGTGACTAGAAGCCAGTCGAAAACAGTGTTATTTAGGTATCTTCAGGGCAGCATGGATAGATCTTTTAAACTGGGAAAGCAAGGCTTGTGCCATCAGGTCTTCTTTTCCGGTGAACCTGCAGCCGACACCCTTCTGACTTCTAACAAGTGAAAAGAGACCCTAGCTACACCCTGGTCCCTTGCCTGAATCAACTTTCCTTCACAGGTTGTTTTGCATTTAGCGTACTCCCTCTTCCTTGGAACGCTCAGAGTATGCTATCGGGGTAATCTTATTCTAAACTCCTGCAGTGTAAGAGGAAAAACTGTGCTTTGGTTTCAGTAGGAATGCAAGCCTCCTTTCTCCTGTAGGTATGGGGTCCTAAGGTAAGAGTTCCTAGAAGGAAGGCGAAGCAGATTGTGTTTCTAAGTGCTGCTCCAATGAGTGCAATGAGGCAGACTTCCGTGGCATGTAGGACGTGAGAGAACAGAATCCCTGGAGCTGTTGGAGAGCTGAGAACATCTAGCTTTCCAAAGGAAGGGTGCAGTGTGTTGCCCTAATCTCTGAATACTTAGACTGACTGGGAAAGGCTTCTGGCTCTGGATGTTTCCTAGAAGGGCAGAGGAGCCTGCTGGTACTCACTGTATTTGTAAGCAAAAGGGTGCCTAGACGAGGGTGCTAAGTGTCTGGAAAAGTGAAGAAACGTTAAAGTAAAGCAGAACTGCGAATACGACCTAATGGAAACTGCTACACGCTGTCGCTTCAGCAGGGGTTTTCAGGCCTTAGCTTGAGGCAAGTTCTCACGTCAAGTTTCCCTGTAGCTCTAGAGCATGACAGGATAAGCTCCCACCCATGCTATGGAAGCACCGTGTTTCTTTAGAGAAAACTCTTTTTCTTTCCAGAGGGTGCCTACAGTGAGTAGAGGCCAGTCGAAAACAGTGTTATTTAGGTATCTTCAGGACAGCATGGATAGGGCTTTTAAAATGGGAAAGCAAGGCTTGTGCCTTCGGGTCTTTTTTTCCGTTGAACAAGAGGCCAAAATCCTTCTGATTTCTAAAAAGTCAAAAGAGACTATAGCTACATCCTGGTCCCTTGCTGAATCGTTTTCTTCACAGGGTGTTCTGCATGTAGTGAATTCCCTCTTCCTTGGAATGCTCTATGTGGGCTATCGGTCCTAAGACAATTCTAAAATCCTGCAGGGTAAAAGTAAAAACTGTGCTTTTGTTCCAGTGGGAATGCAAGCCTCCTTTCTCCTGTAGGTATGGGGTCCTTGGCTAAGACTTCCTAGAAGGAAGGCGAAGCCGATTGTGTTTCAAAGTGCTGCTCCAATGAGGGCAATGAGGCAGACTTCCATGGCATGTAGGACGTGAGAGAACAGAATCCCTGGAGCTGTTGGAGAGCTGAGGACATCTAGCTTTCTCAAGGAAGGGTGCAGTGTGTTTCCCTAATCTCTGAATATATAGAGTGACTGGGAAAGGCTTCTCGGTTTGGATGTTTCTTAGAAGGGCAGAGGAGCCTGCTGGTGCTCACTGTATTTGTAGGCAAAAGGATGCCTACACGAGGGTGCTAAGTGTCTGGATAAGTGAAGAAACGTTAAAGTAAAGCAGAACTGCGAATACGGCCTAATGGAAGCTGCTACACGCTTTCGCTTCAACAGGGCTTTTCAGGCCTTAGCTTGGGGCAAGTTCTCAGGTAAAGTTTCCCTGTAGCTCTAGAGCATAACAGGATGAGGTCCCACCTATGCTATGGAAGCACCTTGTTTCCTTAGAGACAACTCCTTTTCTTTCCAGAGGGCTGCCTACAGTGACAAGAGGCCAGTCGAAAACAGTGTTATTTAGGTATCTTCAGGGCAGCATGGATAGGGCTTTTAAAATGGGAAAGCAAGGCTTGTGCCATCAGGTCTTCTTTTCCGGTGAACCTGCAGCCGAAACCCTTCTGATTTCTAAGAAGTCAAAAAAGACCCTAGCTACACCCTGGTCCCTTGCCTGAATCAACTTTTCTTCACAGGGTGTTCTGCATTTAGTGTATTCCCTCTTCCTTGGAACGCTCTATGTGTGCTATCGGGCTAATCCTATTCTACAGTCCTCCAGTGTAACAGGAAAAACTGTGCTTTCGTTCCAGTAGGAATGCAAGCCTCCATTCTCCTGTAAGTACGGGGTCCTTGGGTAAGACTTCCTAGAAGGAAGGCGAAGCAGATTGTGTTTCTAAGTGCTGCTCCAATGAGGGCAATGAGGCAGACTTCCATGGCATGTAGGACGTGAGAGAACAAAAACCCTGGAACTTTTGGAGAGTGAGGACATCTAGCTTTCCAAAGGAAGGGTGCAGTGTGTTGCTCTAATGTCTGAATACATAGAGTGACTGGGAGAGGCTACTGGCTCTGGATGTTTCTTAGAAGGGCAGAGGAGCCTGCTGGTACTCATTCTATTTGTAGGAAAAAGGGTGCCTACACGAGGGTGCTAAGTGTTGGATAAGTGAAATAACGTTAAAGTAAAGCAGAACTGCGAATACGACCTAATGGAAACTGCTACACGCTTTCGCTTCAGCAGGGCTCTTGAGGCCTTAGCTTGGGACAAGTTCTCACGTCAAGCTTCCCTGTAGCTCTAGAGCATGACAGAATGAGCCCCCACCCATGCTATGGAAGCACCGTGTTTCCTTAGAGAAAACTTTTCTTTCCAGAGGGCTGCCTACAGTGACTAGAGGCCAGTCGAAAACAGTGTTATGTAGGTATCTTCAGGGCAGCATGGATAGATCTTTTAAAATGGGACAGCAAGGCTTGTGCCATCAGGTCTTCTTTTCCGGTGAACCTGCAGCCGAAACCCTTCTGATTTCTAAGAAGTCAAAAAAGACCCTAGCTACACCCTGGTCCCTTGCCTGAATCAACTTTTCTTAACAGGGTGTTCTGCATTTAGCGTATTCTCTCTTCCTTGGAACGATCTATGTGTACTATCGGGCTAATCCTATTCTACAGTCCTCCAGTGTAACAGGAAAAACTGTGCTTTCGTTCCAGTAGGAATGCAAGCCTCCATTCTCCTGTAAGTACGGGGTCTTGGGTAAGACTTCCTAGAAGGAAGGCGAAGCAGATTGTGTTTCTAAGTGCTGCTCCAATGAGGGCAATGAGGCAGACTTCCATGGCATGTAGGACGTGAGAGAACAAAAACCCTGGAACTGTTGGAGAGTGAGGACATCTAGCTTTCCAAAGGAAGGGTGCAGTGTGTTGCTCTAATGTCTGAATACATAGAGTGACTGGGAGAGGCTACTGGCTCTGGATGTTTCTTAGCAGGGCAGAGGAGCCTGCTGGTACTCATTCTATTTGTAGGAAAAAGGGTGCCTACACGAGGGTGCTAAGTGTTGGATAAGTGAAATAACGTTAAAGTAAAGCAGAACTGCGAATACGACCTAATGGAAACTGCTACACGCTTTCGCTTCAGCAGGGCTCTTGAGGCCTTAGCTTGGGACAAGTTCTCACGTCAAGCTTCCCTGTAGCTCTAGAGCATGACAGAATGAGCCCCCATCCATGCTATGGAAGCACCGTGTTTCCTTAGAGAAAACTTTTCTTTCCAGAGGGCTGCCTACAGTGACTAGAGGCCAGTCGAAAACAGTGTTATGTAGGTATCTTCAGGGCAGCATGGATAGATCTTTTAAAATGGGAAAGCAAGGCTTGTGCCATCAGGTCTTCTTTTCCGGTGAACCTGCAGCCGAAACCCTTCTGATTTCTAAGAAGTCAAAAAAGACCCTAGCTACACCCTGGTCCCTTGCCTGAATCAACTTTTCTTAACAGGGTGTTCTGCATTTAGCGTATTCTCTCTTCCTTGGAACGATCTATGTGTACTATCGGGCTAATCCTATTCTACAGTCCTCCAGTGTAACAGGAAAAACTGTGCTTTCGTTCCAGTAGGAATGCAAGCCTCCTTTTTCCTGTAAGTACGGGGTCCTTGGGTAAGACTTCCTAGAAGGAAGGCGAAGCAGATTGTGTTTCTAAGTGCTGCTCCAATGAGGGCAATGAAGCAGACTTCCGTGGCATGTAGGACGTGAGAGAACAGAATCCCTGGAGCTGCTGGAGAGCTGAGGACATCTAGCTTTCTCAAGGAAGGGTGCAGTGTGTTTCCCTAATCTCTGAATATATAGAGTGACTGGGAGAGGCTACTGGCTCTGGATGTTTCTTAGCAGGGCAGAGGAGCCTGCTGGTACTCACTCTATTTGTAGGCAAAAGGGTGCCTACACGAGGGTGCTAAGTGTCTGGAAAAGTGAAGAAACGTTAAAGTAAAGCAGAACTGCGAATACGACCTAATGGAAACTGCTACACGCTGTCGCTTCAGCAGGGGTTTTCAGGCCTTAGCTTGAGGCAAGTTCTCACGTCAAGTTTCCCTGTAGCTCTAGAGCATGACAGGATAAGCTCCCACCCATGCTATGGAAGCACCGTGTTTCTTTAGAGAAAACTCTTTTTCTTTCCAGAGGGTGCCTACAGTGAGTAGAGGCCAGTCGAAAACAGTGTTATTTAGGTATCTTCAGGACAGCATGGATAGGGCTTTTAAAATGGGAAAGCAAGGCTTGTGCCTTCGGGTCTTTTTTTCCGTTGAACAAGAGGCCAAAATCCTTCTGATTTCTAACAAGTCAAAAGAGACTATAGCTACATCCTGGTCCCTTGCTGAATCAACTTTTCTTCACAGGGTGTTCTGCATTTAGCGTATTCCCTCATCCTTGGAATGCTCTATGTGTGCTATCGATCCTAAGCCTATAGTAAAATCCTGCAGTGTAAAACTAAAAACTGTGCTTTGGTTCCAGTAGGAATGCAAGCTTCCTTTCTCCTGTAGGTATGGGGTCCTTGGGTAAGACTTCCTAGAAGGAAGGCGAAGCAGATTGTGTTTCTATGTCCGGCTCCATAAAGGGCAGTGAGGCAGACGTCCAAGGCATGTAGGACGTGAGAGAACAGAATCCCTGGAGCTGTTGGAGTGCTGAGGACATCTAGCTTTCCAAAGGAAGGGTGCAGTGTGTTGCTCTAATGTCTGAATACATAGAGTGACTGGGAGAGGCTACTGGCTCTGGATGTTTCTTAGCAGGGCAGAGGAGCCTGCTGGTACTCACTGTATTTGTAGGCAAAAGGATGCCTACACGAGGGTGCTAAGTGTCTGGATAAGTGAAGAAACGTTAAAGTAAAGCAGAACTGCGAATATGACCTAATGGAAACTGCTACACGCTTTCGCTTCAGCAGGAAACTTCAGGCCTTAGCTTGAGGCAAGTTCTCACGTCAAGTTTCCCTGTAGCTCTAGAGCATGACAGGATGAGCTCCCACCCATGCTATGGAAGCACCGTGTTTCCTTAGAGAAAACTTTTCTTTCCAGAGGGCTTCCGAGAGTGACTAGAGGCCAGTCGAAAAGAGTGTGATTTAGGTATCTTCAGGGCAGCATGGATACAGCTTTTAAAATGGGAAAGCAAGGCTTGTGCCATCAGGTCTTCTTTTCCGGTGAACCTGCCAGCCGAAATCCTTCTGATTTCTAAAAAGTCAAAAGAGACTATAGCTACATCCTGGTCCCTTGCTGAATCGTTTTCTTCACAGGGTGTTCTGCATGTAGTGAATTCCCTCTTCCTTGGAATGCTCTATGTGGGCTATCGGTCCTAAGACAATTCTAAAATCCTGCAGGGTAAAAGTAAAAACTGTGCTTTTGTTCCAGTAAGACTGCAAGCCTCCTTTCTCCTGTAGGTATGGGGTCCTTGGCTAAGACTTCCTAGAAGGAAGGCGAAGCCGATTGTGTTTCAAAGTGCTGCTCCAATGAGGGCAATGAGGCAGACTTCCATGGCATGTAGGACGTGAGAGAACAGAATCCCTGGAGCTGTTGGAGAGCTGAGGACATCTAGCTTTCTCAAGGAAGGGTGCAGTGTGTTTCCCTAATCTCTGAATATATAGAGTGACTGGGAAAGGCTTCTTGGTTTGGATGTTTCTTAGAAGGGCAGAGGAGCCTGCTGGTGCTCACTGTATTTGTAGGCAAAAGGATGCCTACACGAGGGTGCTAAGTGTCTGGATAAGTGAAGAAACGTTAAAGTAAAGCAGAACTGCGAATACGACCTAATGGAAGCTGCTACACGCTTTCGCTTCAACAGGGCTTTTCAGGCCTTAGCTTGAGGCAAGTTCTCAGGTAAAGTTTCTCTGTAGCTCTAGAGCATAACAGGATGAGGTCCCACCTATGCTATGGAAGCACCTTGTTTCCTTAGAGACAACTCCTTTTCTTTCCAGAGGGCTGCCTACAGTGACTAGAGGCCAGTCGAAAAGAGTGTTATTTAGGTATCTTCAGGGCAGCATGGATACGGCTTTTAAAATGGGAAAGCAAGGCTTGTGCCATCAGGTCTTCTTTTCCGGTGAACCTGCAGCCGAAACCCTTCTGATTTCTAAGAAGTCAAAAAAGACCCTAGCTACACCCTGGTCCCTTGCCTGAATCAACTTTTCTTCACAGGGTGTTCTGCATTTAGTGTATTCCCTCTTCCTTGGAACGCTCTATGTGTGCTATCGGGCTAATCCTATTCTACAGTCCTCCAGTGTAACAGGAAAAACTGTGCTTTCGTTCCAGTAGGAATGCAAGCCTCCATTCTCCTGTAAGTACGGGGTCCTTGGGTAAGACTTCCTAGAAGGAAGGCGAAGCAGATTGTGTTTCTAAGTGCTGCTCCAATGAGGGCAATGAGGCAGACTTCCATGGCATGTAGGACGTGAGAGAACAAAAACCCTGGAACTGTTGGAGAGTGAGGACATCTAGCTTTCCAAAGGAAGGGTGCAGTGTGTTGCTCTAATGTCTGAATACATAGAGTGACTGGGAGAGGCTACTGGCTCTGGATGTTTCTTAGAAGGGCAGAGGAGCCTGCTGGTACTCACTGTATTTGTAGGCAAAGGGTGCTTACTTGAGGGTGCTAAGTGATTGGGTAAGTGAAGAAACGTTAAAGTAAAGCAGAACTGCGAATACGACCTATGGAAACTGCTACACGCTTTCGCTTCAGCAGGAATCTTCAGGCCTTAGGTTGGGGCAAGTTCTCACGTCAAGTTTCCCTGTAGCTCTAGAGCATGACAGGATGAGCTCCCACCCATGCTATGGAAGCACCGTGTTTCCTTAGAGAAAACTTTTCTTTCCAGAGGGCTGCCTACAGTGACTAGAGGCCAGTCGAAAAGAGTGTTATTTAGGTATCTTCAGGGCAGCATGGATACAGCTTTTAAAATGGGAAAGCAAGGCTTGTGCCATCAGGTCTTCTTTTCCGGTGAACCTGCAGCCGAAACCCTTCTGATTTCTAAGAAGTCAAAAAAGACCCTAGCTACACCCTGGTCCCTTGCCTGCATCAACTTTTCTTCACAGGGTGTTCTGCATTTAGCGTATTCTCTCTTCCTTGGAACGATCTATGTGTACTATCGGGCTAATCCTATTCTACAGTCCTCCAGTGTAACAGGAAAAACTGTGCTTTCGTTCCAGTAGGAATGCAAGCCTCCTTTTTCCTGTAAGTACGGGGTCCTTGGGTAAGACTTCCTAGAAGGAAGGCGAAGCAGATTGTGTTTCTAAGTGCTGCTCCAATGAGGGCAATGAGGCAGACTTCCGTGGCATGTAGGACGTGAGAGAACAGAATCCCTGGAGCTGCTGGAGAGCTGAGGACATCTAGCTTTCTCAAGGAAGGGTGCAGTGTGTTTCCCTAATCTCTGAATATATAGAGTGACTGGGAGAGGCTACTGGCTCTGGATGTTTCTTAGCAGGGCAGAGGAGCCTGCTGGTACTCACTGTATTTGTAGGCAAAAGGATGCCTACACGAGGGTGCTAAGTGTCTGGATAAGTGAAGAAACGTTAAAGTAAAGCAGAACTGCGAATACGACCTAATGGAAACTGCTACACGCTTTCGCTTCAGCAGGAAACTTCAGGCCTTAGCTTGAGGCAAGTTCTCACGTCAAGTTTCCCTGTAGCTCTAGAGCATGACAGGATGAGCTCCCACCCATGCTATGGAAGCACCGTGTTTCCTTAGAGAAAACTTTTCTTTCCAGAGGGCTTCCTAGAGTGACTAGAGGCCAGTCGAAAAGAGTGTGATTTAGGTATCTTCAGGGCAGCATGGATACAGCTTTTAAAATGGGAAAGCAAGGCTTGTGCCATCAGGTCTTCTTTTCCGGTGAACCTGCCAGCCGAAACCCTTCTGATTTCTAAGAAGTCAAAAAAGACCCTAGCTACACCCTGGTCCCTTGCCTGAATCAACATTTCTTTACAGGGTGTTCTGCATTTAGTGTATTCCCTCTTCCTTGGAACGCTCTATGTGTGCTCTCGGGCTAATCCTATTCTACAGTCCTCCAGTGTAACAGGAAAAACTGTGCTTTCGTTCCAGTAGGAATGCAAGCCTCCATTCTCCTGTAAGTACGGGGTCCTTGGGTAAGACTTCCTAGAAGGAAGGCGAAGCAGATTGTGTTTCTAAGTGCTGCTCCAATGAGGGCAATGAGGCAGACTTCCATGGCATGTAGGACGTGAGAGAACAAAAACCCTGGAGCTGTTGCAGAGTGAGGACATCTAGCTTTCCAAAGGAAGGGTGCAGTGTGTTGCTCTAATGTCTGAATACATAGAGTGACTGGGAGAGGCTACTGGCTCTGGATGTTTCTTAGAAGGGCAGAGGAGCCTGCTGGTACTCACTCTATTTGTAGGCAAAAGGGTGCCTACACGAGGGTGCTAAGTGTTGGATAAGTGAAATAACGTTAAAGTAAAGCAGAACTGCGAATACGACCTAATGGAAACTGCTACACGCTTTTGCTTCAGCAGGGCTCTTCAGTCCTTAGCTTGGGGCATGTTCTCACGTCAAGCTTCCCTGTAGCTCTAGAGCATGACAGAATGAGCCCCCACCCATGCTATGGAAGCACCGTGTTTCCTTAGAGAAAACTTTTCTTTCCAGAGGGCTGCCTACAGTGACTAGAAGCCAGTCGAAAACAGTGTTATTTAGGTATCTTCAGGGCAGCATGGATAGATCTTTTAAACTGGGAAAGCAAGGCTTGTGCCATCAGGTCTTCTTTTCCGGTGAACCTGCAGCCGACACCCTTCTGACTTCTAACAAGTGAAAAGAGACCCTAGCTACACCCTGGTCCCTTGCCTGAATCAACTTTCCTTCACAGGTTGTTTTGCATTTAGCGTACTCCCTCTTCCTTGGAACGCTCAGAGTATGCTATCGGGGTAATCTTATTCTAAACTCCTGCAGTGTAACAGGAAAAACTGTGCTTTGGTTTCAGTAGGAATGCAAGCCTCCTTTCTCCTGTAGGTATGGGGTCCTAAGATAAGAGTTCCTAGAAGGAAGGCGAAGCAGATTGTGTTTCTAAGTGCTGCTCCAATGAGTGCAATGAGGCAGACTTCCGTGGCATGTAGGACGTGAGAGAACAGAATCCCTGGAGCTGTTGGAGAGCTGAGAACATCTAGCTTTCCAAAGGAAGGGTGCAGTGTGTTGCCCTAATCTCTGAATACTTAGACTGACTGGGAAAGGCTTCTGGCTCTGGATGTTTCCTAGAAGGGCAGAGGAGCCTGCTGGTACTCACTGTATTTGTAAGCAAAAGGGTGCCTAGACGAGGGTGCTAAGTGTCTGGAAAAGTGAAGAAACGTTAAAGTAAAGCAGAACTGCGAATACGACCTAATGGAAACTGCTACACGCTGTCGCTTCAGCAGGGGTTTTCAGGCCTTAGCTTGAGGCAAGTTCTCACGTCAAGTTTCCCTGTAGCTCTAGAGCATGACAGGATAAGCTCCCACCCATGCTATGGAAGCACCGTGTTTCTTTAGAGAAAACTCTTTTTCTTTCCAGAGGGTGCCTACAGTGAGTAGAGGCCAGTCGAAAACAGTGTTATTTAGGTATCTTCAGGACAGCATGGATAGGGCTTTTAAAATGGGAAAGCAAGGCTTGTGCCTTCGGGTCTTTTTTTCCGTTGAACAAGAGGCCAAAATCCTTCTGATTTCTAAAAAGTCAAAAGAGACTATAGCTACATCCTGGTCCCTTGCTGAATCGTTTTCTTCACAGGGTGTTCTGCATGTAGTGAATTCCCTCTTCCTTGGAATGCTCTATGTGGGCTATCGGTCCTAAGACAATTCTAAAATCCTGCAGGGTAAAAGTAAAAACTGTGCTTTTGTTCCAGTGGGAATGCAAGCCTCCTTTCTCCTGTAGGTATGGGGTCCTTGGCTAAGACTTCCTAGAAGGAAGGCGAAGCCGATTGTGTTTCAAAGTGCTGCTCCAATGAGGGCAATGAGGCAGACTTCCATGGCATGTAGGACGTGAGAGAACAGAATCCCTGGAGCTGTTGGAGAGCTGAGGACATCTAGCTTTCTCAAGGAAGGGTGCAGTGTGTTTCCCTAATCTCTGAATATATAGAGTGACTGGGAAAGGCTTCTCGGTTTGGATGTTTCTTAGAAGGGCAGAGGAGCCTGCTGGTGCTCACTGTATTTGTAGGCAAAAGGATGCCTACACGAGGGTGCTAAGTGTCTGGATAAGTGAAGAAACGTTAAAGTAAAGCAGAACTGCGAATACGACCTAATGGAAGCTGCTACACGCTTTCGCTTCAACAGGGCTTTTCAGGCCTTAGCTTGAGGCAAGTTCTCAGGTAAAGTTTCCCTGTAGCTCTAGAGCATAACAGGATGAGGTCCCACCTATGCTATGGAAGCACCTTGTTTCCTTAGAGACAACTCCTTTTCTTTCCAGAGGGCTGCCTACAGTGACAAGAGGCCAGTCGAAAAGAGTGTTATTTAGGTATCTTCAGGGCAGCATGGATAGGGCTTTTAAAATGGGAAAGCAAGGCTTGTGCCTTCGGGTCTTTTTTTCCGTTGAGCAAGAGGCCAAAATCCTTCTGATTTCTAACAAGTCAAAAGAGACTATAGCTACATCCTGGTCCCTTGCTGAATCAACTTTTCTTCACAGGGTGTTCTGCATTTAGCGTATTCCCTCATCCTTGGAATGCTCTATGTGTGCTATCGATCCTAAGCCTATAGTAAAATCCTGCAGTGTAAAACTAAAAACTGTGCTTTGGTTCCAGTAGGAATGCAAGCTTCCTTTCTCCTGTAGGTATGGGGTCCTTGGGTAAGACTTCCTAGAAGGAAGGCGAAGCAGATTGTGTTTCTATGCCCGGCTCCATAAAGGGCAGTGAGGCAGACGTCCAAGGCATGTAGGACGTGAGAGAACAGAATCCCTGGAGCTGTTGGAGTGCTGAGGACATCTAGCTTTCCAAAGGAAGGGTGCAGTGTGTTACCCTAATCTCTAAATACATACAGTGCCTTGGAAAGGCTCCTGGGGCTGGATGTTTCTTAGAAGGGCAGAGGAGCCTGCTGGTACTCACTGTATTTGTAGGCAAAGGGTGCCTACTTGAGGGTGCTAAGTGATTGGGTAAGTGAAGAAACGTTAAAGTAAAGCAGAACTGCGAATACGACCTAATGGAAACTGCTACACGCTTTCGCTTCAGCAGGAATCTTCAGGCCTTAGGTTGGGGCAAGTTCTCACGTCAAGTTTCCCTGTAGCTCTAGAGCATGACAGGATGAGCTCCCACCCATGCTATGGAAGCACCGTGTTTCCTTAGAGAAAACTTTTCTTTCCAGAGGGCTGCCTACAGTGACTAGAGGCCAGTCGAAAAGAGTGTTATTTAGGTATCTTCAGGGCAGCATGGATACAGCTTTTAAAATGGGAAAGCAAGGCTTGTGCCATCAGGTCTTCTTTTCCGGTGAACCTGCAGCCGAAACCCTTCTGATTTCTAAGAAGTCAAAAAAGACCCTAGCTACACCCTGGTCCCTTGCCTGAATCAACTTTTCTTCACAGGGTGTTCTGCATTTAGCGTATTCTCTCTTCCTTGGAACGATCTATGTGTACTATCGGGCTAATCCTATTCTACAGTCCTCCAGTGTAACAGGAAAAACTGTGCTTTTGTTCCAGTAGGAATGCAAGCCTCCTTTTTCCTGTAAGTACGGGGTCCTTGGGTAAGACTTCCTAGAAGGAAGGCGAAGCAGATTGTGTTTCTAAGTGCTGCTCCAATGAGGGCAATGAGGCAGACTTCCGTGGCATGTAGGACGTGAGAGAACAGAATCCCTGGAGCTGCTGGAGAGCTGAGGACATCTAGCTTTCTCAAGGAAGGGTGCAGTGTGTTTCCCTAATCTCTGAATATATAGAGTGACTGGGAGAGGCTACTGGCTCTGGATGTTTCTTAGCAGGGCAGAGGAGCCTGCTGGTACTCACTGTATTTGTAGGCAAAAGGATGCCTACACGAGGGTGCTAAGTGTCTGGATAAGTGAAGAAACGTTAAAGTAAAGCAGAACTGCGAATACGACCTAATGGAAACTGCTACACGCTTTCGCTTCAGCAGGAAACTTCAGGCCTTAGCTTGAGGCAAGTTCTCACGTCAAGTTTCCCTGTAGCTCTAGAGCATGACAGGATGAGCTCCCACCAATGCTATGGAAGCACCGTGTTTCCTTAGAGAAAACTTTTCTTTCCAGAGGGCTTTCTAGAGTGACTAGAGGCCAGTCGAAAAGAGTGTGATTTAGGTATCTTCAGGGCAGCATGGATAGGGCTTTTAAAATGGGAAAGCAAGGCTTGTGCCTTCGGGTCTTTTTTTCCGTTGAACAAGAGGCCAAAATCCTTCTGATTTCTAACAAGTCAAAAGAGACTATAGCTACATCCTGGTCCCTTGCTGAATCAACTTTTCTTCACAGGGTGTTCTGCATTTAGCGTATTCCCTCATCCTTGGAATGCTCTATGTGTGCTATCGATCCTAAGCCTATAGTAAAATCCTGCAGTGTAAAACTAAAAACTGTGCTTTGGTTCCAGTAGGAATGCAAGCTTCCTTTCTCCTGTAGGTATGGGGTCCTTGGGTAAGACTTCCTAGAAGGAAGGCGAAGCAGATTGTGTTTCTATGTCCGGCTCCATAAAGGGCAGTGAGGCAGACGTCCAAGGCATGTAGGACGTGAGAGAACAGAATCCCTGGAGCTGTTGGAGTGCTGAGGACATCTAGCTTTCCAAAGGAAGGGTGCAGTGTGTTACCCTAATCTCTGAATACATACAGTGCCTTGGAAAGGCTCCTGGGGCTGGATGTTTCTTAGAAGGGCAGAGGAGCCTGCTGGTACTCACTGTATTTGTAGGCAAAGGGTGCCTACTTGAGGGTGCTAAGTGATTGGGTAAGTGAAGAAACGTTAAAGTAAAGCAGAACTGCGAATACGACCTAATGGAAACTGCTACACGCTTTCGCTTCAGCAGGAATCTTCAGGCCTTAGGTTGGGGCAAGTTCTCACGTCAAGTTTCCCTGTAGCTCTAGAGCATGACAGGATGAGCTCCCACCCATGCTATGGAAGCACCGTGTTTCCTTAGAGAAAACTTTTCTTTCCAGAGGGCTGCCTACAGTGACTAGAGGCCAGTCGAAAAGAGTGTTATTTAGGTATCTTCAGGGCAGCATGGATACAGCTTTTAAAATGGGAAAGCAAGGCTTGTGCCATCAGGTCTTCTTTTCCGGTGAACCTGCAGCCGAAACCCTTCTGATTTCTAAGAAGTCAAAAAAGACCCTAGCTACACCCTGGTCCCTTGCCTGAATCAACTTTTCTTCACAGGGTGTTCTGCATTTAGCGTATTCTCTCTTCCTTGGAACGATCTATGTGTACTATCGGGCTAATCCTATTCTACAGTCCTCCAGTGTAACAGGAAAAACTGTGCTTTTGTTCCAGTAGGAATGCAAGCCTCCTTTTTCCTGTAAGTACGGGGTCCTTGGGTAAGACTTCCTAGAAGGAAGGCGAAGCAGATTGTGTTTCTAAGTGCTGCTCCAATGAGGGCAATGAGGCAGACTTCCGTGGCATGTAGGACGTGAGAGAACAGAATCCCTGGAGCTGCTGGAGAGCTGAGGACATCTAGCTTTCTCAAGGAAGGGTGCAGTGTGTTTCCCTAATCTCTGAATATATAGAGTGACTGGGAGAGGCTACTGGCTCTGGATGTTTCTTAGCAGGGCAGAGGAGCCTGCTGGTACTCACTGTATTTGTAGGCAAAAGGATGCCTACACGAGGGTGCTAAGTGTCTGGATAAGTGAAGAAACGTTAAAGTAAAGCAGAACTGCGAATACGACCTAATGGAAACTGCTACACGCTTTCGCTTCAGCAGGAAACTTCAGGCCTTAGCTTGAGGCAAGTTCTCACGTCAAGTTTCCCTGTAGCTCTAGAGCATGACAGGATGAGCTCCCACCAATGCTATGGAAGCACCGTGTTTCCTTAGAGAAAACTTTTCTTTCCAGAGGGCTTCCTAGAGTGACTAGAGGCCAGTCGAAAAGAGTGTGATTTAGGTATCTTCAGGGCAGCATGGATAGGGCTTTTAAAATGGGAAAGCAAGGCTTGTGCCTTCGGGTCTTTTTTTCCGTTGAACAAGAGGCCAAAATCCTTCTGATTTCTAACAAGTCAAAAGAGACTATAGCTACATCCTGGTCCCTTGCTGAATCAACTTTTCTTCACAGGGTGTTCTGCATTTAGCGTATTCCCTCATCCTTGGAATGCTCTATGTGTGCTATCGATCCTAAGCCTATAGTAAAATCCTGCAGTGTAAAACTAAAAACTGTGCTTTGGTTCCAGTAGGAATGCAAGCTTCCTTTCTCCTGTAGGTATGGGGTCCTTGGGTAAGACTTCCTAGAAGGAAGGCGAAGCAGATTGTGTTTCTATGTCCGGCTCCATAAAGGGCAGTGAGGCAGACGTCCAAGGCATGTAGGACGTGAGAGAACAGAATCCCTGGAGCTGTTGGAGTGCTGAGGACATCTAGCTTTCCAAAGGAAGGGTGCAGTGTGTTACCCTAATCTCTGAATACATACAGTGCCTTGGAAAGGCTCCTGGGGCTGGATGTTTCTTAGAAGGGCAGAGGAGCCTGCTGGTACTCACTGTATTTGTAGGCAAAGGGTGCCTACTTGAGGGTGCTAAGTGATTGGGTAAGTGAAGAAACGTTAAAGTAAAGCAGAACTGCGAATACGACCTAATGGAAACTGCTACACGCTTTTGCTTCAGCAGGGCTCTTCAGTCCTTAGCTTGGGGCATGTTCTCACGTCAAGCTTCCCTGTAGCTCTAGAGCATGACAGAATGAGCCCCCACCCATGCTATGGAAGCACCGTGATTCCTTAGAGAAAACTTTTCTTTCCAGAGGGCTGCCTACAGTGACTAGAAGCCAGTCGAAAACAGTGTTATTTAGGTATCTTCAGGGCAGCATGGATAGATCTTTTAAACTGGGAAAGCAAGGCTTGTGCCATCAGGTCTTCTTTTCCGGTGAACCTGCAGCCGACACCCTTCTGACTTCTAACAAGTGAAAAGAGACCCTAGCTACACCCTGGTCCCTTGCCTGAATCAACTTTCCTTCACAGGTTGTTTTGCATTTAGCGTACTCCCTCTTCCTTGGAACGCTCAGAGTATGCTATCGGGGTAATCTTATTCTAAACTCCTGCAGTGTAAGAGGAAAAACTGTGCTTTGGTTTCAGTAGGAATGCAAGCCTCCTTTCTCCTGTAGGTATGGGGTCCTAAGGTAAGAGTTCCTAGAAGGAAGGCGAAGCAGATTGTGTTTCTAAGTGCTGCTCCAATGAGTGCAATGAGGCAGACTTCCGTGGCATGTAGGACGTGAGAGAACAGAATCCCTGGAGCTGTTGGAGAGCTGAGAACATCTAGCTTTCCAAAGGAAGGGTGCAGTGTGTTGCCCTAATCTCTGAATACTTAGACTGACTGGGAAAGGCTTCTGGCTCTGGATGTTTCCTAGAAGGGCAGAGGAGCCTGCTGGTACTCACTGTATTTGTAAGCAAAAGGGTGCCTAGACGAGGGTGCTAAGTGTCTGGAAAATTGAAGAAACGTTAAAGTAAAGCAGAACTGCGAATACGACCTAATGGAAACTGCTACACGCTGTCGCTTCAGCAGGGGTTTTCAGGCCTTAGCTTGAGGCAAGTTCTCACGTCAAGTTTCCCTGTAGCTCTAGAGCATGACAGGATAAGCTCCCACCCATGCTATGGAAGCACCGTGTTTCTTTAGAGAAAACTCTTTTTCTTTCCAGAGGGTGCCTACAGTGAGTAGAGGCCAGTCGAAAACAGTGTTATTTAGGTATCTTCAGGACAGCATGGATAGGGCTTTTAAAATGGGAAAGCAAGGCTTGTGCCTTCAGGTCTTTTTTTCCGTTGAACAAGAGGCCAAAATCCTTCTGATTTCTAAAAAGTCAAAAGAGACTATAGCTACATCCTGGTCCCTTGCTGAATCGTTTTCTTCACAGGGTGTTCTGCATGTAGTGAATTCCCTCTTCCTTGGAATGCTCTATGTGGGCTATCGGTCCTAAGACAATTCTAAAATCCTGCAGGGTAAAAGTAAAAACTGTGCTTTTGTTCCAGTGGGAATGCAAGCCTCCTTTCTCCTGTAGGTATGGGGTCCTTGGCTAAGACTTCCTAGAAGGAAGGCGAAGCCGATTGTGTTTCAAAGTGCTGCTCCAATGAGGGCAATGAGGCAGACTTCCATGGCATGTAGGACGTGAGAGAAGAGAATCCCTGGAGCTGTTGGAGTGCTGAGGACATCTAGCTTTCCAAAGGAAGGGTGCAGTGTGTTACCCTAATCTCTGAATACATACAGTGCCTTGGAAAGGCTCCTGGGGCTGGATGTTTCTTAGAAGGGCAGAGGAGCCTGCTGGTACTCACTGTATTTGTAGGCAAAGGGTGCCTACTTGAGGGTGCTAAGTGATTGGGTAAGTGAAGAAACGTTAAAGTAAAGCAGAACTGCGAATACGACCTAATGGAAACTGCTACACGCTTTCGCTTCAGCAGGAATCTTCAGGCCTTAGGTTGGGGCAAGTTCTCACGTCAAGTTTCCCTGTAGCTCTAGAGCATGACAGGATGAGCTCCCACCCATGCTATGGAAGCACCGTGTTTCCTTAGAGAAAACTTTTCTTTCCAGAGGGCTGCCTACAGTGACTAGAGGCCAGTCGAAAAGAGTGTTATTTAGGTATCTTCAGGGCAGCATGTATACAGCTTTTAAAATGGGAAAGCAAGGCTTGTGCCATCAGGTCTTCTTTTCCGGTGAACCTGCAGCCGAAACCCTTCTGATTTCTAAGAAGTCAAAAAAGACCCTAGCTACACCCTGGTCCCTTGCCTGAATCAACTTTTCTTAACAGGGTGTTCTGCATTTAGCGTATTCTCTCTTCCTTGGAACGATCTATGTGTACTATCGGGCTAATCCTATTCTACAGTCCTCCAGTGTAACAGGAAAAACTGTGCTTTCGTTCCAGTAGGAATGCAAGCCTCCTTTTTCCTGTAAGTACGGGGTCCTTGGGTAAGACTTCCTAGAAGGAAGGCGAAGCAGATTGTGTTTCTAAGTGCTGCTCCAATGAGGGCAATGAGGCAGACTTCCGTGGCATGTAGGACGTGAGAGAACAGAATCCCTGGAGCTGCTGGAGAGCTGAGGACATCTAGCTTTCTCAAGGAAGGGTGCAGTGTGTTTCCCTAATCTCTGAATATATAGAGTGACTGGGAGAGGCTACTGGCTCTGGATGTTTCTTAGCAGGGCAGAGGAGCCTGCTGGTACTCACTGTATTTGTAGGCAAAAGGATGCCTACACGAGGGTGCTAAGTGTCTGGATAAGTGAAGAAACGTTAAAGTAAAGCAGAACTGCGAATACGACCTAATGGAAACTGCTACACGCTTTCGCTTCAGCAGGAAACTTCAGGCCTTAGCTTGAGGCAAGTTCTCACGTCAAGTTTCCCTGTAGCTCTAGAGCATGACAGGATGAGCTCCCACCCATGCTATGGAAGCACCGTGTTTCCTTAGAGAAAACTTTTCTTTCCAGAGGGCTTCCTAGAGTGACTAGAGGCCAGTCGAAAAGAGTGTGATTTAGGTATCTTCAGGGCAGCATGGATACAGCTTTTAAAATGGGAAAGCAAGGCTTGTGCCATCAGGTCTTCTTTTCCGGTGAACCTGCCAGCCGAAACCCTTCTGATTTCTAAGAAGTCAAAAAAGACCCTAGCTACACCCTGGTCCCTTGCCTGAATCAACATTTCTTTACAGGGTGTTCTGCATTTAGTGTATTCCCTCTTCCTTGGAACGCTCTATGTGTGCTATCGGGCTAATCCTATTCTACAGTCCTCCAGTGTAACAGGAAAAACTGTGCTTTCGTTCCAGTAGGAATGCAAGCCTCCATTCTCCTCTAAGTACGGGGTCCTTGGGTAAGACTTCCTAGAAGGAAGGCGAAGCAGATTGTGTTTCTAAGTGCTGCTCCAATGAGGGCAATGAGGCAGACTTCCATGGCATGTAGGACGTGAGAGAACAAAAACCCTGGAACTGTTGGAGAGTGAGGACATCTAGCTTTCCAAAGGAAGGGTGCAGTGTGTTGCTCTAATGTCTGAATACATAGAGTGACTGGGAGAGGCTACTGGCTCTGGATGTTTCTTAGAAGGGCAGAGGAGCCTGCTGGTACTCACTCTATTTGTAGGCAAAAGGGTGCCTACACGAGGGTGCTAAGTGTTGGATAAGTGAAATAACGTTAAAGTAAAGCAGAACTGCGAATACGACCTAATGGAAACTGCTACACGCTTTTGCTTCAGCAGGGCTCTTCAGTCCTTAGCTTGGGGCATGTTCTCACGTCAAGCTTCCCTGTAGCTCTAGAGCATGACAGAATGAGCCCCCACCCATGCTATGGAAGCACCGTGATTCCTTAGAGAAAACTTTTCTTTCCAGAGGGCTGCCTACAGTGACTAGAAGCCAGTCGAAAACAGTGTTATTTAGGTATCTTCAGGGCAGCATGGATAGATCTTTTAAACTGGGAAAGCAAGGCTTGTGCCATCAGGTCTTCTTTTCCGGTGAACCTGCAGCCGACACCCTTCTGACTTCTAACAAGTGAAAAGAGACCCTAGCTACACCCTGGTCCCTTGCCTGAATCAACTTTCCTTCACAGGTTGTTTTGCATTTAGCGTACTCCCTCTTCCTTGGAACGCTCAGAGTATGCTATCGGGGTAATCTTATTCTAAACTCCTGCAGTGTAAGAGGAAAAACTGTGCTTTGGTTTCAGTAGGAATGCAAGCCTCCTTTCTCCTGTAGGTATGGGGTCCTAAGGTAAGAGTTCCTAGAAGGAAGGCGAAGCAGATTGTGTTTCTAAGTGCTGCTCCAATGAGTGCAATGAGGCAGACTTCCGTGGCATGTAGGACGTGAGAGAACAGAATCCCTGGAGCTGTTGGAGAGCTGAGAACATCTAGCTTTCCAAAGGAAGGGTGCAGTGTGTTGCCCTAATCTCTGAATACTTAGACTGACTGGGAAAGGCTTCTGGCTCTGGATGTTTCCTAGAAGGGCAGAGGAGCCTGCTGGTACTCACTGTATTTGTAAGCAAAAGGGTGCCTAGACGAGGGTGCTAAGTGTTTGGAAAATTGAAGAAACGTTAAAGTAAAGCAGAACTGCGAATACGACCTAATGGAAACTGCTACACGCTGTCGCTTCAGCAGGGGTTTTCAGGCCTTAGCTTGAGGCAAGTTCTCACGTCAAGTTTCCCTGTAGCTCTAGAGCATGACAGGATAAGCTCCCACCCATGCTATGGAAGCACCGTGTTTCTTTAGAGAAAACTCTTTTTCTTTCCAGAGGGTGCCTACAGTGAGTAGAGGCCAGTCGAAAACAGTGTTATTTAGGTATCTTCAGGACAGCATGGATAGGGCTTTTAAAATGGGAAAGCAAGGCTTGTGCCTTCGGGTCATTTTTTCCGTTGAACAAGAGGCCAAAATCCTTCTGATTTCTAAAAAGTCAAAAGAGACTATAGCTACATCCTGGTCCCTTGCTGAATCGTTTTCTTCACAGGGTGTTCTGCATGTAGTGAATTCCCTCTTCCTTGGAATGCTCTATGTGGGCTATCGGTCCTAAGACAATTCTAAAATCCTGCAGGGTAAAAGTAAAAACTGTGCTTTTGTTCCAGTGGGAATGCAAGCCTCCTTTCTCCTGTAGGTATGGGGTCCTTGGCTAAGACTTCCTAGAAGGAAGGCGAAGCCGATTGTGTTTCAAAGTGCTGCTCCAATGAGGGCAATGAGGCAGACTTCCATGGCATGTAGGACGTGAGAGAACAGAATCCCTGGAGCTGTTGGAGAGCTGAGGACATCTAGCTTTCTCAAGGAAGGGTGCAGTGTGTTTCCCTAATCTCTGAATATATAGAGTGACTGGGAAAGGCTTCTTGGTTTGGATGTTTCTTAGAAGGGCAGAGGAGCCTGCTGGTGCTCACTGTATTTGTAAGCAAAAGGATGCCTACAAGAGGGTGCTAAGTGTCTGGATAAGTGAAGAAACGTTAAAGTAAAGCAGAACTGCGAATACGACCTAATGGAAGCTGCTACACGCTTTCGCTTCAACAGGGCTTTTCAGGCCTTAGCTTGAGGCAAGTTCTCAGGTAAAGTTTCCCTGTAGCTCTAGAGCATAACAGGATGAGGTCCCACCTATGCTATGGAAGCACCTTGTTTCCTTAGAGACAACTCCTTTTCTTTCCAGAGGGCTGCCTACAGTGACAAGAGGCCAGTGGAAAACAGTGTTATTTAGGTATCTTCAGGGCAGCATGGATAGGGCTTTTAAAATGGGAAAGCAAGGCTTGTGCCTTCGGGTCTTTTTTTCCGTTGAGCAAGAGGCCAAAATCCTTCTGATTTCTAACAAGTCAAAAGAGACTATAGCTACATCCTGGTCCCTTGCTGAATCAACTTTTCTTCACAGGGTGTTCTGCATTTAGCGTATTCCCTCATCCTTGGAATGCTCTATGTGTGCTATCGATCCTAAGCCTATAGTAAAATCCTGCAGTGTAAAACTAAAAACTGTGCTTTGGTTCCAGTAGGAATGCAAGCTTCCTTTCTCCTGTAGGTATGGGGTCCTTGGGTAAGACTTCCTAGAAGGAAGGCGAAGCAGATTGTGTTTCTATGTCCGGCTCCATAAAGGGCAGTGAGGCAGACGTCCAAGGCATGTAGGACGTGAGAGAACAGAATCCCTGGAGCTGTTGGAGTGCTGAGGACATCTAGCTTTCCAAAGGAAGGGTGCAGTGTGTTACCCTAATCTCTGAATACATACAGTGCCTTGGAAAGGCTCCTGGGGCTGGATGTTTCTTAGAAGGGCAGAGGAGCCTGCTGGTACTCACTGTATTTGTAGGCAAAGGGTGCCTACTTGAGGGTGCTAAGTGATTGGGTAAGTGAAGAAACGTTAAAGTAAAGCAGAACTGCGAATACGACCTAATGGAAACTGCTACACGCTTTCGCTTCAGCAGGAATCTTCAGGCCTTAGGTTGGGGCAAGTTCTCACGTCAAGTTTCCCTGTAGCTCTAGAGCATGACAGGATGAGCTCCCACCCATGCTATGGAAGCACCGTGTTTCCTTAGAGAAAACTTTTCTTTCCAGAGGGCTGCCTACAGTGACTAGAGGCCAGTCGAAAAGAGTGTTATTTAGGTATCTTCAGGGCAGCATGGATACAGCTTTTAAAATGGGAAAGCAAGGCTTGTGCCATCAGGTCTTCTTTTCCGGTGAACCTGCAGCCGAAACCCTTCTGATTTCTAAGAAGTCAAAAAAGACCCTAGCTACACCCTGGTCCCTTGCCTGAATCAACTTTTCTTCACAGGGTGTTCTGCATTTAGCGTATTCTCTCTTCCTTGGAACGATCTATGTGTACTATCGGGCTAATCCTATTCTACAGTCCTCCAGTGTAACAGGAAAAACTGTGCTTTCGTTCCAGTAGGAATGCAAGCCTCCTTTTTCCTGTAAGTACGGGGTCCTTGGGTAAGACTTCCTAGAAGGAAGGCGAAGCAGATTGTGTTTCTAAGTGCTGCTCCAATGAGGGCAATGAGGCAGACTTCCGTGGCATGTAGGACGTGAGAGAACAGAATCCCTGGAGCTGCTGGAGAGCTGAGGACATCTAGCTTTCTCAAGGAAGGGTGCAGTGTGTTTCCCTAATCTCTGAATATATAGAGTGACTGGGAGAGGCTACTGGCTCTGGATGTTTCTTAGCAGGGCAGAGGAGCCTGCTGGTACTCACTGCATTTGTAGGCAAAAGGATGCCTACACGAGGGTGCTAAGTGTCTGGATAAGTGAAGAAACGTTAAAGTAAAGCAGAACTGCGAATACGACCTAATGGAAACTGCTACACGCTTTCGCTTCAGCAGGAAACTTCAGGCCTTAGCTTGAGGCAAGTTCTCACGTCAAGTTTCCCTGTAGCTCTAGAGCATGACAGGATGAGCTCCCACCCATGCTATGGAAGCACCGTGTTTCCTTAGAGAAAACTTTTCTTTCCAGAGGGCTTCCTAGAGTGACTAGAGGCCAGTCGAAAAGAGTGTGATTTAGGTATCTTCAGGGCAGCATGGATACAGCTTTTAAAATGGGAAAGCAAGGCTTGTGCCATCAGGTCTTCTTTTCCGGTGAACCTGCAGCCGAAACCCTTCTGATTTCTAAGAAGTCAAAAAAGACCCTAGCTACACCCTGGTCCCTTGCCTGAATCAACATTTCTTTACAGGGTGTTCTGCATTTAGTGTATTCCCTCTTCCTTGGAACGCTCTATGTGTGCTATCGGGCTAATCCTATTCTACAGTCCTCCAGTGTAACAGGAAAAACTGTGCTTTCGTTCCAGTAGGAATGCAAGCCTCCATTCTCCTGTAAGTACGGGGTCCTTGGGTAAGACTTCCTAGAAGGAAGGCGAAGCAGATTGTGTTTCTAAGTGCTGCTCCAATGAGGGCAATGAGGCAGACTTCCATGGCATGTAGGACGTGAGAGAACAAAAACCCTGGAACTGTTGGAGAGTGAGGACATCTAGCTTTCCAAAGGAAGGGTGCAGTGTGTTGCTCTAATGTCTGAATACATAGAGTGACTGGGAGAGGCTACTGGCTCTGGATGTTTCTTAGAAGGGCAGAGGAGCCTGCTGGTACTCACTCTATTTGTAGGCAAAAGGGTGCCTACACGAGGGTGCTAAGTGTTGGATAAGTGAAATAACGTTAAAGTAAAGCAGAACTGCGAATACGACCTAATGGAAACTGCTACACGCTTTTGCTTCAGCAGGGCTCTTCAGTCCTTAGCTTGGGGCATGTTCTCACGTCAAGCTTCCCTGTAGCTCTAGAGCATGACAGAATGAGCCCCCACCCATGCTATGGAAGCACCGTGTTTCCTTAGAGAAAACTTTTCTTTCCAGAGGGCTGCCTACAGTGACTAGAAGCCAGTCGAAAACAGTGTTATTTAGGTATCTTCAGGGCAGCATGGATAGATCTTTTAAACTGGGAAAGCAAGGCTTGTGCCATCAGGTCTTCTTTTCCGGTGAACCTGCAGCCGACACCCTTCTGACTTCTAACAAGTGAAAAGAGACCCTAGCTACACCCTGGTCCCTTGCCTGAATCAACTTTCCTTCACAGGTTGTTTTGCATTTAGCGTACTCCCTCTTCCTTGGAACGCTCAGAGTATGCTATCGGGGTAATCTTATTCTAAACTCCTGCAGTGTAAGAGGAAAAACTGTGCTTTGGTTTCAGTAGGAATGCAAGCCTCCTTTCTCCTGTAGGTATGGGGTCCTAAGGTAAGAGTTCCTAGAAGGAAGGCGAAGCAGATTGTGTTTCTAAGTGCTGCTCCAATGAGTGCAATGAGGCAGACTTCCGTGGCATGTAGGACGTGAGAGAACAGAATCCCTGGAGCTGTTGGAGAGCTGAGAACATCTAGCTTTCCAAAGGAAGGGTGCAGTGTGTTGCCCTAATCTCTGAATACTTAGACTGACTGGGAAAGGCTTCTGGCTCTGGATGTTTCCTAGAAGGGCAGAGGAGCCTGCTGGTACTCACTGTATTTGTAAGCAAAAGGGTGCCTAGACGAGGGTGCTAAGTGTCTGGAAAATTGAAGAAACGTTAAAGTAAAGCAGAACTGCGAATACGACCTAATGGAAACTGCTACACGCTGTCGCTTCAGCAGGGGTTTTCAGGCCTTAGCTTGAGGCAAGTTCTCACGTCAAGTTTCCCTGTAGCTCTAGAGCATGACAGGATAAGCTCCCACCCATGCTATGGAAGCACCGTGTTTCTTTAGAGAAAACTCTTTTTCTTTCCAGAGGGTGCCTACAGTGAGTAGAGGCCAGTCGAAAACAGTGTTATTTAGGTATCTTCAGGACAGCATGGATAGGGCTTTTAAAATGGGAAAGCAAGGCTTGTGCCTTCAGGTCTTTTTTTCCGTTGAACAAGAGGCCAAAATCCTTCTGATTTCTAAAAAGTCAAAAGAGACTATAGCTACATCCTGGTCCCTTGCTGAATCGTTTTCTTCACAGGGTGTTCTGCATGTAGTGAATTCCCTCTTCCTTGGAATGCTCTATGTGGGCTATCGGTCCTAAGACAATTCTAAAATCCTGCAGGGTAAAAGTAAAAACTGTGCTTTTGTTCCAGTGGGAATGCAAGCCTCCTTTCTCCTGTAGGTATGGGGTCCTTGGCTAAGACTTCCTAGAAGGAAGGCGAAGCCGATTGTGTTTCAAAGTGCTGCTCCAATGAGGGCAATGAGGCAGACTTCCATGGCATGTAGGACGTGAGAGAACAGAATCCCTGGAGCTGTTGGAGTGCTGAGGACATCTAGCTTTCCAAAGGAAGGGTGCAGTGTGTTACCCTAATCTCTGAATACATACAGTGCCTTGGAAAGGCTCCTGGGGCTGGATGTTTCTTAGAAGGGCAGAGGAGCCTGCTGGTACTCACTGTATTTGTAGGCAAAGGGTGCCTACTTGAGGGTGCTAAGTGATTGGGTAAGTGAAGAAACGTTAAAGTAAAGCAGAACTGCGAATACGACCTAATGGAAACTGCTACACGCTTTCGCTTCAGCAGGAATCTTCAGGCCTTAGGTTGGGGCAAGTTCTCACGTCAAGTTTCCCTGTAGCTCTAGAGCATGACAGGATGAGCTCCCACCCATGCTATGGAAGCACCGTGTTTCCTTAGAGAAAACTTTTCTTTCCAGAGGGCTGCCTACAGTGACTAGAGGCCAGTCGAAAAGAGTGTTATTTAGGTATCTTCAGGGCAGCATGGATACAGCTTTTAAAATGGGAAAGCAAGGCTTGTGCCATCAGGTCTTCTTTTCCGGTGAACCTGCAGCCGAAACCCTTCTGATTTCTAAGAAGTCAAAAAAGACCCTAGCTACACCCTGGTCCCTTGCCTGCATCAACTTTTCTTCACAGGGTGTTCTGCATTTAGCGTATTCTCTCTTCCTTGGAACGATCTATGTGTACTATCGGGCTAATCCTATTCTACAGTCCTCCAGTGTAACAGGAAAAACTGTGCTTTCGTTCCAGTAGGAATGCAAGCCTCCTTTTTCCTGTAAGTACGGGGTCCTTGGGTAAGACTTCCTAGAAGGAAGGCGAAGCAGATTGTGTTTCTAAGTGCTGCTCCAATGAGGGCAATGAGGCAGACTTCCGTGGCATGTAGGACGTGAGAGAACAGAATCCCTGGAGCTGCTGGAGAGCTGAGGACATCTAGCTTTCTCAAGGAAGGGTGCAGTGTGTTTCCCTAATCTCTGAATATATAGAGTGACTGGGAGAGGCTACTGGCTCTGGATGTTTCTTAGCAGGGCAGAGGAGCCTGCTGGTACTCACTGTATTTGTAGGCAAAAGGATGCCTACACGAGGGTGCTAAGTGTCTGGATAAGTGAAGAAACGTTAAAGTAAAGCAGAACTGCGAATATGACCTAATGGAAACTGCTACACGCTTCGGCTTCAGCAGGAAACTTCAGGCCTTAGCTTGAGGCAAGTTCTCACGTCAAGTTTCCCTGTAGCTCTAGAGCATGACAGGATGAGCTTCCACCCATGCTATGGAAGCACCGTGTTTCCTTAGAGAAAACTTTTCTTTCCAGAGGGCTGCCTACAGTGACTAGAGGCCAGTCGAAAAGAGTGTGATTTAGGTATCTTCAGGGCAGCATGGATACAGCTTTTAAAATGGGAAAGCAAGGCTTCTGCCATCAGGTCTTCTTTTCCGGTGAACCTGCAGCCGAAACCCTTCTGATTTCTAAGAAGTCAAAAAAGACCCTAGCTACACCCTGGTCCCTTGCCTGAATCAACTTTTCTTCACAGGGTGTTCTGCATTTAGTGTATTCCCTCTTCCTTGGAACTCTCTATGTGTGCTATCGGGCTAATCCTATTCTACAGTCCTCCAGTGTAACAGGAAAAACTGTGCTTTCGTTCCAGTAGGAATGCAAGCCTCCATTCTCCTGTAAGTACGGGGTCCTTGGGTAAGACTTCCTAGAAGGAAGGCGAAGCAGATTGTGTTTCTAAGTGCTGCTCCAATGAGGGCAATGAGGCAGACTTCCATGGCATGTAGGACGTGAGAGAACAAAAACCCTGGAACTGTTGGAGAGTGAGGACATCTAGCTTTCCAAAGGAAGGGTGCAGTGTGTTGCTCTAATGTCTGAATACATAGAGTGACTGGGAGAGGCTACTGGCTCTGGATGTTTCTTAGAAGGGCAGAGGAGCCTGCTGGTACTCACTCTATTTGTAGGCAAAAGGGTGCCTACACGAGGGTGCTAAGTGTTGGATAAGTGAAATAACGTTAAAGTAAAGCAGAACTGCGAATACGACCTAATGGAAACTGCTACACGCTTTTGCTTCAGCAGGGCTCTTCAGTCCTTAGCTTGGGGCATGTTCTCACGTCAAGCTTCCCTGTAGCTCTAGAGCATGACAGAATGAGCCCCCACCCATGCTATGGAAGCACCGTGTTTCCTTAGAGAAAACTTTTCTTTCCAGAGGGCTGCCTACAGTGACTAGAAGCCAGTCGAAAACAGTGTTATTTAGGTATCTTCAGGGCAGCATGGATAGATCTTTTAAACTGGGAAAGCAAGGCTTGTGCCATCAGGTCTTCTTTTCCGGTGAACCTGCAGCCGACACCCTTCTGACTTCTAACAAGTGAAAAGAGACCCTAGCTACACCCTGGTCCCTTGCCTGAATCAACTTTCCTTCACAGGTTGTTTTGCATTTAGCGTACTCCCTCTTCCTTGGAACGCTCAGAGTATGCTATCGGGGTAATCTTATTCTAAACTCCTGCAGTGTAAGAGGAAAAACTGTGCTTTGGTTTCAGTAGGAATGCAAACCTCCTTTCTCCTGTAGGTATGGGGTCCTAAGGTAAGAGTTCCTAGAAGGAAGGCGAAGCAGATTGTGTTTCTAAGTGCTGCTCCAATGAGTGCAATGAGGCAGACTTCCGTGGCATGTAGGACGTGAGAGAACAGAATCCCTGGAGCTGTTGGAGAGCTGAGAACATCTAGCTTTCCAAAGGAAGGGTGCAGTGTGTTGCCCTAATCTCTGAATACATAGACTGACTGGGAAAGGCTTCTGGCTCTGGATGTTTCCTAGAAGGGCAGAGGAGCCTGCTGGTACTCACTGTATTTGTAAGCAAAAGGGTGCCTAGACGAGGGTGCTAAGTGTCTGGAAAAGTGAAGAAACGTTAAAGTAAAGCAGAACTGCGAATACGACCTAATGGAAACTGCTACACGCTGTCGCTTCAGCAGGGGTTTTCAGGCCTTAGCTTGAGGCAAGTTCTCACGTCAAGTTTCCCTGTAGCTCTAGAGCATGACAGGATAAGCTCCCACCCATGCTATGGAAGCACCGTGTTTCTTTAGAGAAAACTCTTTTTCTTTCCAGAGGGTGCCTACAGTGACTAGAGGCCAGTCGAAAACAGTGTTATGTAGGTATCTTCAGGGCAGCATGGATAGATCTTTTAAAATGGGAAAGCAAGGCTTGTGCCATCAGGTCTTCTTTTCCGGTGAACCTGCAGCCGAAACCCTTCTGATTTCTAAGAAGTCAAAAAAGACCTTAGCTACACCCTGGTCCCTTGCCTGAATCAACTTTTCTTAACAGGGTGTTCTGCATTTAGCGTATTCTCTCTTCCTTGGAACGATCTATGTGTACTATCGGGCTAATCCTATTCTACAGTCCTCCAGTGTAACAGGAAAAACTGTGCTTTCGTTCCAGTAGGAATGCAAGCCTCCTTTTTCCTGTAAGTACGGGGTCCTTGGGTAAGACTTCCTAGAAGGAAGGCGAAGCAGATTGTGTTTCTAAGTGCTGCTCCAATGAGGGCAATGAGGCAGACTTCCGTGGCATGTAGGACGTGAGAGAACAGAATCCCTGGAGCTGCTGGAGAGCTGAGGACATCTAGCTTTCTCAAGGAAGGGTGCAGTGTGTTTCCCTAATCTCTGAATATATAGAGTGACTGGGAGAGGCTACTGGCTCTGGATGTTTCTTAGCAGGGCAGAGGAGCCTGCTGGTACTCACTGTATTTGTAGGCAAAAGGATGCCTACACGAGGGTGCTAAGTGTCTGGATAAGTGAAGAAACGTTAAAGTAAAGCAGAACTGCGAATATGACCTAATGGAAACTGCTACACGCTTCGGCTTCAGCAGGAAACTTCAGGCCTTAGCTTGAGGCAAGTTCTCACGTCAAGTTTCCCTGTAGCTCTAGAGCATGACAGGATGAGCTTCCACCCATGCTATGGAAGCACCGTGTTTCCTTAGAGAAAACTTTTCTTTCCAGAGGGCTGCCTACAGTGACTAGAGGCCAGTCGAAAAGAGTGTTATTTAGGTATCTTCAGGGCAGCATGGATACAGCTTTTAAAATGGGAAAGCAAGGCTTGTGCCATCAGGTCTTCTTTTCCGGTGAACCTGCAGCCGAAACCCTTCTGATTTCTAAGAAGTCAAAAAAGACCCTAGCTACACCCTGGTCCCTTGCCTGAATCAACTTTTCTTCACAGGGTGTTCGGCATTTAGTGTATTCCCTCTTCCTTGGAACTCTCTATGTGTGCTATCGGGCTAATCCTATTCTACAGTCCTCCAGTGTAACAGGAAAAACTGTGCTTTCGTTCCAGTAGGAATGCAAGCCTCCATTCTCCTGTAAGTACGGGGTCCTTGGGTAAGACTTCCTAGAAGGAAGGCGAAGCAGATTGTGTTTCTAAGTGCTGCTCCAATGAGGGCAATGAGGCAGACTTCCATGGCATGTAGGACGTGAGAGAACAAAAACCCTGGAACTGTTGGAGAGTGAGGACATCTAGCTTTCCAAAGGAAGGGTGCAGTGTGTTGCTCTAATGTCTGAATACATAGAGTGACTGGGAGAGGCTACTGGCTCTGGATGTTTCTTAGAAGGGCAGAGGAGCCTGCTGGTACTCTATTTGTAGGCAAAAGGGTGCCTACACGAGGGTGCTAAGTGTTGGATAAGTGAAATAACGTTAAAGTGAAGCAGAACTGCGAATACGACCTAATGGAAACTGCTACACGCTTTTGCTTCAGCAGGGCTCTTCAGTCCTTAGCTTGGGGCATGTTCTCACGTCAAGCTTCCCTGTAGCTCTAGAGCATGACAGAATGAGCCCCCACCCATGCTATGGAAGCACCGTGTTTCCTTAGAGAAAACTTTTCTTTCCAGAGGGCTGCCTACAGTGACTAGAAGCCAGTCGAAAACAGTGTTATTTAGGTATCTTCAGGGCAGCATGGATAGATCTTTTAAACTGGGAAAGCAAGGAATGTGCCATCAGGTCTTCTTTTCCGGTGAACCTGCAGCCGACACCCTTCTGACTTCTAACAAGTGAAAAGAGACCCTAGCTACACCCTGGTCCCTTGCCTGAATCAACTTTCCTTCACAGGTTGTTTTGCATTTAGCGTACTCCCTCTTCCTTGGAACGCTCAGAGTATGCTATCCGGGTAATCTTACTCTAAACTCCTGCAGTGTAAGAGGAAAAACTGTGCTTTGGTTTCAGTAGGAATGCAAGCCTCCTTTCTCCTGTAGGTATTGGGTCCTAAGTTAAGAGTTCCTAGAAGGAAGGCGAAGCAGATTGTGTTTCTAAGTGCTGCTCCAATGAGTGCAATGAGGCAGACTTCCATGGCATGTAGGACGTGAGAGAACAGAATCCCTGGAGCTGTTGGAGAGCTGAGAACATCTAGCTTTCCAAAGGAAGGGTGCAGTGTGTTGCCCTAATCTCTGAATACTTAGACTGACTGGGAAAGGCTTCTGGCTCTGGATGTTTCCTAGAAGGGCAGAGGAGCCTGCTGGTACTCACTGTATTTGTAAGCAAAAGGGTGCCTAGACGAGGGTGCTAAGTGTCTGGAAAAGTGAAGAAACGTTAAAGTAAAGCAGAACTGCGAATACGACCTAATGGAAACTGCTACACGCTGTCGCTTCAGCAGGGGTTTTCAGGCCTTAGCTTGTGGCAAGTTCTCACGTCAAGTTTCCCTGTAGCTCTAGAGCATGACAGGATAAGCTCCCACCCATGCTATGGAAGCACCGTGTTTCTTTAGAGAAAACTCTTTTTCTTTCCAGAAGGTGCCTACAGTGAGTAGAGGCCAGTCGAAAACAGTGTTATTTAGGTATCTTCAGGAGAGCATGGATAGGGCTTTTAAAATGGGAAAGCAAGGCTTGTGCCTTCGGGTCTTTTTTTCCGTTGAACAAGAGGCCAAAATCCTTCTGATTTCTAAAAAGTCAAAAGAGACTATAGCTACATCCTGGTCCCTTGCTGAATCGTTTTCTTCACAGGGTGTTCTGCATGTAGTGAATTCCCTCTTCTTTGGAATGCTCTATGTGGGCTATCGGTCCTAAGACAATTCTAAAATCCTGCAGGGTAAAAGTAAAAACTGTGCTTTTGTTCCAGTGGGAATGCAAGCCTCCTTTCTCCTGTAGGTATGGGGTCCTTGGCTAAGACTTCCTAGAAGGAAGGCGAAGCCGATTGTGTTTCAAAGTGCTGCTCCAATGAGGGCAATGAGGCAGACTTCCATGGCATGTAGGACGTGAGAGAACAGAATCCCTGGAGCTGTTGGAGAGCTGAGGACATCTAGCTTTCTCAAGGAAGGGTGCAGTGTGTTTCCCTAATCTCTGAATATATAGAGTGACTGGGAAAGGCTTCTTGGTTTGGATGTTTCTTAGAAGGGCAGAGGAGCCTGCTGGTGCTCACTGTATTTGTAGGCAAAAGGATGCCTACACGAGGGTGCTAAGTGTCTGGATATGTGAAGAAACGTTAAAGTAAAGCAGAACTGCGAATACGACCTAATGGAAACTGCTACACGCTTTCGCTTCAACAGGGCTTTTCAGGCCTTAGCTTGAGGCAAGTTCTCAGGTAAAGTTTCCCTGTAGCTCTAGAGCATAACAGGATGAGGTCCCACCTATGCTATGGAAGCACCTTGTTTCCTTAGAGACAACTCCTTTTCTTTCCAGAGGGCTGCCTACAGTGACAAGAGGCCAGTCGAAAAGAGTGTTATTTAGGTATCTTCAGGGCAGCATGGATAGGGCTTTTAAAATGGGAAAGCAAGGCTTGTGCCTTCGGGTCTTTTTTTCCGTTGAGCAAGAGGCCAAAATCCTTCTGATTTCTAACAAGTCAAAAGAGACTATAGCTACATCCTGGTCCCTTGCTGAATCAACTTTTCTTCACAGGGTGTTCTGCATTTAGCGTATTCCCTCATCCTTGGAATGCTCTATGTGTGCTATCGATCCTAAGCCTATAGTAAAATCCTGCAGTGTAAAACTAAAAACTGTGCTTTGGTTCCAGTAGGAATGCAAGCTTCCTTTCTCCTGTAGGTATGGGGTCCTTGGGTAAGACTTCCTAGAAGGAAGGCGAAGCAGATTGTGTTTCTATGTCCGGCTCCATAAAGGGGAGTGAGGCAGACGTGCAAGGCATGTAGGACGTGAGAGAACAGAATCCCTGGAGCTGTTGGAGTGCTGAGGACATCTAGCTTTCCAAAGGAAGGGTGCAGTTTGTTACCCTAATCTCTGAATACATACAGTGCCTTGGAAAGGCTCCTGGGGCTGGATGTTTCTTAGAAGGGCAGAGGAGCCTGCTGGTACTCACTGTATTTGTAGGCAAAGGGTGCCTACTTGAGGGTGCTAAGTGATTGGGTAAGTGAAGAAACGTTAAAGTAAAGCAGAACTGCGAATACGACCTAATGGAAACTGCTACACGCTTTCGCTTCAGCAGGAATCTTCAGGCCTTAGGTTGGGGCAAGTTCTCACGTCAAGTTTCCCTGTAGCTCTAGAGCATGACAGGATGAGCTCCCACCCATGCTATGGAAGCACCGTGTTTCCTTAGAGAAAACTTTTCTTTCCAGAGGGCTGCCTACAGTGACTAGAGGCCAGTCGAAAAGAGTGTTATTTAGGTATCTTCAGGGCAGCATGGATACAGCTTTTAAAATGGGAAAGCAAGGCTTGTGCCATCAGGTCTTCTTTTCCGGTGAACCTGCAGCCGAAACCCTTCTGATTTCTAAGAAGTCAAAAAAGACCCTAGCTACACCCTGGTCCCTTGCCTGCATCAACTTTTCTTCACAGGGTGTTCTGCATTTAGCGTATTCTCTCTTCCTTGGAACGATCTATGTGTACTATCGGGCTAATCCTATTCTACAGTCCTCCAGTGTAACAGGAAAAACTGTGCTTTCGTTCCAGTAGGAATGCAAGCCTCCTTTTTCCTGTAAGTACGGGGTCCTTGGGTAAGACTTCCTAGAAGGAAGGCGAAGCAGATTGTGTTTCTAAGTGCTGCTCCAATGAGGGCAATGAGGCAGACTTCCGTGGCATGTAGGACGTGAGAGAACAGAATCCCTGGAGCTGCTGGAGAGCTGAGGACATCTAGCTTTCTCAAGGAAGGGTGCAGTGTGTTTCCCTAATCTCTGAATATATAGAGTGACTGGGAGAGGCTACTGGCTCTGGATGTTTCTTAGCAGGGCAGAGGAGCCTGCTGGTACTCACTGTATTTGTAGGCAAAAGGATGCCTACACGAGGGTGCTAAGTGTCTGGATAAGTGAAGAAACGTTAAAGTAAAGCAGAACTGCGAATACGACCTAATGGAAACTGCTACACGCTTTCGCTTCAGCAGGAAACTTCAGGCCTTAGCTTGAGGCAAGTTCTCACGTCAAGTTTCCCTGTAGCTCTAGAGCATGACAGGATGAGCTCCCACCCATGCTATGGAAGCACCGTGTTTCCTTAGAGAAAACTTTTCTTTCCAGAGGGCTTCCTAGAGTGACTAGAGGCCAGTCGAAAAGAGTGTGATTTAGGTATCTTCAGGGCAGCATGGATACAGCTTTTAAAATGGGAAAGCAAGGCTTGTGCCATCAGGTCTTCTTTTCCGGTGAACCTGCCAGCCGAAACCCTTCTGATTTCTAAGAAGTCAAAAAAGACCCTAGCTACACCCTGGTCCCTTGCCTGAATCAACATTTCTTTACAGGGTGTTCTGCATTTAGTGTATTCCCTCTTCCTTGGAACGCTCTATGTGTGCTATCGGGCTAATCCTATTCTACAGTCCTCCAGTGTAACAGGAAAAACTGTGCTTTCGTTCCAGTAAGACTGCAAGCCTCCTTTCTCCTGTAAGTACGGGGTCCTTGGGTAAGACTTCCTAGAAGGAAGGCGAAGCAGATTGTGTTTCTAAGTGCTGCTCCAATGAGGGCAATGAGGCAGACTTCCATGGCATGTAGGACGTGAGAGAACAAAAACCCTGGAGCTGTTGGAGATTGAGGACATCTAGCTTTCCAAAGGAAGGGTGCAGTGTGTTGCTCTAATGTCTGAATACATAGAGTGACTGGGAGAGGCTACTGGCTCTGGATGTTTCTTAGAAGGGCAGAGGAGCCTGCTGGTACTCACTCTATTTGTAGGCAAAAGGGTGCCTACACGAGGGTGCTAAGTGTTGGATAAGTGAAATAATGTTAAAGTAAAGCAGAACTGCGAATACGACCTAATGGAAACTGCTACACGCTTTTGCTTCAGCAGGGCTCTTCAGTCCTTAGCTTGGGGCATGTTCTCACGTCAAGCTTCCCTGTAGCTCTAGAGCATGACAGAATGAGCCCCCACCCATGCTATGGAAGCACCGTGTTTCCTTAGAGAAAACTTTTCTTTCCAGAGGGCTGCCTACAGTGACTAGAAGCCAGTCGAAAACAGTGTTATTTAGGTATCTTCAGGGCAGCATGGATAGATCTTTTAACCTGGGAAAGCAAGGCTTGTGCCATCAGGTCTTCTTTTCCGGTGAACCTGCAGCCGACACCCTTCTGACTTCTAACAAGTGAAAAGAGACCCTAGCTACACCCTGGTCCCTTGCCTGAATCAACTTTCCTTCACAGGTTGTTTTGCATTTAGCGTACTCCCTCTTCCTTGGAACGCTCAGAGTATGCTATCGGGGTAATCTTATTCTAAACTCCTGCAGTGTAAGAGGAAAAACTGTGCTTTGGTTTCAGTAGGAATGCAAACCTCCTTTCTCCTGTAGGTATGGGGTCCTAAGGTAAGAGTTCCTAGAAGGAAGGCGAAGCAGATTGTGTTTCTAAGTGCTGCTCCAATGAGTGCAATGAGGCAGACTTCCGTGGCATGTAGGACATGAGAGAACAGAATCCCTGGAGCTGTTGGAGAGCTGAGAACATCTAGCTTTCCAAAGGAAGGGTGCAGTGTGTTGCCCTAATCTCTGAATACATAGACTGACTGGGAAAGGCTTCTGGCTCTGGATGTTTCCTAGAAGGGCAGAGGAGCCTGCTGGTACTCACTGTATTTGTAAGCAAAAGGGTGCCTAGACGAGGGTGCTAAGTGTCTGGAAAAGTGAAGAAACGTTAAAGTAAAGCAGAACTGAGAATACGACCTAATGGAAACTGCTACACGCTGTCGCTTCAGCAGGGGTTTTCAGGCCTTAGCTTGAGGCAAGTTCTCACGTCAAGTTTCCCTGTAGCTCTAGAGCATGACAGGATAAGCTCCCACCCATGCTATGGAAGCACCGTGTTTCTTTAGAGAAAACTCTTTTTCTTTCCAGAGGGTGCCTACAGTGACTAGAGGCCAGTCGAAAACAGTGTTATGTAGGTATCTTCAGGGCAGCATGGATAGATCTTTTAAAATGGGAAAGCAAGGCTTGTGCCATCAGGTCTTCTTTTCCGGTGAACCTGCAGCCGAAACCCTTCTGATTTCTAAGAAGTCAAAAAAGACCTTAGCTACACCCTGGTCCCTTGCCTGAATCAACTTTTCTTAACAGGGTGTTCTGCATTTAGCGTATTCTCTCTTCCTTGGAACGATCTATGTGTACTATCGGGCTAATCCTATTCTACAGTCCTCCAGTGTAACAGGAAAAACTGTGCTTTCGTTCCAGTAGGAATGCAAGCCTCCTTTTTCCTGTAAGTACGGGGTCCTTGGGTAAGACTTCCTAGAAGGAAGGCGAAGCAGATTGTGTTTCTAAGTGCTGCTCCAATGAGGGCAATGAGGCAGACTTCCGTGGCATGTAGGACGTGAGAGAACAGAATCCCTGGAGCTGCTGGAGAGCTGAGGACATCTAGCTTTCTCAAGGAAGGGTGCAGTGTGTTTCCCTAATCTCTGAATATATAGAGTGACTGGGAGAGGCTACTGGCTCTGGATGTTTCTTAGCAGGGCAGAGGAGCCTGCTGGTACTCACTGTATTTGTAGGCAAAAGGATGCCTACACGAGGGTGCTAAGTGTCTGGATAAGTGAAGAAACGTTAAAGTAAAGCAGAACTGCGAATATGACCTAATGGAAACTGCTACACGCTTCGGCTTCAGCAGGAAACTTCAGGCCTTAGCTTGAGGCAAGTTCTCACGTCAAGTTTCCCTGTAGCTCTAGAGCATGACAGGATGAGCTTCCACCCATGCTATGGAAGCACCGTGTTTCCTTAGACAAAACTTTTCTTTCCAGAGGGCTGCCTACAGTGACTAGAGGCCAGTCGAAAATAGTGTTATTTAGGTATCTTCAGGGCAGCATGGATAGAGCTTTTAAAATGGGAAAGCAAGGCTTGTGCCATCAGGTCTTCTTTTCCGGTGAACCTGCAGCCGAAACCCTTCTGATTTCTAAGAAGTCAAAAAAGACCCTAGCTACACCCTGGTCCCTTGCCTGAATCAACTTTTCTTCACAGGGTGTTCGGCATTTAGTGTATTCCCTCTTCCTTGGAACTCTCTATGTGTGCTATCGGGCTAATCCTATTCTACAGTCCTCCAGTGTAACAGGAAAAACTGTGCTTTCGTTCCAGTAGGAATGCAAGCCTCCATTCTCTTGTAAGTACGGGGTCCTTGGGTAAGACTTCCTAGAAGGAAGGCGAAGCAGATTGTGTTTCTAAGTGCTGCTCCAATGAGGGCAATGAGGCAGACTTCCATGGCATGTAGGACGTGAGAGAACAAAAACCCTGGAACTGTTGGAGAGTGAGGACATCTAGCTTTCCAAAGGAAGGGTGCAGTGTGTTGCTCTAATGTCTGAATACATAGAGTGACTGGGAGAGGCTACTGGCTCTGGATGTTTCTTAGAAGGGCAGAGGAGCCTGCTGGTACTCATTCTATTTGTAGGAAAAAGGGTGCCTACACGAGGGTGCTAAGTGTTGGATAAGTGAAATAACGTTAAAGTAAAGCAGAACTGCGAATACGACCTAATGGAAACTGCTACACGCTTTCGCTTCAGCAGGGCTCTTGAGGCCTTAGCTTGGGACAAGTTCTCACGTCAAGCTTCCCTGTAGCTCTAGAGCATGACAGAATGAGCCCCCACCCATGCTATGGAAGCACCGTGTTTCCTTAGAGAAAACTTTTCTTTCCAGAGGGCTGCCTACAGTGACTAGAGGCCAGTCGAAAACAGTGTTATGTAGGTATCTTCAGGGCAGCATGGATAGATCTTTTAAAATGGGACAGCAAGGCTTGTGCCATCAGGTCTTCTTTTCCGGTGAACCTGCAGCCGAAACCCTTCTGATTTCTAAGAAGTCAAAAAAGACCCTAGCTACACCCTGGTCCCTTGCCTGAATCAACTTTTCTTCACAGGGTGTTCTGCATTTAGCGTATTCTCTCTTCCTTGGAACGATCTATGTGTACTATCGGGCTAATCCTATTCTACAGTCCTCCAGTGTAACAGGAAAAACTGTGCTTTCGTTCCAGTAGGAATGCAAGCCTCCTTTTTCCTGTAAGTACGGGGTCCTTGGGTAAGACTTCCTAGAAGGAAGGCGAAGCAGATTGTGTTTCTAAGTGCTGCTCCAATGAGGGCAATGAGGCAGACTTCCGTGGCATGTAGGACGTGAGAGAACAGAATCCCTGGAGCTGCTGGAGAGCTGAGGACATCTAGCTTTCTCAAGGAAGTGTGCAGTGTGTTTCCCTAATCTCTGAATATATAGAGTGACTGGGAGAGGCTACTGGCTCTGGATGTTTCTTAGCAGGGCAGAGGAGCCTGCTGGTACTCACTGTATTTGTAGGCAAAAGGATGCCTACACGAGGGTGCTAAGTGTCTGGATAAGTGAAGAAACGTTAAAGTAAAGCAGAACTGCGAATACGACCTAATGGAAACTGCTACACGCTTTCGCTTCAGCAGGAAACTTCAGGCCTTAAGTTGGGGCAAGTTCTCACGTCAAGTTTCCCTGTAGCTCTAGAGCATGACAGGATGAGCTCCCACCCATGCTATGGAAGCACCGTGTTTCCTTAGAGAAAACTTTTCTTTCCAGAGGGCTTCCTAGAGTGACTAGAGGCCAGTCGAAAAGAGTGTGATTTAGGTATCTTCAGGGCAGCATGGATACAGCTTTTAAAATGGGAAAGCAAGGCTTGTGCCATCAGGTCTTCTTTTCCGGTGAACCTGCCAGCCGAAACCCTTCTGATTTCTAAGAAGTCAAAAAAGACCCTAGCTACACCCTGGTCCCTTGCCTGAATCAACATTTCTTTACAGGGTGTTCTGCATTTAGTGTATTCCCTCTTCCTTGGAACGCTCTATGTGTGCTATCGGGCTAATCCTATTCTACAGTCCTCCAGTGTAACAGGAAAAACTGTGCTTTCGTTCCAGTAAGACTGCAAGCCTCCTTTCTCCTGTAAGTACGGGGTCCTTGGGTAAGACTTCCTAGAAGGAAGGCGAAGCAGATTGTGTTTCTAAGTGCTGCTCCAATGAGGGCAATGAGGCAGACTTCCATGGCATGTAGGACGTGAGAGAACAAAAACCCTGGAGCTGTTGGAGAGTGAGGACATCTAGCTTTCCAAAGGAAGGGTGCAGTGTGTTGCTCTAATGTCTGAATACATAGAGTGACTGGGAGAGGCTACTGGCTCTGGATGTTTCTTAGAAGGGCAGAGGAGCCTGCTGGTACTCACTCTATTTGTAGGCAAAAGGGTGCCTACACGAGGGTGCTAAGTGTTGGATAAGTGAAATAACGTTAAAGTAAAGCAGAACTGCGAATACGACCTAATGGAAACTGCTACACGCTTTTGCTTCAGCAGGGCTCTTCAGTCCTTAGCTTGGGGCATGTTCTCACGTCAAGCTTCCCTGTAGCTCTAGAGCATGACAGAATGAGCCCCCACCCATGCTATGGAAGCACCGTGTTTCCTTAGAGAAAACTTTTCTTTCCAGAGGGCTGCCTACAGTGACTAGAAGCCAGTCGAAAACAGTGTTATTTAGGTATCTTCAGGGCAGCATGGATAGATCTTTTAAACTGGGAAAGCAAGGCTTGTGCCATCAGGTCTTCTTTTCCGGTGAACCTGCAGCCGACACCCTTCTGACTTCTAACAAGTGAAAAGAGACCCTAGCTACACCCTGGTCCCTTGCCTGAATCAACTTTCCTTCACAGGTTGTTTTCCATTTAGCGTACTCCCTCTTCCTTGGAACGCTCAGAGTATGCTATCGGGGTAATCTTATTCTAAACTCCTGCAGTGTAAGAGGAAAAACTGTGCTTTGGTTTCAGTAGGAATGCAAGCCTCCTTTCTCCTGTAGGTATGGGGTCCTAAGGTAAGAGTTCCTAGAAGGAAGGCGAAGCAGATTGTGTTTCTAAGTGCTGCTCCAATGAGTGCAATGAGGCAGACTTCCGTGGCATGTAGGACGTGAGAGAACAGAATCCCTGGAGCTGTTGGAGAGCTGAGAACATCTAGCTTTCCAAAGGAAGGGTGCAGTGTGTTGCCCTAATCTCTGAATACATAGACTGACTGGGAAAGGCTTCTGGCTCTGGATGTTTCCTAGAAGGGCAGAGGAGCCTGCTGGTACTCACTGTATTTGTAAGCAAAAGGGTGCCTAGACGAGGGTGCTAAGTGTCTGGAAAAGTGAAGAAACGTTAAAGTAAAGCAGAACTGCGAATACGACCTAATGGAAACTGCTACACGCTGTCGCTTCAGCAGGGGTTTTCAGGCCTTAGCTTGAGGCAAGTTCTCACGTCAAGTTTCCCTGTAGCTCTAGAGCATGACAGGATAAGCTCCCACCCATGCTATGGAAGCACCGTGTTTCTTTAGAGAAAACTCTTTTTCTTTCCAGAGGGTGCCTACAGTGAGTAGAGGCCAGTCGAAAACAGTGTTATTTAGGTATCTTCAGGACAGCATGGATAGGGCTTTTAAAATGGGAAAGCAAGGCTTGTGCCTTCGGGTCTTTTTTTCCGTTGAACAAGAGGCCAAAATCCTTCTGATTTCTAAAAAGTCAAAAGAGACTATAGCTACATCCTGGTCCCTTGCTGAATCGTTTTCTTCACAGGGTGTTCTGCATGTAGTGAATTCCCTCTTCCTTGGAATGCTCTATGTGGGCTATCGGTCCTAAGACAATTCTAAAATCCTGCAGGGTAAAAGTAAAAACTGTGCTTTTGTTCCAGTGGGAATGCAAGCCTCCTTTCTCCTGTAGGTATGGGGTCCTTGGCTAAGACTTCCTAGAAGGAAGGCGAAGCCGATTGTGTTTCAAAGTGCTGCTCCAATGAGGGCAATGAGGCAGACTTCCATGGCATGTAGGACGTGAGAGAACAGAATCCCTGGAGCTGTTGGAGAGCTGAGGACATCTAGCTTTCTCAAGGAAGGGTGCAGTGTGTTTCCCTAATCTCTGAATATATAGAGTGACTGGGAAAGGCTTCTCGGTTTGGATGTTTCTTAGAAGGGCAGAGGAGCCTGCTGGTGCTCACTGTATTTGTAGGCAAAAGGATGCCTACACGAGGGTGCTAAGTGTCTGGATAAGTGAAGAAACGTTAAAGTAAAGCAGAACTGCGAATACGGCCTAATGGAAGCTGCTACACGCTTTCGCTTCAACAGGGCTTTTCAGGCCTTAGCTTGGGGCAAGTTCTCAGGTAAAGTTTCCCTGTAGCTCTAGAGCATAACAGGATGAGGTCCCACCTATGCTATGGAAGCACCTTGTTTCCTTAGAGACAACTCCTTTTCTTTCCAGAGGGCTGCCTACAGTGACAAGAGGCCAGTCGAAAACAGTGTTATTTAGGTATCTTCAGGGCAGCATGGATAGGGCTTTTAAAATGGGAAAGCAAGTCTTGTGCCATCAGGTCTTCTTTTCCGGTGAACCTGCAGCCGAAACCCTTCTGATTTCTAAGAAGTCAAAAAAGACCCTAGCTACACCCTGGTCCCTTGCCTGAATCAACTTTTCTTCACAGGGTGTTCTGCATTTAGTGTATTCCCTCTTCCTTGGAACGCTCTATGTGTGCTATCGGGCTAATCCTATTCTACAGTCCTCCAGTGTAACAGGAAAAACTGTGCTTTCGTTCCAGTAGGAATGCAAGCCTCCATTCTCCTGTAAGTACGGGGTCCTTGGGTAAGACTTCCTAGAAGGAAGGCGAAGCAGATTGTGTTTCTAAGTGCTGCTCCAATGAGGGCAATGAGGCAGACTTCCATGGCATGTAGGACGTGAGAGAACAAAAACCCTGGAACTGTTGGAGAGTGAGGACATCTAGCTTTCCAAAGGAAGGGTGCAGTGTGTTGCTCTAATGTCTGAATACATAGAGTGACTGGGAGAGGCTACTGGCTCTGGATGTTTCTTAGAAGGGCAGAGGAGCCTGCTGGTACTCATTCTATTTGTAGGAAAAAGGGTGCCTACACGAGGGTGCTAAGTGTTGGATAAGTGAAATAACGTTAAAGTAAAGCAGAACTGCGAATACGACCTAATGGAAACTGCTACACGCTTTCGCTTCAGCAGGGCTCTTGAGGCCTTAGCTTGGGACAAGTTCTCACGTCAAGCTTCCCTGTAGCTCTAGAGCATGACAGAATGAGCCCCCACCCATGCTATGGAAGCACCGTGTTTCCTTAGAGAAAACTTTTCTTTCCAGAGGGCTGCCTACAGTGACTAGAGGCCAGTCGAAAACAGTGTTATGTAGGTATCTTCAGGGCAGCATGGATAGATCTTTTAAAATGGGACAGCAAGGCTTGTGCCATCAGGTCTTCTTTTCCGGTGAACCTGCAGCCGAAACCCTTCTGATTTCTAAGAAGTCAAAAAAGACCCTAGCTACACCCTGGTCCCTTGCCTGAATCAACTTTTCTTCACAGGGTGTTCTGCATTTAGCGTATTCTCTCTTCCTTGGAACGATCTATGTGTACTATCGGGCTAATCCTATTCTACAGTCCTCCAGTGTAACAGGAAAAACTGTGCTTTCGTTCCAGTAGGAATGCAAGCCTCCTTTTTCCTGTAAGTACGGGGTCCTTGGGTAAGACTTCCTAGAAGGAAGGCGAAGCAGATTGTGTTTCTAAGTGCTGCTCCAATGAGGGCAATGAGGCAGACTTCCGTGGCATGTAGGACGTGAGAGAACAGAATCCCTGGAGCTGCTGGAGAGCTGAGGACATCTAGCTTTCTCAAGGAAGTGTGCAGTGTGTTTCCCTAATCTCTGAATATATAGAGTGACTGGGAGAGGCTACTGGCTCTGGATGTTTCTTAGCAGGGCAGAGGAGCCTGCTGGTACTCACTGTATTTGTAGGCAAAAGGATGCCTACACGAGGGTGCTAAGTGTCTGGATAAGTGAAGAAACGTTAAAGTAAAGCAGAACTGCGAATACGACCTAATGGAAACTGCTACACGCTTTCGCTTCAGCAGGAAACTTCAGGCCTTAAGTTGGGGCAAGTTCTCACGTCAAGTTTCCCTGTAGCTCTAGAGCATGACAGGATGAGCTCCCACCCATGCTATGGAAGCACCGTGTTTCCTTAGAGAAAACTTTTCTTTCCAGAGGGCTTCCTAGAGTGACTAGAGGCCAGTCGAAAAGAGTGTGATTTAGGTATCTTCAGGGCAGCATGGATACAGCTTTTAAAATGGGAAAGCAAGGCTTGTGCCATCAGGTCTTCTTTTCCGGTGAACCTGCCAGCCGAAACCCTTCTGATTTCTAAGAAGTCAAAAAAGACCCTAGCTACACCCTGGTCCCTTGCCTGAATCAACATTTCTTTACAGGGTGTTCTGCATTTAGTGTATTCCCTCTTCCTTGGAACGCTCTATGTGTGCTATCGGGCTAATCCTATTCTACAGTCCTCCAGTGTAACAGGAAAAACTGTGCTTTCGTTCCAGTAAGACTGCAAGCCTCCTTTCTCCTGTAAGTACGGGGTCCTTGGGTAAGACTTCCTAGAAGGAAGGCGAAGCAGATTGTGTTTCTAAGTGCTGCTCCAATGAGGGCAATGAGGCAGACTTCCATGGCATGTAGGACGTGAGAGAACAAAAACCCTGGAGCTGTTGGAGAGTGAGGACATCTAGCTTTCCAAAGGAAGGGTGCAGTGTGTTGCTCTAATGTCTGAATACATAGAGTGACTGGGAGAGGCTACTGGCTCTGGATGTTTCTTAGAAGGGCAGAGGAGCCTGCTGGTACTCACTCTATTTGTAGGCAAAAGGGTGCCTACACGAGGGTGCTAAGTGTTGGATAAGTGAAATAACGTTAAAGTAAAGCAGAACTGCGAATACGACCTAATGGAAACTGCTACACGCTTTTGCTTCAGCAGGGCTCTTCAGTCCTTAGCTTGGGGCATGTTCTCACGTCAAGCTTCCCTGTAGCTCTAGAGCATGACAGAATGAGCCCCCACCCATGCTATGGAAGCACCGTGTTTCCTTAGAGAAAACTTTTCTTTCCAGAGGGCTGCCTACAGTGACTAGAAGCCAGTCGAAAACAGTGTTATTTAGGTATCTTCAGGGCAGCATGGATAGATCTTTTAAACTGGGAAAGCAAGGCTTGTGCCATCAGGTCTTCTTTTCCGGTGAACCTGCAGCCGACACCCTTCTGACTTCTAACAAGTGAAAAGAGACCCTAGCTACACCCTGGTCCCTTGCCTGAATCAACTTTCCTTCACAGGTTGTTTTGCATTTAGCGTACTCCCTCTTCCTTGGAACGCTCAGAGTATGCTATCGGGGTAATCTTATTCTAAACTCCTGCAGTGTAAGAGGAAAAACTGTGCTTTGGTTTCAGTAGGAATGCAAGCCTCCTTTCTCCTGTAGGTATGGGGTCCTAAGGTAAGAGTTCCTAGAAGGAAGGCGAAGCAGATTGTGTTTCTAAGTGCTGCTCCAATGAGTGCAATGAGGCAGACTTCCGTGGCATGTAGGACGTGAGAGAACAGAATCCCTGGAGCTGTTGGAGAGCTGAGAACATCTAGCTTTCCAAAGGAAGGGTGCAGTGTGTTGCCCTAATCTCTGAATACATAGACTGACTGGGAAAGGCTTCTGGCTCTGGATGTTTCCTAGAAGGGCAGAGGAGCCTGCTGGTACTCACTGTATTTGTAAGCAAAAGGGTGCCTAGACGAGGGTGCTAAGTGTCTGGAAAAGTGAAGAAACGTTAAAGTAAAGCAGAACTGCGAATACGACCTAATGGAAACTGCTACACGCTGTCGCTTCAGCAGGGGTTTTCAGGCCTTAGCTTGAGGCAAGTTCTCACGTCAAGTTTCCCTGTAGCTCTAGAGCATGACAGGATAAGCTCCCACCCATGCTATGGAAGCACCGTGTTTCTTTAGAGAAAACTCTTTTTCTTTCCAGAGGGTGCCTACAGTGAGTAGAGGCCAGTCGAAAACAGTGTTATTTAGGTATCTTCAGGACAGCATGGATAGGGCTTTTAAAATGGGAAAGCAAGGCTTGTGCCTTCGGGTCTTTTTTTCCGTTGAACAAGAGGCCAAAATCCTTCTGATTTCTAAAAAGTCAAAAGAGACTATAGCTACATCCTGGTCCCTTGCTGAATCGTTTTCTTCACAGGGTGTTCTGCATGTAGTGAATTCCCTCTTCCTTGGAATGCTCTATGTGGGCTATCGGTCCTAAGACAATTCTAAAATCCTGCAGGGTAAAAGTAAAAACTGTGCTTTTGTTCCAGTGGGAATGCAAGCCTCCTTTCTCCTGTAGGTATGGGGTCCTTGGCTAAGACTTCCTAGAAGGAAGGCGAAGCCGATTGTGTTTCAAAGTGCTGCTCCAATGAGGGCAATGAGGCAGACTTCCATGGCATGTAGGACGTGAGAGAACAGAATCCCTGGAGCTGTTGGAGAGCTGAGGACATCTAGCTTTCTCAAGGAAGGGTGCAGTGTGTTTCCCTAATCTCTGAATATATAGAGTGACTGGGAAAGGCTTCTCGGTTTGGATGTTTCTTAGAAGGGCAGAGGAGCCTGCTGGTGCTCACTGTATTTGTAGGCAAAAGGATGCCTACACGAGGGTGCTAAGTGTCTGGATAAGTGAAGAAACGTTAAAGTAAAGCAGAACTGCGAATACGGCCTAATGGAAGCTGCTACACGCTTTCGCTTCAACAGGGCTTTTCAGGCCTTAGCTTGGGGCAAGTTCTCAGGTAAAGTTTCCCTGTAGCTCTAGAGCATAACAGGATGAGGTCCCACCTATGCTATGGAAGCACCTTGTTTCCTTAGAGACAACTCCTTTTCTTTCCAGAGGGCTGCCTACAGTGACAAGAGGCCAGTCGAAAACAGTGTTATTTAGGTATCTTCAGGGCAGCATGGATAGGGCTTTTAAAATGGGAAAGCAAGGCTTGTGCCATCAGGTCTTCTTTTCCGGTGAACCTGCAGCCGAAACCCTTCTGATTTCTAAGAAGTCAAAAAAGACCCTAGCTACACCCTGGTCCCTTGCCTGAATCAACTTTTCTTCACAGGGTGTTCTGCATTTAGTGTATTCCCTCTTCCTTGGAACGCTCTATGTGTGCTATCGGGCTAATCCTATTCTACAGTCCTCCAGTGTAACAGGAAAAACTGTGCTTTCGTTCCAGTAGGAATGCAAGCCTCCATTCTCCTGTAAGTACGGGGTCCTTGGGTAAGACTTCCTAGAAGGAAGGCGAAGCAGATTGTGTTTCTAAGTGCTGCTCCAATGAGGGCAATGAGGCAGACTTCCATGGCATGTAGGACGTGAGAGAACAAAAACCCTGGAACTGTTGGAGAGTGAGGACATCTAGCTTTCCAAAGGAAGGGTGCAGTGTGTTGCTCTAATGTCTGAATACATAGAGTGACTGGGAGAGGCTACTGGCTCTGGATGTTTCTTAGAAGGGCAGAGGAGCCTGCTGGTACTCATTCTATTTGTAGGCAAAAGGGTGCCTACACGAGGGTGCTAAGTGTTGGATAAGTGAAATAACGTTAAAGTAAAGCAGAACTGCGAATACGACCTAATGGAAACTGCTACACGCTTTCGCTTCAGCAGGGCTCTTGAGGCCTTAGCTTGGGACAAGTTCTCACGTCAAGCTTCCCTGTAGCTCTAGAGCATGACAGAATGAGCCCCCACCCATGCTATGGAAGCACCGTGTTTCCTTAGAGAAAACTTTTCTTTCCAGAGGGCTGCCTACAGTGACTAGAGGCCAGTCGAAAACAGTGTTATGTAGGTATCTTCAGGGCAGCATGGATAGATCTTTTAAAATGGGACAGCAAGGCTTGTGCCATCAGGTCTTCTTTTCCGGTGAACCTGCAGCCGAAACCCTTCTGATTTCTAAGAAGTCAAAAAAGACCCTAGCTACACCCTGGTCCCTTGCCTGAATCAACTTTTCTTCACAGGGTGTTCTGCATTTAGCGTATTCTCTCTTCCTTGGAACGATCTATGTGTACTATCGGGCTAATCCTATTCTACAGTCCTCCAGTGTAACAGGAAAAACTGTGCTTTCGTTCCAGTAGGAATGCAAGCCTCCTTTTTCCTGTAAGTACGGGGTCCTTGGGTAAGACTTCCTAGAAGGAAGGCGAAGCAGATTGTGTTTCTAAGTGCTGCTCCAATGAGGGCAATGAGGCAGACTTCCGTGGCATGTAGGACGTGAGAGAACAGAATCCCTGGAGCTGCTGGAGAGCTGAGGACATCTAGCTTTCTCAAGGAAGTGTGCAGTGTGTTTCCCTAATCTCTGAATATATAGAGTGACTGGGAGAGGCTACTGGCTCTGGATGTTTCTTAGCAGGGCAGAGGAGCCTGCTGGTACTCACTGTATTTGTAGGCAAAAGGATGCCTACACGAGGGTGCTAAGTGTCTGGATAAGTGAAGAAACGTTAAAGTAAAGCAGAACTGCGAATACGACCTAATGGAAACTGCTACACGCTTTCGCTTCAGCAGGAAACTTCAGGCCTTAAGTTGGGGCAAGTTCTCACGTCAAGTTTCCCTGTAGCTCTAGAGCATGACAGGATGAGCTCCCACCCATGCTATGGAAGCACCGTGTTTCCTTAGAGAAAACTTTTCTTTCCAGAGGGCTTCCTAGAGTGACTAGAGGCCAGTCGAAAAGAGTGTGATTTAGGTATCTTCAGGGCAGCATGGATACAGCTTTTAAAATGGGAAAGCAAGGCTTGTGCCATCAGGTCTTCTTTTCCGGTGAACCTGCCAGCCGAAACCCTTCTGATTTCTAAGAAGTCAAAAAAGACCCTAGCTACACCCTGGTCCCTTGCCTGAATCAACATTTCTTTACAGGGTGTTCTGCATTTAGTGTATTCCCTCTTCCTTGGAACGCTCTATGTGTGCTATCGGGCTAATCCTATTCTACAGTCCTCCAGTGTAACAGGAAAAACTGTGCTTTCGTTCCAGTAAGACTGCAAGCCTCCTTTCTCCTGTAAGTACGGGGTCCTTGGGTAAGACTTCCTAGAAGGAAGGCGAAGCAGATTGTGTTTCTAAGTGCTGCTCCAATGAGGGCAATGAGGCAGACTTCCATGGCATGTAGGACGTGAGAGAACAAAAACCCTGGAGCTGTTGGAGAGTGAGGACATCTAGCTTTCCAAAGGAAGGGTGCAGTGTGTTGCTCTAATGTCTGAATACATAGAGTGACTGGGAGAGGCTACTGGCTCTGGATGTTTCTTAGAAGGGCAGAGGAGCCTGCTGGTACTCACTCTATTTGTAGGCAAAAGGGTGCCTACACGAGGGTGCTAAGTGTTGGATAAGTGAAATAACGTTAAAGTAAAGCAGAACTGCGAATACGACCTAATGGAAACTGCTACACGCTTTTGCTTCAGCAGGGCTCTTCAGTCCTTAGCTTGGGGCATGTTCTCACGTCAAGCTTCCCTGTAGCTCTAGAGCATGACAGAATGAGCCCCCACCCATGCTATGGAAGCACCGTGTTTCCTTAGAGAAAACTTTTCTTTCCAGAGGGCTGCCTACAGTGACTAGAAGCCAGTCGAAAACAGTGTTATTTAGGTATCTTCAGGGCAGCATGGATAGATCTTTTAAACTGGGAAAGCAAGGCTTGTGCCATCAGGTCTTCTTTTCCGGTGAACCTGCAGCCGACACCCTTCTGACTTCTAACAAGTGAAAAGAGACCCTAGCTACACCCTGGTCCCTTGCCTGAATCAACTTTCCTTCACAGGTTGTTTTGCATTTAGCGTACTCCCTCTTCCTTGGAACGCTCAGAGTATGCTATCGGGGTAATCTTATTCTAAACTCCTGCAGTGTAAGAGGAAAAACTGTGCTTTGGTTTCAGTAGGAATGCAAGCCTCCTTTCTCCTGTAGGTATGGGGTCCTAAGGTAAGAGTTCCTAGAAGGAAGGCGAAGCAGATTGTGTTTCTAAGTGCTGCTCCAATGAGTGCAATGAGGCAGACTTCCGTGGCATGTAGGACGTGAGAGAACAGAATCCCTGGAGCTGTTGGAGAGCTGAGAACATCTAGCTTTCCAAAGGAAGGGTGCAGTGTGTTGCCCTAATCTCTGAATACATAGACTGACTGGGAAAGGCTTCTGGCTCTGGATGTTTCCTAGAAGGGCAGAGGAGCCTGCTGGTACTCACTGTATTTGTAAGCAAAAGGGTGCCTAGACGAGGGTGCTAAGTGTCTGGAAAAGTGAAGAAACGTTAAAGTAAAGCAGAACTGCGAATACGACCTAATGGAAACTGCTACACGCTGTCGCTTCAGCAGGGGTTTTCAGGCCTTAGCTTGAGGCAAGTTCTCACGTCAAGTTTCCCTGTAGCTCTAGAGCATGACAGGATAAGCTCCCACCCATGCTATGGAAGCACCGTGTTTCTTTAGAGAAAACTCTTTTTCTTTCCAGAGGGTGCCTACAGTGAGTAGAGGCCAGTCGAAAACAGTGTTATTTAGGTATCTTCAGGACAGCATGGATAGGGCTTTTAAAATGGGAAAGCAAGGCTTGTGCCTTCGGGTCTTTTTTTCCGTTGAACAAGAGGCCAAAATCCTTCTGATTTCTAAAAAGTCAAAAGAGACTATAGCTACATCCTGGTCCCTTGCTGAATCGTTTTCTTCACAGGGTGTTCTGCATGTAGTGAATTCCCTCTTCCTTGGAATGCTCTATGTGGGCTATCGGTCCTAAGACAATTCTAAAATCCTGCAGGGTAAAAGTAAAAACTGTGCTTTTGTTCCAGTGGGAAAGCAAGCCTCCTTTCTCCTGTAGGTATGGGGTCCTTGGCTAAGACTTCCTAGAAGGAAGGCGAAGCCGATTGTGTTTCAAAGTGCTGCTCCAATGAGGGCAATGAGGCAGACTTCCATGGCATGTAGGACGTGAGAGAACAGAATCCCTGGAGCTGTTGGAGAGCTGAGGACATCTAGCTTTCTCAAGGAAGGGTGCAGTGTGTTTCCCTAATCTCTGAATATATAGAGTGACTGGGAAAGGCTTCTCGGTTTGGATGTTTCTTAGAAGGGCAGAGGAGCCTGCTGGTGCTCACTGTATTTGTAGGCAAAAGGATGCCTACACGAGGGTGCTAAGTGTCTGGATAAGTGAAGAAACGTTAAAGTAAAGCAGAACTGCGAATACGGCCTAATGGAAGCTGCTACACGCTTTCGCTTCAACAGGGCTTTTCAGGCCTTAGCTTGGGGCAAGTTCTCAGGTAAAGTTTCCCTGTAGCTCTAGAGCATAACAGGATGAGGTCCCACCTATGCTATGGAAGCACCTTGTTTCCTTAGAGACAACTCCTTTTCTTTCCAGAGGGCTGCCTACAGTGACAAGAGGCCAGTCGAAAACAGTGTTATTTAGGTATCTTCAGGGCAGCATGGATAGGGCTTTTAAAATGGGAAAGCAAGGCTTGTGCCATCAGGTCTTCTTTTCCGGTGAACCTGCAGCCGAAACCCTTCTGATTTCTAAGAAGTCAAAAAAGACCCTAGCTACACCCTGGTCCCTTGCCTGAATCAACTTTTCTTCACAGGGTGTTCTGCATTTAGTGTATTCCCTCTTCCTTGGAACACTCTATGTGTGCTATCGGGCTAATCCTATTCTACAGTCCTCCAGTGTAACAGGAAAAACTGTGCTTTCGTTCCAGTAGGAATGCAAGCCTCCATTCTCCTGTAAGTACGGGGTCCTTGGGTAAGACTTCCTAGAAGGAAGGCGAAGCAGATTGTGTTTCTAAGTGCTGCTCCAATGAGGGCAATGAGGCAGACTTCCATGGCATGTAGGACGTGAGAGAACAAAAACCCTGGAACTGTTGGAGAGTGAGGACATCTAGCTTTCCAAAGGAAGGGTGCAGTGTGTTGCTCTAATGTCTGAATACATAGAGTGACTGGGAGAGGCTACTGGCTCTGGATGTTTCTTAGAAGGGCAGAGGAGCCTGCTGGTACTCATTCTATTTGTAGGCAAAAGGGTGCCTACACGAGGGTGCTAAGTGTTGGATAAGTGAAATAACGTTAAAGTAAAGCAGAACTGCGAATACGACCTAATGGAAACTGCTACACGCTTTCGCTTCAGCAGGGCTCTTGAGGCCTTAGCTTGGGACAAGTTCTCACGTCAAGCTTCCCTGTAGCTCTAGAGCATGACAGAATGAGCCCCCACCCATGCTATGGAAGCACCGTGTTTCCTTAGAGAAAACTTTTCTTTCCAGAGGGCTGCCTACAGTGACTAGAGGCCAGTCGAAAACAGTGTTATGTAGGTATCTTCAGGGCAGCATGGATAGATCTTTTAAAATGGGACAGCAAGGCTTGTGCCATCAGGTCTTCTTTTCCGGTGAACCTGCAGCCGAAACCCTTCTGATTTCTAAGAAGTCAAAAAAGACCCTAGCTACACCCTGGTCCCTTGCCTGAATCAACTTTTCTTCACAGGGTGTTCTGCATTTAGCGTATTCTCTCTTCCTTGGAACGATCTATGTGTACTATCGGGCTAATCCTATTCTACAGTCCTCCAGTGTAACAGGAAAAACTGTGCTTTCGTTCCAGTAGGAATGCAAGCCTCCTTTTTCCTGTAAGTACGGGGTCCTTGGGTAAGACTTCCTAGAAGGAAGGCGAAGCAGATTGTGTTTCTAAGTGCTGCTCCAATGAGGGCAATGAGGCAGACTTCCGTGGCATGTAGGACGTGAGAGAACAGAATCCCTGGAGCTGCTGGAGAGCTGAGGACATCTAGCTTTCTCAAGGAAGTGTGCAGTGTGTTTCCCTAATCTCTGAATATATAGAGTGACTGGGAGAGGCTACTGGCTCTGGATGTTTCTTAGCAGGGCAGAGGAGCCTGCTGGTACTCACTGTATTTGTAGGCAAAAGGATGCCTACACGAGGGTGCTAAGTGTCTGGATAAGTGAAGAAACGTTAAAGTAAAGCAGAACTGCGAATACGACCTAATGGAAACTGCTACACGCTTTCGCTTCAGCAGGAAACTTCAGGCCTTAAGTTGGGGCAAGTTCTCACGTCAAGTTTCCCTGTAGCTCTAGAGCATGACAGGATGAGCTCCCACCCATGCTATGGAAGCACCGTGTTTCCTTAGAGAAAACTTTTCTTTCCAGAGGGCTTCCTAGAGTGACTAGAGGCCAGTCGAAAAGAGTGTGATTTAGGTATCTTCAGGGCAGCATGGATACAGCTTTTAAAATGGGAAAGCAAGGCTTGTGCCATCAGGTCTTCTTTTCCGGTGAACCTGCCAGCCGAAACCCTTCTGATTTCTAAGAAGTCAAAAAAGACCCTAGCTACACCCTGGTCCCTTGCCTGAATCAACATTTCTTTACAGGGTGTTCTGCATTTAGTGTATTCCCTCTTCCTTGGAACGCTCTATGTGTGCTATCGGGCTAATCCTATTCTACAGTCCTCCAGTGTAACAGGAAAAACTGTGCTTTCGTTCCAGTAAGACTGCAAGCCTCCTTTCTCCTGTAAGTACGGGGTCCTTGGGTAAGACTTCCTAGAAGGAAGGCGAAGCAGATTGTGTTTCTAAGTGCTGCTCCAATGAGGGCAATGAGGCAGACTTCCATGGCATGTAGGACGTGAGAGAACAAAAACCCTGGAGCTGTTGGAGAGTGAGGACATCTAGCTTTCCAAAGGAAGGGTGCAGTGTGTTGCTCTAATGTCTGAATACATAGAGTGACTGGGAGAGGCTACTGGCTCTGGATGTTTCTTAGAAGGGCAGAGGAGCCTGCTGGTACTCACTCTATTTGTAGGCAAAAGGGTGCCTACACGAGGGTGCTAAGTGTTGGATAAGTGAAATAACGTTAAAGTAAAGCAGAACTGCGAATACGACCTAATGGAGACTGCTACACGCTTTTGCTTCAGCAGGGCTCTTCAGTCCTTAGCTTGGGGCATGTTCTCACGTCAAGCTTCCCTGTAGCTCTAGAGCATGACAGAATGAGCCCCCACCCATGCTATGGAAGCACCGTGTTTCCTTAGAGAAAACTTTTCTTTCCAGAGGGCTGCCTACAGTGACTAGAAGCCAGTCGAAAACAGTGTTATTTAGGTATCTTCAGGGCAGCATGGATAGATCTTTTAAACTGGGAAAGCAAGGCTTGTGCCATCAGGTCTTCTTTTCCGGTGAACCTGCAGCCGACACCCTTCTGACTTCTAACAAGTGAAAAGAGACCCTAGCTACACCCTGGTCCCTTGCCTGAATCAACTTTCCTTCACAGGTTGTTTTGCATTTAGCGTACTCCCTCTTCCTTGGAACGCTCAGAGTATGCTATCGGGGTAATCTTATTCTAAACTCCTGCAGTGTAAGAGGAAAAACTGTGCTTTGGTTTCAGTAGGAATGCAAGCCTCCTTTCTCCTGTAGGTATGGGGTCCTAAGGTAAGAGTTCCTAGAAGGAAGGCGAAGCAGATTGTGTTTCTAAGTGCTGCTCCAATGAGTGCAATGAGGCAGACTTCCGTGGCATGTAGGACGTGAGAGAACAGAATCCCTGGAGCTGTTGGAGAGCTGAGAACATCTAGCTTTCCAAAGGAAGGGTGCAGTGTGTTGCCCTAATCTCTGAATACATAGACTGACTGGGAAAGGCTTCTGGCTCTGGATGTTTCCTAGAAGGGCAGAGGAGCCTGCTGGTACTCACTGTATTTGTAAGCAAAAGGGTGCCTAGACGAGGGTGCTAAGTGTCTGGAAAAGTGAAGAAACGTTAAAGTAAAGCAGAACTGCGAATACGACCTAATGGAAACTGCTACACGCTGTCGCTTCAGCAGGGGTTTTCAGGCCTTAGCTTGAGGCAAGTTCTCACGTCAAGTTTCCCTGTAGCTCTAGAGCATGACAGGATAAGCTCCCACCCATGCTATGGAAGCACCGTGTTTCTTTAGAGAAAACTCTTTTTCTTTCCAGAGGGTGCCTACAGTGAGTAGAGGCCAGTCGAAAACAGTGTTATTTAGGTATCTTCAGGACAGCATGGATAGGGCTTTTAAAATGGGAAAGCAAGGCTTGTGCCTTCGGGTCTTTTTTTCCGTTGAACAAGAGGCCAAAATCCTTCTGATTTCTAAAAAGTCAAAAGAGACTATAGCTACATCCTGGTCCCTTGCTGAATCGTTTTCTTCACAGGGTGTTCTGCATGTAGTGAATTCCCTCTTCCTTGGAATGCTCTATGTGGGCTATCGGTCCTAAGACAATTCTAAAATCCTGCAGGGTAAAAGTAAAAACTGTGCTTTTGTTCCAGTGGGAATGCAAGCCTCCTTTCTCCTGTAGGTATGGGGTCCTTGGCTAAGACTTCCTAGAAGGAAGGCGAAGCCGATTGTGTTTCAAAGTGCTGCTCCAATGAGGGCAATGAGGCAGACTTCCATGGCATGTAGGACGTGAGAGAACAGAATCCCTGGAGCTGTTGGAGAGCTGAGGACATCTAGCTTTCTCAAGGAAGGGTGCAGTGTGTTTCCCTAATCTCTGAATATATAGAGTGACTGGGAAAGGCTTCTCGGTTTGGATGTTTCTTAGAAGGGCAGAGGAGCCTGCTGGTGCTCACTGTATTTGTAGGCAAAAGGATGCCTACACGAGGGTGCTAAGTGTCTGGATAAGTGAAGAAACGTTAAAGTAAAGCAGAACTGCGAATACGACCTAATGGAAGCTGCTACACGCTTTCGCTTCAACAGGGCTTTTCAGGCCTTAGCTTGAGGCAAGTTCTCAGGTAAAGTTTCCCTGTAGCTCTAGAGCATAACAGGATGAGGTCCCACCTATGCTATGGAAGCACCTTGTTTCCTTAGAGACAACTCCTTTTCTTTCCAGAGGGCTGCCTACAGTGACAAGAGGCCAGTCGAAAAGAGTGTTATTTAGGTATCTTCAGGGCAGCATGGATAGGGCTTTTAAAATGGGAAAGCAAGGCTTGTGCCATCAGGTCTTCTTTTCCGGTGAACCTGCAGCCGAAACCCTTCTGATTTCTAAGAAGTCAAAAAAGACCCTAGCTACACCCTGGTCCCTTGCCTGAATCAACTTTTCTTCACAGGGTGTTCTGCATTTAGTGTATTCCCTCTTCCTTGGAACGCTCTATGTGTGCTATCGGGCTAATCCTATTCTACAGTCCTCCAGTGTAACAGGAAAAACTGTGCTTTCGTTCCAGTAGGAATGCAAGCCTCCATTCTCCTGTAAGTACGGGGTCCTTGGGTAAGACTTCCTAGAAGGAAGGCGAAGCAGATTGTGTTTCTAAGTGCTGCTCCAATGAGGGCAATGAGGCAGACTTCCATGGCATGTAGGACGTGAGAGAACAAAAACCCTGGAACTGTTGGAGAGTGAGGACATCTAGCTTTCCAAAGGAAGGGTGCAGTGTGTTGCTCTAATGTCTGAATACATAGAGTGACTGGGAGAGGCTACTGGCTCTGGATGTTTCTTAGAAGGGCAGAGGAGCCTGCTGGTACTCATTCTATTTGTAGGAAAAAGGGTGCCTACACGAGGGTGCTAAGTGTTGGATAAGTGAAATAACGTTAAAGTAAAGCAGAACTGCGAATACGACCTAATGGAAACTGCTACACGCTTTCGCTTCAGCAGGGCTCTTGAGGCCTTAGCTTGGGACAAGTTCTCACGTCAAGCTTCCCTGTAGCTCTAGAGCATGACAGAATGAGCCCCCACCCATGCTATGGAAGCACCGTGTTTCCTTAGAGAAAACTTTTCTTTCCAGAGGGCTGCCTACAGTGACTAGAGGCCAGTCGAAAACAGTGTTATGTAGGTATCTTCAGGGCAGCATGGATAGATCTTTTAAAATGGGACAGCAAGGCTTGTGCCATCAGGTCTTCTTTTCCGGTGAACCTGCAGCCGAAACCCTTCTGATTTCTAAGAAGTCAAAAAAGACCCTAGCTACACCCTGGTCCCTTGCCTGAATCAACTTTTCTTCACAGGGTGTTCTGCATTTAGCGTATTCTCTCTTCCTTGGAACGATCTATGTGTACTATCGGGCTAATCCTATTCTACAGTCCTCCAGTGTAACAGGAAAAACTGTGCTTTCGTTCCAGTAGGAATGCAAGCCTCCTTTTTCCTGTAAGTACGGGGTCCTTGGGTAAGACTTCCTAGAAGGAAGGCGAAGCAGATTGTGTTTCTAAGTGCTGCTCCAATGAGGGCAATGAGGCAGACTTCCGTGGCATGTAGGACGTGAGAGAACAGAATCCCTGGAGCTGCTGGAGAGCTGAGGACATCTAGCTTTCTCAAGGAAGTGTGCAGTGTGTTTCCCTAATCTCTGAATATATAGAGTGACTGGGAGAGGCTACTGGCTCTGGATGTTTCTTAGCAGGGCAGAGGAGCCTGCTGGTACTCACTGTATTTGTAGGCAAAAGGATGCCTACACGAGGGTGCTAAGTGTCTGGATAAGTGAAGAAACGTTAAAGTAAAGCAGAACTGCGAATACGACCTAATGGAAACTGCTACACGCTTTCGCTTCAGCAGGAAACTTCAGGCCTTAAGTTGGGGCAAGTTCTCACGTCAAGTTTCCCTGTAGCTCTAGAGCATGACAGGATGAGCTCCCACCCATGCTATGGAAGCACCGTGTTTCCTTAGAGAAAACTTTTCTTTCCAGAGGGCTTCCTAGAGTGACTAGAGGCCAGTCGAAAAGAGTGTGATTTAGGTATCTTCAGGGCAGCATGGATACAGCTTTTAAAATGGGAAAGCAAGGCTTGTGCCATCAGGTCTTCTTTTCCGGTGAACCTGCCAGCCGAAACCCTTCTGATTTCTAAGAAGTCAAAAAAGACCCTAGCTACACCCTGGTCCCTTGCCTGAATCAACATTTCTTTACAGGGTGTTCTGCATTTAGTGTATTCCCTCTTCCTTGGAACGCTCTATGTGTGCTATCGGGCTAATCCTATTCTACAGTCCTCCAGTGTAACAGGAAAAACTGTGCTTTCGTTCCAGTAAGACTGCAAGCCTCCTTTCTCCTGTAAGTACGGGGTCCTTGGGTAAGACTTCCTAGAAGGAAGGCGAAGCAGATTGTGTTTCTAAGTGCTGCTCCAATGAGGGCAATGAGGCAGACTTCCATGGCATGTAGGACGTGAGAGAACAAAAACCCTGGAGCTGTTGGAGAGTGAGGACATCTAGCTTTCCAAAGGAAGGGTGCAGTGTGTTGCTCTAATGTCTGAATACATAGAGTGACTGGGAGAGGCTACTGGCTCTGGATGTTTCTTAGAAGGGCAGAGGAGCCTGCTGGTACTCACTCTATTTGTAGGCAAAAGGGTGCCTACACGAGGGTGCTAAGTGTTGGATAAGTGAAATAACGTTAAAGTAAAGCAGAACTGCGAATACGACCTAATGGAAACTGCTACACGCTTTTGCTTCAGCAGGGCTCTTCAGTCCTTAGCTTGGGGCATGTTCTCACGTCAAGCTTCCCTGTAGCTCTAGAGCATGACAGAATGAGCCCCCACCCATGCTATGGAAGCACCGTGTTTCCTTAGAGAAAACTTTTCTTTCCAGAGGGCTGCCTACAGTGACTAGAAGCCAGTCGAAAACAGTGTTATTTAGGTATCTTCAGGGCAGCATGGATAGATCTTTTAAACTGGGAAAGCAAGGCTTGTGCCATCAGGTCTTCTTTTCCGGTGAACCTGCAGCCGACACCCTTCTGACTTCTAACAAGTGAAAAGAGACCCTAGCTACACCCTGGTCCCTTGCCTGAATCAACTTTCCTTCACAGGTTGTTTTGCATTTAGCGTACTCCCTCTTCCTTGGAACGCTCAGAGTATGCTATCGGGGTAATCTTATTCTAAACTCCTGCAGTGTAAGAGGAAAAACTGTGCTTTGGTTTCAGTAGGAATGCAAGCCTCCTTTCTCCTGTAGGTATGGGGTCCTAAGGTAAGAGTTCCTAGAAGGAAGGCGAAGCAGATTGTGTTTCTAAGTGCTGCTCCAATGAGTGCAATGAGGCAGACTTCCGTGGCATGTAGGACGTGAGAGAACAGAATCCCTGGAGCTGTTGGAGAGCTGAGAACATCTAGCTTTCCAAAGGAAGGGTGCAGTGTGTTGCCCTAATCTCTGAATACATAGACTGACTGGGAAAGGCTTCTGGCTCTGGATGTTTCCTAGAAGGGCAGAGGAGCCTGCTGGTACTCACTGTATTTGTAAGCAAAAGGGTGCCTAGACGAGGGTGCTAAGTGTCTGGAAAAGTGAAGAAACGTTAAAGTAAAGCAGAACTGCGAATACGACCTAATGGAAACTGCTACACGCTGTCGCTTCAGCAGGGGTTTTCAGGCCTTAGCTTGAGGCAAGTTCTCACGTCAAGTTTCCCTGTAGCTCTAGAGCATGACAGGATAAGCTCCCACCCATGCTATGGAAGCACCGTGTTTCTTTAGAGAAAACTCTTTTTCTTTCCAGAGGGTGCCTACAGTGAGTAGAGGCCAGTCGAAAACAGTGTTATTTAGGTATCTTCAGGACAGCATGGATAGGGCTTTTAAAATGGGAAAGCAAGGCTTGTGCCTTCGGGTCTTTTTTTCCGTTGAACAAGAGGCCAAAATCCTTCTGATTTCTAAAAAGTCAAAAGAGACTATAGCTACATCCTGGTCCCTTGCTGAATCGTTTTCTTCACAGGGTGTTCTGCATGTAGTGAATTCCCTCTTCCTTGGAATGCTCTATGTGGGCTATCGGTCCTAAGACAATTCTAAAATCCTGCAGGGTAAAAGTAAAAACTGTGCTTTTGTTCCAGTGGGAATGCAAGCCTCCTTTCTCCTGTAGGTATGGGGTCCTTGGCTAAGACTTCCTAGAAGGAAGGCGAAGCCGATTGTGTTTCAAAGTGCTGCTCCAATGAGGGCAATGAGGCAGACTTCCATGGCATGTAGGACGTGAGAGAACAGAATCCCTGGAGCTGTTGGAGAGCTGAGGACATCTAGCTTTCTCAAGGAAGGGTGCAGTGTGTTTCCCTAATCTCTGAATATATAGAGTGACTGGGAAAGGCTTCTCGGTTTGGATGTTTCTTAGAAGGGCAGAGGAGCCTGCTGGTGCTCACTGTATTTGTAGGCAAAAGGATGCCTACACGAGGGTGCTAAGTGTCTGGATAAGTGAAGAAACGTTAAAGTAAAGCAGAACTGCGAATACGGCCTAATGGAAGCTGCTACACGCTTTCGCTTCAACAGGGCTTTTCAGGCCTTAGCTTGAGGCAAGTTCTCAGGTAAAGTTTCCCTGTAGCTCTAGAGCATAACAGGATGAGGTCCCACCTATGCTATGGAAGCACCTTGTTTCCTTAGAGACAACTCCTTTTCTTTCCAGAGGGCTGCCTACAGTGACAAGAGGCCAGTCGAAAAGAGTGTTATTTAGGTATCTTCAGGGCAGCATGGATAGGGCTTTTAAAATGGGAAAGCAAGGCTTGTGCCATCAGGTCTTCTTTTCCGGTGAACCTGCAGCCGAAACCCTTCTGATTTCTAAGAAGTCAAAAAAGACCCTAGCTACACCCTGGTCCCTTGCCTGAATCAACTTTTCTTCACAGGGTGTTCTGCATTTAGTGTATTCCCTCTTCCTTGGAACGCTCTATGTGTGCTATCGGGCTAATCCTATTCTACAGTCCTCCAGTGTAACAGGAAAAACTGTGCTTTCGTTCCAGTAGGAATGCAAGCCTCCATTCTCCTGTAAGTACGGGGTCCTTGGGTAAGACTTCCTAGAAGGAAGGCGAAGCAGATTGTGTTTCTAAGTGCTGCTCCAATGAGGGCAATGAGGCAGACTTCCATGGCATGTAGGACGTGAGAGAACAAAAACCCTGGAACTGTTGGAGAGTGAGGACATCTAGCTTTCCAAAGGAAGGGTGCAGTGTGTTGCTCTAATGTCTGAATACATAGAGTGACTGGGAGAGGCTACTGGCTCTGGATGTTTCTTAGAAGGGCAGAGGAGCCTGCTGGTACTCATTCTATTTGTAGGAAAAAGGGTGCCTACACGAGGGTGCTAAGTGTTGGATAAGTGAAATAACGTTAAAGTAAAGCAGAACTGCGAATACGACCTAATGGAAACTGCTACACGCTTTCGCTTCAGCAGGGCTCTTGAGGCCTTAGCTTGGGACAAGTTCTCACGTCAAGCTTCCCTGTAGCTCTAGAGCATGACAGAATGAGCCCCCACCCATGCTATGGAAGCACCGTGTTTCCTTAGAGAAAACTTTTCTTTCCAGAGGGCTGCCTACAGTGACTAGAGGCCAGTCGAAAACAGTGTTATGTAGGTATCTTCAGGGCAGCATGGATAGATCTTTTAAAATGGGACAGCAAGGCTTGTGCCATCAGGTCTTCTTTTCCGGTGAACCTGCAGCCGAAACCCTTCTGATTTCTAAGAAGTCAAAAAAGACCCTAGCTACACCCTGGTCCCTTGCCTGAATCAACTTTTCTTCACAGGGTGTTCTGCATTTAGCGTATTCTCTCTTCCTTGGAACGATCTATGTGTACTATCGGGCTAATCCTATTCTACAGTCCTCCAGTGTAACAGGAAAAACTGTGCTTTCGTTCCAGTAGGAATGCAAGCCTCCTTTTTCCTGTAAGTACGGGGTCCTTGGGTAAGACTTCCTAGAAGGAAGGCGAAGCAGATTGTTTTTCTAAGTGCTGCTCCAATGAGGGCAATGAGGCAGACTTCCGTGGCATGTAGGACGTGAGAGAACAGAATCCCTGGAGCTGCTGGAGAGCTGAGGACATCTAGCTTTCTCAAGGAAGTGTGCAGTGTGTTTCCCTAATCTCTGAATATATAGAGTGACTGGGAGAGGCTACTGGCTCTGGATGTTTCTTAGCAGGGCAGAGGAGCCTGCTGGTACTCACTGTATTTGTAGGCAAAAGGATGCCTACACGAGGGTGCTAAGTGTCTGGATAAGTGAAGAAACGTTAAAGTAAAGCAGAACTGCGAATACGACCTAATGGAAACTGCTACACGCTTTCGCTTCAGCAGGAAACTTCAGGCCTTAAGTTGGGGCAAGTTCTCACGTCAAGTTTCCCTGTAGCTCTAGAGCATGACAGGATGAGCTCCCACCCATGCTATGGAAGCACCGTGTTTCCTTAGAGAAAACTTTTCTTTCCAGAGGGCTTCCTAGAGTGACTAGAGGCCAGTCGAAAAGAGTGTGATTTAGGTATCTTCAGGGCAGCATGGATACAGCTTTTAAAATGGGAAAGCAAGGCTTGTGCCATCAGGTCTTCTTTTCCGGTGAACCTGCCAGCCGAAACCCTTCTGATTTCTAAGAAGTCAAAAAAGACCCTAGCTACACCCTGGTCCCTTGCCTGAATCAACATTTCTTTACAGGGTGTTCTGCATTTAGTGTATTCCCTCTTCCTTGGAACGCTCTATGTGTGCTATCGGGCTAATCCTATTCTACAGTCCTCCAGTGTAACAGGAAAAACTGTGCTTTCGTTCCAGTAAGACTGCAAGCCTCCTTTCTCCTGTAAGTACGGGGTCCTTGGGTAAGACTTCCTAGAAGGAAGGCGAAGCAGATTGTGTTTCTAAGTGCTGCTCCAATGAGGGCAATGAGGCAGACTTCCATGGCATGTAGGACGTGAGAGAACAAAAACCCTGGAGCTGTTGGAGAGTGAGGACATCTAGCTTTCCAAAGGAAGGGTGCAGTGTGTTGCTCTAATGTCTGAATACATAGAGTGACTGGGAGAGGCTACTGGCTCTGGATGTTTCTTAGAAGGGCAGAGGAGCCTGCTGGTACTCACTCTATTTGTAGGCAAAAGGGTGCCTACACGAGGGTGCTAAGTGTTGGATAAGTGAAATAACGTTAAAGTAAAGCAGAACTGCGAATACGACCTAATGGAAACTGCTACACGCTTTTGCTTCAGCAGGGCTCTTCAGTCCTTAGCTTGGGGCATGTTCTCACGTCAAGCTTCCCTGTAGCTCTAGAGCATGACAGAATGAGCCCCCACCCATGCTATGGAAGCACCGTGTTTCCTTAGAGAAAACTTTTCTTTCCAGAGGGCTGCCTACAGTGACTAGAAGCCAGTCGAAAACAGTGTTATTTAGGTATCTTCAGGGCAGCATGGATAGATCTTTTAAACTGGGAAAGCAAGGCTTGTGCCATCAGGTCTTCTTTTCCGGTGAACCTGCAGCCGACACCCTTCTGACTTCTAACAAGTGAAAAGAGACCCTAGCTACACCCTGGTCCCTTGCCTGAATCAACTTTCCTTCACAGGTTGTTTTGCATTTAGCGTACTCCCTCTTCCTTGGAACGCTCAGAGTATGCTATCGGGGTAATCTTATTCTAAACTCCTGCAGTGTAAGAGGAAAAACTGTGCTTTGGTTTCAGTAGGAATGCAAGCCTCCTTTCTCCTGTAGGTATGGGGTCCTAAGGTAAGAGTTCCTAGAAGGAAGGCGAAGCAGATTGTGTTTCTAAGTGCTGCTCCAATGAGTGCAATGAGGCAGACTTCCGTGGCATGTAGGACGTGAGAGAACAGAATCCCTGGAGCTGTTGGAGAGCTGAGAACATCTAGCTTTCCAAAGGAAGGGTGCAGTGTGTTGCCCTAATCTCTGAATACATAGACTGACTGGGAAAGGCTTCTGGCTCTGGATGTTTCCTAGAAGGGCAGAGGAGCCTGCTGGTACTCACTGTATTTGTAAGCAAAAGGGTGCCTAGACGAGGGTGCTAAGTGTCTGGAAAAGTGAAGAAACGTTAAAGTAAAGCAGAACTGCGAATACGACCTAATGGAAACTGCTACACGCTGTCGCTTCAGCAGGGGTTTTCAGGCCTTAGCTTGAGGCAAGTTCTCACGTCAAGTTTCCCTGTAGCTCTAGAGCATGACAGGATAAGCTCCCACCCATGCTATGGAAGCACCGTGTTTCTTTAGAGAAAACTCTTTTTCTTTCCAGAGGGTGCCTACAGTGAGTAGAGGCCAGTCGAAAACAGTGTTATTTAGGTATCTTCAGGACAGCATGGATAGGGCTTTTAAAATGGGAAAGCAAGGCTTGTGCCTTCGGGTCTTTTTTTCCGTTGAACAAGAGGCCAAAATCCTTCTGATTTCTAAAAAGTCAAAAGAGACTATAGCTACATCCTGGTCCCTTGCTGAATCGTTTTCTTCACAGGGTGTTCTGCATGTAGTGAATTCCCTCTTCCTTGGAATGCTCTATGTGGGCTATCGGTCCTAAGACAATTCTAAAATCCTGCAGGGTAAAAGTAAAAACTGTGCTTTTGTTCCAGTGGGAATGCAAGCCTCCTTTCTCCTGTAGGTATGGGGTCCTTGGCTAAGACTTCCTAGAAGGAAGGCGAAGCCGATTGTGTTTCAAAGTGCTGCTCCAATGAGGGCAATGAGGCAGACTTCCATGGCATGTAGGACGTGAGAGAACAGAATCCCTGGAGCTGTTGGAGAGCTGAGGACATCTAGCTTTCTCAAGGAAGGGTGCAGTGTGTTTCCCTAATCTCTGAATATATAGAGTGACTGGGAAAGGCTTCTCGGTTTGGATGTTTCTTAGAAGGGCAGAGGAGCCTGCTGGTGCTCACTGTATTTGTAGGCAAAAGGATGCCTACACGAGGGTGCTAAGTGTCTGGATAAGTGAAGAAACGTTAAAGTAAAGCAGAACTGCGAATACGGCCTAATGGAAGCTGCTACACGCTTTCGCTTCAACAGGGCTTTTCAGGCCTTAGCTTGGGGCAAGTTCTCAGGTAAAGTTTCCCTGTAGCTCTAGAGCATAACAGGATGAGGTCCCACCTATGCTATGGAAGCACCTTGTTTCCTTAGAGACAACTCCTTTTCTTTCCAGAGGGCTGCCTACAGTGACAAGAGGCCAGTCGAAAACAGTGTTATTTAGGTATCTTCAGGGCAGCATGGATAGGGCTTTTAAAATGGGAAAGCAAGGCTTGTGCCATCAGGTCTTCTTTTCCGGTGAACCTGCAGCCGAAACCCTTCTGATTTCTAAGAAGTCAAAAAAGACCCTAGCTACACCCTGGTCCCTTGCCTGAATCAACTTTTCTTCACAGGGTGTTCTGCATTTAGTGTATTCCCTCTTCCTTGGAACACTCTATGTGTGCTATCGGGCTAATCCTATTCTACAGTCCTCCAGTGTAACAGGAAAAACTGTGCTTTCGTTCCAGTAGGAATGCAAGCCTCCATTCTCCTGTAAGTACGGGGTCCTTGGGTAAGACTTCCTAGAAGGAAGGCGAAGCAGATTGTGTTTCTAAGTGCTGCTCCAATGAGGGCAATGAGGCAGACTTCCATGGCATGTAGGACGTGAGAGAACAAAAACCCTGGAACTGTTGGAGAGTGAGGACATCTAGCTTTCCAAAGGAAGGGTGCAGTGTGTTGCTCTAATGTCTGAATACATAGAGTGACTGGGAGAGGCTACTGGCTCTGGATGTTTCTTAGAAGGGCAGAGGAGCCTGCTGGTACTCATTCTATTTGTAGGCAAAAGGGTGCCTACACGAGGGTGCTAAGTGTTGGATAAGTGAAATAACGTTAAAGTAAAGCAGAACTGCGAATACGACCTAATGGAAACTGCTACACGCTTTCGCTTCAGCAGGGCTCTTGAGGCCTTAGCTTGGGACAAGTTCTCACGTCAAGCTTCCCTGTAGCTCTAGAGCATGACAGAATGAGCCCCCACCCATGCTATGGAAGCACCGTGTTTCCTTAGAGAAAACTTTTCTTTCCAGAGGGCTGCCTACAGTGACTAGAGGCCAGTCGAAAACAGTGTTATGTAGGTATCTTCAGGGCAGCATGGATAGATCTTTTAAAATGGGACAGCAAGGCTTGTGCCATCAGGTCTTCTTTTCCGGTGAACCTGCAGCCGAAACCCTTCTGATTTCTAAGAAGTCAAAAAAGACCCTAGCTACACCCTGGTCCCTTGCCTGAATCAACTTTTCTTCACAGGGTGTTCTGCATTTAGCGTATTCTCTCTTCCTTGGAACGATCTATGTGTACTATCGGGCTAATCCTATTCTACAGTCCTCCAGTGTAACAGGAAAAACTGTGCTTTCGTTCCAGTAGGAATGCAAGCCTCCTTTTTCCTGTAAGTACGGGGTCCTTGGGTAAGACTTCCTAGAAGGAAGGCGAAGCAGATTGTGTTTCTAAGTGCTGCTCCAATGAGGGCAATGAGGCAGACTTCCGTGGCATGTAGGACGTGAGAGAACAGAATCCCTGGAGCTGCTGGAGAGCTGAGGACATCTAGCTTTCTCAAGGAAGTGTGCAGTGTGTTTCCCTAATCTCTGAATATATAGAGTGACTGGGAGAGGCTACTGGCTCTGGATGTTTCTTAGCAGGGCAGAGGAGCCTGCTGGTACTCACTGTATTTGTAGGCAAAAGGATGCCTACACGAGGGTGCTAAGTGTCTGGATAAGTGAAGAAATGTTAAAGTAAAGCAGAACTGCGAATACGACCTAATGGAAACTGCTACACGCTTTCGCTTCAGCAGGAAACTTCAGGCCTTAAGTTGGGGCAAGTTCTCACGTCAAGTTTCCCTGTAGCTCTAGAGCATGACAGGATGAGCTCCCACCCATGCTATGGAAGCACCGTGTTTCCTTAGAGAAAACTTTTCTTTCCAGAGGGCTTCCTAGAGTGACTAGAGGCCAGTCGAAAAGAGTGTGATTTAGGTATCTTCAGGGCAGCATGGATACAGCTTTTAAAATGGGAAAGCAAGGCTTGTGCCATCAGGTCTTCTTTTCCGGTGAACCTGCCAGCCGAAACCCTTCTGATTTCTAAGAAGTCAAAAAAGACCCTAGCTACACCCTGGTCCCTTGCCTGAATCAACATTTCTTTACAGGGTGTTCTGCATTTAGTGTATTCCCTCTTCCTTGGAACGCTCTATGTGTGCTATCGGGCTAATCCTATTCTACAGTCCTCCAGTGTAACAGGAAAAACTGTGCTTTCGTTCCAGTAAGACTGCAAGCCTCCTTTCTCCTGTAAGTACGGGGTCCTTGGGTAAGACTTCCTAGAAGGAAGGCGAAGCAGATTGTGTTTCTAAGTGCTGCTCCAATGAGGGCAATGAGGCAGACTTCCATGGCATGTAGGACGTGAGAGAACAAAAACCCTGGAGCTGTTGGAGAGTGAGGACATCTAGCTTTCCAAAGGAAGGGTGCAGTGTGTTGCTCTAATGTCTGAATACATAGAGTGACTGGGAGAGGCTACTGGCTCTGGATGTTTCTTAGAAGGGCAGAGGAGCCTGCTGGTACTCACTCTATTTGTAGGCAAAAGGGTGCCTACACGAGGGTGCTAAGTGTTGGATAAGTGAAATAACGTTAAAGTAAAGCAGAACTGCGAATACGACCTAATGGAGACTGCTACACGCTTTTGCTTCAGCAGGGCTCTTCAGTCCTTAGCTTGGGGCATGTTCTCACGTCAAGCTTCCCTGTAGCTCTAGAGCATGACAGAATGAGCCCCCACCCATGCTATGGAAGCACCGTGTTTCCTTAGAGAAAACTTTTCTTTCCAGAGGGCTGCCTACAGTGACTAGAAGCCAGTCGAAAACAGTGTTATTTAGGTATCTTCAGGGCAGCATGGATAGATCTTTTAAACTGGGAAAGCAAGGCTTGTGCCATCAGGTCTTCTTTTCCGGTGAACCTGCAGCCGACACCCTTCTGACTTCTAACAAGTGAAAAGAGACCCTAGCTACACCCTGGTCCCTTGCCTGAATCAACTTTCCTTCACAGGTTGTTTTGCATTTAGCGTACTCCCTCTTCCTTGGAACGCTCAGAGTATGCTATCGGGGTAATCTTATTCTAAACTCCTGCAGTGTAAGAGGAAAAACTGTGCTTTGGTTTCAGTAGGAATGCAAGCCTCCTTTCTCCTGTAGGTATGGGGTCCTAAGGTAAGAGTTCCTAGAAGGAAGGCGAAGCAGATTGTGTTTCTAAGTGCTGCTCCAATGAGTGCAATGAGGCAGACTTCCGTGGCATGTAGGACGTGAGAGAACAGAATCCCTGGAGCTGTTGGAGAGCTGAGAACATCTAGCTTTCCAAAGGAAGGGTGCAGTGTGTTGCCCTAATCTCTGAATACATAGACTGACTGGGAAAGGCTTCTGGCTCTGGATGTTTCCTAGAAGGGCAGAGGAGCCTGCTGGTACTCACTGTATTTGTAAGCAAAAGGGTGCCTAGACGAGGGTGCTAAGTGTCTGGAAAAGTGAAGAAACGTTAAAGTAAAGCAGAACTGCGAATACGACCTAATGGAAACTGCTACACGCTGTCGCTTCAGCAGGGGTTTTCAGGCCTTAGCTTGAGGCAAGTTCTCACGTCAAGTTTCCCTGTAGCTCTAGAGCATGACAGGATAAGCTCCCACCCATGCTATGGAAGCACCGTGTTTCTTTAGAGAAAACTCTTTTTCTTTCCAGAGGGTGCCTACAGTGAGTAGAGGCCAGTCGAAAACAGTGTTATTTAGGTATCTTCAGGACAGCATGGATAGGGCTTTTAAAATGGGAAAGCAAGGCTTGTGCCTTCGGGTCTTTTTTTCCGTTGAACAAGAGGCCAAAATCCTTCTGATTTCTAAAAAGTCAAAAGAGACTATAGCTACATCCTGGTCCCTTGCTGAATCGTTTTCTTCACAGGGTGTTCTGCATGTAGTGAATTCCCTCTTCCTTGGAATGCTCTATGTGGGCTATCGGTCCTAAGACAATTCTAAAATCCTGCAGGGTAAAAGTAAAAACTGTGCTTTTGTTCCAGTGGGAATGCAAGCCTCCTTTCTCCTGTAGGTATGGGGTCCTTGGCTAAGACTTCCTAGAAGGAAGGCGAAGCCGATTGTGTTTCAAAGTGCTGCTCCAATGAGGGCAATGAGGCAGACTTCCATGGCATGTAGGACGTGAGAGAACAGAATCCCTGGAGCTGTTGGAGAGCTGAGGACATCTAGCTTTCTCAAGGAAGGGTGCAGTGTGTTTCCCTAATCTCTGAATATATAGAGTGACTGGGAAAGGCTTCTCGGTTTGGATGTTTCTTAGAAGGGCAGAGGAGCCTGCTGGTGCTCACTGTATTTGTAGGCAAAAGGATGCCTACACGAGGGTGCTAAGTGTCTGGATAAGTGAAGAAACGTTAAAGTAAAGCAGAACTGCGAATACGACCTAATGGAAGCTGCTACACGCTTTCGCTTCAACAGGGCTTTTCAGGCCTTAGCTTGAGGCAAGTTCTCAGGTAAAGTTTCCCTGTAGCTCTAGAGCATAACAGGATGAGGTCCCACCTATGCTATGGAAGCACCTTGTTTCCTTAGAGACAACTCCTTTTCTTTCCAGAGGGCTGCCTACAGTGACAAGAGGCCAGTCGAAAAGAGTGTTATTTAGGTATCTTCAGGGCAGCATGGATAGGGCTTTTAAAATGGGAAAGCAAGGCTTGTGCCATCAGGTCTTCTTTTCCGGTGAACCTGCAGCCGAAACCCTTCTGATTTCTAAGAAGTCAAAAAAGACCCTAGCTACACCCTGGTCCCTTGCCTGAATCAACTTTTCTTCACAGGGTGTTCTGCATTTAGTGTATTCCCTCTTCCTTGGAACGCTCTATGTGTGCTATCGGGCTAATCCTATTCTACAGTCCTCCAGTGTAACAGGAAAAACTGTGCTTTCGTTCCAGTAGGAATGCAAGCCTCCATTCTCCTGTAAGTACGGGGTCCTTGGGTAAGACTTCCTAGAAGGAAGGCGAAGCAGATTGTGTTTCTAAGTGCTGCTCCAATGAGGGCAATGAGGCAGACTTCCATGGCATGTAGGACGTGAGAGAACAAAAACCCTGGAACTGTTGGAGAGTGAGGACATCTAGCTTTCCAAAGGAAGGGTGCAGTGTGTTGCTCTAATGTCTGAATACATAGAGTGACTGGGAGAGGCTACTGGCTCTGGATGTTTCTTAGAAGGGCAGAGGAGCCTGCTGGTACTCATTCTATTTGTAGGAAAAAGGGTGCCTACACGAGGGTGCTAAGTGTTGGATAAGTGAAATAACGTTAAAGTAAAGCAGAACTGCGAATACGACCTAATGGAAACTGCTACACGCTTTCGCTTCAGCAGGGCTCTTGAGGCCTTAGCTTGGGACAAGTTCTCACGTCAAGCTTCCCTGTAGCTCTAGAGCATGACAGAATGAGCCCCCACCCATGCTATGGAAGCACCGTGTTTCCTTAGAGAAAACTTTTCTTTCCAGAGGGCTGCCTACAGTGACTAGAGGCCAGTCGAAAACAGTGTTATGTAGGTATCTTCAGGGCAGCATGGATAGATCTTTTAAAATGGGACAGCAAGGCTTGTGCCATCAGGTCTTCTTTTCCGGTGAACCTGCAGCCGAAACCCTTCTGATTTCTAAGAAGTCAAAAAAGACCCTAGCTACACCCTGGTCCCTTGCCTGAATCAACTTTTCTTCACAGGGTGTTCTGCATTTAGCGTATTCTCTCTTCCTTGGAACGATCTATGTGTACTATCGGGCTAATCCTATTCTACAGTCCTCCAGTGTAACAGGAAAAACTGTGCTTTCGTTCCAGTAGGAATGCAAGCCTCCTTTTTCCTGTAAGTACGGGGTCCTTGGGTAAGACTTCCTAGAAGGAAGGCGAAGCAGATTGTGTTTCTAAGTGCTGCTCCAATGAGGGCAATGAGGCAGACTTCCGTGGCATGTAGGACGTGAGAGAACAGAATCCCTGGAGCTGCTGGAGAGCTGAGGACATCTAGCTTTCTCAAGGAAGTGTGCAGTGTGTTTCCCTAATCTCTGAATATATAGAGTGACTGGGAGAGGCTACTGGCTCTGGATGTTTCTTAGCAGGGCAGAGGAGCCTGCTGGTACTCACTGTATTTGTAGGCAAAAGGATGCCTACACGAGGGTGCTAAGTGTCTGGATAAGTGAAGAAACGTTAAAGTAAAGCAGAACTGCGAATACGACCTAATGGAAACTGCTACACGCTTTCGCTTCAGCAGGAAACTTCAGGCCTTAAGTTGGGGCAAGTTCTCACGTCAAGTTTCCCTGTAGCTCTAGAGCATGACAGGATGAGCTCCCACCCATGCTATGGAAGCACCGTGTTTCCTTAGAGAAAACTTTTCTTTCCAGAGGGCTTCCTAGAGTGACTAGAGGCCAGTCGAAAAGAGTGTGATTTAGGTATCTTCAGGGCAGCATGGATACAGCTTTTAAAATGGGAAAGCAAGGCTTGTGCCATCAGGTCTTCTTTTCCGGTGAACCTGCCAGCCGAAACCCTTCTGATTTCTAAGAAGTCAAAAAAGACCCTAGCTACACCCTGGTCCCTTGCCTGAATCAACATTTCTTTACAGGGTGTTCTGCATTTAGTGTATTCCCTCTTCCTTGGAACGCTCTATGTGTGCTATCGGGCTAATCCTATTCTACAGTCCTCCAGTGTAACAGGAAAAACTGTGCTTTCGTTCCAGTAAGACTGCAAGCCTCCATTCTCCTGTAAGTACGGGGTCCTTGGGTAAGACTTCCTAGAAGGAAGGCGAAGCAGATTGTGTTTCTAAGTGCTGCTCCAATGAGGGCAATGAGGCAGACTTCCATGGCATGTAGGACGTGAGAGAACAAAAACCCTGGAGCTGTTGGAGAGTGAGGACATCTAGCTTTCCAAAGGAAGGGTGCAGTGTGTTGCTCTAATGTCTGAATACATAGAGTGACTGGGAGAGGCTACTGGCTCTGGATGTTTCTTAGAAGGGCAGAGGAGCCTGCTGGTACTCACTCTATTTGTAGGCAAAAGGGTGCCTACACGAGGGTGCTAAGTGTTGGATAAGTGAAATAACGTTAAAGTAAAGCAGAACTGCGAATACGACCTAATGGAAACTGCTACACGCTTTTGCTTCAGCAGGGCTCTTCAGTCCTTAGCTTGGGGCATGTTCTCACGTCAAGCTTCCCTGTAGCTCTAGAGCATGACAGAATGAGCCCCCACCCATGCTATGGAAGCACCGTGTTTCCTTAGAGAAAACTTTTCTTTCCAGAGGGCTGCCTACAGTGACTAGAAGCCAGTCGAAAACAGTGTTATTTAGGTATCTTCAGGGCAGCATGGATAGATCTTTTAAACTGGGAAAGCAAGGCTTGTGCCATCAGGTCTTCTTTTCCGGTGAACCTGCAGCCGACACCCTTCTGACTTCTAACAAGTGAAAAGAGACCCTAGCTACACCCTGGTCCCTTGCCTGAATCAACTTTCCTTCACAGGTTGTTTTGCATTTAGCGTACTCCCTCTTCCTTGGAACGCTCAGAGTATGCTATCGGGGTAATCTTATTCTAAACTCCTGCAGTGTAAGAGGAAAAACTGTGCTTTGGTTTCAGTAGGAATGCAAGCCTCCTTTCTCCTGTAGGTATGGGGTCCTAAGGTAAGAGTTCCTAGAAGGAAGGCGAAGCAGATTGTGTTTCTAAGTGCTGCTCCAATGAGTGCAATGAGGCAGACTTCCGTGGCATGTAGGACGTGAGAGAACAGAATCCCTGGAGCTGTTGGAGAGCTGAGAACATCTAGCTTTCCAAAGGAAGGGTGCAGTGTGTTGCCCTAATCTCTGAATACATAGACTGACTGGGAAAGGCTTCTGGCTCTGGATGTTTCCTGGAAGGGCAGAGGAGCCTGCTGGTACTCACTGTATTTGTAAGCAAAAGGGTGCCTAGACGAGGGTGCTAAGTGTCTGGAAAAGTGAAGAAACGTTAAAGTAAAGCAGAACTGCGAATACGACCTAATGGAAACTGCTACACGCTGTCGCTTCAGCAGGGGTTTTCAGGCCTTAGCTTGAGGCAAGTTCTCACGTCAAGTTTCCCTGTAGCTCTAGAGCATGACAGGATAAGCTCCCACCCATGCTATGGAAGCACCGTGTTTCTTTAGAGAAAACTCTTTTTCTTTCCAGAGGGTGCCTACAGTGAGTAGAGGCCAGTCGAAAACAGTGTTATTTAGGTATCTTCAGGACAGCATGGATAGGGCTTTTAAAATGGGAAAGCAAGGCTTGTGCCTTCGGTTCTTTTTTTCCGTTGAACAAGAGGCCAAAATCCTTCTGATTTCTAAAAAGTCAAAAGAGACTATAGCTACATCCTGGTCCCTTGCTGAATCGTTTTCTTCACAGGGTGTTCTGCATGTAGTGAATTCCCTCTTCCTTGGAATGCTCTATGTGGGCTATCGGTCCTAAGACAATTCTAAAATCCTGCAGGGTAAAAGTAAAAACTGTGCTTTTGTTCCAGTGGGAATGCAAGCCTCCTTTCTCCTGTAGGTATGGGGTCCTTGGCTAAGACTTCCTAGAAGGAAGGCGAAGCCGATTGTGTTTCAAAGTGCTGCTCCAATGAGGGCAATGAGGCAGACTTCCATGGCATGTAGGACGTGAGAGAACAGAATCCCTGGAGCTGTTGGAGAGCTGAGGACATCTAGCTTTCTCAAGGAAGGGTGCAGTGTGTTTCCCTAATCTCTGAATATATAGAGTGACTGGGAAAGGCTTCTCGGTTTGGATGTTTCTTAGAAGGGCAGAGGAGCCTGCTGGTGCTCACTGTATTTGTAGGCAAAAGGATGCCTACACGAGGGTGCTAAGTGTCTGGATAAGTGAAGAAACGTTAAAGTAAAGCAGAACTGCGAATACGGCCTAATGGAAGCTGCTACACGCTTTCGCTTCAACAGGGCTTTTCAGGCCTTAGCTTGAGGCAAGTTCTCAGGTAAAGTTTCCCTGTAGCTCTAGAGCATAACAGGATGAGGTCCCACCTATGCTATGGAAGCACCTTGTTTCCTTAGAGACAACTCCTTTTCTTTCCAGAGGGCTGCCTACAGTGACAAGAGGCCAGTCGAAAAGAGTGTTATTTAGGTATCTTCAGGGCAGCATGTATAGGGCTTTTAAAATGGGAAAGCAAGGCTTGTGCCATCAGGTCTTCTTTTCCGGTGAACCTGCAGCCGAAACCCTTCTGATTTCTAAGAAGTCAAAAAAGACCCTAGCTACACCCTGGTCCCTTGCCTGAATCAACTTTTCTTCACAGGGTGTTCTGCATTTAGTGTATTCCCTCTTCCTTGGAACGCTCTATGTGTGCTATCGGGCTAATCCTATTCTACAGTCCTCCAGTGTAACAGGAAAAACTGTGCTTTCGTTCCAGTAGGAATGCAAGCCTCCATTCTCCTGTAAGTACGGGGTCCTTGGGTAAGACTTCCTAGAAGGAAGGCGAAGCAGATTGTGTTTCTAAGTGCTGCTCCAATGAGGGCAATGAGGCAGACTTCCATGGCATGTAGGACGTGAGAGAACAAAAACCCTGGAACTGTTGGAGAGTGAGGACATCTAGCTTTCCAAAGGAAGGGTGCAGTGTGTTGCTCTAATGTCTGAATACATAGAGTGACTGGGAGAGGCTACTGGCTCTGGATGTTTCTTAGAAGGGCAGAGGAGCCTGCTGGTACTCATTCTATTTGTAGGAAAAAGGGTGCCTACACGAGGGTGCTAAGTGTTGGATAAGTGAAATAACGTTAAAGTAAAGCAGAACTGCGAATACGACCTAATGGAAACTGCTACACGCTTTCGCTTCAGCAGGGCTCTTGAGGCCTTAGCTTGGGACAAGTTCTCACGTCAAGCTTCCCTGTAGCTCTAGAGCATGACAGAATGAGCCCCCACCCATGCTATGGAAGCACCGTGTTTCCTTAGAGAAAACTTTTCTTTCCAGAGGGCTGCCTACAGTGACTAGAGGCCAGTCGAAAACAGTGTTATGTAGGTATCTTCAGGGCAGCATGGATAGATCTTTTAAAATGGGACAGCAAGGCTTGTGCCATCAGGTCTTCTTTTCCGGTGAACCTGCAGCCGAAACCCTTCTGATTTCTAAGAAGTCAAAAAAGACCCTAGCTACACCCTGGTCCCTTGCCTGAATCAACTTTTCTTCACAGGGTGTTCTGCATTTAGCGTATTCTCTCTTCCTTGGAACGATCTATGTGTACTATCGGGCTAATCCTATTCTACAGTCCTCCAGTGTAACAGGAAAAACTGTGCTTTCGTTCCAGTAGGAATGCAAGCCTCCTTTTTCCTGTAAGTACGGGGTCCTTGGGTAAGACTTCCTAGAAGGAAGGCGAAGCAGATTGTGTTTCTAAGTGCTGCTCCAATGAGGGCAATGAGGCAGACTTCCGTGGCATGTAGGACGTGAGAGAACAGAATCCCTGGAGCTGCTGGAGAGCTGAGGACATCTAGCTTTCTCAAGGAAGTGTGCAGTGTGTTTCCCTAATCTCTGAATATATAGAGTGACTGGGAGAGGCTACTGGCTCTGGATGTTTCTTAGCAGGGCAGAGGAGCCTGCTGGTACTCACTGTATTTGTAGGCAAAAGGATGCCTACACGAGGGTGCTAAGTGTCTGGATAAGTGAAGAAACGTTAAAGTAAAGCAGAACTGCGAATACGACCTAATGGAAACTGCTACACGCTTTCGCTTCAGCAGGAAACTTCAGGCCTTAAGTTGGGGCAAGTTCTCACGTCAAGTTTCCCTGTAGCTCTAGAGCATGACAGGATGAGCTCCCACCCATGCTATGGAAGCACCGTGTTTCCTTAGAGAAAACTTTTCTTTCCAGAGGGCTTCCTAGAGTGACTAGAGGCCAGTCGAAAAGAGTGTGATTTAGGTATCTTCAGGGCAGCATGGATACAGCTTTTAAAATGGGAAAGCAAGGCTTGTGCCATCAGGTCTTCTTTTCCGGTGAACCTGCCAGCCGAAACCCTTCTGATTTCTAAGAAGTCAAAAAAGACCCTAGCTACACCCTGGTCCCTTGCCTGAATCAACATTTCTTTACAGGGTGTTCTGCATTTAGTGTATTCCCTCTTCCTTGGAACGCTCTATGTGTGCTATCGGGCTAATCCTATTCTACAGTCCTCCAGTGTAACAGGAAAAACTGTGCTTTCGTTCCAGTAAGACTGCAAGCCTCCTTTCTCCTGTAAGTACGGGGTCCTTGGGTAAGACTTCCTAGAAGGAAGGCGAAGCAGATTGTGTTTCTAAGTGCTGCTCCAATGAGGGCAATGAGGCAGACTTCCATGGCATGTAGGACGTGAGAGAACAAAAACCCTGGAGCTGTTGGAGAGTGAGGACATCTAGCTTTCCAAAGGAAGGGTGCAGTGTGTTGCTCTAATGTCTGAATACATAGAGTGACTGGGAGAGGCTACTGGCTCTGGATGTTTCTTAGAAGGGCAGAGGAGCCTGCTGGTACTCACTCTATTTGTAGGCAAAAGGGTGCCTACACGAGGGTGCTAAGTGTTGGATAAGTGAAATAACGTTAAAGTAAAGCAGAACTGCGAATACGACCTAATGGAAACTGCTACACGCTTTTGCTTCAGCAGGGCTCTTCAGTCCTTAGCTTGGGGCATGTTCTCACGTCAAGCTTCCCTGTAGCTCTAGAGCATGACAGAATGAGCCCCCACCCATGCTATGGAAGCACCGTGTTTCCTTAGAGAAAACTTTTCTTTCCAGAGGGCTGCCTACAGTGACTAGAAGCCAGTCGAAAACAGTGTTATTTAGGTATCTTCAGGGCAGCATGGATAGATCTTTTAAACTGGGAAAGCAAGGCTTGTGCCATCAGGTCTTCTTTTCCGGTGAACCTGCAGCCGACACCCTTCTGACTTCTAACAAGTGAAAAGAGACCCTAGCTACACCCTGGTCCCTTGCCTGAATCAACTTTCCTTCACAGGTTGTTTTGCATTTAGCGTACTCCCTCTTCCTTGGAACGCTCAGAGTATGCTATCGGGGTAATCTTATTCTAAACTCCTGCAGTGTAACAGGAAAAACTGTGCTTTGGTTTCAGTAGGAATGCAAGCCTCCTTTCTCCTGTAGGTATGGGGTCCTAAGATAAGAGTTCCTAGAAGGAAGGCGAAGCAGATTGTGTTTCTAAGTGCTGCTCCAATGAGTGCAATGAGGCAGACTTCCGTGGCATGTAGGACGTGAGAGAACAGAATCCCTGGAGCTGTTGGAGAGCTGAGAACATCTAGCTTTCCAAAGGAAGGGTGCAGTGTGTTGCCCTAATCTCTGAATACTTAGACTGACTGGGAAAGGCTTCTGGCTCTGGATGTTTCCTAGAAGGGCAGAGGAGCCTGCTGGTACTCACTGTATTTGTAAGCAAAAGGGTGCCTAGACGAGGGTGCTAAGTGTCTGGAAAAGTGAAGAAACGTTAAAGTAAAGCAGAACTGCGAATACGACCTAATGGAAACTGCTACACGCTGTCGCTTCAGCAGGGGTTTTCAGGCCTTAGCTTGAGGCAAGTTCTCACGTCAAGTTTCCCTGTAGCTCTAGAGCATGACAGGATGAGCTCCCACCCATGCTATGGAAGCACCGTGTTTCTTTAGAGAAAACTCTTTTTCTTTCCAGAGGGTGCCTACAGTGAGTAGAGGCCAGTCGAAAACAGTGTTATTTAGGTATCTTCAGGACAGCATGGATAGGGCTTTTAAAATGGGAAAGCAAGGCTTGTGCCTTCGGGTCTTTTTTTCCGTTGAACAAGAGGCCAAAATCCTTCTGATTTCTAAAAAGTCAAAAGAGACTATAGCTACATCCTGGTCCCTTGCTGAATCGTTTTCTTCACAGGGTGTTCTGCATGTAGTGAATTCCCTCTTCCTTGGAATGCTCTATGTGGGCTATCGGTCCTAAGACAATTCTAAAATCCTGCAGGGTAAAAGTAAAAACTGTGCTTTTGTTCCAGTGGGAATGCAAGCCTCCTTTCTCCTGTAGGTATGGGGTCCTTGGCTAAGACTTCCTAGAAGGAAGGCGAAGCCGATTGTGTTTCAAAGTGCTGCTCCAATGAGGGCAATGAGGCAGACTTCCATGGCATGTAGGACGTGAGAGAACAGAATCCCTGGAGCTGTTGGAGAGCTGAGGACATCTAGATTTCTCAAGGAAGGGTGCAGTGTGTTTCCCTAATCTCTGAATATATAGAGTGACTGGGAAAGGCTTCTCGGTTTGGATGTTTCTTAGAAGGGCAGAGGAGCCTGCTGGTGCTCACTGTATTTGTAGGCAAAAGGATGCCTACACGAGGGTGCTAAGTGTCTGGATAAGTGAAGAAACGTTAAAGTAAAGCAGAACTGCGAATACGGCCTAATGGAAGCTGCTACACGCTTTCGCTTCAACAGGGCTTTTCAGGCCTTAGCTTGGGGCAAGTTCTCAGGTAAAGTTTCCCTGTAGCTCTAGAGCATAACAGGATGAGGTCCCACCCATGCTATGGAAGCACCTTGTTTCCTTAGAGACAACTCCTTTTCTTTCCAGAGGGCTGCCTACAGTGACAAGAGGCCAGTCGAAAACAGTGTTATTTAGGTATCTTCAGGGCAGCATGGATAGGGCTTTTAAAATGGGAAAGCAAGGCTTGTGCCATCAGGTCTTTTCCGGTGAACCTGCAGCCGAAACCCTTCTGATTTCTAAGAAGTCAAAAAAGACCCTAGCTACACCCTGGTCCCTTGCCTGAATCAACTTTTCTTCACAGGGTGTTCTGCATTTAGTGTATTCCCTCTTCCTTGGAACGCTCTATGTGTGCTATCGGGCTAATCCTATTCTACAGTCCTCCAGTGTAACAGGAAAAACTGTGCTTTCGTTCCAGTAGGAATGCAAGCCTCCATTCTCCTGTAAGTACGGGGTCCTTGGGTAAGACTTCCTAGAAGGAAGGCGAAGCAGATTGTGTTTCTAAGTGCTGCTCCAATGAGGGCAATGAGGCAGACTTCCATGGCATGTAGGACGTGAGAGAACAAAAACCCTGGAACTGTTGGAGAGTGAGGACATCTAGCTTTCCAAAGGAAGGGTGCAGTGTGTTGCTCTAATGTCTGAATACATAGAGTGACTGGGAGAGGCTACTGGCTCTGGATGTTTCTTAGAAGGGCAGAGGAGCCTGCTGGTACTCATTCTATTTGTAGGAAAAAGGGTGCCTACACGAGGGTGCTAAGTGTTGGATAAGTGAAATAACGTTAAAGTAAAGCAGAACTGCGAATACGACCTAATGGAAACTGCTACACGCTTTCGCTTCAGCAGGGCTCTTGAGGCCTTAGCTTGGGACAAGTTCTCACGTCAAGCTTCCCTGTAGCTCTAGAGCATGACAGAATGAGCCCCCACCCATGCTATGGAAGCACCGTGTTTCCTTAGAGAAAACTTTTCTTTCCAGAGGGCTGCCTACAGTGACTAGAGGCCAGTCGAAAACAGTGTTATGTAGGTATCTTCAGGGCAGCATGGATAGATCTTTTAAAATGGGACAGCAAGGCTTGTGCCATCAGGTCTTCTTTTCCGGTGAACCTGCAGCCGAAACCCTTCTGATTTCTAAGAAGTCAAAAAAGACCCTAGCTACACCCTGGTCCCTTGCCTGAATCAACTTTTCTTCACAGGGTGTTCTGCATTTAGCGTATTCTCTCTTCCTTGGAACGATCTATGTGTACTATCGGGCTAATCCTATTCTACAGTCCTCCAGTGTAACAGGAAAAACTGTGCTTTCGTTCCAGTAGGAATGCAAGCCTCCTTTTTCCTGTAAGTACGGGGTCCTTGGGTAAGACTTCCTAGAAGGAAGGCGAAGCAGATTGTGTTTCTAAGTGCTGCTCCAATGAGGGCAATGAGGCAGACTTCCGTGGCATGTAGGACGTGAGAGAACAGAATCCCTGGAGCTGCTGGAGAGCTGAGGACATCTAGCTTTCTCAAGGAAGTGTGCAGTGTGTTTCCCTAATCTCTGAATATATAGAGTGACTGGGAGAGGCTACTGGCTCTGGATGTTTCTTAGCAGGGCAGAGGAGCCTGCTGGTACTCACTGTATTTGTAGGCAAAAGGATGCCTACACGAGGGTGCTAAGTGTCTGGATAAGTGAAGAAACGTTAAAGTAAAGCAGAACTGCGAATACGACCTAATGGAAACTGCTACACGCTTTCGCTTCAGCAGGAAACTTCAGGCCTTAAGTTGGGGCAAGTTCTCACGTCAAGTTTCCCTGTAGCTCTAGAGCATGACAGGATGAGCTCCCACCCATGCTATGGAAGCACCGTGTTTCCTTAGAGAAAACTTTTCTTTCCAGAGGGCTTCCTAGAGTGACTAGAGGCCAGTCGAAAAGAGTGTGATTTAGGTATCTTCAGGGCAGCATGGATACAGCTTTTAAAATGGGAAAGCAAGGCTTGTGCCATCAGGTCTTCTTTTCCGGTGAACCTGCCAGCCGAAACCCTTCTGATTTCTAAGAAGTCAAAAAAGACCCTAGCTACACCCTGGTCCCTTGCCTGAATCAACATTTCTTTACAGGGTGTTCTGCATTTAGTGTATTCCCTCTTCCTTGGAACGCTCTATGTGTGCTATCGGGCTAATCCTATTCTACAGTCCTCCAGTGTAACAGGAAAAACTGTGCTTTCGTTCCAGTAAGACTGCAAGCCTCCTTTCTCCTGTAAGTACGGGGTCCTTGGGTAAGACTTCCTAGAAGGAAGGCGAAGCAGATTGTGTTTCTAAGTGCTGCTCCAATGAGGGCAATGAGGCAGACTTCCATGGCATGTAGGACGTGAGAGAACAAAAACCCTGGAGCTGTTGGAGAGTGAGGACATCTAGCTTTCCAAAGGAAGGGTGCAGTGTGTTGCTCTAATGTCTGAATACATAGAGTGACTGGGAGAGGCTACTGGCTCTGGATGTTTCTTAGAAGGGCAGAGGAGCCTGCTGGTACTCACTCTATTTGTAGGCAAAAGGGTGCCTACACGAGGGTGCTAAGTGTTGGATAAGTGAAATAACGTTAAAGTAAAGCAGAACTGCGAATACGACCTAATGGAAACTGCTACACGCTTTTGCTTCAGCAGGGCTCTTCAGTCCTTAGCTTGGGGCATGTTCTCACGTCAAGCTTCCCTGTAGCTCTAGAGCATGACAGAATGAGCCCCCACCCATGCTATGGAAGCACCGTGTTTCCTTAGAGAAAACTTTTCTTTCCAGAGGGCTGCCTACAGTGACTAGAAGCCAGTCGAAAACAGTGTTATTTAGGTATCTTCAGGGCAGCATGGATAGATCTTTTAAACTGGGAAAGCAAGGCTTGTGCCATCAGGTCTTCTTTTCCGGTGAACCTGCAGCCGACACCCTTCTGACTTCTAACAAGTGAAAAGAGACCCTAGCTACACCCTGGTCCCTTGCCTGAATCAACTTTCCTTCACAGGTTGTTTTGCATTTAGCGTACTCCCTCTTCCTTGGAACGCTCAGAGTATGCTATCGGGGTAATCTTATTCTAAACTCCTGCAGTGTAACAGGAAAAACTGTGCTTTGGTTTCAGTAGGAATGCAAGCCTCCTTTCTCCTGTAGGTATGGGGTCCTAAGATAAGAGTTCCTAGAAGGAAGGCGAAGCAGATTGTGTTTCTAAGTGCTGCTCCAATGAGTGCAATGAGGCAGACTTCCGTGGCATGTAGGACGTGAGAGAACAGAATCCCTGGAGCTGTTGGAGAGCTGAGAACATCTAGCTTTCCAAAGGAAGGGTGCAGTGTGTTGCCCTAATCTCTGAATACTTAGACTGACTGGGAAAGGCTTCTGGCTCTGGATGTTTCCTAGAAGGGCAGAGGAGCCTGCTGGTACTCACTGTATTTGTAAGCAAAAGGGTGCCTAGACGAGGGTGCTAAGTGTCTGGAAAAGTGAAGAAACGTTAAAGTAAAGCAGAACTGCGAATACGACCTAATGGAAACTGCTACACGCTGTCGCTTCAGCAGGGGTTTTCAGGCCTTAGCTTGAGGCAAGTTCTCACGTCAAGTTTCCCTGTAGCTCTAGAGCATGACAGGATGAGCTCCCACCCATGCTATGGAAGCACCGTGTTTCTTTAGAGAAAACTCTTTTTCTTTCCAGAGGGTGCCTACAGTGAGTAGAGGCCAGTCGAAAACAGTGTTATTTAGGTATCTTCAGGACAGCATGGATAGGGCTTTTAAAATGGGAAAGCAAGGCTTGTGCCTTCGGGTCTTTTTTTCCGTTGAACAAGAGGCCAAAATCCTTCTGATTTCTAAAAAGTCAAAAGAGACTATAGCTACATCCTGGTCCCTTGCTGAATCGTTTTCTTCACAGGGTGTTCTGCATGTAGTGAATTCCCTCTTCCTTGGAATGCTCTATGTGGGCTATCGGTCCTAAGACAATTCTAAAATCCTGCAGGGTAAAAGTAAAAACTGTGCTTTTGTTCCAGTGGGAATGCAAGCCTCCTTTCTCCTGTAGGTATGGGGTCCTTGGCTAAGACTTCCTAGAAGGAAGGCGAAGCCGATTGTGTTTCAAAGTGCTGCTCCAATGAGGGCAATGAGGCAGACTTCCATGGCATGTAGGACGTGAGAGAACAGAATCCCTGGAGCTGTTGGAGAGCTGAGGACATCTAGATTTCTCAAGGAAGGGTGCAGTGTGTTTCCCTAATCTCTGAATATATAGAGTGACTGGGAAAGGCTTCTCGGTTTGGATGTTTCTTAGAAGGGCAGAGGAGCCTGCTGGTGCTCACTGTATTTGTAGGCAAAAGGATGCCTACACGAGGGTGCTAAGTGTCTGGATAAGTGAAGAAACGTTAAAGTAAAGCAGAACTGCGAATACGGCCTAATGGAAGCTGCTACACGCTTTCGCTTCAACAGGGCTTTTCAGGCCTTAGCTTGGGGCAAGTTCTCAGGTAAAGTTTCCCTGTAGCTCTAGAGCATAACAGGATGAGTTCCCACCCATGCTATGGAAGCACCTTGTTTCCTTAGAGACAACTCCTTTTCTTTCCAGAGGGCTGCCTACAGTGACAAGAGGCCAGTCGAAAACAGTGTTATTTAGGTATCTTCAGGGCAGCATGGATAGGGCTTTTAAAATGGGAAAGCAAGGCTTGTGCCATCAGGTCTTTTCCGGTGAACCTGCAGCCGAAACCCTTCTGATTTCTAAGAAGTCAAAAAAGACCCTAGCTACACCCTGGTCCCTTGCCTGAATCAACTTTTCTTCACAGGGTGTTCTGCATTTAGTGTATTCCCTCTTCCTTGGAACGCTCTATGTGTGCTATCGGGCTAATCCTATTCTACAGTCCTCCAGTGTAACAGGAAAAACTGTGCTTTCGTTCCAGTAGGAATGCAAGCCTCCATTCTCCTGTAAGTACGGGGTCCTTGGGTAAGACTTCCTAGAAGGAAGGCGAAGCAGATTGTGTTTCTAAGTGCTGCTCCAATGAGGGCAATGAGGCAGACTTCCATGGCATGTAGGACGTGAGAGAACAAAAACCCTGGAACTGTTGGAGAGTGAGGACATCTAGCTTTCCAAAGGAAGGGTGCAGTGTGTTGCTCTAATGTCTGAATACATAGAGTGACTGGGAGAGGCTACTGGCTCTGGATGTTTCTTAGAAGGGCAGAGGAGCCTGCTGGTACTCATTCTATTTGTAGGAAAAAGGGTGCCTACACGAGGGTGCTAAGTGTTGGATAAGTGAAATAACGTTAAAGTAAAGCAGAACTGCGAATACGACCTAATGGAAACTGCTACACGCTTTCGCTTCAGCAGGGCTCTTGAGGCCTTAGCTTGGGACAAGTTCTCACGTCAAGCTTCCCTGTAGCTCTAGAGCATGACAGAATGAGCCCCCACCCATGCTATGGAAGCACCGTGTTTCCTTAGAGAAAACTTTTCTTTCCAGAGGGCTGCCTACAGTGACTAGAGGCCAGTCGAAAACAGTGTTATGTAGGTATCTTCAGGGCAGCATGGATAGATCTTTTAAAATGGGACAGCAAGGCTTGTGCCATCAGGTCTTCTTTTCCGGTGAACCTGCAGCCGAAACCCTTCTGATTTCTAAGAAGTCAAAAAAGACCCTAGCTACACCCTGGTCCCTTGCCTGAATCAACTTTTCTTCACAGGGTGTTCTGCATTTAGCGTATTCTCTCTTCCTTGGAACGATCTATGTGTACTATCGGGCTAATCCTATTCTACAGTCCTCCAGTGTAACAGGAAAAACTGTGCTTTCGTTCCAGTAGGAATGCAAGCCTCCTTTTTCCTGTAAGTACGGGGTCCTTGGGTAAGACTTCCTAGAAGGAAGGCGAAGCAGATTGTGTTTCTAAGTGCTGCTCCAATGAGGGCAATGAGGCAGACTTCCGTGGCATGTAGGACGTGAGAGAACAGAATCCCTGGAGCTGCTGGAGAGCTGAGGACATCTAGCTTTCTCAAGGAAGTGTGCAGTGTGTTTCCCTAATCTCTGAATATATAGAGTGACTGGGAGAGGCTACTGGCTCTGGATGTTTCTTAGCAGGGCAGAGGAGCCTGCTGGTACTCACTGTATTTGTAGGCAAAAGGATGCCTACACGAGGGTGCTAAGTGTCTGGATAAGTGAAGAAACGTTAAAGTAAAGCAGAACTGCGAATACGACCTAATGGAAACTGCTACACGCTTTCGCTTCAGCAGGAAACTTCAGGCCTTAAGTTGGGGCAAGTTCTCACGTCAAGTTTCCCTGTAGCTCTAGAGCATGACAGGATGAGCTCCCACCCATGCTATGGAAGCACCGTGTTTCCTTAGAGAAAACTTTTCTTTCCAGAGGGCTTCCTAGAGTGACTAGAGGCCAGTCGAAAAGAGTGTGATTTAGGTATCTTCAGGGCAGCATGGATACAGCTTTTAAAATGGGAAAGCAAGGCTTGTGCCATCAGGTCTTCTTTTCCGGTGAACCTGCCAGCCGAAACCCTTCTGATTTCTAAGAAGTCAAAAAAGACCCTAGCTACACCCTGGTCCCTTGCCTGAATCAACATTTCTTTACAGGGTGTTCTGCATTTAGTGTATTCCCTCTTCCTTGGAACGCTCTATGTGTGCTATCGGGCTAATCCTATTCTACAGTCCTCCAGTGTAACAGGAAAAACTGTGCTTTCGTTCCAGTAAGACTGCAAGCCTCCTTTCTCCTGTAAGTACGGGGTCCTTGGGTAAGACTTCCTAGAAGGAAGGCGAAGCAGATTGTGTTTCTAAGTGCTGCTCCAATGAGGGCAATGAGGCAGACTTCCATGGCATGTAGGACGTGAGAGAACAAAAACCCTGGAGCTGTTGGAGAGTGAGGACATCTAGCTTTCCAAAGGAAGGGTGCAGTGTGTTGCTCTAATGTCTGAATACATAGAGTGACTGGGAGAGGCTACTGGCTCTGGATGTTTCTTAGAAGGGCAGAGGAGCCTGCTGGTACTCACTCTATTTGTAGGCAAAAGGGTGCCTACACGAGGGTGCTAAGTGTTGGATAAGTGAAATAACGTTAAAGTAAAGCAGAACTGCGAATACGACCTAATGGAAACTGCTACACGCTTTTGCTTCAGCAGGGCTCTTCAGTCCTTAGCTTGGGGCATGTTCTCACGTCAAGCTTCCCTGTAGCTCTAGAGCATGACAGAATGAGCCCCCACCCATGCTATGGAAGCACCGTGTTTCCTTAGAGAAAACTTTTCTTTCCAGAGGGCTGCCTACAGTGACTAGAAGCCAGTCGAAAACAGTGTTATTTAGGTATCTTCAGGGCAGCATGGATAGATCTTTTAAACTGGGAAAGCAAGGCTTGTGCCATCAGGTCTTCTTTTCCGGTGAACCTGCAGCCGACACCCTTCTGACTTCTAACAAGTGAAAAGAGACCCTAGCTACACCCTGGTCCCTTGCCTGAATCAACTTTCCTTCACAGGTTGTTTTGCATTTAGCGTACTCCCTCTTCCTTGGAACGCTCAGAGTATGCTATCGGGGTAATCTTATTCTAAACTCCTGCAGTGTAACAGGAAAAACTGTGCTTTGGTTTCAGTAGGAATGCAAGCCTCCTTTCTCCTGTAGGTATGGGGTCCTAAGGTAAGAGTTCCTAGAAGGAAGGCGAAGCAGATTGTGTTTCTAAGTGCTGCTCCAATGAGTGCAATGAGGCAGACTTCCGTGGCATGTAGGACGTGAGAGAACAGAATCCCTGGAGCTGTTGGAGAGCTGAGAACATCTAGCTTTCCAAAGGAAGGGTGCAGTGTGTTGCCCTAATCTCTGAATACATAGACTGACTGGGAAAGGCTTCTGGCTCTGGATGTTTCCTAGAAGGGCAGAGGAGCCTGCTGGTACTCACTGTATTTGTAAGCAAAAGGGTGCCTAGACGAGGGTGCTAAGTGTCTGGAAAAGTGAAGAAACGTTAAAGTAAAGCAGAACTGCGAATACGACCTAATGGAAACTGCTACACGCTGTCGCTTCAGCAGGGGTTTTCAGGCCTTAGCTTGAGGCAAGTTCTCACGTCAAGTTTCCCTGTAGCTCTAGAGCATGACAGGATAAGCTCCCACCCATGCTATGGAAGCACCGTGTTTCTTTAGAGAAAACTCTTTTTCTTTCCAGAGGGTGCCTACAGTGAGTAGAGGCCAGTCGAAAACAGTGTTATTTAGGTATCTTCAGGACAGCATGGATAGGGCTTTTAAAATGGGAAAGCAAGGCTTGTGCCTTCGGGTCTTTTTTTCCGTTGAACAAGAGGCCAAAATCCTTCTGATTTCTAAAAAGTCAAAAGAGACTATAGCTACATCCTGGTCCCTTGCTGAATCGTTTTCTTCACAGGGTGTTCTGCATGTAGTGAATTCCCTCTTCCTTGGAATGCTCTATGTGGGCTATCGGTCCTAAGACAATTCTAAAATCCTGCAGGGTAAAAGTAAAAACTGTGCTTTTGTTCCAGTGGGAATGCAAGCCTCCTTTCTCCTGTAGGTATGGGGTCCTTGGCTAAGACTTCCTAGAAGGAAGGCGAAGCCGATTGTGTTTCAAAGTGCTGCTCCAATGAGGGCAATGAGGCAGACTTCCATGGCATGTAGGACGTGAGAGAACAGAATCCCTGGAGCTGTTGGAGAGCTGAGGACATCTAGCTTTCTCAAGGAAGGGTGCAGTGTGTTTCCCTAATCTCTGAATATATAGAGTGACTGGGAAAGGCTTCTCGGTTTGGATGTTTCTTAGAAGGGCAGAGGAGCCTGCTGGTGCTCACTGTATTTGTAGGCAAAAGGATGCCTACACGAGGGTGCTAAGTGTCTGGATAAGTGAAGAAACGTTAAAGTAAAGCAGAACTGCGAATACGGCCTAATGGAAGCTGCTACACGCTTTCGCTTCAACAGGGCTTTTCAAGCCTTAGCTTGGGGCAAGTTCTCAGGTAAAGTTTCCCTGTAGCTCTAGAGCATAACAGGATGAGTTCCCACCCATGCTATGGAAGCACCCTGTTTCCTTAGAGACAACTCCTTTTCTTTCCAGAGGGCTGCCTACAGTGACAAGAGGCCAGTCGAAAACAGTGTTATTTAGGTATCTTCAGGGCAGCATGGATAGGGCTTTTAAAATGGGAAAGCAAGGCTTGTGCCATCAGGTCTTTTCCGGTGAACCTGCAGCCGAAACCCTTCTGATTTCTAAGAAGTCAAAAGACCCTAGCTACACCCTGGTCCCTTGCCTGAATCAACTTTTCTTCACAGGGTGTTCTGCATTTAGTGTATTCCCTCTTCCTTGGAACGCTCTATGTGTGCTATCGGGCTAATCCTATTCTACAGTCCTCCAGTGTAACAGGAAAAACTGTGCTTTCGTTCCAGTAGGAATGCAAGCCTCCATTCTCCTGTAAGTACGGGGTCCTTGGGTAAGACTTCCTAGAAGGAAGGCGAAGCAGATTGTGTTTCTAAGTGCTGCTCCAATGAGGGCAATGAGGCAGACTTCCATGGCATGTAGGACGTGAGAGAACAAAAACCCTGGAACTGTTGGAGAGTGAGGACATCTAGCTTTCCAAAGGAAGGGTGCAGTGTGTTGCTCTAATGTCTGAATACATAGAGTGACTGGGAGAGGCTACTGGCTCTGGATGTTTCTTAGAAGGGCAGAGGAGCCTGCTGGTACTCATTCTATTTGTAGGAAAAAGGGTGCCTACACGAGGGTGCTAAGTGTTGGATAAGTGAAATAACGTTAAAGTAAAGCAGAACTGCGAATACGACCTAATGGAAACTGCTACACGCTTTCGCTTCAGCAGGGCTCTTGAGGCCTTAGCTTGGGACAAGTTCTCAAGTCAAGCTTCCCTGTAGCTCTAGAGCATGACAGAATGAGCCCCCACCCATGCTATGGAAGCACCGTGTTTCCTTAGAGAAAACTTTTCTTTCCAGAGGGCTGCCTACAGTGACTAGAGGCCAGTCGAAAACAGTGTTATGTAGGTATCTTCAGGGCAGCATGGATAGATCTTTTAAAATGGGACAGCAAGGCTTGTGCCATCAGGTCTTCTTTTCCGGTGAACCTGCAGCCGAAACCCTTCTGATTTCTAAGAAGTCAAAAAAGACCCTAGCTACACCCTGGTCCCTTGCCTGAATCAACTTTTCTTCACAGGGTGTTCTGCATTTAGCGTATTCTCTCTTCCTTGGAACGATCTATGTGTACTATCGGGCTAATCCTATTCTAGAGTCCTCCAGTGTAACAGGAAAAACTGTGCTTTCGTTCCAGTAGGAATGCAAGCCTCCTTTTTCCTGTAAGTACGGGGTCCTTGGGTAAGACTTCCTAGAAGGAAGGCGAAGCAGATTGTGTTTCTAAGTGCTGCTCCAATGAGGGCAATGAGGCAGACTTCCGTGGCATGTAGGACGTGAGAGAACAGAATCCCTGGAGCTGCTGGAGAGCTGAGGACATCTAGCTTTCTCAAGGAAGGGTGCAGTGTGTTTCCCTAATCTCTGAATATATAGAGTGACTGGGAGAGGCTACTGGCTCTGGATGTTTCTTAGCAGGGCAGAGGAGCCTGCTGGTACTCACTGTATTTGTAGGCAAAAGGATGCCTACACGAGGGTGCTAAGTGTCTGGATAAGTGAAGAAACGTTAAAGTAAAGCAGAACTGCGAATACGACCTAATGGAAACTGCTACACGCTTTCGCTTCAGCAGGAAACTTCAGGCCTTAAGTTGGGGCAAGTTCTCACGTCAAGTTTCCCTGTAGCTCTAGAGCATGACAGGATGAGCTCCCACCCATGCTATGGAAGCACCGTGTTTCCTTAGAGAAAACTTTTCTTTCCAGAGGGCTTCCTAGAGTGACTAGAGGCCAGTCGAAAAGAGTGTGATTTAGGTATCTTCAGGGCAGCATGGATACAGCTTTTAAAATGGGAAAGCAAGGCTTGTGCCATCAGGTCTTCTTTTCCGGTGAACCTGCCAGCCGAAACCCTTCTGATTTCTAAGAAGTCAAAAAAGACCCTAGCTACACCCTGGTCCCTTGCCTGAATCAACATTTCTTTACAGGGTGTTCTGCATTTAGTGTATTCCCTCTTCCTTGGAACGCTCTATGTGTGCTATCGGGCTAATCCTATTCTACAGTCCTCCAGTGTAACAGGAAAAACTGTGCTTTCGTTCCAGTAAGACTGCAAGCCTCCTTTCTCCTGTAAGTACGGGGTCCTTGGGTAAGACTTCCTAGAAGGAAGGCGAAGCAGATTGTGTTTCTAAGTGCTGCTCCAATGAGGGCAATGAGGCAGACTTCCATGGCATGTAGGACGTGAGAGAACAAAAACCCTGGAGCTGTTGGAGAGTGAGGACATCTAGCTTTCCAAAGGAAGGGTGCAGTGTGTTGCTCTAATGTCTGAATACATAGAGTGACTGGGAGAGGCTACTGGCTCTGGATGTTTCTTAGAAGGGCAGAGGAGCCTGCTGGTACTCACTCTATTTGTAGGCAAAAGGGTGCCTACACGAGGGTGCTAAGTGTTGGATAAGTGAAATAACGTTAAAGTAAAGCAGAACTGCGAATACGACCTAATGGAAACTGCTACACGCTTTTGCTTCAGCAGGGCTCTTCAGTCCTTAGCTTGGGGCATGTTCTCACGTCAAGCTTCCCTGTAGCTCTAGAGCATGACAGAATGAGCCCCCACCCATGCTATGGAAGCACCGTGTTTCCTTAGAGAAAACTTTTCTTTCCAGAGGGCTGCCTACAGTGACTAGAAGCCAGTCGAAAACAGTGTTATTTAGGTATCTTCAGGGCAGCATGGATAGATCTTTTAAACTGGGAAAGCAAGGCTTGTGCCATCAGGTCTTCTTTTCCGGTGAACCTGCAGCCGACACCCTTCTGACTTCTAACAAGTGAAAAGAGACCCTAGCTACACCCTGGTCCCTTGCCTGAATCAACTTTCCTTCACAGGTTGTTTTGCATTTAGCGTACTCCCTCTTCCTTGGAACGCTCAGAGTATGCTATCGGGGTAATCTTATTCTAAACTCCTGCAGTGTAACAGGAAAAACTGTGCTTTGGTTTCAGTAGGAATGCAAGCCTCCTTTCTCCTGTAGGTATGGGGTCCTAAGATAAGAGTTCCTAGAAGGAAGGCGAAGCAGATTGTGTTTCTAAGTGCTGCTCCAATGAGTGCAATGAGGCAGACTTCCGTGGCATGTAGGACGTGAGAGAACAGAATCCCTGGAGCTGTTGGAGAGCTGAGAACATCTAGCTTTCCAAAGGAAGGGTGCAGTGTGTTGCCCTAATCTCTGAATACTTAGACTGACTGGGAAAGGCTTCTGGCTCTGGATGTTTCCTAGAAGGGCAGAGGAGCCTGCTGGTACTCACTGTATTTGTAAGCAAAAGGGTGCCTAGACGAGGGTGCTAAGTGTCTGGAAAAGTGAAGAAACGTTAAAGTAAAGCAGAACTGCGAATACGACCTAATGGAAACTGCTACACGCTGTCGCTTCAGCAGGGGTTTTCAGGCCTTAGCTTGAGGCAAGTTCTCACGTCAAGTTTCCCTGTAGCTCTAGAGCATGACAGGATAAGCTCCCACCCATGCTATGGAAGCACCGTGTTTCTTTAGAGAAAACTCTTTTTCTTTCCAGAGGGTGCCTACAGTGAGTAGAGGCCAGTCGAAAACAGTGTTATTTAGGTATCTTCAGGACAGCATGGATAGGGCTTTTAAAATGGGAAAGCAAGGCTTGTGCCTTCGGGTCTTTTTTTCCGTTGAACAAGAGGCCAAAATCCTTCTGATTTCTAAAAAGTCAAAAGAGACTATAGCTACATCCTGGTCCCTTGCTGAATCGTTTTCTTCACAGGGTGTTCTGCATGTAGTGAATTCCCTCTTCCTTGGAATTCTCTATGTGGGCTATCGGTCCTAAGACAATTCTAAAATCCTGCAGGGTAAAAGTAAAAACTGTGCTTTTGTTCCAGTGGGAATGCAAGCCTCCTTTCTCCTGTAGGTATGGGGTCCTTGGCTAAGACTTCCTAGAAGGAAGGCGAAGCCGATTGTGTTTCAAAGTGCTGCTCCAATGAGGGCAATGAGGCAGACTTCCATGGCATGTAGGACGTGAGAGAACAGAATCCCTGGAGCTGTTGGAGAGCTGAGGACATCTAGCTTTCTCAAGGAAGGGTGCAGTGTGTTTCCCTAATCTCTGAATATATAGAGTGACTGGGAAAGGCTTCTCGGTTTGGATGTTTCTTAGAAGGGCAGAGGAGCCTGCTGGTGCTCACTGTATTTGTAGGCAAAAGGATGCCTACACGAGGGTGCTAAGTGTCTGGATAAGTGAAGAAACGTTAAAGTAAAGCAGAACTGCGAATACGGCCTAATGGAAACTGCTACACGCTTTCGCTTCAACAGGGCTTTTCAGGCCTTAGCTTGAGGCAAGTTCTCAGGTAAAGTTACCCTGTAGCTCTAGAGCATAACAGGATGAGGTCCCACCTATGCTATGGAAGCACCTTGTTTCCTTAGAGACAACTCCTTTTCTTTCCAGAGGGCTGCCTACAGTGACAAGAGGCCAGTCGAAAACAGTGTTATTTAGGTATCTTCAGGGCAGCATGGATAGGGCTTTTAAAATGGGAAAGCAAGGCTTGTGCCATCAGGTCTTCTTTTCCGGTGAACCTGCAGCCGAAACCCTTCTGATTTCTAAGAAGTCAAAAAAGACCCTAGCTACACCCTGGTCCCTTGCCTGAATCAACTTTTCTTCACAGGGTGTTCTGCATTTAGTGTATTCCCTCTTCCTTGGAACACTCTATGTGTGCTATCGGGCTAATCCTATTCTACAGTCCTCCAGTGTAACAGGAAAAACTGTGCTTTCGTTCCAGTAGGAATGCAAGCCTCCATTCTCCTGTAAGTACGGGGTCCTTGGGTAAGACTTCCTAGAAGGAAGGCGAAGCAGATTGTGTTTCTAAGTGCTGCTCCAATGAGGGCAATGAGGCAGACTTCCATGGCATGTAGGACGTGAGAGAACAAAAACCCTGGAACTGTTGGAGAGTGAGGACATCTAGCTTTCCAAAGGAAGGGTGCAGTGTGTTGCTCTAATGTCTGAATACATAGAGTGACTGGGAGAGGCTACTGGCTCTGGATGTTTCTTAGAAGGGCAGAGGAGCCTGCTGGTACTCATTCTATTTGTAGGCAAAAGGGTGCATACACGAGGGTGCTAAGTGTTGGATAAGTGAAATAACGTTAAAGTAAAGCAGAACTGCGAATACGACCTAATGGAAACTGCTACACGCTTTCGCTTCAGCAGGGCTCTTGAGGCCTTAGCTTGGGACAAGTTCTCACGTCAAGCTTCCCTGTAGCTCTAGAGCATGACAGAATGAGCCCCCACCCATGCTATGGAAGCACCGTGTTTCCTTAGAGAAAACTTTTCTTTCCAGAGGGCTGCCTACAGTGACTAGAGGCCAGTCGAAAACAGTGTTATGTAGGTATCTTCAGGGCAGCATGGATAGATCTTTTAAAATGGGACAGCAAGGCTTGTGCCATCAGGTCTTCTTTTCCGGTGAACCTGCAGCCGAAACCCTTCTGATTTCTAAGAAGTCAAAAAAGACCCTAGCTACACCCTGGTCCCTTGCCTGAATCAACTTTTCTTCACAGGGTGTTCTGCATTTAGCGTATTCTCTCTTCCTTGGAACGATCTATGTGTACTATCGGGCTAATCCTATTCTACAGTCCTCCAGTGTAACAGGAAAAACTGTGCTTTCGTTCCAGTAGGAATGCAAGCCTCCTTTTTCCTGTAAGTACGGGGTCCTTGGGTAAGACTTCCTAGAAGGAAGGCGAAGCAGATTGTGTTTCTAAGTGCTGCTCCAATGAGGGCAATGAGGCAGACTTCCGTGGCATGTAGGACGTGAGAGAACAGAATCCCTGGAGCTGCTGGAGAGCTGAGGACATCTAGCTTTCTCAAGGAAGTGTGCAGTGTGTTTCCCTAATCTCTGAATATATAGAGTGACTGGGAGAGGCTACTGGCTCTGGATGTTTCTTAGCAGGGCAGAGGAGCCTGCTGGTACTCACTGTATTTGTAGGCAAAAGGATGCCTACACGAGGGTGCTAAGTGTCTGGATAAGTGAAGAAACGTTAAAGTAAAGCAGAACTGCGAATACGACCTAATGGAAACTGCTACACGCTTTCGCTTCAGCAGGAAACTTCAGGCCTTAAGTTGGGGCAAGTTCTCACGTCAAGTTTCCCTGTAGCTCTAGAGCATGACAGGATGAGCTCCCACCCATGCTATGGAAGCACCGTGTTTCCTTAGAGAAAACTTTTCTTTCCAGAGGGCTTCCTAGAGTGACTAGAGGCCAGTCGAAAAGAGTGTGATTTAGGTATCTTCAGGGCAGCATGGATACAGCTTTTAAAATGGGAAAGCAAGGCTTGTGCCATCAGGTCTTCTTTTCCGGTGAACCTGCCAGCCGAAACCCTTCTGATTTCTAAGAAGTCAAAAAAGACCCTAGCTACACCCTGGTCCCTTGCCTGAATCAACATTTCTTTACAGGGTGTTCTGCATTTAGTGTATTCCCTCTTCCTTGGAACGCTCTATGTGTGCTATCGGGCTAATCCTATTCTACAGTCCTCCAGTGTAACAGGAAAAACTGTGCTTTCGTTCCAGTAAGACTGCAAGCCTCCTTTCTCCTGTAAGTACGGGGTCCTTGGGTAAGACTTCCTAGAAGGAAGGCGAAGCAGATTGTGTTTCTAAGTGCTGCTCCAATGAGGGCAATGAGGCAGACTTCCATGGCATGTAGGACGTGAGAGAACAAAAACCCTGGAGCTGTTGGAGAGTGAGGACATCTAGCTTTCCAAAGGAAGGGTGCAGTGTGTTGCTCTAATGTCTGAATACATAGAGTGACTGGGAGAGGCTACTGGCTCTGGATGTTTCTTAGAAGGGCAGAGGAGCCTGCTGGTACTCACTCTATTTGTAGGCAAAAGGGTGCCTACACGAGGGTGCTAAGTGTTGGATAAGTGAAATAACGTTAAAGTAAAGCAGAACTGCGAATACGACCTAATGGAAACTGCTACACGCTTTTGCTTCAGCAGGGCTCTTCAGTCCTTAGCTTGGGGCATGTTCTCACGTCAAGCTTCCCTGTAGCTCTAGAGCATGACAGAATGAGCCCCCACCCATGCTATGGAAGCACCGTGTTTCCTTAGAGAAAACTTTTCTTTCCAGAGGGCTGCCTACAGTGACTAGAAGCCAGTCGAAAACAGTGTTATTTAGGTATCTTCAGGGCAGCATGGATAGATCTTTTAAACTGGGAAAGCAAGGCTTGTGCCATCAGGTCTTCTTTTCCGGTGAACCTGCAGCCGACACCCTTCTGACTTCTAACAAGTGAAAAGAGACCCTAGCTACACCCTGGTCCCTTGCCTGAATCAACTTTCCTTCACAGGTTGTTTTGCATTTAGCGTACTCCCTCTTCCTTGGAACGCTCAGAGTATGCTATCGGGGTAATCTTATTCTAAACTCCTGCAGTGTAAGAGGAAAAACTGTGCTTTGGTTTCAGTAGGAATGCAAGCCTCCTTTCTCCTGTAGGTATGGGGTCCTAAGGTAAGAGTTCCTAGAAGGAAGGCGAAGCAGATTGTGTTTCTAAGTGCTGCTCCAATGAGTGCAATGAGGCAGACTTCCGTGGCATGTAGGACGTGAGAGAACAGAATCCCTGGAGCTGTTGGAGAGCTGAGAACATCTAGCTTTCCAAAGGAAGGGTGCAGTGTGTTGCCCTAATCTCTGAATACATAGACTGACTGGGAAAGGCTTCTGGCTCTGGATGTTTCCTAGAAGGGCAGAGGAGCCTGCTGGTACTCACTGTATTTGTAAGCAAAAGGGTGCCTAGACGAGGGTGCTAAGTGTCTGGAAAAGTGAAGAAACGTTAAAGTAAAGCAGAACTGCGAATACGACCTAATGGAAACTGCTACACGCTGTCGCTTCAGCAGGGGTTTTCAGGCCTTAGCTTGAGGCAAGTTCTCACGTCAAGTTTCCCTGTAGCTCTAGAGCATGACAGGATAAGCTCCCACCCATGCTATGGAAGCACCGTGTTTCTTTAGAGAAAACTCTTTTTCTTTCCAGAGGGTGCCTACAGTGAGTAGAGGCCAGTCGAAAACAGTGTTATTTAGGTATCTTCAGGACAGCATGGATAGGGCTTTTAAAATGGGAAAGCAAGGCTTGTGCCTTCGGGTCTTTTTTTCCGTTGAACAAGAGGCCAAAATCCTTCTGATTTCTAAAAAGTCAAAAGAGACTATAGCTACATCCTGGTCCCTTGCTGAATCGTTTTCTTCACAGGGTGTTCTGCATGTAGTGAATTCCCTCTTCCTTGGAATGCTCTATGTGGGCTATCGGTCCTAAGACAATTCTAAAATCCTGCAGGGTAAAAGTAAAAACTGTGCTTTTGTTCCAGTGGGAATGCAAGCCTCCTTTCTCCTGTAGGTATGGGGTCCTTGGCTAAGACTTCCTAGAAGGAAGGCGAAGCCGATTGTGTTTCAAAGTGCTGCTCCAATGAGGGCAATGAGGCAGACTTCCATGGCATGTAGGACGTGAGAGAACAGAATCCCTGGAGCTGTTGGAGAGCTGAGGACATCTAGCTTTCTCAAGGAAGGGTGCAGTGTGTTTCCCTAATCTCTGAATATATAGAGTGACTGGGAAAGGCTTCTCGGTTTGGATGTTTCTTAGAAGGGCAGAGGAGCCTGCTGGTGCTCACTGTATTTGTAGGCAAAAGGATGCCTACACGAGGGTGCTAAGTGTCTGGATAAGTGAAGAAACGTTAAAGTAAAGCAGAACTGCGAATACGGCCTAATGGAAGCTGCTACACGCTTTCGCTTCAACAGGGCTTTTCAGGCCTTAGCTTGGGGCAAGTTCTCAGGTAAAGTTTCCCTGTAGCTCTAGAGCATAACAGGATGAGTTCCCACCCATGCTATGGAAGCACCTTGTTTCCTTAGAGACAACTCCTTTTCTTTCCAGAGGGCTGCCTACAGTGACAAGAGGCCAGTCGAAAACAGTGTTATTTAGGTATCTTCAGGGCAGCATGGATAGGGCTTTTAAAATGGGAAAGCAAGGCTTGTGCCATCAGGTCTTCTTTTCCGGTGAACCTGCAGCCGAAACCCTTCTGATTTCTAAGAAGTCAAAAAAGACCCTAGCTACACCCTGGTCCCTTGCCTGAATCAACTTTTCTTCACAGGGTGTTCTGCATTTAGTGTATTCCCTCTTCCTTGGAACGCTCTATGTGTGCTATCGGGCTAATCCTATTCTACAGTCCTCCAGTGTAACAGGAAAAACTGTGCTTTCGTTCCAGTAGGAATGCAAGCCTCCATTCTCCTGTAAGTACGGGGTCCTTGGGTAAGACTTCCTAGAAGGAAGGCGAACCAGATTGTGTTTCTAAGTGCTGCTCCAATGAGGGCAATGAGGCAGACTTCCATGGCATGTAGGACGTGAGAGAACAAAAACCCTGGAACTGTTGGAGAGTGAGGACATCTAGCTTTCCAAAGGAAGGGTGCAGTGTGTTGCTCTAATGTCTGAATACATAGAGTGACTGGGAGAGGCTACTGGCTCTGGATGTTTCTTAGAAGGGCAGAGGAGCCTGCTGGTACTCATTCTATTTGTAGGAAAAAGGGTGCCTACACGAGGGTGCTAAGTGTTGGATAAGTGAAATAACGTTAAAGTAAAGCAGAACTGCGAATACGACCTAATGGAAACTGCTACACGCTTTCGCTTCAGCAGGGCTCTTGAGGCCTTAGCTTGGGACAAGTTCTCACGTCAAGCTTCCCTGTAGCTCTAGAGCATGACAGAATGAGCCCCCACCCATGCTATGGAAGCACCGTGTTTCCTTAGAGAAAACTTTTCTTTCCAGAGGGCTTCCTAGAGTGACTAGAGGCCAGTCGAAAAGAGTGTGATTTAGGTATCTTCAGGGCAGCATGGATACAGCTTTTAAAATGGGAAAGCAAGGCTTGTGCCATCAGGTCTTCTTTTCCGGTGAACCTGCCAGCCGAAACCCTTCTGATTTCTAAGAAGTCAAAAAAGACCCTAGCTACACCCTGGTCCCTTGCCTGAATCAACATTTCTTTACAGGGTGTTCTGCATTTAGTGTATTCCCTCTTCCTTGGAACGCTCTATGTGTGCTATCGGGCTAATCCTATTCTACAGTCCTCCAGTGTAACAGGAAAAACTGTGCTTTCGTTCCAGTAAGACTGCAAGCCTCCTTTCTCCTGTAAGTACGGGGTCCTTGGGTAAGACTTCCTAGAAGGAAGGCGAAGCAGATTGTGTTTCTAAGTGCTGCTCCAATGAGGGCAATGAGGCAGACTTCCATGGCATGTAGGACGTGAGAGAACAAAAACCCTGGAGCTGTTGCAGAGTGAGGACATCTAGCTTTCCAAAGGAAGGGTGCAGTGTGTTGCTCTAATGTCTGAATACATAGAGTGACTGGGAGAGGCTACTGGCTCTGGATGTTTCTTAGAAGGGCAGAGGAGCCTGCTGGTACTCACTCTATTTGTAGGCAAAAGGGTGCCTACACGAGGGTGCTAAGTGTTGGATAAGTGAAATAACGTTAAAGTAAAGCAGAACTGCGAATACGACCTAATGGAAACTGCTACACGCTTTTGCTTCAGCAGGGCTCTTCAGTCCTTAGCTTGGGGCATGTTCTCACGTCAAGCTTCCCTGTAGCTCTAGAGCATGACAGAATGAGCCCCCACCCATGCTATGGAAGCACCGTGTTTCCTTAGAGAAAACTTTTCTTTCCAGAGGGCTGCCTACAGTGACTAGAAGCCAGTCGAAAACAGTGTTATTTAGGTATCTTCAGGGCAGCATGGATAGATCTTTTAAACTGGGAAAGCAAGGCTTGTGCCATCAGGTCTTCTTTTCCGGTGAACCTGCAGCCGACACCCTTCTGACTTCTAACAAGTGAAAAGAGACCCTAGCTACACCCTGGTCCCTTGCCTGAATCAACTTTCCTTCACAGGTTGTTTTGCATTTAGCGTACTCCCTCTTCCTTGGAACGCTCAGAGTATGCTATCGGGGTAATCTTATTCTAAACTCCTGCAGTGTAAGAGGAAAAACTGTGCTTTGGTTTCAGTAGGAATGCAAGCCTCCTTTCTCCTGTAGGTATGGGGTCCTAAGGTAAGAGTTCCTAGAAGGAAGGCGAAGCAGATTGTGTTTCTAAGTGCTGCTCCAATGAGTGCAATGAGGCAGACTTCCGTGGCATGTAGGACGTGAGAGAACAGAATCCCTGGAGCTGTTGGAGAGCTGAGAACATCTAGCTTTCCAAAGGAAGGGTGCAGTGTGTTGCCCTAATCTCTGAATACATAGACTGACTGGGAAAGGCTTCTGGCTCTGGATGTTTCCTAGAAGGGCAGAGGAGCCTGCTGGTACTCACTGTATTTGTAAGCAAAAGGGTGCCTAGACGAGGGTGCTAAGTGTCTGGAAAAGTGAAGAAACGTTAAAGTAAAGCAGAACTGCGAATACGACCTAATGGAAACTGCTACACGCTGTCGCTTCAGCAGGGGTTTTCAGGCCTTAGCTTGAGGCAAGTTCTCACGTCAAGTTTCCCTGTAGCTCTAGAGCATGACAGGATAAGCTCCCACCCATGCTATGGAAGCACCGTGTTTCTTTAGAGAAAACTCTTTTTCTTTCCAGAGGGTGCCTACAGTGAGTAGAGGCCAGTCGAAAACAGTGTTATTTAGGTATCTTCAGGACAGCATGGATAGGGCTTTTAAAATGGGAAAGCAAGGCTTGTGCCTTCGGGTCTTTTTTTCCGTTGAACAAGAGGCCAAAATCCTTCTGATTTCTAAAAAGTCAAAAGAGACTATAGCTACATCCTGGTCCCTTGCTGAATCGTTTTCTTCACAGGGTGTTCTGCATGTAGTGAATTCCCTCTTCCTTGGAATGCTCTATGTGGGCTATCGGTCCTAAGACAATTCTAAAATCCTGCAGGGTAAAAGTAAAAACTGTGCTTTTGTTCCAGTGGGAATGCAAGCCTCCTTTCTCCTGTAGGTATGGGGTCCTTGGCTAAGACTTCCTAGAAGGAAGGCGAAGCCGATTGTGTTTCAAAGTGCTGCTCCAATGAGGGCAATGAGGCAGACTTCCATGGCATGTAGGACGTGAGAGAACAGAATCCCTGGAGCTGTTGGAGAGCTGAGGACATCTAGCTTTCTCAAGGAAGGGTGCAGTGTGTTTCCCTAATCTCTGAATATATAGAGTGACTGGGAAAGGCTTCTCGGTTTGGATGTTTCTTAGAAGGGCAGAGGAGCCTGCTGGTGCTCACTGTATTTGTAGGCAAAAGGATGCCTACACGAGGGTGCTAAGTGTCTGGATAAGTGAAGAAACGTTAAAGTAAAGCAGAACTGCGAATACGACCTAATGGAAGCTGCTACACGCTTTCGCTTCAACAGGGCTTTTCAGGCCTTAGCTTGAGGCAAGTTCTCAGGTAAAGTTTCCCTGTAGCTCTAGAGCATAACAGGATGAGGTCCCACCTATGCTATGGAAGCACCTTGTTTCCTTAGAGACAACTCCTTTTCTTTCCAGAGGGCTGCCTACAGTGACAAGAGGCCAGTCGAAAAGAGTGTTATTTAGGTATCTTCAGGGCAGCATGGATAGGGCTTTTAAAATGGGAAAGCAAGGCTTGTGCCTTCGGGTCTTTTTTTCCGTTGAGCAAGAGGCCAAAATCCTTCTGATTTCTAACAAGTCAAAAGAGACTATAGCTACATCCTGGTCCCTTGCTGAATCAACTTTTCTTCACAGGGTGTTCTGCATTTAGCGTATTCCCTCATCCTTGGAATGCTCTATGTGTGCTATCGATCCTAAGCCTATAGTAAAATCCTGCAGTGTAAAACTAAAAACTGTGCTTTGGTTCCAGTAGGAATGCAAGCTTCCTTTCTCCTGTAGGTATGGGGTCCTTGGGTAAGACTTCCTAGAAGGAAGGCGAAGCAGATTGTGTTTCTATGTCCGGCTCCATAAAGGGCAGTGAGGCAGACGTCCAAGGCATGTAGGACGTGAGAGAACAGAATCCCTGGAGCTGTTGGAGTGCTGAGGACATCTAGCTTTCCAAAGGAAGGGTGCAGTGTGTTACCCTAATCTCTGAATACATACAGTGCCTTGGAAAGGCTCCTGGGGCTGGATGTTTCTTAGAAGGGCAGAGGAGCCTGCTGGTACTCACTGTATTTGTAGGCAAAGGGTGCCTACTTGAGGGTGCTAAGTGATTGGGTAAGTGAAGAAACGTTAAAGTAAAGCAGAACTGCGAATACGACCTAATGGAAACTGCTACACGCTTTCGCTTCAGCAGGAATCTTCAGGCCTTAGGTTGGGGCAAGTTCTCACGTCAAGTTTCCCTGTAGCTCTAGAGCATGACAGGATGAGCTCCCACCCATGCTATGGAAGCACCGTGTTTCCTTAGAGAAAACTTTTCTTTCCAGAGGGCTGCCTACAGTGACTAGAGGCCAGTCGAAAAGAGTGTTATTTAGGTATCTTCAGGGCAGCATGGATACAGCTTTTAAAATGGGAAAGCAAGGCTTGTGCCATCAGGTCTTCTTTTCCGGTGAACCTGCAGCCGAAACCCTTCTGATTTCTAAGAAGTCAAAAAAGACCCTAGCTACACCCTGGTCCCTTGCCTGCATCAACTTTTCTTCACAGGGTGTTCTGCATTTAGCGTATTCTCTCTTCCTTGGAACGATCTATGTGTACTATCGGGCTAATCCTATTCTACAGTCCTCCAGTGTAACAGGAAAAACTGTGCTTTCGTTCCAGTAGGAATGCAAGCCTCCTTTTTCCTGTAAGTACGGGGTCCTTGGGTAAGACTTCCTAGAAGGAAGGCGAAGCAGATTGTGTTTCTAAGTGCTGCTCCAATGAGGGCAATGAGGCAGACTTCCGTGGCATGTAGGACGTGAGAGAACAGAATCCCTGGAGCTGCTGGAGAGCTGAGGACATCTAGCTTTCTCAAGGAAGGGTGCAGTGTGTTTCCCTAATCTCTGAATATATAGAGTGACTGGGAGAGGCTACTGGCTCTGGATGTTTCTTAGCAGGGCAGAGGAGCCTGCTGGTACTCACTGTATTTGTAGGCAAAAGGATGCCTACACGAGGGTGCTAAGTGTCTGGATAAGTGAAGAAACGTTAAAGTAAAGCAGAACTGCGAATACGACCTAATGGAAACTGCTACACGCTTTCGCTTCAGCAGGAAACTTCAGGCCTTAGCTTGAGGCAAGTTCTCACGTCAAGTTTCCCTGTAGCTCTAGAGCATGACAGGATGAGCTCCCACCCATGCTATGGAAGCACCGTGTTTCCTTAGAGAAAACTTTTCTTTCCAGAGGGCTTCCTAGAGTGACTAGAGGCCAGTCGAAAAGAGTGTGATTTAGGTATCTTCAGGGCAGCATGGATACAGCTTTTAAAATGGGAAAGCAAGGCTTGTGCCATCAGGTCTTCTTTTCCGGTGAACCTGCCAGCCGAAACCCTTCTGATTTCTAAGAAGTCAAAAAAGACCCTAGCTACACCCTGGTCCCTTGCCTGAATCAACATTTCTTTACAGGGTGTTCTGCATTTAGTGTATTCCCTCTTCCTTGGAACGCTCTATGTGTGCTCTCGGGCTAATCCTATTCTACAGTCCTCCAGTGTAACAGGAAAAACTGTGCTTTCGTTCCAGTAGGAATGCAAGCCTCCATTCTCCTCTAAGTACGGGGTCCTTGGGTAAGACTTCCTAGAAGGAAGGCGAAGCAGATTGTGTTTCTAAGTGCTGCTCCAATGAGGGCAATGAGGCAGACTTCCATGGCATGTAGGACGTGAGAGAACAAAAACCCTGGAGCTGTTGGAGAGTGAGGACAACTAGCTTTCCAAAGGAAGGGTGCAGTGTGTTGCTCTAATGTCTGAATACATAGAGTGACTGGGAGAGGCTACTGGCTCTGGATGTTTCTTAGAAGGGCAGAGGAGCCTGCTGGTACTCACTCTATTTGTAGGCAAAAGGGTGCCTACACGAGGGTGCTAAGTGTTGGATAAGTGAAATAACGTTAAAGTAAAGCAGAACTGCGAATACGACCTAATGGAAACTGCTACACGCTTTTGCTTCAGCAGGGTTCTTCAGTCCTTAGCTTGGGGCATGTTCTCACGTCAAGCTTCCCTGTAGCTCTAGAGCATGACAGAATGAGCCCCCACCCATGCTATGGAAGCACCGTGTTTCCTTAGAGAAAACTTTTCTTTCCAGAGGGCTGCCTACAGTGACTAGAAGCCAGTCGAAAACAGTGTTATTTAGGTATCTTCAGGGCAGCATGGATAGATCTTTTAAACTGGGAAAGCAAGGCTTGTGCCATCAGGTCTTCTTTTCCGGTGAACCTGCAGCCGACACCCTTCTGACTTCTAACAAGTGAAAAGAGACCCTAGCTACACCCTGGTCCCTTGCCTGAATCAACTTTCCTTCACAGGTTGTTTTGCATTTAGCGTACTCCCTCTTCCTTGGAACGCTCAGAGTATGCTATCGGGGTAATCTTATTCTAAACTCCTGCAGTGTAAGAGGAAAAACTGTGCTTTGGTTTCAGTAGGAATGCAAGCCTCCTTTCTCCTGTAGGTATGGGGTCCTAAGGTAAGAGTTCCTAGAAGGAAGGCGAAGCAGATTGTGTTTCTAAGTGCTGCTCCAATGAGTGCAATGAGGCAGACTTCCATGGCATGTAGGACGTGAGAGAACAGAATCCCTGGAGCTGTTGGAGAGCTGAGAACATCTAGCTTTCCAAAGGAAGGGTGCAGTGTGTTGCCCTAATCTCTGAATACTTAGACTGACTGGGAAAGGCTTCTGGCTCTGGATGTTTCCTAGAAGGGCAGAGGAGCCTGCTGGTACTCACTGTTTTTGTAAGCAAAAGGGTGCCTAGACGAGGGTGCTAAGTGTCTGGAAAAGTGAAGAAACGTTAAAGTAAAGCAGAACTGCGAATACGACCTAATGGAAACTGCTACACGCTGTCGCTTCAGCAGGGGTTTTCAGGCCTTAGCTTGAGGCAAGTTCTCACGTCAAGTTTCCCTGTAGCTCTAGAGCATGACAGGATAAGCTCCCACCCATGCTATGGAAGCACCGTGTTTCTTTAGAGAAAACTCTTTTTCTTTCCAGAGGGTGCCTACAGTGAGTAGAGGCCAGTCGAAAACAGTGTTATTTAGGTATCTTCAGGACAGCATGGATAGGGCTTTTAAAATGGGAAAGCAAGGCTTGTGCCTTCGGGTCTTTTTTTCCGTTGAACAAGAGGCCAAAATCCTTCTGATTTCGAAAAAGTCAAAAGAGACTATAGCTACATCCTGGTCCCTTGCTGAATCGTTTTCTTCACAGGGTGTTCTGCATGTAGTGAATTCCCTCTTCCTTGGAATGCTCTATGTGGGCTATCGGTCCTAAGACAATTCTAAAATCCTGCAGGGTAAAAGTAAAAACTGTGCTTTTGTTCCAGTGGGAATGCAAGCCTCCTTTCTCCTGTAGGTATGGGGTCCTTGGCTAAGACTTCCTAGAAGGAAGGCGAAGCCGATTGTGTTTCAAAGTGCTGCTCCAATGAGGGCAATGAGGCAGACTTCCATGGCATGTAGGACGTGAGAGAACAGAATCCCTGGAGCTGTTGGAGAGCTGAGGACATCTAGCTTTCTCAAGGAAGGGTGCAGTGTGTTTCCCTAATCTCTGAATATATAGAGTGACTGGGAAAGGCTTCTCGGTTTGGATGTTTCTTAGAAGGGCAGAGGAGCCTGCTGGTGCTCACTGTATTTGTAGGCAAAAGGATGCCTACACGAGGGTGCTAAGTGTCTGGATAAGTGAAGAAACGTTAAAGTAAAGCAGAACTGCGAATACGACCTAATGGAAGCTGCTACACGCTTTCGCTTCAACAGGGCTTTTCAGGCCTTAGCTTGAGGCAAGTTCTCAGGTAAAGTTTCCCTGTAGCTCTAGAGCATAACAGGATGAGGTCCCACCTATGCTATGGAAGCACCTTGTTTCCTTAGAGACAACTCCTTTTCTTTCCAGAGGGCTGCCTACAGTGACAAGAGGCCAGTCGAAAAGAGTGTTATTTAGGTATCTTCAGGGCAGCATGGATAGGGCTTTTAAAATGGGAAAGCAAGGCTTGTGCCTTCGGGTCTTTTTTTCCGTTGAGCAAGAGGCCAAAATCCTTCTGATTTCTAACAAGTCAAAAGAGACTATAGCTACATCCTGGTCCCTTGCTGAATCAACTTTTCTTCACAGGGTGTTCTGCATTTAGCGTATTCCCTCATCCTTGGAATGCTCTATGTGTGCTATCGATCCTAAGCCTATAGTAAAATCCTGCAGTGTAAAACTAAAAACTGTGCTTTGGTTCCAGTAGGAATGCAAGCTTCCTTTCTCCTGTAGGTATGGGGTCCTTGGGTAAGACTTCCTAGAAGGAAGGCGAAGCAGATTGTGTTTCTATGTCCGGCTCCATAAAGGGCAGTGAGGCAGACGTCCAAGGCATGTAGGACGTGAGAGAACAGAATCCCTGGAGCTGTTGGAGTGCTGAGGACATCTAGCTTTCCAAAGGAAGGGTGCAGTGTGTTACCCTAATCTCTGAATACATACAGTGCCTTGGAAAGGCTCCTGGGGCTGGATGTTTCTTAGAAGGGCAGAGGAGCCTGCTGGTACTCACTGTATTTGTAGGCAAAGGGTGCCTACTTGAGGGTGCTAAGTGATTGGGTAAGTGAAGAAACGTTAAAGTAAAGCAGAACTGCGAATACGACCTAATGGAAACTGCTACACGCTTTCGCTTCAGCAGGAATCTTCAGGCCTTAGGTTGGGGCAAGTTCTCACGTCAAGTTTCCCTGTAGCTCTAGAGCATGACAGGATGAGCTCCCACCCATGCTATGGAAGCACCGTGTTTCCTTAGAGAAAACTTTTCTTTCCAGAGGGCTGCCTACAGTGACTAGAGGCCAGTCGAAAAGAGTGTTATTTAGGTATCTTCAGGGCAGCATGGATACAGCTTTTAAAATGGGAAAGCAAGGCTTGTGCCATCAGGTCTTCTTTTCCGGTGAACCTGCAGCCGAAACCCTTCTGATTTCTAAGAAGTCAAAAAAGACCCTAGCTACACCCTGGTCCCTTGCCTGCATCAACTTTTCTTCACAGGGTGTTCTGCATTTAGCGTATTCTCTCTTCCTTGGAACGATCTATGTGTACTATCGGGCTAATCCTATTCTACAGTCCTCCAGTGTAACAGGAAAAACTGTGCTTTCGTTCCAGTAGGAATGCAAGCCTCCTTTTTCCTGTAAGTACGGGGTCCTTGGGTAAGACTTCCTAGAAGGAAGGCGAAGCAGATTGTGTTTCTAAGTGCTGCTCCAATGAGGGCAATGAGGCAGACTTCCGTGGCATGTAGGACGTGAGAGAACAGAATCCCTGGAGCTGCTGGAGAGCTGAGGACATCTAGCTTTCTCAAGGAAGGGTGCAGTGTGTTTCCCTAATCTCTGAATATATAGAGTGACTGGGAGAGGCTACTGGCTCTGGATGTTTCTTAGCAGGGCAGAGGAGCCTGCTGGTACTCACTGTATTTGTAGGCAAAAGGATGCCTACACGAGGGTGCTAAGTGTCTGGATAAGTGAAGAAACGTTAAAGTAAAGCAGAACTGCGAATACGACCTAATGGAAACTGCTACACGCTTTCGCTTCAGCAGGAAACTTCAGGCCTTAGCTTGAGGCAAGTTCTCACGTCAAGTTTCCCTGTAGCTCTAGAGCATGACAGGATGAGCTCCCACCCATGCTATGGAAGCACCGTGTTTCCTTAGAGAAAACTTTTCTTTCCAGAGGGCTTCCTAGAGTGACTAGAGGCCAGTCGAAAAGAGTGTGATTTAGGTATCTTCAGGGCAGCATGGATACAGCTTTTAAAATGGGAAAGCAAGGCTTGTGCCATCAGGTCTTCTTTTCCGGTGAACCTGCCAGCCGAAACCCTTCTGATTTCTAAGAAGTCAAAAAAGACCCTAGCTACACCCTGGTCCCTTGCCTGAATCAACATTTCTTTACAGGGTGTTCTGCATTTAGTGTATTCCCTCTTCCTTGGAACGCTCTATGTGTGCTCTCGGGCTAATCCTATTCTACAGTCCTCCAGTGTAACAGGAAAAACTGTGCTTTCGTTCCAGTAGGAATGCAAGCCTCCATTCTCCTCTAAGTACGGGGTCCTTGGGTAAGACTTCCTAGAAGGAAGGCGAAGCAGATTGTGTTTCTAAGTGCTGCTCCAATGAGGGCAATGAGGCAGACTTCCATGGCATGTAGGACGTGAGAGAACAAAAACCCTGGAGCTGTTGGAGAGTGAGGACAACTAGCTTTCCAAAGGAAGGGTGCAGTGTGTTGCTCTAATGTCTGAATACATAGAGTGACTGGGAGAGGCTACTGGCTCTGGATGTTTCTTAGAAGGGCAGAGGAGCCTGCTGGTACTCACTCTATTTGTAGGCAAAAGGGTGCCTACACGAGGGTGCTAAGTGTTGGATAAGTGAAATAACGTTAAAGTAAAGCAGAACTGCGAATACGACCTAATGGAAACTGCTACACGCTTTTGCTTCAGCAGGGTTCTTCAGTCCTTAGCTTGGGGCATGTTCTCACGTCAAGCTTCCCTGTAGCTCTAGAGCATGACAGAATGAGCCCCCACCCATGCTATGGAAGCACCGTGTTTCCTTAGAGAAAACTTTTCTTTCCAGAGGGCTGCCTACAGTGACTAGAAGCCAGTCGAAAACAGTGTTATTTAGGTATCTTCAGGGCAGCATGGATAGATCTTTTAAACTGGGAAAGCAAGGCTTGTGCCATCAGGTCTTCTTTTCCGGTGAACCTGCAGCCGACACCCTTCTGACTTCTAACAAGTGAAAAGAGACCCTAGCTACACCCTGGTCCCTTGCCTGAATCAACTTTCCTTCACAGGTTGTTTTGCATTTAGCGTACTCCCTCTTCCTTGGAACGCTCAGAGTATGCTATCGGGGTAATCTTATTCTAAACTCCTGCAGTGTAAGAGGAAAAACTGTGCTTTGGTTTCAGTAGGAATGCAAGCCTCCTTTCTCCTGTAGGTATGGGGTCCTAAGGTAAGAGTTCCTAGAAGGAAGGCGAAGCAGATTGTGTTTCTAAGTGCTGCTCCAATGAGTGCAATGAGGCAGACTTCCATGGCATGTAGGACGTGAGAGAACAGAATCCCTGGAGCTGTTGGAGAGCTGAGAACATCTAGCTTTCCAAAGGAAGGGTGCAGTGTGTTGCCCTAATCTCTGAATACTTAGACTGACTGGGAAAGGCTTCTGGCTCTGGATGTTTCCTAGAAGGGCAGAGGAGCCTGCTGGTACTCACTGTTTTTGTAAGCAAAAGGGTGCCTAGACGAGGGTGCTAAGTGTCTGGAAAAGTGAAGAAACGTTAAAGTAAAGCAGAACTGCGAATACGACCTAATGGAAACTGCTACACGCTGTCGCTTCAGCAGGGGTTTTCAGGCCTTAGCTTGAGGCAAGTTCTCACGTCAAGTTTCCCTGTAGCTCTAGAGCATGACAGGATAAGCTCCCACCCATGCTATGGAAGCACCGTGTTTCTTTAGAGAAAACTCTTTTTCTTTCCAGAGGGTGCCTACAGTGAGTAGAGGCCAGTCGAAAACAGTGTTATTTAGGTATCTTCAGGACAGCATGGATAGGGCTTTTAAAATGGGAAAGCAAGGCTTGTGCCTTCGGGTCTTTTTTTCCGTTGAACAAGAGGCCAAAATCCTTCTGATTTCGAAAAAGTCAAAAGAGACTATAGCTACATCCTGGTCCCTTGCTGAATCGTTTTCTTCACAGGGTGTTCTGCATGTAGTGAATTCCCTCTTCCTTGGAATGCTCTATGTGGGCTATCGGTCCTAAGACAATTCTAAAATCCTGCAGGGTAAAAGTAAAAACTGTGCTTTTGTTCCAGTGGGAATGCAAGCCTCCTTTCTCCTGTAGGTATGGGGTCCTTGGCTAAGACTTCCTAGAAGGAAGGCGAAGCCGATTGTGTTTCAAAGTGCTGCTCCAATGAGGGCAATGAGGCAGACTTCCATGGCATGTAGGACGTGAGAGAACAGAATCCCTGGAGCTGTTGGAGAGCTGAGGACATCTAGCTTTCTCAAGGAAGGGTGCAGTGTGTTTCCCTAATCTCTGAATATATAGAGTGACTGGGAAAGGCTTCTTGGTTTGGATGTTTCTTAGAAGGGCAGATGAGCCTGCTGGTGCTCACTGTATTTGTAGGCAAAAGGATGCCTACACGAGGGTGCTAAGTGTCTGGATAAGTGAAGAAACGTTAAAGTAAAGCAGAACTGCGAATACGACCTAATGGAAGCTGCTACACGCTTTCGCTTCAACAGGGCTTTTCAGGCCTTAGCTTGAGGCAAGTTCTCAGGTAAAGTTTCCCTGTAGCTCTAGAGCATAACAGGATGAGGTCCCACCTATGCTATGGAAGCACCTTGTTTCCTTAGAGACAACTCCTTTTCTTTCCAGAGGGCTGCCTACAGTGACAAGAGGCCAGTCGAAAAGAGTGTTATTTAGGTATCTTCAGGGCAGCATGGATAGGGCTTTTAAAATGGGAAAGCAAGGCTTGTGCCTTCGGGTCTTTTTTTCCGTTGAGCAAGAGGCCAAAATCCTTCTGATTTCTAACAAGTCAAAAGAGACTATAGCTACATCCTGGTCCCTTGCTGAATCAACTTTTCTTCACAGGGTGTTCTGCATTTAGCGTATTCCCTCATCCTTGGAATGCTCTATGTGTGCTATCGATCCTAAGCCTATAGTAAAATCCTGCAGTGTAAAACTAAAAACTGTGCTTTGGTTCCAGTAGGAATGCAAGCTTCCTTTCTCCTGTAGGTATGGGGTCCTTGGGTAAGACTTCCTAGAAGGAAGGCGAAGCAGATTGTGTTTCTATGTCCGGCTCCATAAAGGGCAGTGAGGCAGACGTCCAAGGCATGTAGGACGTGAGAGAACAGAATCCCTGGAGCTGTTGGAGTGCTGAGGACATCTAGCTTTCCAAAGGAAGGGTGCAGTGTGTTACCCTAATCTCTGAATACATACAGTGCCTTGGAAAGGCTCCTGGGGCTGGATGTTTCTTAGAAGGGCAGAGGAGCCTGCTGGTACTCACTGTATTTGTAGGCAAAGGGTGCCTACTTGAGGGTGCTAAGTGATTGGGTAAGTGAAGAAACGTTAAAGTAAAGCAGAACTGCGAATACGACCTAATGGAAACTGCTACACGCTTTCGCTTCAGCAGGAATCTTCAGACCTTAGGTTGGGGCAAGTTCTCACGTCAAGTTTCCCTGTAGCTCTAGAGCATGACAGGATGAGCTCCCACCCATGCTATGGAAGCACCGTGTTTCCTTAGAGAAAACTTTTCTTTCCAGAGGGCTGCCTACAGTGACTAGAGGCCAGTCGAAAAGAGTGTTATTTAGGTATCTTCAGGGCAGCATGGATACAGCTTTTAAAATGGGAAAGCAAGGCTTGTGCCATCAGGTCTTCTTTTCCGGTGAACCTGCAGCCGAAACCCTTCTGATTTCTAAGAAGTCAAAAAAGACCCTAGCTACACCCTGGTCCCTTGCCTGAATCAACTTTTCTTCACAGGGTGTTCTGCATTTAGCGTATTCTCTCTTCCTTGGAACGATCTATGTGTACTATCGGGCTAATCCTATTCTACAGTCCTCCAGTGTAACAGGAAAAACTGTGCTTTCATTCCAGTAGGAATGCAAGCCTCCTTTTTCCTGTAAGTACGGGGTCCTTGGGTAAGACTTCCTAGAAGGAAGGCGAAGCAGATTGTGTTTCTAAGTGCTGCTCCAATGAGGGCAATGAGGCAGACTTCCGTGGCATGTAGGACGTGAGAGAACAGAATCCCTGGAGCTGCTGGAGAGCTGAGGACATCTAGCTTTCTCAAGGAAGGGTGCAGTGTGTTTCCCTAATCTCTGAATATATAGAGTGACTGGGAGAGGCTACTGGCTCTGGATGTTTCTTAGCAGGGCAGAGGAGCCTGCTGGTACTCACTGTATTTGTAGGCAAAAGGATGCCTACACGAGGGTGCTAAGTGTCTGGATAAGTGAAGAAACGTTAAAGTAAAGCAGAACTGCGAATACGACCTAATGGAAACTGCTACACGCTTTCGCTTCAGCAGGAAACTTCAGGCCTTAGCTTGAGGCAAGTTCTCACGTCAAGTTTCCCTGTAGCTCTAGAGCATGACAGGATGAGCTCCCACCCATGCTATGGAAGCACCGTGTTTCCTTAGAGAAAACTTTTCTTTCCAGAGGGCTTCCTAGAGTGACTAGAGGCCACTCGAAAAGAGTGTGATTTAGGTATCTTCAGGGCAGCATGGATACAGCTTTTAAAATGGGAAAGCAAGGCTTGTGCCATCAGGTCTTCTTTTCCGGTGAACCTGCCAGCCGAAACCCTTCTGATTTCTAAGAAGTCAAAAAAGACCCTAGCTACACCCTGGTCCCTTGCCTGAATCAACATTTCTTTACAGGGTGTTCTGCATTTAGTGTATTCCCTCTTCCTTGGAACGCTCTATGTGTGCTCTCGGGCTAATCCTATTCTACAGTCCTCCAGTGTAACAGGAAAAACTGTGCTTTCGTTCCAGTAGGAATGCAAGCCTCCATTCTCCTGTAAGTACGGGGTCCTTGGGTAAGACTTCCTAGAAGGAAGGCGAAGCAGATTGTGTTTCTAAGTGCTGCTCCAATGAGGGCAATGAGGCAGACTTCCATGGCATGTAGGACGTGAGAGAACAAAAACCCTGGAGCTGTTGCAGAGTGAGGACATCTAGCTTTCCAAAGGAAGGGTGCAGTGTGTTGCTCTAATGTCTGAATACATAGAGTGACTGGGAGAGGCTACTGGCTCTGGATGTTTCTTAGAAGGGCAGAGGAGCCTGCTGGTACTCACTCTATTTGTAGGCAAAAGGGTGCCTACACGAGGGTGCTAAGTGTTGGATAAGTGAAATAACGTTAAAGTAAAGCAGAACTGCGAATACGACCTAATGGAAACTGCTACACGCTTTTGCTTCAGCAGGGCTCTTCAGTCCTTAGCTTGGGGCATGTTCTCACGTCAAGCTTCCCTGTAGCTCTAGAGCATGACAGAATGAGCCCCCACCCATGCTATGGAAGCACCGTGTTTCCTTAGAGAAAACTTTTCTTTCCAGAGGGCTGCCTACAGTGACTAGAAGCCAGTCGAAAACAGTGTTATTTAGGTATCTTCAGGGCAGCATGGATAGATCTTTTAAACTGGGAAAGCAAGGCTTGTGCCATCAGGTCTTCTTTTCCGGTGAACCTGCAGCCGACACCCTTCTGACTTCTAACAAGTGAAAAGAGACCCTAGCTACACCCTGGTCCCTTGCCTGAATCAACTTTCCTTCACAGGTTGTTTTGCATTTAGCGTACTCCCTCTTCCTTGGAACGCTCAGAGTATGCTATCGGGGTAATCTTATTCTAAACTCCTGCAGTGTAAGAGGAAAAACTGTGCTTTGGTTTCAGTAGGAATGCAAGCCTCCTTTCTCCTGTAGGTATGGGGTCCTAAGGTAAGAGTTCCTAGAAGGAAGGCGAAGCAGATTGTGTTTCTAAGTGCTGCTCCAATGAGTGCAATGAGGCAGACTTCCATGGCATGTAGGACGTGAGAGAACAGAATCCCTGGAGCTGTTGGAGAGCTGAGAACATCTAGCTTTCCAAAGGAAGGGTGCAGTGTGTTGCCCTAATCTCTGAATACTTAGACTGACTGGGAAAGGCTTCTGGCTCTGGATGTTTCCTAGAAGGGCAGAGGAGCCTGCTGGTACTCACTGTTTTTGTAAGCAAAAGGGTGCCTAGACGAGGGTGCTAAGTGTCTGGAAAAGTGAAGAAACGTTAAAGTAAAGCAGAACTGCGAATACGACCTAATGGAAACTGCTACACGCTGTCGCTTCAGCAGGGGTTTTCAGGCCTTAGCTTGAGGCAAGTTCTCACGTCAAGTTTCCCTGTAGCTCTAGAGCATGACAGGATAAGCTCCCACCCATGCTATGGAAGCACCGTGTTTCTTTAGAGAAAACTCTTTTTCTTTCCAGAGGGTGCCTACAGTGAGTAGAGGCCAGTCGAAAACAGTGTTATTTAGGTATCTTCAGGACAGCATGGATAGGGCTTTTAAAATGGGAAAGCAAGGCTTGTGCCTTCGGGTCTTTTTTTCCGTTGAACAAGAGGCCAAAATCCTTCTGATTTCTAAAAAGTCAAAAGAGACTATAGCTACATCCTGGTCCCTTGCTGAATCGTTTTCTTCACAGGGTGTTCTGCATGTAGTGAATTCCCTCTTCCTTGGAATGCTCTATGTGGGCTATCGGTCCTAAGACAATTCTAAAATCCTGCAGGGTAAAAGTAAAAACTGTGCTTTTGTTCCAGTGGGAATGCAAGCCTCCTTTCTCCTGTAGGTATGGGGTCCTTGGCTAAGACTTCCTAGAAGGAAGGCGAAGCCGATTGTGTTTCAAAGTGCTGCTCCAATGAGGGCAATGAGGCAGACTTCCATGGCATGTAGGACGTGAGAGAACAGAATCCCTGGAGCTGTTGGAGAGCTGAGGACATCTAGCTTTCTCAAGGAAGGGTGCAGTGTGTTTCCCTAATCTCTGAATATATAGAGTGACTGGGAAAGGCTTCTTGGTTTGGATGTTTCTTAGAAGGGCAGAGGAGCCTGCTGGTGCTCACTGTATTTGTAGGCAAAAGGATGCCTACACGAGGGTGCTAAGTGTCTGGATAAGTGAAGAAACGTTAAAGTAAAGCAGAACTGCGAATACGACCTAATGGAAGCTGCTACACGCTTTCGCTTCAACAGGGCTTTTCAGGCCTTAGCTTGAGGCAAGTTCTCAGGTAAAGTTTCCCTGTAGCTCTAGAGCATAACAGGATGAGGTCCCACCTATGCTATGGAAGCACCTTGTTTCCTTAGAGACAACTCCTTTTCTTTCCAGAGGGCTGCCTACAGTGACAAGAGGCCAGTCGAAAAGAGTGTTATTTAGGTATCTTCAGGGCAGCATGGATAGGGCTTTTAAAATGGGAAAGCAAGGCTTGTGCCTTCGGGTCTTTTTTTCCGTTGAGCAAGAGGCCAAAATCCTTCTGATTTCTAACAAGTCAAAAGAGACTATAGCTACATCCTGGTCCCTTGCTGAATCAACTTTTCTTCACAGGGTGTTCTGCATTTAGCGTATTCCCTCATCCTTGGAATGCTCTATGTGTGCTATCGATCCTAAGCCTATAGTAAAATCCTGCAGTGTAAAACTAAAAACTGTGCTTTGGTTCCAGTAGGAATGCAAGCTTCCTTTCTCCTGTAGGTATGGGGTCCTTGGGTAAGACTTCCTAGAAGGAAGGCGAAGCAGATTGTGTTTCTATGTCCGGCTCCATAAAGGGCAGTGAGGCAGACGTCCAAGGCATGTAGGACGTGAGAGAACAGAATCCCTGGAGCTGTTGGAGTGCTGAGGACATCTAGCTTTCCAAAGGAAGGGTGCAGTGTGTTACCCTAATCTCTGAATACATACAGTGCCTTGGAAAGGCTCCTGGGGCTGGATGTTTCTTAGAAGGGCAGAGGAGCCTGCTGGTACTCACTGTATTTGTAGGCAAAGGGTGCCTACTTGAGGGTGCTAAGTGATTGGGTAAGTGAAGAAACGTTAAAGTAAAGCAGAACTGCGAATACGACCTAATGGAAACTGCTACACGCTTTCGCTTCAGCAGGAATCTTCAGGCCTTAGGTTGGGGCAAGTTCTCACGTCAAGTTTCCCTGTAGCTCTAGAGCATGACAGGATGAGCTCCCACCCATGCTATGGAAGCACCGTGTTTCCTTAGAGAAAACTTTTCTTTCCAGAGGGCTGCCTACAGTGACTAGAGGCCAGTCGAAAAGAGTGTTATTTAGGTATCTTCAGGGCAGCATGGATACAGCTTTTAAAATGGGAAAGCAAGGCTTGTGCCATCAGGTCTTCTTTTCCGGTGAACCTGCAGCCGAAACCCTTCTGATTTCTAAGAAGTCAAAAAAGACCCTAGCTACACCCTGGTCCCTTGCCTGAATCAACATTTCTTTACAGGGTGTTCTGCATTTAGTGTATTCCCTCTTCCTTGGAACGCTCTATGTGTGCTCTCGGGCTAATCCTATTCTACAGTCCTCCAGTGTAACAGGAAAAACTGTGCTTTCGTTCCAGTAGGAATGCAAGCCTCCATTCTCCTGTAAGTACGGGGTCCTTGGGTAAGACTTCCTAGAAGGAAGGCGAAGCAGATTGTGTTTCTAAGTGCTGCTCCAATGAGGGCAATGAGGCAGACTTCCATGGCATGTAGGACGTGAGAGAACAAAAACCCTGGAGCTGTTGCAGAGTGAGGACATCTAGCTTTCCAAAGGAAGGGTGCAGTGTGTTGCTCTAATGTCTGAATACATAGAGTGACTGGGAGAGGCTACTGGCTCTGGATGTTTCTTAGAAGGGCAGAGGAGCCTGCTGGTACTCACTCTATTTGTAGGCAAAAGGGTGCCTACACGAGGGTGCTAAGTGTTGGATAAGTGAAATAACGTTAAAGTAAAGCAGAACTGCGAATACGACCTAATGGAAACTGCTACACGCTTTTGCTTCAGCAGGGCTCTTCAGTCCTTAGCTTGGGGCATGTTCTCACGTCAAGCTTCCCTGTAGCTCTAGAGCATGACAGAATGAGCCCCCACCCATGCTATGGAAGCACCGTGTTTCCTTAGAGAAAACTTTTCTTTCCAGAGGGCTGCCTACAGTGACTAGAAGCCAGTCGAAAACAGTGTTATTTAGGTATCTTCAGGGCAGCATGGATAGATCTTTTAAACTGGGAAAGCAAGGCTTGTGCCATCAGGTCTTCTTTTCCGGTGAACCTGCAGCCGACACCCTTCTGACTTCTAACAAGTGAAAAGAGACCCTAGCTACACCCTGGTCCCTTGCCTGAATCAACTTTCCTTCACAGGTTGTTTTGCATTTAGCGTACTCCCTCTTCCTTGGAACGCTCAGAGTATGCTATCGGGGTAATCTTATTCTAAACTCCTGCAGTGTAAGAGGAAAAACTGTGCTTTGGTTTCAGTAGGAATGCAAGCCTCCTTTCTCCTGTAGGTATGGGGTCCTAAGGTAAGAGTTCCTAGAAGGAAGGCGAAGCAGATTGTGTTTCTAAGTGCTGCTCCAATGAGTGCAATGAGGCAGACTTCCATGGCATGTAGGACGTGAGAGAACAGAATCCCTGGAGCTGTTGGAGAGCTGAGAACATCTAGCTTTCCAAAGGAAGGGTGCAGTGTGTTGCCCTAATCTCTGAATACTTAGACTGACTGGGAAAGGCTTCTGGCTCTGGATGTTTCCTAGAAGGGCAGAGGAGCCTGCTGGTACTCACTGTTTTTGTAAGCAAAAGGGTGCCTAGACGAGGGTGCTAAGTGTCTGGAAAAGTGAAGAAACGTTAAAGTAAAGCAGAACTGCGAATACGACCTAATGGAAACTGCTACACGCTGTCGCTTCAGCAGGGGTTTTCAGGCCTTAGCTTGAGGCAAGTTCTCACGTCAAGTTTCCCTGTAGCTCTAGAGCATGACAGGATAAGCTCCCACCCATGCTATGGAAGCACCGTGTTTCTTTAGAGAAAACTCTTTTTCTTTCCAGAGGGTGCCTACAGTGAGTAGAGGCCAGTCGAAAACAGTGTTATTTAGGTATCTTCAGGGCAGCATGGATAGATCTTTTAAACTGGGAAAGCAAGGCTTGTGCCATCAGGTCTTCTTTTCCGGTGAACCTGCAGCCGACACCCTTCTGACTTCTAACAAGTGAAAAGAGACCCTAGCTACACCCTGGTCCCTTGCCTGAATCAACTTTCCTTCACAGGTTGTTTTGCATTTAGCGTACTCCCTCTTCCTTGGAACGCTCAGAGTATGCTATCGGGGTAATCTTATTCTAAACTCCTGCAGTGTAAGAGGAAAAACTGTGCTTTGGTTTCAGTAGGAATGCAAGCCTCCTTTCTCCTGTAGGTATGGGGTCCTAAGGTAAGAGTTCCTAGAAGGAAGGCGAAGCAGATTGTGTTTCTAAGTGCTGCTCCAATGAGTGCAATGAGGCAGACTTCCATGGCATGTAGGACGTGAGAGAACAGAATCCCTGGAGCTGTTGGAGAGCTGAGAACATCTAGCTTTCCAAAGGAAGGGTGCAGTGTGTTGCCCTAATCTCTGAATACTTAGACTGACTGGGAAAGGCTTCTGGCTCTGGATGTTTCCTAGAAGGGCAGAGGAGCCTGCTGGTACTCACTGTTTTTGTAAGCAAAAGGGTGCCTAGACGAGGGTGCTAAGTGTCTGGAAAAGTGAAGAAACGTTAAAGTAAAGCAGAACTGCGAATACGACCTAATGGAAACTGCTACACGCTGTCGCTTCAGCAGGGGTTTTCAGGCCTTAGCTTGAGGCAAGTTCTCACGTCAAGTTTCCCTGTAGCTCTAGAGCATGACAGGATAAGCTCCCACCCATGCTATGGAAGCACCGTGTTTCTTTAGAGAAAACTCTTTTTCTTTCCAGAGGGTGCCTACAGTGAGTAGAGGCCAGTCGAAAACAGTGTTATTTAGGTATCTTCAGGACAGCATGGATAGGGCTTTTAAAATGGGAAAGCAAGGCTTGTGCCTTCGGGTCTTTTTTTCCGTTGAACAAGAGGCCAAAATCCTTCTGATTTCTAAAAAGTCAAAAGAGACTATAGCTACATCCTGGTCCCTTGCTGAATCGTTTTCTTCACAGGGTGTTCTGCATGTAGTGAATTCCCTCTTCCTTGGAATGCTCTATGTGGGCTATCGGTCCTAAGACAATTCTAAAATCCTGCAGGGTAAAAGTAAAAACTGTGCTTTTGTTCCAGTGGGAATGCAAGCCTCCTTTCTCCTGTAGGTATGGGGTCCTTGGCTAAGACTTCCTAGAAGGAAGGCGAAGCCGATTGTGTTTCAAAGTGCTGCTCCAATGAGGGCAATGAGGCAGACTTCCATGGCATGTAGGACGTGAGAGAACAGAATCCCTGGAGCTGTTGGAGAGCTGAGGACATCTAGCTTTCTCAAGGAAGGGTGCAGTGTGTTTCCCTAATCTCTGAATATATAGAGTGACTGGGAAAGGCTTCTTGGTTTGGATGTTTCTTAGAAGGGCAGAGGAGCCTGCTGGTGCTCACTGTATTTGTAGGCAAAAGGATGCCTACACGAGGGTGCTAAGTGTCTGGATAAGTGAAGAAACGTTAAAGTAAAGCAGAACTGCGAATACGACCTAATGGAAGCTGCTACACGCTTTCGCTTCAACAGGGCTTTTCAGGCCTTAGCTTGAGGCAAGTTCTCAGGTAAAGTTTCCCTGTAGCTCTAGAGCATAACAGGATGAGGTCCCACCTATGCTATGGAAGCACCTTGTTTCCTTAGAGACAACTCCTTTTCTTTCCAGAGGGCTGCCTACAGTGACAAGAGGCCAGTCGAAAAGAGTGTTATTTAGGTATCTTCAGGGCAGCATGGATAGGGCTTTTAAAATGGGAAAGCAAGGCTTGTGCCTTCGGGTCTTTTTTTCCGTTGAGCAAGAGGCCAAAATCCTTCTGATTTCTAACAAGTCAAAAGAGACTATAGCTACATCCTGGTCCCTTGCTGAATCAACTTTTCTTCACAGGGTGTTCTGCATTTAGCGTATTCCCTCATCCTTGGAATGCTCTATGTGTGCTATCGATCCTAAGCCTATAGTAAAATCCTGCAGTGTAAAACTAAAAACTGTGCTTTGGTTCCAGTAGGAATGCAAGCTTCCTTTCTCCTGTAGGTATGGGGTCCTTGGGTAAGACTTCCTAGAAGGAAGGCGAAGCAGATTGTGTTTCTATGTCCGGCTCCATAAAGGGCAGTGAGGCAGACGTCCAAGGCATGTAGGACGTGAGAGAACAGAATCCCTGGAGCTGTTGGAGTGCTGAGGACATCTAGCTTTCCAAAGGAAGGGTGCAGTGTGTTACCCTAATCTCTGAATACATACAGTGCCTTGGAAAGGCTCCTGGGGCTGGATGTTTCTTAGAAGGGCAGAGGAGCCTGCTGGTACTCACTGTATTTGTAGGCAAAGGGTGCCTACTTGAGGGTGCTAAGTGATTGGGTAAGTGAAGAAACGTTAAAGTAAAGCAGAACTGCGAATACGACCTAATGGAAACTGCTACACGCTTTCGCTTCAGCAGGAATCTTCAGGCCTTAGGTTGGGGCAAGTTCTCACGTCAAGTTTCCCTGTAGCTCTAGAGCATGACAGGATGAGCTCCCACCCATGCTATGGAAGCACCGTGTTTCCTTAGAGAAAACTTTTCTTTCCAGAGGGCTGCCTACAGTGACTAGAGGCCAGTCGAAAAGAGTGTTATTTAGGTATCTTCAGGGCAGCATGGATACAGCTTTTAAAATGGGAAAGCAAGGCTTGTGCCATCAGGTCTTCTTTTCCGGTGAACCTGCAGCCGAAACCCTTCTGATTTCTAAGAAGTCAAAAAAGACCCTAGCTACACCCTGGTCCCTTGCCTGAATCAACTTTTCTTCACAGGGTGTTCTGCATTTAGCGTATTCTCTCTTCCTTGGAACGATCTATGTGTACTATCGGGCTAATCCTATTCTACAGTCCTCCAGTGTAACAGGAAAAACTGTGCTTTCGTTCCAGTAGGAATGCAAGCCTCCTTTTTCCTGTAAGTACGGGGTCCTTGGGTAAGACTTCCTAGAAGGAAGGCGAAGCAGATTGTGTTTCTAAGTGCTGCTCCAATGAGGGCAATGAGGCAGACTTCCGTGGCATGTAGGACGTGAGAGAACAGAATCCCTGGAGCTGCTGGAGAGCTGAGGACATCTAGCTTTCTCAAGGAAGGGTGCAGTGTGTTTCCCTAATCTCTGAATATATAGAGTGACTGGGAGAGGCTACTGGCTCTGGATGTTTCTTAGCAGGGCAGAGGAGCCTGCTGGTACTCACTGTATTTGTAGGCAAAAGGATGCCTACACGAGGGTGCTAAGTGTCTGGATAAGTGAAGAAACGTTAAAGTAAAGCAGAACTGCGAATACGACCTAATGGAAACTGCTACACGCTTTCGCTTCAGCAGGAAACTTCAGGCCTTAGCTTGAGGCAAGTTCTCACGTCAAGTTTCCCTGTAGCTCTAGAGCATGACAGGATGAGCTCCCACCCATGCTATGGAAGCACCGTGTTTCCTTAGAGAAAACTTTTCTTTCCAGAGGGCTTCCTAGAGTGACTAGAGGCCACTCGAAAAGAGTGTGATTTAGGTATCTTCAGGGCAGCATGGATACAGCTTTTAAAATGGGAAAGCAAGGCTTGTGCCATCAGGTCTTCTTTTCCGGTGAACCTGCCAGCCGAAACCCTTCTGATTTCTAAGAAGTCAAAAAAGACCCTAGCTACACCCTGGTCCCTTGCCTGAATCAACATTTCTTTACAGGGTGTTCTGCATTTAGTGTATTCCCTCTTCCTTGGAACGCTCTATGTGTGCTCTCGGGCTAATCCTATTCTACAGTCCTCCAGTGTAACAGGAAAAACTGTGCTTTCGTTCCAGTAGGAATGCAAGCCTCCATTCTCCTGTAAGTACGGGGTCCTTGGGTAAGACTTCCTAGAAGGAAGGCGAAGCAGATTGTGTTTCTAAGTGCTGCTCCAATGAGGGCAATGAGGCAGACTTCCATGGCATGTAGGACGTGAGAGAACAAAAACCCTGGAGCTGTTGCAGAGTGAGGACATCTAGCTTTCCAAAGGAAGGGTGCAGTGTGTTGCTCTAATGTCTGAATACATAGAGTGACTGGGAGAGGCTACTGGCTCTGGATGTTTCTTAGAAGGGCAGAGGAGCCTGCTGGTACTCACTCTATTTGTAGGCAAAAGGGTGCCTACACGAGGGTGCTAAGTGTTGGATAAGTGAAATAACGTTAAAGTAAAGCAGAACTGCGAATACGACCTAATGGAAACTGCTACACGCTTTTGCTTCAGCAGGGCTCTTCAGTCCTTAGCTTGGGGCATGTTCTCACGTCAAGCTTCCCTGTAGCTCTAGAGCATGACAGAATGAGCCCCCACCCATGCTATGGAAGCACCGTGTTTCCTTAGAGAAAACTTTTCTTTCCAGAGGGCTGCCTACAGTGACTAGAAGCCAGTCGAAAACAGTGTTATTTAGGTATCTTCAGGGCAGCATGGATAGATCTTTTAAACTGGGAAAGCAAGGCTTGTGCCATCAGGTCTTCTTTTCCGGTGAACCTGCAGCCGACACCCTTCTGACTTCTAACAAGTGAAAAGAGACCCTAGCTACACCCTGGTCCCTTGCCTGAATCAACTTTCCTTCACAGGTTGTTTTGCATTTAGCGTACTCCCTCTTCCTTGGAACGCTCAGAGTATGCTATCGGGGTAATCTTATTCTAAACTCCTGCAGTGTAAGAGGAAAAACTGTGCTTTGGTTTCAGTAGGAATGCAAGCCTCCTTTCTCCTGTAGGTATGGGGTCCTAAGGTAAGAGTTCCTAGAAGGAAGGCGAAGCAGATTGTGTTTCTAAGTGCTGCTCCAATGAGTGCAATGAGGCAGACTTCCATGGCATGTAGGACGTGAGAGAACAGAATCCCTGGAGCTGTTGGAGAGCTGAGAACATCTAGCTTTCCAAAGGAAGGGTGCAGTGTGTTGCCCTAATCTCTGAATACTTAGACTGACTGGGAAAGGCTTCTGGCTCTGGATGTTTCCTAGAAGGGCAGAGGAGCCTGCTGGTACTCACTGTTTTTGTAAGCAAAAGGGTGCCTAGACGAGGGTGCTAAGTGTCTGGAAAAGTGAAGAAACGTTAAAGTAAAGCAGAACTGCGAATACGACCTAATGGAAACTGCTACACGCTGTCGCTTCAGCAGGGGTTTTCAGGCCTTAGCTTGAGGCAAGTTCTCACGTCAAGTTTCCCTGTAGCTCTAGAGCATGACAGGATAAGCTCCCACCCATGCTATGGAAGCACCGTGTTTCTTTAGAGAAAACTCTTTTTCTTTCCAGAGGGTGCCTACAGTGAGTAGAGGCCAGTCGAAAACAGTGTTATTTAGGTATCTTCAGGACAGCATGGATAGGGCTTTTAAAATGGGAAAGCAAGGCTTGTGCCTTCGGGTCTTTTTTTCCGTTGAACAAGAGGCCAAAATCCTTCTGATTTCTAAAAAGTCAAAAGAGACTATAGCTACATCCTGGTCCCTTGCTGAATCGTTTTCTTCACAGGGTGTTCTGCATGTAGTGAATTCCCTCTTCCTTGGAATGCTCTATGTGGGCTATCGGTCCTAAGACAATTCTAAAATCCTGCAGGGTAAAAGTAAAAACTGTGCTTTTGTTCCAGTGGGAATGCAAGCCTCCTTTCTCCTGTAGGTATGGGGTCCTTGGCTAAGACTTCCTAGAAGGAAGGCGAAGCCGATTGTGTTTCAAAGTGCTGCTCCAATGAGGGCAATGAGGCAGACTTCCATGGCATGTAGGACGTGAGAGAACAGAATCCCTGGAGCTGTTGGAGAGCTGAGGACATCTAGCTTTCTCAAGGAAGGGTGCAGTGTGTTTCCCTAATCTCTGAATATATAGAGTGACTGGGAAAGGCTTCTTGGTTTGGATGTTTCTTAGAAGGGCAGAGGAGCCTGCTGGTGCTCACTGTATTTGTAGGCAAAAGGATGCCTACACGAGGGTGCTAAGTGTCTGGATAAGTGAAGAAACGTTAAAGTAAAGCAGAACTGCGAATACGACCTAATGGAAGCTGCTACACGCTTTCGCTTCAACAGGGCTTTTCAGGCCTTAGCTTGAGGCAAGTTCTCAGGTAAAGTTTCCCTGTAGCTCTAGAGCATAACAGGATGAGGTCCCACCTATGCTATGGAAGCACCTTGTTTCCTTAGAGACAACTCCTTTTCTTTCCAGAGGGCTGCCTACAGTGACAAGAGGCCAGTCGAAAAGAGTGTTATTTAGGTATCTTCAGGGCAGCATGGATAGGGCTTTTAAAATGGGAAAGCAAGGCTTGTGCCTTCGGGTCTTTTTTTCCGTTGAGCAAGAGGCCAAAATCCTTCTGATTTCTAACAAGTCAAAAGAGACTATAGCTACATCCTGGTCCCTTGCTGAATCAACTTTTCTTCACAGGGTGTTCTGCATTTAGCGTATTCCCTCATCCTTGGAATGCTCTATGTGTGCTATCGATCCTAAGCCTATAGTAAAATCCTGCAGTGTAAAACTAAAAACTGTGCTTTGGTTCCAGTAGGAATGCAAGCTTCCTTTCTCCTGTAGGTATGGGGTCCTTGGGTAAGACTTCCTAGAAGGAAGGCGAAGCAGATTGTGTTTCTATGTCCGGCTCCATAAAGGGCAGTGAGGCAGACGTCCAAGGCATGTAGGACGTGAGAGAACAGAATCCCTGGAGCTGTTGGAGTGCTGAGGACATCTAGCTTTCCAAAGGAAGGGTGCAGTGTGTTACCCTAATCTCTGAATACATACAGTGCCTTGGAAAGGCTCCTGGGGCTGGATGTTTCTTAGAAGGGCAGAGGAGCCTGCTGGTACTCACTGTATTTGTAGGCAAAGGGTGCCTACTTGAGGGTGCTAAGTGATTGGGTAAGTGAAGAAACGTTAAAGTAAAGCAGAACTGCGAATACGACCTAATGGAAACTGCTACACGCTTTCGCTTCAGCAGGAATCTTCAGGCCTTAGGTTGGGGCAAGTTCTCACGTCAAGTTTCCCTGTAGCTCTAGAGCATGACAGGATGAGCTCCCACCCATGCTATGGAAGCACCGTGTTTCCTTAGAGAAAACTTTTCTTTCCAGAGGGCTGCCTACAGTGACTAGAGGCCAGTCGAAAAGAGTGTTATTTAGGTATCTTCAGGGCAGCATGGATACAGCTTTTAAAATGGGAAAGCAAGGCTTGTGCCATCAGGTCTTCTTTTCCGGTGAACCTGCAGCCGAAACCCTTCTGATTTCTAAGAAGTCAAAAAAGACCCTAGCTACACCCTGGTCCCTTGCCTGAATCAACTTTTCTTCACAGGGTGTTCTGCATTTAGCGTATTCTCTCTTCCTTGGAACGATCTATGTGTACTATCGGGCTAATCCTATTCTACAGTCCTCCAGTGTAACAGGAAAAACTGTGCTTTCGTTCCAGTAGGAATGCAAGCCTCCTTTTTCCTGTAAGTACGGGGTCCTTGGGTAAGACTTCCTAGAAGGAAGGCGAAGCAGATTGTGTTTCTAAGTGCTGCTCCAATGAGGGCAATGAGGCAGACTTCCGTGGCATGTAGGACGTGAGAGAACAGAATCCCTGGAGCTGCTGGAGAGCTGAGGACATCTAGCTTTCTCAAGGAAGGGTGCAGTGTGTTTCCCTAATCTCTGAATATATAGAGTGACTGGGAGAGGCTACTGGCTCTGGATGTTTCTTAGCAGGGCAGAGGAGCCTGCTGGTACTCACTGTATTTGTAGGCAAAAGGATGCCTACACGAGGGTGCTAAGTGTCTGGATAAGTGAAGAAACGTTAAAGTAAAGCAGAACTGCGAATACGACCTAATGGAAACTGCTACACGCTTTCGCTTCAGCAGGAAACTTCAGGCCTTAGCTTGAGGCAAGTTCTCACGTCAAGTTTCCCTGTAGCTCTAGAGCATGACAGGATGAGCTCCCACCCATGCTATGGAAGCACCGTGTTTCCTTAGAGAAAACTTTTCTTTCCAGAGGGCTTCCTAGAGTGACTAGAGGCCACTCGAAAAGAGTGTGATTTAGGTATCTTCAGGGCAGCATGGATACAGCTTTTAAAATGGGAAAGCAAGGCTTGTGCCATCAGGTCTTCTTTTCCGGTGAACCTGCCAGCCGAAACCCTTCTGATTTCTAAGAAGTCAAAAAAGACCCTAGCTACACCCTGGTCCCTTGCCTGAATCAACATTTCTTTACAGGGTGTTCTGCATTTAGTGTATTCCCTCTTCCTTGGAACGCTCTATGTGTGCTCTCGGGCTAATCCTATTCTACAGTCCTCCAGTGTAACAGGAAAAACTGTGCTTTCGTTCCAGTAGGAATGCAAGCCTCCATTCTCCTGTAAGTACGGGGTCCTTGGGTAAGACTTCCTAGAAGGAAGGCGAAGCAGATTGTGTTTCTAAGTGCTGCTCCAATGAGGGCAATGAGGCAGACTTCCATGGCATGTAGGACGTGAGAGAACAAAAACCCTGGAGCTGTTGCAGAGTGAGGACATCTAGCTTTCCAAAGGAAGGGTGCAGTGTGTTGCTCTAATGTCTGAATACATAGAGTGACTGGGAGAGGCTACTGGCTCTGGATGTTTCTTAGAAGGGCAGAGGAGCCTGCTGGTACTCACTCTATTTGTAGGCAAAAGGGTGCCTACACGAGGGTGCTAAGTGTTGGATAAGTGAAATAACGTTAAAGTAAAGCAGAACTGCGAATACGACCTAATGGAAACTGCTACACGCTTTTGCTTCAGCAGGGCTCTTCAGTCCTTAGCTTGGGGCATGTTCTCACGTCAAGCTTCCCTGTAGCTCTAGAGCATGACAGAATGAGCCCCCACCCATGCTATGGAAGCACCGTGTTTCCTTAGAGAAAACTTTTCTTTCCAGAGGGCTGCCTACAGTGACTAGAAGCCAGTCGAAAACAGTGTTATTTAGGTATCTTCAGGGCAGCATGGATAGATCTTTTAAACTGGGAAAGCAAGGCTTGTGCCATCAGGTCTTCTTTTCCGGTGAACCTGCAGCCGACACCCTTCTGACTTCTAACAAGTGAAAAGAGACCCTAGCTACACCCTGGTCCCTTGCCTGAATCAACTTTCCTTCACAGGTTGTTTTGCATTTAGCGTACTCCCTCTTCCTTGGAACGCTCAGAGTATGCTATCGGGGTAATCTTATTCTAAACTCCTGCAGTGTAAGAGGAAAAACTGTGCTTTGGTTTCAGTAGGAATGCAAGCCTCCTTTCTCCTGTAGGTATGGGGTCCTAAGGTAAGAGTTCCTAGAAGGAAGGCGAAGCAGATTGTGTTTCTAAGTGCTGCTCCAATGAGTGCAATGAGGCAGACTTCCATGGCATGTAGGACGTGAGAGAACAGAATCCCTGGAGCTGTTGGAGAGCTGAGAACATCTAGCTTTCCAAAGGAAGGGTGCAGTGTGTTGCCCTAATCTCTGAATACTTAGACTGACTGGGAAAGGCTTCTGGCTCTGGATGTTTCCTAGAAGGGCAGAGGAGCCTGCTGGTACTCACTGTTTTTGTAAGCAAAAGGGTGCCTAGACGAGGGTGCTAAGTGTCTGGAAAAGTGAAGAAACGTTAAAGTAAAGCAGAACTGCGAATACGACCTAATGGAAACTGCTACACGCTGTCGCTTCAGCAGGGGTTTTCAGGCCTTAGCTTGAGGCAAGTTCTCACGTCAAGTTTCCCTGTAGCTCTAGAGCATGACAGGATAAGCTCCCACCCATGCTATGGAAGCACCGTGTTTCTTTAGAGAAAACTCTTTTTCTTTCCAGAGGGTGCCTACAGTGAGTAGAGGCCAGTCGAAAACAGTGTTATTTAGGTATCTTCAGGACAGCATGGATAGGGCTTTTAAAATGGGAAAGCAAGGCTTGTGCCTTCGGGTCTTTTTTTCCGTTGAACAAGAGGCCAAAATCCTTCTGATTTCTAAAAAGTCAAAAGAGACTATAGCTACATCCTGGTCCCTTGCTGAATCGTTTTCTTCACAGGGTGTTCTGCATGTAGTGAATTCCCTCTTCCTTGGAATGCTCTATGTGGGCTATCGGTCCTAAGACAATTCTAAAATCCTGCAGGGTAAAAGTAAAAACTGTGCTTTTGTTCCAGTGGGAATGCAAGCCTCCTTTCTCCTGTAGGTATGGGGTCCTTGGCTAAGACTTCCTAGAAGGAAGGCGAAGCCGATTGTGTTTCAAAGTGCTGCTCCAATGAGGGCAATGAGGCAGACTTCCATGGCATGTAGGACGTGAGAGAACAGAATCCCTGGAGCTGTTGGAGAGCTGAGGACATCTAGCTTTCTCAAGGAAGGGTGCAGTGTGTTTCCCTAATCTCTGAATATATAGAGTGACTGGGAAAGGCTTCTTGGTTTGGATGTTTCTTAGAAGGGCAGAGGAGCCTGCTGGTGCTCACTGTATTTGTAGGCAAAAGGATGCCTACACGAGGGTGCTAAGTGTCTGGATAAGTGAAGAAACGTTAAAGTAAAGCAGAACTGCGAATACGACCTAATGGAAGCTGCTACACGCTTTCGCTTCAACAGGGCTTTTCAGGCCTTAGCTTGAGGCAAGTTCTCAGGTAAAGTTTCCCTGTAGCTCTAGAGCATAACAGGATGAGGTCCCACCTATGCTATGGAAGCACCTTGTTTCCTTAGAGACAACTCCTTTTCTTTCCAGAGGGCTGCCTACAGTGACAAGAGGCCAGTCGAAAAGAGTGTTATTTAGGTATCTTCAGGGCAGCATGGATAGGGCTTTTAAAATGGGAAAGCAAGGCTTGTGCCTTCGGGTCTTTTTTTCCGTTGAGCAAGAGGCCAAAATCCTTCTGATTTCTAACAAGTCAAAAGAGACTATAGCTACATCCTGGTCCCTTGCTGAATCAACTTTTCTTCACAGGGTGTTCTGCATTTAGCGTATTCCCTCATCCTTGGAATGCTCTATGTGTGCTATCGATCCTAAGCCTATAGTAAAATCCTGCAGTGTAAAACTAAAAACTGTGCTTTGGTTCCAGTAGGAATGCAAGCTTCCTTTCTCCTGTAGGTATGGGGTCCTTGGGTAAGACTTCCTAGAAGGAAGGCGAAGCAGATTGTGTTTCTATGTCCGGCTCCATAAAGGGCAGTGAGGCAGACGTCCAAGGCATGTAGGACGTGAGAGAACAGAATCCCTGGAGCTGTTGGAGTGCTGAGGACATCTAGCTTTCCAAAGGAAGGGTGCAGTGTGTTACCCTAATCTCTGAATACATACAGTGCCTTGGAAAGGCTCCTGGGGCTGGATGTTTCTTAGAAGGGCAGAGGAGCCTGCTGGTACTCACTGTATTTGTAGGCAAAGGGTGCCTACTTGAGGGTGCTAAGTGATTGGGTAAGTGAAGAAACGTTAAAGTAAAGCAGAACTGCGAATACGACCTAATGGAAACTGCTACACGCTTTCGCTTCAGCAGGAATCTTCAGGCCTTAGGTTGGGGCAAGTTCTCACGTCAAGTTTCCCTGTAGCTCTAGAGCATGACAGGATGAGCTCCCACCCATGCTATGGAAGCACCGTGTTTCCTTAGAGAAAACTTTTCTTTCCAGAGGGCTGCCTACAGTGACTAGAGGCCAGTCGAAAAGAGTGTTATTTAGGTATCTTCAGGGCAGCATGGATACAGCTTTTAAAATGGGAAAGCAAGGCTTGTGCCATCAGGTCTTCTTTTCCGGTGAACCTGCAGCCGAAACCCTTCTGATTTCTAAGAAGTCAAAAAAGACCCTAGCTACACCCTGGTCCCTTGCCTGAATCAACTTTTCTTCACAGGGTGTTCTGCATTTAGCGTATTCTCTCTTCCTTGGAACGATCTATGTGTACTATCGGGCTAATCCTATTCTACAGTCCTCCAGTGTAACAGGAAAAACTGTGCTTTCGTTCCAGTAGGAATGCAAGCCTCCTTTTTCCTGTAAGTACGGGGTCCTTGGGTAAGACTTCCTAGAAGGAAGGCGAAGCAGATTGTGTTTCTAAGTGCTGCTCCAATGAGGGCAATGAGGCAGACTTCCGTGGCATGTAGGACGTGAGAGAACAGAATCCCTGGAGCTGCTGGAGAGCTGAGGACATCTAGCTTTCTCAAGGAAGGGTGCAGTGTGTTTCCCTAATCTCTGAATATATAGAGTGACTGGGAGAGGCTACTGGCTCTGGATGTTTCTTAGCAGGGCAGAGGAGCCTGCTGGTACTCACTGTATTTGTAGGCAAAAGGATGCCTACACGAGGGTGCTAAGTGTCTGGATAAGTGAAGAAACGTTAAAGTAAAGCAGAACTGCGAATACGACCTAATGGAAACTGCTACACGCTTTCGCTTCAGCAGGAAACTTCAGGCCTTAGCTTGAGGCAAGTTCTCACGTCAAGTTTCCCTGTAGCTCTAGAGCATGACAGGATGAGCTCCCACCCATGCTATGGAAGCACCGTGTTTCCTTAGAGAAAACTTTTCTTTCCAGAGGGCTTCCTAGAGTGACTAGAGGCCAGTCGAAAAGAGTGTGATTTAGGTATCTTCAGGGCAGCATGGATACAGCTTTTAAAATGGGAAAGCAAGGCTTGTGCCATCAGGTCTTCTTTTCCGGTGAACCTGCCAGCCGAAACCCTTCTGATTTCTAAGAAGTCAAAAAAGACCCTAGCTACACCCTGGTCCCTTGCCTGAATCAACATTTCTTTACAGGGTGTTCTGCATTTAGTGTATTCCCTCTTCCTTGGAACGCTCTATGTGTGCTCTCGGGCTAATCCTATTCTACAGTCCTCCAGTGTAACAGGAAAAACTGTGCTTTCGTTCCAGTAGGAATGCAAGCCTCCATTCTCCTGTAAGTACGGGGTCCTTGGGTAAGACTTCCTAGAAGGAAGGCGAAGCAGATTGTGTTTCTAAGTGCTGCTCCAATGAGGGCAATGAGGCAGACTTCCATGGCATGTAGGACGTGAGAGAACAAAAACCCTGGAGCTGTTGCAGAGTGAGGACATCTAGCTTTCCAAAGGAAGGGTGCAGTGTGTTGCTCTAATGTCTGAATACATAGAGTGACTGGGAGAGGCTACTGGCTCTGGATGTTTCTTAGAAGGGCAGAGGAGCCTGCTGGTACTCACTCTATTTGTAGGCAAAAGGGTGCCTACACGAGGGTGCTAAGTGTTGGATAAGTGAAATAACGTTAAAGTAAAGCAGAACTGCGAATACGACCTAATGGAAACTGCTACACGCTTTTGCTTCAGCAGGGCTCTTCAGTCCTTAGCTTGGGGCATGTTCTCACGTCAAGCTTCCCTGTAGCTCTAGAGCATGACAGAATGAGCCCCCACCCATGCTATGGAAGCACCGTGTTTCCTTAGAGAAAACTTTTCTTTCCAGAGGGCTGCCTACAGTGACTAGAAGCCAGTCGAAAACAGTGTTATTTAGGTATCTTCAGGGCAGCATGGATAGATCTTTTAAACTGGGAAAGCAAGGCTTGTGCCATCAGGTCTTCTTTTCCGGTGAACCTGCAGCCGACACCCTTCTGACTTCTAACAAGTGAAAAGAGACCCTAGCTACACCCTGGTCCCTTGCCTGAATCAACTTTCCTTCACAGGTTGTTTTGCATTTAGCGTACTCCCTCTTCCTTGGAACGCTCAGAGTATGCTATCGGGGTAATCTTATTCTAAACTCCTGCAGTGTAAGAGGAAAAACTGTGCTTTGGTTTCAGTAGGAATGCAAGCCTCCTTTCTCCTGTAGGTATGGGGTCCTAAGGTAAGAGTTCCTAGAAGGAAGGCGAAGCAGATTGTGTTTCTAAGTGCTGCTCCAATGAGTGCAATGAGGCAGACTTCCATGGCATGTAGGACGTGAGAGAACAGAATCCCTGGAGCTGTTGGAGAGCTGAGAACATCTAGCTTTCCAAAGGAAGGGTGCAGTGTGTTGCCCTAATCTCTGAATACTTAGACTGACTGGGAAAGGCTTCTGGCTCTGGATGTTTCCTAGAAGGGCAGAGGAGCCTGCTGGTACTCACTGTTTTTGTAAGCAAAAGGGTGCCTAGACGAGGGTGCTAAGTGTCTGGAAAAGTGAAGAAACGTTAAAGTAAAGCAGAACTGCGAATACGACCTAATGGAAACTGCTACACGCTGTCGCTTCAGCAGGGGTTTTCAGGCCTTAGCTTGAGGCAAGTTCTCACGTCAAGTTTCCCTGTAGCTCTAGAGCATGACAGGATAAGCTCCCACCCATGCTATGGAAGCACCGTGTTTCTTTAGAGAAAACTCTTTTTCTTTCCAGAGGGTGCCTACAGTGAGTAGAGGCCAGTCGAAAACAGTGTTATTTAGGTATCTTCAGGACAGCATGGATAGGGCTTTTAAAATGGGAAAGCAAGGCTTGTGCCTTCGGGTCTTTTTTTCCGTTGAACAAGAGGCCAAAATCCTTCTGATTTCTAAAAAGTCAAAAGAGACTATAGCTACATCCTGGTCCCTTGCTGAATCGTTTTCTTCACAGGGTGTTCTGCATGTAGTGAATTCCCTCTTCCTTGGAATGCTCTATGTGGGCTATCGGTCCTAAGACAATTCTAAAATCCTGCAGGGTAAAAGTAAAAACTGTGCTTTTGTTCCAGTGGGAATGCAAGCCTCCTTTCTCCTGTAGGTATGGGGTCCTTGGCTAAGACTTCCTAGAAGGAAGGCGAAGCCGATTGTGTTTCAAAGTGCTGCTCCAATGAGGGCAATGAGGCAGACTTCCATGGCATGTAGGACGTGAGAGAACAGAATCCCTGGAGCTGTTGGAGAGCTGAGGACATCTAGCTTTCTCAAGGAAGGGTGCAGTGTGTTTCCCTAATCTCTGAATATATAGAGTGACTGGGAAAGGCTTCTTGGTTTGGATGTTTCTTAGAAGGGCAGAGGAGCCTGCTGGTGCTCACTGTATTTGTAGGCAAAAGGATGCCTACACGAGGGTGCTAAGTGTCTGGATAAGTGAAGAAACGTTAAAGTAAAGCAGAACTGCGAATACGACCTAATGGAAGCTGCTACACGCTTTCGCTTCAACAGGGCTTTTCAGGCCTTAGCTTGAGGCAAGTTCTCAGGTAAAGTTTCCCTGTAGCTCTAGAGCATAACAGGATGAGGTCCCACCTATGCTATGGAAGCACCTTGTTTCCTTAGAGACAACTCCTTTTCTTTCCAGAGGGCTGCCTACAGTGACAAGAGGCCAGTCGAAAAGAGTGTTATTTAGGTATCTTCAGGGCAGCATGGATAGGGCTTTTAAAATGGGAAAGCAAGGCTTGTGCCTTCGGGTCTTTTTTTCCGTTGAGCAAGAGGCCAAAATCCTTCTGATTTCTAACAAGTCAAAAGAGACTATAGCTACATCCTGGTCCCTTGCTGAATCAACTTTTCTTCACAGGGTGTTCTGCATTTAGCGTATTCCCTCATCCTTGGAATGCTCTATGTGTGCTATCGATCCTAAGCCTATAGTAAAATCCTGCAGTGTAAAACTAAAAACTGTGCTTTGGTTCCAGTAGGAATGCAAGCTTCCTTTCTCCTGTAGGTATGGGGTCCTTGGCTAAGACTTCCTAGAAGGAAGGCGAAGCCGATTGTGTTTCAAAGTGCTGCTCCAATGAGGGCAATGAGGCAGACTTCCATGGCATGTAGGACGTGAGAGAACAGAATCCCTGGAGCTGTTGGAGTGCTGAGGACATCTAGCTTTCTCAAGGAAGGGTGCAGTGTGTTTCCCTAATCTCTGAATATATAGAGTGACTGGGAAAGGCTTCTTGGTTTGGATGTTTCTTAGAAGGGCAGAGGAGCCTGCTGGTGCTCACTGTATTTGTAGGCAAAAGGATGCCTACACGAGGGTGCTAAGTGTCTGGATAAGTGAAGAAACGTTAAAGTAAAGCAGAACTGCGAATACGACCTAATGGAAGCTGCTACACGCTTTCGCTTCAACAGGGCTTTTCAGGCCTTAGCTTGAGGCAAGTTCTCAGGTAAAGTTTCCCTGTAGCTCTAGAGCATAACAGGATGAGGTCCCACCTATGCTATGGAAGCACCTTGTTTCCTTAGAGACAACTCCTTTTCTTTCCAGAGGGCTGCCTACAGTGACAAGAGGCCAGTCGAAAAGAGTGTTATTTAGGTATCTTCAGGGCAGCATGGATAGGGCTTTTAAAATGGGAAAGCAAGGCTTGTGCCTTCGGGTCTTTTTTTCCGTTGAGCAAGAGGCCAAAATCCTTCTGATTTCTAACAAGTCAAAAGAGACTATAGCTACATCCTGGTCCCTTGCTGAATCAACTTTTCTTCACAGGGTGTTCTGCATTTAGCGTATTCCCTCATCCTTGGAATGCTCTATGTGTGCTATCGATCCTAAGCCTATAGTAAAATCCTGCAGTGTAAAACTAAAAACTGTGCTTTGGTTCCAGTAGGAATGCAAGCTTCCTTTCTCCTGTAGGTATGGGGTCCTTGGGTAAGACTTCCTAGAAGGAAGGCGAAGCAGATTGTGTTTCTATGCCCGGCTCCATAAAGGGCAGTGAGGCAGACGTCCAAGGCATGTAGGACGTGAGAGAACAGAATCCCTGGAGCTGTTGGAGTGCTGAGGACATCTAGCTTTCCAAAGGAAGGGTGCAGTGTGTTACCCTAATCTCTAAATACATACAGTGCCTTGGAAAGGCTCCTGGGGCTGGATGTTTCTTAGAAGGGCAGAGGAGCCTGCTGGTACTCACTGTATTTGTAGGCAAAGGGTGCCTACTTGAGGGTGCTAAGTGATTGGGTAAGTGAAGAAACGTTAAAGTAAAGCAGAACTGCGAATACGACCTATGGAAACTGCTACACGCTTTCGCTTCAGCAGGAATCTTCAGGCCTTAGGTTGGGGCAAGTTCTCACGTCAAGTTTCCCTGTAGCTCTAGAGCATGACAGGATGAGCTCCCACCCATGCTATGGAAGCACCGTGTTTCCTTAGAGAAAACTTTTCTTTCCAGAGGGCTGCCTACAGTGACTAGAGGCCAGTCGAAAAGAGTGTTATTTAGGTATCTTCAGGGCAGCATGGATACAGCTTTTAAAATGGGAAAGCAAGGCTTGTGCCATCAGGTCTTCTTTTCCGGTGAACCTGCAGCCGAAACCCTTCTGATTTCTAAGAAGTCAAAAAAGACCCTAGCTACACCCTGGTCCCTTGCCTGCATCAACTTTTCTTCACAGGGTGTTCTGCATTTAGCGTATTCTCTCTTCCTTGGAACGATCTATGTGTACTATCGGGCTAATCCTATTCTACAGTCCTCCAGTGTAACAGGAAAAACTGTGCTTTCGTTCCAGTAGGAATGCAAGCCTCCTTTTTCCTGTAAGTACGGGGTCCTTGGGTAAGACTTCCTAGAAGGAAGGCGAAGCAGATTGTGTTTCTAAGTGCTGCTCCAATGAGGGCAATGAGGCAGACTTCCGTGGCATGTAGGACGTGAGAGAACAGAATCCCTGGAGCTGTTGGAGAGCTGAGAACATCTAGCTTTCCAAAGGAAGGGTGCAGTGTGTTGCCCTAATCTCTGAATACTTAGACTGACTGGGAAAGGCTTCTGGCTCTGGATGTTTCCTAGAAGGGCAGAGGAGCCTGCTGGTACTCACTGTTTTTGTAAGCAAAAGGGTGCCTAGACGAGGGTGCTAAGTGTCTGGAAAAGTGAAGAAACGTTAAAGTAAAGCAGAACTGCGAATACGACCTAATGGAAACTGCTACACGCTGTCGCTTCAGCAGGGGTTTTCAGGCCTTAGCTTGAGGCAAGTTCTCACGTCAAGTTTCCCTGTAGCTCTAGAGCATGACAGGATAAGCTCCCACCCATGCTATGGAAGCACCGTGTTTCTTTAGAGAAAACTCTTTTTCTTTCCAGAGGGTGCCTACAGTGAGTAGAGGCCAGTCGAAAACAGTGTTATTTAGGTATCTTCAGGACAGCATGGATAGGGCTTTTAAAATGGGAAAGCAAGGCTTGTGCCTTCGGGTCTTTTTTTCCGTTGAACAAGAGGCCAAAATCCTTCTGATTTCTAAAAAGTCAAAAGAGACTATAGCTACATCCTGGTCCCTTGCTGAATCGTTTTCTTCACAGGGTGTTCTGCATGTAGTGAATTCCCTCTTCCTTGGAATGCTCTATGTGGGCTATCGGTCCTAAGACAATTCTAAAATCCTGCAGGGTAAAAGTAAAAACTGTGCTTTTGTTCCAGTGGGAATGCAAGCCTCCTTTCTCCTGTAGGTATGGGGTCCTTGGCTAAGACTTCCTAGAAGGAAGGCGAAGCCGATTGTGTTTCAAAGTGCTGCTCCAATGAGGGCAATGAGGCAGACTTCCATGGCATGTAGGACGTGAGAGAACAGAATCCCTGGAGCTGTTGGAGAGCTGAGGACATCTAGCTTTCTCAAGGAAGGGTGCAGTGTGTTTCCCTAATCTCTGAATATATAGAGTGACTGGGAAAGGCTTCTTGGTTTGGATGTTTCTTAGAAGGGCAGAGGAGCCTGCTGGTGCTCACTGTATTTGTAGGCAAAAGGATGCCTACACGAGGGTGCTAAGTGTCTGGATAAGTGAAGAAACGTTAAAGTAAAGCAGAACTGCGAATACGACCTAATGGAAGCTGCTACACGCTTTCGCTTCAACAGGGCTTTTCAGGCCTTAGCTTGAGGCAAGTTCTCAGGTAAAGTTTCCCTGTAGCTCTAGAGCATAACAGGATGAGGTCCCACCTATGCTATGGAAGCACCTTGTTTCCTTAGAGACAACTCCTTTTCTTTCCAGAGGGCTGCCTACAGTGACAAGAGGCCAGTCGAAAAGAGTGTTATTTAGGTATCTTCAGGGCAGCATGGATAGGGCTTTTAAAATGGGAAAGCAAGGCTTGTGCCTTCGGGTCTTTTTTTCCGTTGAGCAAGAGGCCAAAATCCTTCTGATTTCTAACAAGTCAAAAGAGACTATAGCTACATCCTGGTCCCTTGCTGAATCAACTTTTCTTCACAGGGTGTTCTGCATTTAGCGTATTCCCTCATCCTTGGAATGCTCTATGTGTGCTATCGATCCTAAGCCTATAGTAAAATCCTGCAGTGTAAAACTAAAAACTGTGCTTTGGTTCCAGTAGGAATGCAAGCTTCCTTTCTCCTGTAGGTATGGGGTCCTTGGGTAAGACTTCCTAGAAGGAAGGCGAAGCAGATTGTGTTTCTATGTCCGGCTCCATAAAGGGCAGTGAGGCAGACGTCCAAGGCATGTAGGACGTGAGAGAACAGAATCCCTGGAGCTGTTGGAGTGCTGAGGACATCTAGCTTTCCAAAGGAAGGGTGCAGTGTGTTACCCTAATCTCTGAATACATACAGTGCCTTGGAAAGGCTCCTGGGGCTGGATGTTTCTTAGAAGGGCAGAGGAGCCTGCTGGTACTCACTGTATTTGTAGGCAAAGGGTGCCTACTTGAGGGTGCTAAGTGATTGGGTAAGTGAAGAAACGTTAAAGTAAAGCAGAACTGCGAATACGACCTAATGGAAACTGCTACACGCTTTCGCTTCAGCAGGAATCTTCAGGCCTTAGGTTGGGGCAAGTTCTCACGTCAAGTTTCCCTGTAGCTCTAGAGCATGACAGGATGAGCTCCCACCCATGCTATGGAAGCACCGTGTTTCCTTAGAGAAAACTTTTCTTTCCAGAGGGCTGCCTACAGTGACTAGAGGCCAGTCGAAAAGAGTGTTATTTAGGTATCTTCAGGGCAGCATGGATACAGCTTTTAAAATGGGAAAGCAAGGCTTGTGCCATCAGGTCTTCTTTTCCGGTGAACCTGCAGCCGAAACCCTTCTGATTTCTAAGAAGTCAAAAAAGACCCTAGCTACACCCTGGTCCCTTGCCTGAATCAACTTTTCTTCACAGGGTGTTCTGCATTTAGCGTATTCTCTCTTCCTTGGAACGATCTATGTGTACTATCGGGCTAATCCTATTCTACAGTCCTCCAGTGTAACAGGAAAAACTGTGCTTTCGTTCCAGTAGGAATGCAAGCCTCCTTTTTCCTGTAAGTACGGGGTCCTTGGGTAAGACTTCCTAGAAGGAAGGCGAAGCAGATTGTGTTTCTAAGTGCTGCTCCAATGAGGGCAATGAGGCAGACTTCCGTGGCATGTAGGACGTGAGAGAACAGAATCCCTGGAGCTGCTGGAGAGCTGAGGACATCTAGCTTTCTCAAGGAAGGGTGCAGTGTGTTTCCCTAATCTCTGAATATATAGAGTGACTGGGAGAGGCTACTGGCTCTGGATGTTTCTTAGCAGGGCAGAGGAGCCTGCTGGTACTCACTGTATTTGTAGGCAAAAGGATGCCTACACGAGGGTGCTAAGTGTCTGGATAAGTGAAGAAACGTTAAAGTAAAGCAGAACTGCGAATACGACCTAATGGAAACTGCTACACGCTTTCGCTTCAGCAGGAAACTTCAGGCCTTAGCTTGAGGCAAGTTCTCACGTCAAGTTTCCCTGTAGCTCTAGAGCATGACAGGATGAGCTCCCACCCATGCTATGGAAGCACCGTGTTTCCTTAGAGAAAACTTTTCTTTCCAGAGGGCTTCCTAGAGTGACTAGAGGCCAGTCGAAAAGAGTGTGATTTAGGTATCTTCAGGGCAGCATGGATACAGCTTTTAAAATGGGAAAGCAAGGCTTGTGCCATCAGGTCTTCTTTTCCGGTGAACCTGCCAGCCGAAACCCTTCTGATTTCTAAGAAGTCAAAAAAGACCCTAGCTACACCCTGGTCCCTTGCCTGAATCAACATTTCTTTACAGGGTGTTCTGCATTTAGTGTATTCCCTCTTCCTTGGAACGCTCTATGTGTGCTCTCGGGCTAATCCTATTCTACAGTCCTCCAGTGTAACAGGAAAAACTGTGCTTTCGTTCCAGTAGGAATGCAAGCCTCCATTCTCCTGTAAGTACGGGGTCCTTGGGTAAGACTTCCTAGAAGGAAGGCGAAGCAGATTGTGTTTCTAAGTGCTGCTCCAATGAGGGCAATGAGGCAGACTTCCATGGCATGTAGGACGTGAGAGAACAAAAACCCTGGAGCTGTTGCAGAGTGAGGACATCTAGCTTTCCAAAGGAAGGGTGCAGTGTGTTGCTCTAATGTCTGAATACATAGAGTGACTGGGAGAGGCTACTGGCTCTGGATGTTTCTTAGAAGGGCAGAGGAGCCTGCTGGTACTCACTCTATTTGTAGGCAAAAGGGTGCCTACACGAGGGTGCTAAGTGTTGGATAAGTGAAATAACGTTAAAGTAAAGCAGAACTGCGAATACGACCTAATGGAAACTGCTACACGCTTTTGCTTCAGCAGGGCTCTTCAGTCCTTAGCTTGGGGCATGTTCTCACGTCAAGCTTCCCTGTAGCTCTAGAGCATGACAGAATGAGCCCCCACCCATGCTATGGAAGCACCGTGTTTCCTTAGAGAAAACTTTTCTTTCCAGAGGGCTGCCTACAGTGACTAGAAGCCAGTCGAAAACAGTGTTATTTAGGTATCTTCAGGGCAGCATGGATAGATCTTTTAAACTGGGAAAGCAAGGCTTGTGCCATCAGGTCTTCTTTTCCGGTGAACCTGCAGCCGACACCCTTCTGACTTCTAACAAGTGAAAAGAGACCCTAGCTACACCCTGGTCCCTTGCCTGAATCAACTTTCCTTCACAGGTTGTTTTGCATTTAGCGTACTCCCTCTTCCTTGGAACGCTCAGAGTATGCTATCGGGGTAATCTTATTCTAAACTCCTGCAGTGTAAGAGGAAAAACTGTGTTTTGGTTTCAGTAGGAATGCAAGCCTCCTTTCTCCTGTAGGTATGGGGTCCTAAGGTAAGAGTTCCTAGAAGGAAGGCGAAGCAGATTGTGTTTCTAAGTGCTGCTCCAATGAGTGCAATGAGGCAGACTTCCATGGCATGTAGGACGTGAGAGAACAGAATCCCTGGAGCTGTTGGAGAGCTGAGAACATCTAGCTTTCCAAAGGAAGGGTGCAGTGTGTTGCCCTAATCTCTGAATACTTAGACTGACTGGGAAAGGCTTCTGGCTCTGGATGTTTCCTAGAAGGGCAGAGGAGCCTGCTGGTACTCACTGTTTTTGTAAGCAAAAGGGTGCCTAGACGAGGGTGCTAAGTGTCTGGAAAAGTGAAGAAACGTTAAAGTAAAGCAGAACTGCGAATACGACCTAATGGAAACTGCTACACGCTGTCGCTTCAGCAGGGGTTTTCAGGCCTTAGCTTGAGGCAAGTTCTCACGTCAAGTTTCCCTGTAGCTCTAGAGCATGACAGGATAAGCTCCCACCCATGCTATGGAAGCACCGTGTTTCTTTAGAGAAAACTCTTTTTCTTTCCAGAGGGTGCCTACAGTGAGTAGAGGCCAGTCGAAAACAGTGTTATTTAGGTATCTTCAGGACAGCATGGATAGGGCTTTTAAAATGGGAAAGCAAGGCTTGTGCCTTCGGGTCTTTTTTTCCGTTGAACAAGAGGCCAAAATCCTTCTGATTTCTAAAAAGTCAAAAGAGACTATAGCTACATCCTGGTCCCTTGCTGAATCGTTTTCTTCACAGGGTGTTCTGCATGTAGTGAATTCCCTCTTCCTTGGAATGCTCTATGTGGGCTATCGGTCCTAAGACAATTCTAAAATCCTGCAGGGTAAAAGTAAAAACTGTGCTTTTGTTCCAGTGGGAATGCAAGCCTCCTTTCTCCTGTAGGTATGGGGTCCTTGGCTAAGACTTCCTAGAAGGAAGGCGAAGCCGATTGTGTTTCAAAGTGCTGCTCCAATGAGGGCAATGAGGCAGACTTCCATGGCATGTAGGACGTGAGAGAACAGAATCCCTGGAGCTGTTGGAGAGCTGAGGACATCTAGCTTTCTCAAGGAAGGGTGCAGTGTGTTTCCCTAATCTCTGAATATATAGAGTGACTGGGAAAGGCTTCTTGGTTTGGATGTTTCTTAGAAGGGCAGAGGAGCCTGCTGGTGCTCACTGTATTTGTAGGCAAAAGGATGCCTACACGAGGGTGCTAAGTGTCTGGATAAGTGAAGAAACGTTAAAGTAAAGCAGAACTGCGAATACGACCTAATGGAAGCTGCTACACGCTTTCGCTTCAACAGCGCTTTTCAGGCCTTAGCTTGAGGCAAGTTCTCAGGTAAAGTTTCCCTGTAGCTCTAGAGCATAACAGGATGAGGTCCCACCTATGCTATGGAAGCACCTTGTTTCCTTAGAGACAACTCCTTTTCTTTCCAGAGGGCTGCCTACAGTGACAAGAGGCCAGTCGAAAAGAGTGTTATTTAGGTATCTTCAGGGCAGCATGGATAGGGCTTTTAAAATGGGAAAGCAAGGCTTGTGCCTTCGGGTCTTTTTTTCCGTTGAGCAAGAGGCCAAAATCCTTCTGATTTCTAACAAGTCAAAAGAGACTATAGCTACATCCTGGTCCCTTGCTGAATCAACTTTTCTTCACAGGGTGTTCTGCATTTAGCGTATTCCCTCATCCTTGGAATGCTCTATGTGTGCTATCGATCCTAAGCCTATAGTAAAATCCTGCAGTGTAAAACTAAAAACTGTGCTTTGGTTCCAGTAGGAATGCAAGCTTCCTTTCTCCTGTAGGTATGGGGTCCTTGGGTAAGACTTCCTAGAAGGAAGGCGAAGCAGATTGTGTTTCTATGTCCGGCTCCATAAAGGGCAGTGAGGCAGACGTCCAAGGCATGTAGGACGTGAGAGAACAGAATCCCTGGAGCTGTTGGAGTGCTGAGGACATCTAGCTTTCCAAAGGAAGGGTGCAGTGTGTTACCCTAATCTCTGAATACATACAGTGCCTTGGAAAGGCTCCTGGGGCTGGATGTTTCTTAGAAGGGCAGAGGAGCCTGCTGGTACTCACTGTATTTGTAGGCAAAGGGTGCCTACTTGAGGGTGCTAAGTGATTGGGTAAGTGAAGAAACGTTAAAGTAAAGCAGAACTGCGAATACGACCTAATGGAAACTGCTACACGCTTTCGCTTCAGCAGGAATCTTCAGGCCTTAGGTTGGGGCAAGTTCTCACGTCAAGTTTCCCTGTAGCTCTAGAGCATGACAGGATGAGCTCCCACCCATGCTATGGAAGCACCGTGTTTCCTTAGAGAAAACTTTTCTTTCCAGAGGGCTGCCTACAGTGACTAGAGGCCAGTCGAAAAGAGTGTTATTTAGGTATCTTCAGGGCAGCATGGATACAGCTTTTAAAATGGGAAAGCAAGGCTTGTGCCATCAGGTCTTCTTTTCCGGTGAACCTGCAGCCGAAACCCTTCTGATTTCTAAGAAGTCAAAAAAGACCCTAGCTACACCCTGGTCCCTTGCCTGAATCAACTTTTCTTCACAGGGTGTTCTGCATTTAGCGTATTCTCTCTTCCTTGGAACGATCTATGTGTACTATCGGGCTAATCCTATTCTACAGTCCTCCAGTGTAACAGGAAAAACTGTGCTTTCGTTCCAGTAGGAATGCAAGCCTCCTTTTTCCTGTAAGTACGGGGTCCTTGGGTAAGACTTCCTAGAAGGAAGGCGAAGCAGATTGTGTTTCTAAGTGCTGCTCCAATGAGGGCAATGAGGCAGACTTCCGTGGCATGTAGGACGTGAGAGAACAGAATCCCTGGAGCTGCTGGAGAGCTGAGGACATCTAGCTTTCTCAAGGAAGGGTGCAGTGTGTTTCCCTAATCTCTGAATATATAGAGTGACTGGGAGAGGCTACTGGCTCTGGATGTTTCTTAGCAGGGCAGAGGAGCCTGCTGGTACTCACTGTATTTGTAGGCAAAAGGATGCCTACACGAGGGTGCTAAGTGTCTGGATAAGTGAAGAAACGTTAAAGTAAAGCAGAACTGCGAATACGACCTAATGGAAACTGCTACACGCTTTCGCTTCAGCAGGAAACTTCAGGCCTTAGCTTGAGGCAAGTTCTCACGTCAAGTTTCCCTGTAGCTCTAGAGCATGACAGGATGAGCTCCCACCCATGCTATGGAAGCACCGTGTTTCCTTAGAGAAAACTTTTCTTTCCAGAGGGCTTCCTAGAGTGACTAGAGGCCAGTCGAAAAGAGTGTGATTTAGGTATCTTCAGGGCAGCATGGATACAGCTTTTAAAATGGGAAAGCAAGGCTTGTGCCATCAGGTCTTCTTTTCCGGTGAACCTGCCAGCCGAAACCCTTCTGATTTCTAAGAAGTCAAAAAAGACCCTAGCTACACCCTGGTCCCTTGCCTGAATCAACATTTCTTTACAGGGTGTTCTGCATTTAGTGTATTCCCTCTTCCTTGGAACGCTCTATGTGTGCTCTCGGGCTAATCCTATTCTACAGTCCTCCAGTGTAACAGGAAAAACTGTGCTTTCGTTCCAGTAGGAATGCAAGCCTCCATTCTCCTGTAAGTACGGGGTCCTTGGGTAAGACTTCCTAGAAGGAAGGCGAAGCAGATTGTGTTTCTAAGTGCTGCTCCAATGAGGGCAATGAGGCAGACTTCCATGGCATGTAGGACGTGAGAGAACAAAAACCCTGGAGCTGTTGCAGAGTGAGGACATCTAGCTTTCCAAAGGAAGGGTGCAGTGTGTTGCTCTAATGTCTGAATACATAGAGTGACTGGGAGAGGCTACTGGCTCTGGATGTTTCTTAGAAGGGCAGAGGAGCCTGCTGGTACTCACTCTATTTGTAGGCAAAAGGGTGCCTACACGAGGGTGCTAAGTGTTGGATAAGTGAAATAACGTTAAAGTAAAGCAGAACTGCGAATACGACCTAATGGAAACTGCTACACGCTTTTGCTTCAGCAGGGCTCTTCAGTCCTTAGCTTGGGGCATGTTCTCACGTCAAGCTTCCCTGTAGCTCTAGAGCATGACAGAATGAGCCCCCACCCATGCTATGGAAGCACCGTGTTTCCTTAGAGAAAACTTTTCTTTCCAGAGGGCTGCCTACAGTGACTAGAAGCCAGTCGAAAACAGTGTTATTTAGGTATCTTCAGGGCAGCATGGATAGATCTTTTAAACTGGGAAAGCAAGGCTTGTGCCATCAGGTCTTCTTTTCCGGTGAACCTGCAGCCGACACCCTTCTGACTTCTAACAAGTGAAAAGAGACCCTAGCTACACCCTGGTCCCTTGCCTGAATCAACTTTCCTTCACAGGTTGTTTTGCATTTAGCGTACTCCCTCTTCCTTGGAACGCTCAGAGTATGCTATCGGGGTAATCTTATTCTAAACTCCTGCAGTGTAAGAGGAAAAACTGTGCTTTGGTTTCAGTAGGAATGCAAGCCTCCTTTCTCCTGTAGGTATGGGGTCCTAAGGTAAGAGTTCCTAGAAGGAAGGCGAAGCAGATTGTGTTTCTAAGTGCTGCTCCAATGAGTGCAATGAGGCAGACTTCCGTGGCATGTAGGACGTGAGAGAACAGAATCCCTGGAGCTGTTGGAGAGCTGAGAACATCTAGCTTTCCAAAGGAAGGGTGCAGTGTGTTGCCCTAATCTCTGAATACTTAGACTGACTGGGAAAGGCTTCTGGCTCTGGATGTTTCCTAGAAGGGCAGAGGAGCCTGCTGGTACTCACTGTTTTTGTAAGCAAAAGGGTGCCTAGACGAGGGTGCTAAGTGTCTGGAAAAGTGAAGAAACGTTAAAGTAAAGCAGAACTGCGAATACGACCTAATGGAAACTGCTACACGCTGTCGCTTCAGCAGGGGTTTTCAGGCCTTAGCTTGAGGCAAGTTCTCACGTCAAGTTTCCCTGTAGCTCTAGAGCATGACAGGATAAGCTCCCACCCATGCTATGGAAGCACCGTGTTTCTTTAGAGAAAACTCTTTTTCTTTCCAGAGGGTGCCTACAGTGAGTAGAGGCCAGTCGAAAACAGTGTTATTTAGGTATCTTCAGGACAGCATGGATAGGGCTTTTAAAATGGGAAAGCAAGGCTTGTGCCTTCGGGTCTTTTTTTCCGTTGAACAAGAGGCCAAAATCCTTCTGATTTCTAAAAAGTCAAAAGAGACTATAGCTACATCCTGGTCCCTTGCTGAATCGTTTTCTTCACAGGGTGTTCTGCATGTAGTGAATTCCCTCTTCCTTGGAATGCTCTATGTGGGCTATCGGTCCTAAGACAATTCTAAAATCCTGCAGGGTAAAAGTAAAAACTGTGCTTTTGTTCCAGTGGGAATGCAAGCCTCCTTTCTCCTGTAGGTATGGGGTCCTTGGCTAAGACTTCCTAGAAGGAAGGCGAAGCCGATTGTGTTTCAAAGTGCTGCTCCAATGAGGGCAATGAGGCAGACTTCCATGGCATGTAGGACGTGAGAGAACAGAATCCCTGGAGCTGTTGGAGAGCTGAGGACATCTAGCTTTCTCAAGGAAGGGTGCAGTGTGTTTCCCTAATCTCTGAATATATAGAGTGACTGGGAAAGGCTTCTTGGTTTGGATGTTTCTTAGAAGGGCAGAGGAGCCTGCTGGTGCTCACTGTATTTGTAGGCAAAAGGATGCCTACACGAGGGTGCTAAGTGTCTGGATAAGTGAAGAAACGTTAAAGTAAAGCAGAACTGCGAATACGACCTAATGGAAGCTGCTACACGCTTTCGCTTCAACAGGGCTTTTCAGGCCTTAGCTTGAGGCAAGTTCTCAGGTAAAGTTTCCCTGTAGCTCTAGAGCATAACAGGATGAGGTCCCACCTATGCTATGGAAGCACCTTGTTTCCTTAGAGACAACTCCTTTTCTTTCCAGAGGGCTGCCTACAGTGACAAGAGGCCAGTCGAAAAGAGTGTTATTTAGGTATCTTCAGGGCAGCATGGATAGGGCTTTTAAAATGGGAAAGCAAGGCTTGTGCCTTCGGGTCTTTTTTTCCGTTGAGCAAGAGGCCAAAATCCTTCTGATTTCTAACAAGTCAAAAGAGACTATAGCTACATCCTGGTCCCTTGCTGAATCAACTTTTCTTCACAGGGTGTTCTGCATTTAGCGTATTCCCTCATCCTTGGAATGCTCTATGTGTGCTATCGATCCTAAGCCTATAGTAAAATCCTGCAGTGTAAAACTAAAAACTGTGCTTTGGTTCCAGTAGGAATGCAAGCTTCCTTTCTCCTGTAGGTATGGGGTCCTTGGGTAAGACTTCCTAGAAGGAAGGCGAAGCAGATTGTGTTTCTATGTCCGGCTCCATAAAGGGCAGTGAGGCAGACGTCCAAGGCATGTAGGACGTGAGAGAACAGAATCCCTGGAGCTGTTGGAGTGCTGAGGACATCTAGCTTTCCAAAGGAAGGGTGCAGTGTGTTACCGTAATCTCTGAATACATACAGTGCCTTGGAAAGGCTCCTGGGGCTGGATGTTTCTTAGAAGGGCAGAGGAGCCTGCTGGTACTCACTGTATTTGTAGGCAAAGGGTGCCTACTTGAGGGTGCTAAGTGATTGGGTAAGTGAAGAAACGTTAAAGTAAAGCAGAACTGCGAATACGACCTAATGGAAACTGCTACACGCTTTCGCTTCAGCAGGAATCTTCAGGCCTTAGGTTGGGGCAAGTTCTCACGTCAAGTTTCCCTGTAGCTCTAGAGCATGACAGGATGAGCTCCCACCCATGCTATGGAAGCACCGTGTTTCCTTAGAGAAAACTTTTCTTTCCAGAGGGCTGCCTACAGTGACTAGAGGCCAGTCGAAAAGAGTGTTATTTAGGTATCTTCAGGGCAGCATGGATACAGCTTTTAAAATGGGAAAGCAAGGCTTGTGCCATCAGGTCTTCTTTTCCGGTGAACCTGCAGCCGAAACCCTTCTGATTTCTAAGAAGTCAAAAAAGACCCTAGCTACACCCTGGTCCCTTGCCTGCATCAACTTTTCTTCACAGGGTGTTCTGCATTTAGCGTATTCTCTCTTCCTTGGAACGATCTATGTGTACTATCGGGCTAATCCTATTCTACAGTCCTCCAGTGTAACAGGAAAAACTGTGCTTTCGTTCCAGTAGGAATGCAAGCCTCCTTTTTCCTGTAAGTACGGGGTCCTTGGGTAAGACTTCCTAGAAGGAAGGCGAAGCAGATTGTGTTTCTAAGTGCTGCTCCAATGAGGGCAATGAGGCAGACTTCCGTGGCATGTAGGACGTGAGAGAACAGAATCCCTGGAGCTGCTGGAGAGCTGAGGACATCTAGCTTTCTCAAGGAAGGGTGCAGTGTGTTTCCCTAATCTCTGAATATATAGAGTGACTGGGAGAGGCTACTGGCTCTGGATGTTTCTTAGCAGGGCAGAGGAGCCTGCTGGTACTCACTGTATTTGTAGGCAAAAGGATGCCTACACGAGGGTGCTAAGTGTCTGGATAAGTGAAGAAACGTTAAAGTAAAGCAGAACTGCGAATACGACCTAATGGAAACTGCTACACGCTTTCGCTTCAGCAGGAAACTTCAGGCCTTAGCTTGAGGCAAGTTCTCACGTCAAGTTTCCCTGTAGCTCTAGAGCATGACAGGATGAGCTCCCACCCATGCTATGGAAGCACCGTGTTTCCTTAGAGAAAACTTTTCTTTCCAGAGGGCTTCCTAGAGTGACTAGAGGCCAGTCGAAAAGAGTGTGATTTAGGTATCTTCAGGGCAGCATGGATACAGCTTTTAAAATGGGAAAGCAAGGCTTGTGCCATCAGGTCTTCTTTTCCGGTGAACCTGCCAGCCGAAACCCTTCTGATTTCTAAGAAGTCAAAAAAGACCCTAGCTACACCCTGGTCCCTTGCCTGAATCAACATTTCTTTACAGGGTGTTCTGCATTTAGTGTATTCCCTCTTCCTTGGAACGCTCTATGTGTGCTCTCGGGCTAATCCTATTCTACAGTCCTCCAGTGTAACAGGAAAAACTGTGCTTTCGTTCCAGTAGGAATGCAAGCCTCCATTCTCCTGTAAGTACGGGGTCCTTGGGTAAGACTTCCTAGAAGGAAGGCGAAGCAGATTGTGTTTCTAAGTGCTGCTCCAATGAGGGCAATGAGGCAGACTTCCATGGCATGTAGGACGTGAGAGAACAAAAACCCTGGAGCTGTTGCAGAGTGAGGACATCTAGCTTTCCAAAGGAAGGGTGCAGTGTGTTGCTCTAATGTCTGAATACATAGAGTGACTGGGAGAGGCTACTGGCTCTGGATGTTTCTTAGAAGGGCAGAGGAGCCTGCTGGTACTCACTCTATTTGTAGGCAAAAGGGTGCCTACACGAGGGTGCTAAGTGTTGGATAAGTGAAATAACGTTAAAGTAAAGCAGAACTGCGAATACGACCTAATGGAAACTGCTACACGCTTTTGCTTCAGCAGGGCTCTTCAGTCCTTAGCTTGGGGCATGTTCTCACGTCAAGCTTCCCTGTAGCTCTAGAGCATGACAGAATGAGCCCCCACCCATGCTATGGAAGCACCGTGTTTCCTTAGAGAAAACTTTTCTTTCCAGAGGGCTGCCTACAGTGACTAGAAGCCAGTCGAAAACAGTGTTATTTAGGTATCTTCAGGGCAGCATGGATAGATCTTTTAAACTGGGAAAGCAAGGCTTGTGCCATCAGGTCTTCTTTTCCGGTGAACCTGCAGCCGACACCCTTCTGACTTCTAACAAGTGAAAAGAGACCCTAGCTACACCCTGGTCCCTTGCCTGAATCAACTTTCCTTCACAGGTTGTTTTGCATTTAGCGTACTCCCTCTTCCTTGGAACGCTCAGAGTATGCTATCGGGGTAATCTTATTCTAAACTCCTGCAGTGTAAGAGGAAAAACTGTGCTTTGGTTTCAGTAGGAATGCAAGCCTCCTTTCTCCTGTAGGTATGGGGTCCTAAGGTAAGAGTTCCTAGAAGGAAGGCGAAGCAGATTGTGTTTCTAAGTGCTGCTCCAATGAGTGCAATGAGGCAGACTTCCGTGGCATGTAGGACGTGAGAGAACAGAATCCCTGGAGCTGTTGGAGAGCTGAGAACATCTAGCTTTCCAAAGGAAGGGTGCAGTGTGTTGCCCTAATCTCTGAATACTTAGACTGACTGGGAAAGGCTTCTGGCTCTGGATGTTTCCTAGAAGGGCAGAGGAGCCTGCTGGTACTCACTGTTTTTGTAAGCAAAAGGGTGCCTAGACGAGGGTGCTAAGTGTCTGGAAAAGTGAAGAAACGTTAAAGTAAAGCAGAACTGCGAATACGACCTAATGGAAACTGCTACACGCTGTCGCTTCAGCAGGGGTTTTCAGGCCTTAGCTTGAGGCAAGTTCTCACGTCAAGTTTCCCTGTAGCTCTAGAGCATGACAGGATAAGCTCCCACCCATGCTATGGAAGCACCGTGTTTCTTTAGAGAAAACTCTTTTTCTTTCCAGAGGGTGCCTACAGTGAGTAGAGGCCAGTCGAAAACAGTGTTATTTAGGTATCTTCAGGACAGCATGGATAGGGCTTTTAAAATGGGAAAGCAAGGCTTGTGCCTTCGGGTCTTTTTTTCCGTTGAACAAGAGGCCAAAATCCTTCTGATTTCGAAAAAGTCAAAAGAGACTATAGCTACATCCTGGTCCCTTGCTGAATCGTTTTCTTCACAGGGTGTTCTGCATGTAGTGAATTCCCTCTTCCTTGGAATGCTCTATGTGGGCTATCGGTCCTAAGACAATTCTAAAATCCTGCAGGGTAAAAGTAAAAACTGTGCTTTTGTTCCAGTGGGAATGCAAGCCTCCTTTCTCCTGTAGGTATGGGGTCCTTGGCTAAGACTTCCTAGAAGGAAGGCGAAGCCGATTGTGTTTCAAAGTGCTGCTCCAATGAGGGCAATGAGGCAGACTTCCATGGCATGTAGGACGTGAGAGAACAGAATCCCTGGAGCTGTTGGAGAGCTGAGGACATCTAGCTTTCTCAAGGAAGGGTGCAGTGTGTTTCCCTAATCTCTGAATATATAGAGTGACTGGGAAAGGCTTCTTGGTTTGGATGTTTCTTAGAAGGGCAGAGGAGCCTGCTGGTGCTCACTGTATTTGTAGGCAAAAGGATGCCTACACGAGGGTGCTAAGTGTCTGGATAAGTGAAGAAACGTTAAAGTAAAGCAGAACTGCGAATACGACCTAATGGAAGCTGCTACACGCTTTCGCTTCAACAGGGCTTTTCAGGCCTTAGCTTGAGGCAAGTTCTCAGGTAAAGTTTCCCTGTAGCTCTAGAGCATAACAGGATGAGGTCCCACCTATGCTATGGAAGCACCTTGTTTCCTTAGAGACAACTCCTTTTCTTTCCAGAGGGCTGCCTACAGTGACAAGAGGCCAGTCGAAAAGAGTGTTATTTAGGTATCTTCAGGGCAGCATGGATAGGGCTTTTAAAATGGGAAAGCAAGGCTTGTGCCTTCGGGTCTTTTTTTCCGTTGAGCAAGAGGCCAAAATCCTTCTGATTTCTAACAAGTCAAAAGAGACTATAGCTACATCCTGGTCCCTTGCTGAATCAACTTTTCTTCACAGGGTGTTCTGCATTTAGCGTATTCCCTCATCCTTGGAATGCTCTATGTGTGCTATCGATCCTAAGCCTATAGTAAAATCCTGCAGTGTAAAACTAAAAACTGTGCTTTGGTTCCAGTAGGAATGCAAGCTTCCTTTCTCCTGTAGGTATGGGGTCCTTGGGTAAGACTTCCTAGAAGGAAGGCGAAGCAGATTGTGTTTCTATGTCCGGCTCCATAAAGGGCAGTGAGGCAGACGTCCAAGGCATGTAGGACGTGAGAGAACAGAATCCCTGGAGCTGTTGGAGTGCTGAGGACATCTAGCTTTCCAAAGGAAGGGTGCAGTGTGTTACCCTAATCTCTGAATACATACAGTGCCTTGGAAAGGCTCCTGGGGCTGGATGTTTCTTAGAAGGGCAGAGGAGCCTGCTGGTACTCACTGTATTTGTAGGCAAAGGGTGCCTACTTGAGGGTGCTAAGTGATTGGGTAAGTGAAGAAACGTTAAAGTAAAGCAGAACTGCGAATACGACCTAATGGAAACTGCTACACGCTTTCGCTTCAGCAGGAATCTTCAGGCCTTAGGTTGGGGCAAGTTCTCACGTCAAGTTTCCCTGTAGCTCTAGAGCATGACAGGATGAGCTCCCACCCATGCTATGGAAGCACCGTGTTTCCTTAGAGAAAACTTTTCTTTCCAGAGGGCTGCCTACAGTGACTAGAGGCCAGTCGAAAAGAGTGTTATTTAGGTATCTTCAGGGCAGCATGGATACAGCTTTTAAAATGGGAAAGCAAGGCTTGTGCCATCAGGTCTTCTTTTCCGGTGAACCTGCAGCCGAAACCCTTCTGATTTCTAAGAAGTCAAAAAAGACCCTAGCTACACCCTGGTCCCTTGCCTGAATCAACTTTTCTTCACAGGGTGTTCTGCATTTAGCGTATTCTCTCTTCCTTGGAACGATCTATGTGTACTATCGGGCTAATCCTATTCTACAGTCCTCCAGTGTAACAGGAAAAACTGTGCTTTCGTTCCAGTAGGAATGCAAGCCTCCTTTTTCCTGTAAGTACGGGGTCCTTGGGTAAGACTTCCTAGAAGGAAGGCGAAGCAGATTGTGTTTCTAAGTGCTGCTCCAATGAGGGCAATGAGGCAGACTTCCGTGGCATGTAGGACGTGAGAGAACAGAATCCCTGGAGCTGCTGGAGAGCTGAGGACATCTAGCTTTCTCAAGGAAGGGTGCAGTGTGTTTCCCTAATCTCTGAATATATAGAGTGACTGGGAGAGGCTACTGGCTCTGGATGTTTCTTAGCAGGGCAGAGGAGCCTGCTGGTACTCACTGTATTTGTAGGCAAAAGGATGCCTACACGAGGGTGCTAAGTGTCTGGATAAGTGAAGAAACGTTAAAGTAAAGCAGAACTGCGAATACGACCTAATGGAAACTGCTACACGCTTTCGCTTCAGCAGGAAACTTCAGGCCTTAGCTTGAGGCAAGTTCTCACGTCAAGTTTCCCTGTAGCTCTAGAGCATGACAGGATGAGCTCCCACCCATGCTATGGAAGCACCGTGTTTCCTTAGAGAAAACTTTTCTTTCCAGAGGGCTTCCTAGAGTGACTAGAGGCCAGTCGAAAAGAGTGTGATTTAGGTATCTTCAGGGCAGCATGGATACAGCTTTTAAAATGGGAAAGCAAGGCTTGTGCCATCAGGTCTTCTTTTCCGGTGAACCTGCCAGCCGAAACCCTTCTGATTTCTAAGAAGTCAAAAAAGACCCTAGCTACACCCTGGTCCCTTGCCTGAATCAACATTTCTTTACAGGGTGTTCTGCATTTAGTGTATTCCCTCTTCCTTGGAACGCTCTATGTGTGCTCTCGGGCTAATCCTATTCTACAGTCCTCCAGTGTAACAGGAAAAACTGTGCTTTCGTTCCAGTAGGAATGCAAGCCTCCATTCTCCTGTAAGTACGGGGTCCTTGGGTAAGACTTCCTAGAAGGAAGGCGAAGCAGATTGTGTTTCTAAGTGCTGCTCCAATGAGGGCAATGAGGCAGACTTCCATGGCATGTAGGACGTGAGAGAACAAAAACCCTGGAGCTGTTGCAGAGTGAGGACATCTAGCTTTCCAAAGGAAGGGTGCAGTGTGTTGCTCTAATGTCTGAATACATAGAGTGACTGGGAGAGGCTACTGGCTCTGGATGTTTCTTAGAAGGGCAGAGGAGCCTGCTGGTACTCACTCTATTTGTAGGCAAAAGGGTGCCTACACGAGGGTGCTAAGTGTTGGATAAGTGAAATAACGTTAAAGTAAAGCAGAACTGCGAATACGACCTAATGGAAACTGCTACACGCTTTTGCTTCAGCAGGGCTCTTCAGTCCTTAGCTTGGGGCATGTTCTCACGTCAAGCTTCCCTGTAGCTCTAGAGCATGACAGAATGAGCCCCCACCCATGCTATGGAAGCACCGTGTTTCCTTAGAGAAAACTTTTCTTTCCAGAGGGCTGCCTACAGTGACTAGAAGCCAGTCGAAAACAGTGTTATTTAGGTATCTTCAGGGCAGCATGGATAGATCTTTTAAACTGGGAAAGCAAGGCTTGTGCCATCAGGTCTTCTTTTCCGGTGAACCTGCAGCCGACACCCTTCTGACTTCTAACAAGTGAAAAGAGACCCTAGCTACACCCTGGTCCCTTGCCTGAATCAACTTTCCTTCACAGGTTGTTTTGCATTTAGCGTACTCCCTCTTCCTTGGAACGCTCAGAGTATGCTATCGGGGTAATCTTATTCTAAACTCCTGCAGTGTAAGAGGAAAAACTGTGCTTTGGTTTCAGTAGGAATGCAAGCCTCCTTTCTCCTGTAGGTATGGGGTCCTAAGGTAAGAGTTCCTAGAAGGAAGGCGAAGCAGATTGTGTTTCTAAGTGCTGCTCCAATGAGTGCAATGAGGCAGACTTCCATGGCATGTAGGACGTGAGAGAACAGAATCCCTGGAGCTGTTGGAGAGCTGAGAACATCTAGCTTTCCAAAGGAAGGGTGCAGTGTGTTGCCCTAATCTCTGAATACTTAGACTGACTGGGAAAGGCTTCTGGCTCTGGATGTTTCCTAGAAGGGCAGAGGAGCCTGCTGGTACTCACTGTTTTTGTAAGCAAAAGGGTGCCTAGACGAGGGTGCTAAGTGTCTGGAAAAGTGAAGAAACGTTAAAGTAAAGCAGAACTGCGAATACGACCTAATGGAAACTGCTACACGCTGTCGCTTCAGCAGGGGTTTTCAGGCCTTAGCTTGAGGCAAGTTCTCACGTCAAGTTTCCCTGTAGCTCTAGAGCATGACAGGATAAGCTCCCACCCATGCTATGGAAGCACCGTGTTTCTTTAGAGAAAACTCTTTTTCTTTCCAGAGGGTGCCTACAGTGAGTAGAGGCCAGTCGAAAACAGTGTTATTTAGGTATCTTCAGGACAGCATGGATAGGGCTTTTAAAATGGGAAAGCAAGGCTTGTGCCTTCGGGTCTTTTTTTCCGTTGAACAAGAGGCCAAAATCCTTCTGATTTCGAAAAAGTCAAAAGAGACTATAGCTACATCCTGGTCCCTTGCTGAATCGTTTTCTTCACAGGGTGTTCTGCATGTAGTGAATTCCCTCTTCCTTGGAATGCTCTATGTGGGCTATCGGTCCTAAGACAATTCTAAAATCCTGCAGGGTAAAAGTAAAAACTGTGCTTTTGTTCCAGTGGGAATGCAAGCCTCCTTTCTCCTGTAGGTATGGGGTCCTTGGCTAAGACTTCCTAGAAGGAAGGCGAAGCCGATTGTGTTTCAAAGTGCTGCTCCAATGAGGGCAATGAGGCAGACTTCCATGGCATGTAGGACGTGAGAGAACAGAATCCCTGGAGCTGTTGGAGAGCTGAGGACATCTAGCTTTCTCAAGGAAGGGTGCAGTGTGTTTCCCTAATCTCTGAATATATAGAGTGACTGGGAAAGGCTTCTTGGTTTGGATGTTTCTTAGAAGGGCAGAGGAGCCTGCTGGTGCTCACTGTATTTGTAGGCAAAAGGATGCCTACACGAGGGTGCTAAGTGTCTGGATAAGTGAAGAAACGTTAAAGTAAAGCAGAACTGCGAATACGACCTAATGGAAGCTGCTACACGCTTTCGCTTCAACAGGGCTTTTCAGGCCTTAGCTTGAGGCAAGTTCTCAGGTAAAGTTTCCCTGTAGCTCTAGAGCATAACAGGATGAGGTCCCACCTATGCTATGGAAGCACCTTGTTTCCTTAGAGACAACTCCTTTTCTTTCCAGAGGGCTGCCTACAGTGACAAGAGGCCAGTCGAAAAGAGTGTTATTTAGGTATCTTCAGGGCAGCATGGATAGGGCTTTTAAAATGGGAAAGCAAGGCTTGTGCCTTCGGGTCTTTTTTTCCGTTGAGCAAGAGGCCAAAATCCTTCTGATTTCTAACAAGTCAAAAGAGACTATAGCTACATCCTGGTCCCTTGCTGAATCAACTTTTCTTCACAGGGTGTTCTGCATTTAGCGTATTCCCTCATCCTTGGAATGCTCTATGTGTGCTATCGATCCTAAGCCTATAGTAAAATCCTGCAGTGTAAAACTAAAAACTGTGCTTTGGTTCCAGTAGGAATGCAAGCTTCCTTTCTCCTGTAGGTATGGGGTCCTTGGGTAAGACTTCCTAGAAGGAAGGCGAAGCAGATTGTGTTTCTATGTCCGGCTCCATAAAGGGCAGTGAGGCAGACGTCCAAGGCATGTAGGACGTGAGAGAACAGAATCCCTGGAGCTGTTGGAGTGCTGAGGACATCTAGCTTTCCAAAGGAAGGGTGCAGTGTGTTACCCTAATCTCTGAATACATACAGTGCCTTGGAAAGGCTCCTGGGGCTGGATGTTTCTTAGAAGGGCAGAGGAGCCTGCTGGTACTCACTGTATTTGTAGGCAAAGGGTGCCTACTTGAGGGTGCTAAGTGATTGGGTAAGTGAAGAAACGTTAAAGTAAAGCAGAACTGCGAATACGACCTAATGGAAACTGCTACACGCTTTCGCTTCAGCAGGAATCTTCAGGCCTTAGGTTGGGGCAAGTTCTCACGTCAAGTTTCCCTGTAGCTCTAGAGCATGACAGGATGAGCTCCCACCCATGCTATGGAAGCACCGTGTTTCCTTAGAGAAAACTTTTCTTTCCAGAGGGCTGCCTACAGTGACTAGAGGCCAGTCGAAAAGAGTGTTATTTAGGTATCTTCAGGGCAGCATGGATACAGCTTTTAAAATGGGAAAGCAAGGCTTGTGCCATCAGGTCTTCTTTTCCGGTGAACCTGCAGCCGAAACCCTTCTGATTTCTAAGAAGTCAAAAAAGACCCTAGCTACACCCTGGTCCCTTGCCTGCATCAACTTTTCTTCACAGGGTGTTCTGCATTTAGCGTATTCTCTCTTCCTTGGAACGATCTATGTGTACTATCGGGCTAATCCTATTCTACAGTCCTCCAGTGTAACAGGAAAAACTGTGCTTTCGTTCCAGTAGGAATGCAAGCCTCCTTTTTCCTGTAAGTACGGGGTCCTTGGGTAAGACTTCCTAGAAGGAAGGCGAAGCAGATTGTGTTTCTAAGTGCTGCTCCAATGAGGGCAATGAGGCAGACTTCCGTGGCATGTAGGACGTGAGAGAACAGAATCCCTGGAGCTGCTGGAGAGCTGAGGACATCTAGCTTTCTCAAGGAAGGGTGCAGTGTGTTTCCCTAATCTCTGAATATATAGAGTGACTGGGAGAGGCTACTGGCTCTGGATGTTTCTTAGCAGGGCAGAGGAGCCTGCTGGTACTCACTGTATTTGTAGGCAAAAGGATGCCTACACGAGGGTGCTAAGTGTCTGGATAAGTGAAGAAACGTTAAAGTAAAGCAGAACTGCGAATACGACCTAATGGAAACTGCTACACGCTTTCGCTTCAGCAGGAAACTTCAGGCCTTAGCTTGAGGCAAGTTCTCACGTCAAGTTTCCCTGTAGCTCTAGAGCATGACAGGATGAGCTCCCACCCATGCTATGGAAGCACCGTGTTTCCTTAGAGAAAACTTTTCTTTCCAGAGGGCTTCCTAGAGTGACTAGAGGCCAGTCGAAAAGAGTGTGATTTAGGTATCTTCAGGGCAGCATGGATACAGCTTTTAAAATGGGAAAGCAAGGCTTGTGCCATCAGGTCTTCTTTTCCGGTGAACCTGCCAGCCGAAACCCTTCTGATTTCTAAGAAGTCAAAAAAGACCCTAGCTACACCCTGGTCCCTTGCCTGAATCAACATTTCTTTACAGGGTGTTCTGCATTTAGTGTATTCCCTCTTCCTTGGAACGCTCTATGTGTGCTCTCGGGCTAATCCTATTCTACAGTCCTCCAGTGTAACAGGAAAAACTGTGCTTTCGTTCCAGTAGGAATGCAAGCCTCCATTCTCCTGTAAGTACGGGGTCCTTGGGTAAGACTTCCTAGAAGGAAGGCGAAGCAGATTGTGTTTCTAAGTGCTGCTCCAATGAGGGCAATGAGGCAGACTTCCATGGCATGTAGGACGTGAGAGAACAAAAACCCTGGAGCTGTTGCAGAGTGAGGACATCTAGCTTTCCAAAGGAAGGGTGCAGTGTGTTGCTCTAATGTCTGAATACATAGAGTGACTGGGAGAGGCTACTGGCTCTGGATGTTTCTTAGAAGGGCAGAGGAGCCTGCTGGTACTCACTCTATTTGTAGGCAAAAGGGTGCCTACACGAGGGTGCTAAGTGTTGGATAAGTGAAATAACGTTAAAGTAAAGCAGAACTGCGAATACGACCTAATGGAAACTGCTACACGCTTTTGCTTCAGCAGGGCTCTTCAGTCCTTAGCTTGGGGCATGTTCTCACGTCAAGCTTCCCTGTAGCTCTAGAGCATGACAGAATGAGCCCCCACCCATGCTATGGAAGCACCGTGTTTCCTTAGAGAAAACTTTTCTTTCCAGAGGGCTGCCTACAGTGACTAGAAGCCAGTCGAAAACAGTGTTATTTAGGTATCTTCAGGGCAGCATGGATAGATCTTTTAAACTGGGAAAGCAAGGCTTGTGCCATCAGGTCTTCTTTTCCGGTGAACCTGCAGCCGACACCCTTCTGACTTCTAACAAGTGAAAAGAGACCCTAGCTACACCCTGGTCCCTTGCCTGAATCAACTTTCCTTCACAGGTTGTTTTGCATTTAGCGTACTCCCTCTTCCTTGGAACGCTCAGAGTATGCTATCGGGGTAATCTTATTCTAAACTCCTGCAGTGTAAGAGGAAAAACTGTGCTTTGGTTTCAGTAGGAATGCAAGCCTCCTTTCTCCTGTAGGTATGGGGTCCTAAGGTAAGAGTTCCTAGAAGGAAGGCGAAGCAGATTGTGTTTCTAAGTGCTGCTCCAATGAGTGCAATGAGGCAGACTTCCGTGGCATGTAGGACGTGAGAGAACAGAATCCCTGGAGCTGTTGGAGAGCTGAGAACATCTAGCTTTCCAAAGGAAGGGTGCAGTGTGTTGCCCTAATCTCTGAATACTTAGACTGACTGGGAAAGGCTTCTGGCTCTGGATGTTTCCTAGAAGGGCAGAGGAGCCTGCTGGTACTCACTGTTTTTGTAAGCAAAAGGGTGCCTAGACGAGGGTGCTAAGTGTCTGGAAAAGTGAAGAAACGTTAAAGTAAAGCAGAACTGCGAATACGACCTAATGGAAACTGCTACACGCTGTCGCTTCAGCAGGGGTTTTCAGGCCTTAGCTTGAGGCAAGTTCTCACGTCAAGTTTCCCTGTAGCTCTAGAGCATGACAGGATAAGCTCCCACCCATGCTATGGAAGCACCGTGTTTCTTTAGAGAAAACTCTTTTTCTTTCCAGAGGGTGCCTACAGTGAGTAGAGGCCAGTCGAAAACAGTGTTATTTAGGTATCTTCAGGACAGCATGGATAGGGCTTTTAAAATGGGAAAGCAAGGCTTGTGCCTTCGGGTCTTTTTTTCCGTTGAACAAGAGGCCAAAATCCTTCTGATTTCGAAAAAGTCAAAAGAGACTATAGCTACATCCTGGTCCCTTGCTGAATCGTTTTCTTCACAGGGTGTTCTGCATGTAGTGAATTCCCTCTTCCTTGGAATGCTCTATGTGGGCTATCGGTCCTAAGACAATTCTAAAATCCTGCAGGGTAAAAGTAAAAACTGTGCTTTTGTTCCAGTGGGAATGCAAGCCTCCTTTCTCCTGTAGGTATGGGGTCCTTGGCTAAGACTTCCTAGAAGGAAGGCGAAGCCGATTGTGTTTCAAAGTGCTGCTCCAATGAGGGCAATGAGGCAGACTTCCATGGCATGTAGGACGTGAGAGAACAGAATCCCTGGAGCTGTTGGAGAGCTGAGGACATCTAGCTTTCTCAAGGAAGGGTGCAGTGTGTTTCCCTAATCTCTGAATATATAGAGTGACTGGGAAAGGCTTCTTGGTTTGGATGTTTCTTAGAAGGGCAGAGGAGCCTGCTGGTGCTCACTGTATTTGTAGGCAAAAGGATGCCTACACGAGGGTGCTAAGTGTCTGGATAAGTGAAGAAACGTTAAAGTAAAGCAGAACTGCGAATACGACCTAATGGAAGCTGCTACACGCTTTCGCTTCAACAGGGCTTTTCAGGCCTTAGCTTGAGGCAAGTTCTCAGGTAAAGTTTCCCTGTAGCTCTAGAGCATAACAGGATGAGGTCCCACCTATGCTATGGAAGCACCTTGTTTCCTTAGAGACAACTCCTTTTCTTTCCAGAGGGCTGCCTACAGTGACAAGAGGCCAGTCGAAAAGAGTGTTATTTAGGTATCTTCAGGGCAGCATGGATAGGGCTTTTAAAATGGGAAAGCAAGGCTTGTGCCTTCGGGTCTTTTTTTCCGTTGAGCAAGAGGCCAAAATCCTTCTGATTTCTAACAAGTCAAAAGAGACTATAGCTACATCCTGGTCCCTTGCTGAATCAACTTTTCTTCACAGGGTGTTCTGCATTTAGCGTATTCCCTCATCCTTGGAATGCTCTATGTGTGCTATCGATCCTAAGCCTATAGTAAAATCCTGCAGTGTAAAACTAAAAACTGTGCTTTGGTTCCAGTAGGAATGCAAGCTTCCTTTCTCCTGTAGGTATGGGGTCCTTGGGTAAGACTTCCTAGAAGGAAGGCGAAGCAGATTGTGTTTCTATGTCCGGCTCCATAAAGGGCAGTGAGGCAGACGTCCAAGGCATGTAGGACGTGAGAGAACAGAATCCCTGGAGCTGTTGGAGTGCTGAGGACATCTAGCTTTCCAAAGGAAGGGTGCAGTGTGTTACCGTAATCTCTGAATACATACAGTGCCTTGGAAAGGCTCCTGGGGCTGGATGTTTCTTAGAAGGGCAGAGGAGCCTGCTGGTACTCACTGTATTTGTAGGCAAAGGGTGCCTACTTGAGGGTGCTAAGTGATTGGGTAAGTGAAGAAACGTTAAAGTAAAGCAGAACTGCGAATACGACCTAATGGAAACTGCTACACGCTTTCGCTTCAGCAGGAATCTTCAGGCCTTAGGTTGGGGCAAGTTCTCACGTCAAGTTTCCCTGTAGCTCTAGAGCATGACAGGATGAGCTCCCACCCATGCTATGGAAGCACCGTGTTTCCTTAGAGAAAACTTTTCTTTCCAGAGGGCTGCCTACAGTGACTAGAGGCCAGTCGAAAAGAGTGTTATTTAGGTATCTTCAGGGCAGCATGGATACAGCTTTTAAAATGGGAAAGCAAGGCTTGTGCCATCAGGTCTTCTTTTCCGGTGAACCTGCAGCCGAAACCCTTCTGATTTCTAAGAAGTCAAAAAAGACCCTAGCTACACCCTGGTCCCTTGCCTGCATCAACTTTTCTTCACAGGGTGTTCTGCATTTAGCGTATTCTCTCTTCCTTGGAACGATCTATGTGTACTATCGGGCTAATCCTATTCTACAGTCCTCCAGTGTAACAGGAAAAACTGTGCTTTCGTTCCAGTAGGAATGCAAGCCTCCTTTTTCCTGTAAGTACGGGGTCCTTGGGTAAGACTTCCTAGAAGGAAGGCGAAGCAGATTGTGTTTCTAAGTGCTGCTCCAATGAGGGCAATGAGGCAGACTTCCGTGGCATGTAGGACGTGAGAGAACAGAATCCCTGGAGCTGCTGGAGAGCTGAGGACATCTAGCTTTCTCAAGGAAGGGTGCAGTGTGTTTCCCTAATCTCTGAATATATAGAGTGACTGGGAGAGGCTACTGGCTCTGGATGTTTCTTAGCAGGGCAGAGGAGCCTGCTGGTACTCACTGTATTTGTAGGCAAAAGGATGCCTACACGAGGGTGCTAAGTGTCTGGATAAGTGAAGAAACGTTAAAGTAAAGCAGAACTGCGAATACGACCTAATGGAAACTGCTACACGCTTTCGCTTCAGCAGGAAACTTCAGGCCTTAGCTTGAGGCAAGTTCTCACGTCAAGTTTCCCTGTAGCTCTAGAGCATGACAGGATGAGCTCCCACCCATGCTATGGAAGCACCGTGTTTCCTTAGAGAAAACTTTTCTTTCCAGAGGGCTTCCTAGAGTGACTAGAGGCCAGTCGAAAAGAGTGTGATTTAGGTATCTTCAGGGCAGCATGGATACAGCTTTTAAAATGGGAAAGCAAGGCTTGTGCCATCAGGTCTTCTTTTCCGGTGAACCTGCCAGCCGAAACCCTTCTGATTTCTAAGAAGTCAAAAAAGACCCTAGCTACACCCTGGTCCCTTGCCTGAATCAACATTTCTTTACAGGGTGTTCTGCATTTAGTGTATTCCCTCTTCCTTGGAACGCTCTATGTGTGCTCTCGGGCTAATCCTATTCTACAGTCCTCCAGTGTAACAGGAAAAACTGTGCTTTCGTTCCAGTAGGAATGCAAGCCTCCATTCTCCTGTAAGTACGGGGTCCTTGGGTAAGACTTCCTAGAAGGAAGGCGAAGCAGATTGTGTTTCTAAGTGCTGCTCCAATGAGGGCAATGAGGCAGACTTCCATGGCATGTAGGACGTGAGAGAACAAAAACCCTGGAGCTGTTGCAGAGTGAGGACATCTAGCTTTCCAAAGGAAGGGTGCAGTGTGTTGCTCTAATGTCTGAATACATAGAGTGACTGGGAGAGGCTACTGGCTCTGGATGTTTCTTAGAAGGGCAGAGGAGCCTGCTGGTACTCACTCTATTTGTAGGCAAAAGGGTGCCTACACGAGGGTGCTAAGTGTTGGATAAGTGAAATAACGTTAAAGTAAAGCAGAACTGCGAATACGACCTAATGGAAACTGCTACACGCTTTTGCTTCAGCAGGGCTCTTCAGTCCTTAGCTTGGGGCATGTTCTCACGTCAAGCTTCCCTGTAGCTCTAGAGCATGACAGAATGAGCCCCCACCCATGCTATGGAAGCACCGTGTTTCCTTAGAGAAAACTTTTCTTTCCAGAGGGCTGCCTACAGTGACTAGAAGCCAGTCGAAAACAGTGTTATTTAGGTATCTTCAGGGCAGCATGGATAGATCTTTTAAACTGGGAAAGCAAGGCTTGTGCCATCAGGTCTTCTTTTCCGGTGAACCTGCAGCCGACACCCTTCTGACTTCTAACAAGTGAAAAGAGACCCTAGCTACACCCTGGTCCCTTGCCTGAATCAACTTTCCTTCACAGGTTGTTTTGCATTTAGCGTACTCCCTCTTCCTTGGAACGCTCAGAGTATGCTATGGGGTAATCTTATTCTAAACTCCTGCAGTGTAAGAGGAAAAACTGTGCTTTGGTTTCAGTAGGAATGCAAGCCTCCTTTCTCCTGTAGGTATGGGGTCCTAAGGTAAGAGTTCCTAGAAGGAAGGCGAAGCAGATTGTGTTTCTAAGTGCTGCTCCAATGAGTGCAATGAGGCAGACTTCCGTGGCATGTAGGACGTGAGAGAACAGAATCCCTGGAGCTGTTGGAGAGCTGAGAACATCTAGCTTTCCAAAGGAAGGGTGCAGTGTGTTGCCCTAATCTCTGAATACTTAGACTGACTGGGAAAGGCTTCTGGCTCTGGATGTTTCCTAGAAGGGCAGAGGAGCCTGCTGGTACTCACTGTTTTTGTAAGCAAAAGGGTGCCTAGACGAGGGTGCTAAGTGTCTGGAAAAGTGAAGAAACGTTAAAGTAAAGCAGAACTGCGAATACGACCTAATGGAAACTGCTACACGCTGTCGCTTCAGCAGGGGTTTTCAGGCCTTAGCTTGAGGCAAGTTCTCACGTCAAGTTTCCCTGTAGCTCTAGAGCATGACAGGATAAGCTCCCACCCATGCTATGGAAGCACCGTGTTTCTTTAGAGAAAACTCTTTTTCTTTCCAGAGGGTGCCTACAGTGAGTAGAGGCCAGTCGAAAACAGTGTTATTTAGGTATCTTCAGGACAGCATGGATAGGGCTTTTAAAATGGGAAAGCAAGGCTTGTGCCTTCGGGTCTTTTTTTCCGTTGAACAAGAGGCCAAAATCCTTCTGATTTCTAAAAAGTCAAAAGAGACTATAGCTACATCCTGGTCCCTTGCTGAATCGTTTTCTTCACAGGGTGTTCTGCATGTAGTGAATTCCCTCTTCCTTGGAATGCTCTATGTGGGCTATCGGTCCTAAGACAATTCTAAAATCCTGCAGGGTAAAAGTAAAAACTGTGCTTTTGTTCCAGTGGGAATGCAAGCCTCCTTTCTCCTGTAGGTATGGGGTCCTTGGCTAAGACTTCCTAGAAGGAAGGCGAAGCCGATTGTGTTTCAAAGTGCTGCTCCAATGAGGGCAATGAGGCAGACTTCCATGGCATGTAGGACGTGAGAGAACAGAATCCCTGGAGCTGTTGGAGAGCTGAGGACATCTAGCTTTCTCAAGGAAGGGTGCAGTGTGTTTCCCTAATCTCTGAATATATAGAGTGACTGGGAAAGGCTTCTTGGTTTGGATGTTTCTTAGAAGGGCAGAGGAGCCTGCTGGTGCTCACTGTATTTGTAGGCAAAAGGATGCCTACACGAGGGTGCTAAGTGTCTGGATAAGTGAAGAAACGTTAAAGTAAAGCAGAACTGCGAATACGACCTAATGGAAGCTGCTACACGCTTTCGCTTCAACAGGGCTTTTCAGGCCTTAGCTTGAGGCAAGTTCTCAGGTAAAGTTTCCCTGTAGCTCTAGAGCATAACAGGATGAGGTCCCACCTATGCTATGGAAGCACCTTGTTTCCTTAGAGACAACTCCTTTTCTTTCCAGAGGGCTGCCTACAGTGACAAGAGGCCAGTCGAAAAGAGTGTTATTTAGGTATCTTCAGGGCAGCATGGATAGGGCTTTTAAAATGGGAAAGCAAGGCTTGTGCCTTCGGGTCTTTTTTTCCGTTGAGCAAGAGGCCAAAATCCTTCTGATTTCTAACAAGTCAAAAGAGACTATAGCTACATCCTGGTCCCTTGCTGAATCAACTTTTCTTCACAGGGTGTTCTGCATTTAGCGTATTCCCTCATCCTTGGAATGCTCTATGTGTGCTATCGATCCTAAGCCTATAGTAAAATCCTGCAGTGTAAAACTAAAAACTGTGCTTTGGTTCCAGTAGGAATGCAAGCTTCCTTTCTCCTGTAGGTATGGGGTCCTTGGGTAAGACTTCCTAGAAGGAAGGCGAAGCAGATTGTGTTTCTATGCCCGGCTCCATAAAGGGCAGTGAGGCAGACGTCCAAGGCATGTAGGACGTGAGAGAACAGAATCCCTGGAGCTGTTGGAGTGCTGAGGACATCTAGCTTTCCAAAGGAAGGGTGCAGTGTGTTACCCTAATCTCTGAATACATACAGTGCCTTGGAAAGGCTCCTGGGGCTGGATGTTTCTTAGAAGGGCAGAGGAGCCTGCTGGTACTCACTGTATTTGTAGGCAAAGGGTGCCTACTTGAGGGTGCTAAGTGATTGGGTAAGTGAAGAAACGTTAAAGTAAAGCAGAACTGCGAATACGACCTATGGAAACTGCTACACGCTTTCGCTTCAGCAGGAATCTTCAGGCCTTAGGTTGGGGCAAGTTCTCACGTCAAGTTTCCCTGTAGCTCTAGAGCATGACAGGATGAGCTCCCACCCATGCTATGGAAGCACCGTGTTTCCTTAGAGAAAACTTTTCTTTCCAGAGGGCTGCCTACAGTGACTAGAGGCCAGTCGAAAAGAGTGTTATTTAGGTATCTTCAGGGCAGCATGGATACAGCTTTTAAAATGGGAAAGCAAGGCTTGTGCCATCAGGTCTTCTTTTCCGGTGAACCTGCAGCCGAAACCCTTCTGATTTCTAAGAAGTCAAAAAAGACCCTAGCTACACCCTGGTCCCTTGCCTGCATCAACTTTTCTTCACAGGGTGTTCTGCATTTAGCGTATTCTCTCTTCCTTGGAACGATCTATGTGTACTATCGGGCTAATCCTATTCTACAGTCCTCCAGTGTAACAGGAAAAACTGTGCTTTCGTTCCAGTAGGAATGCAAGCCTCCTTTTTCCTGTAAGTACGGGGTCCTTGGGTAAGACTTCCTAGAAGGAAGGCGAAGCAGATTGTGTTTCTAAGTGCTGCTCCAATGAGGGCAATGAGGCAGACTTCCGTGGCATGTAGGACGTGAGAGAACAGAATCCCTGGAGCTGTTGGAGAGCTGAGAACATCTAGCTTTCCAAAGGAAGGGTGCAGTGTGTTGCCCTAATCTCTGAATACTTAGACTGACTGGGAAAGGCTTCTGGCTCTGGATGTTTCCTAGAAGGGCAGAGGAGCCTGCTGGTACTCACTGTTTTTGTAAGCAAAAGGGTGCCTAGACGAGGGTGCTAAGTGTCTGGAAAAGTGAAGAAACGTTAAAGTAAAGCAGAACTGCGAATACGACCTAATGGAAACTGCTACACGCTGTCGCTTCAGCAGGGGTTTTCAGGCCTTAGCTTGAGGCAAGTTCTCACGTCAAGTTTCCCTGTAGCTCTAGAGCATGACAGGATAAGCTCCCACCCATGCTATGGAAGCACCGTGTTTCTTTAGAGAAAACTCTTTTTCTTTCCAGAGGGTGCCTACAGTGAGTAGAGGCCAGTCGAAAACAGTGTTATTTAGGTATCTTCAGGACAGCATGGATAGGGCTTTTAAAATGGGAAAGCAAGGCTTGTGCCTTCGGGTCTTTTTTTCCGTTGAACAAGAGGCCAAAATCCTTCTGATTTCTAAAAAGTCAAAAGAGACTATAGCTACATCCTGGTCCCTTGCTGAATCGTTTTCTTCACAGGGTGTTCTGCATGTAGTGAATTCCCTCTTCCTTGGAATGCTCTATGTGGGCTATCGGTCCTAAGACAATTCTAAAATCCTGCAGGGTAAAAGTAAAAACTGTGCTTTTGTTCCAGTGGGAATGCAAGCCTCCTTTCTCCTGTAGGTATGGGGTCCTTGGCTAAGACTTCCTAGAAGGAAGGCGAAGCCGATTGTGTTTCAAAGTGCTGCTCCAATGAGGGCAATGAGGCAGACTTCCATGGCATGTAGGACGTGAGAGAACAGAATCCCTGGAGCTGTTGGAGAGCTGAGGACATCTAGCTTTCTCAAGGAAGGGTGCAGTGTGTTTCCCTAATCTCTGAATATATAGAGTGACTGGGAAAGGCTTCTTGGTTTGGATGTTTCTTAGAAGGGCAGAGGAGCCTGCTGGTGCTCACTGTATTTGTAGGCAAAAGGATGCCTACACGAGGGTGCTAAGTGTCTGGATAAGTGAAGAAACGTTAAAGTAAAGCAGAACTGCGAATACGACCTAATGGAAGCTGCTACACGCTTTCGCTTCAACAGGGCTTTTCAGGCCTTAGCTTGAGGCAAGTTCTCAGGTAAAGTTTCCCTGTAGCTCTAGAGCATAACAGGATGAGGTCCCACCTATGCTATGGAAGCACCTTGTTTCCTTAGAGACAACTCCTTTTCTTTCCAGAGGGCTGCCTACAGTGACAAGAGGCCAGTCGAAAAGAGTGTTATTTAGGTATCTTCAGGGCAGCATGGATAGGGCTTTTAAAATGGGAAAGCAAGGCTTGTGCCTTCGGGTCTTTTTTTCCGTTGAGCAAGAGGCCAAAATCCTTCTGATTTCTAACAAGTCAAAAGAGACTATAGCTACATCCTGGTCCCTTGCTGAATCAACTTTTCTTCACAGGGTGTTCTGCATTTAGCGTATTCCCTCATCCTTGGAATGCTCTATGTGTGCTATCGATCCTAAGCCTATAGTAAAATCCTGCAGTGTAAAACTAAAAACTGTGCTTTGGTTCCAGTAGGAATGCAAGCTTCCTTTCTCCTGTAGGTATGGGGTCCTTGGGTAAGACTTCCTAGAAGGAAGGCGAAGCAGATTGTGTTTCTATGCCCGGCTCCATAAAGGGCAGTGAGGCAGACGTCCAAGGCATGTAGGACGTGAGAGAACAGAATCCCTGGAGCTGTTGGAGTGCTGAGGACATCTAGCTTTCCAAAGGAAGGGTGCAGTGTGTTACCCTAATCTCTAAATACATACAGTGCCTTGGAAAGGCTCCTGGGGCTGGATGTTTCTTAGAAGGGCAGAGGAGCCTGCTGGTACTCACTGTATTTGTAGGCAAAGGGTGCCTACTTGAGGGTGCTAAGTGATTGGGTAAGTGAAGAAACGTTAAAGTAAAGCAGAACTGCGAATACGACCTATGGAAACTGCTACACGCTTTCGCTTCAGCAGGAATCTTCAGGCCTTAGGTTGGGGCAAGTTCTCACGTCAAGTTTCCCTGTAGCTCTAGAGCATGACAGGATGAGCTCCCACCCATGCTATGGAAGCACCGTGTTTCCTTAGAGAAAACTTTTCTTTCCAGAGGGCTGCCTACAGTGACTAGAGGCCAGTCGAAAAGAGTGTTATTTAGGTATCTTCAGGGCAGCATGGATACAGCTTTTAAAATGGGAAAGCAAGGCTTGTGCCATCAGGTCTTCTTTTCCGGTGAACCTGCAGCCGAAACCCTTCTGATTTCTAAGAAGTCAAAAAAGACCCTAGCTACACCCTGGTCCCTTGCCTGCATCAACTTTTCTTCACAGGGTGTTCTGCATTTAGCGTATTCTCTCTTCCTTGGAACGATCTATGTGTACTATCGGGCTAATCCTATTCTACAGTCCTCCAGTGTAACAGGAAAAACTGTGCTTTCGTTCCAGTAGGAATGCAAGCCTCCTTTTTCCTGTAAGTACGGGGTCCTTGGGTAAGACTTCCTAGAAGGAAGGCGAAGCAGATTGTGTTTCTAAGTGCTGCTCCAATGAGGGCAATGAGGCAGACTTCCGTGGCATGTAGGACGTGAGAGAACAGAATCCCTGGAGCTGTTGGAGAGCTGAGAACATCTAGCTTTCCAAAGGAAGGGTGCAGTGTGTTGCCCTAATCTCTGAATACTTAGACTGACTGGGAAAGGCTTCTGGCTCTGGATGTTTCCTAGAAGGGCAGAGGAGCCTGCTGGTACTCACTGTTTTTGTAAGCAAAAGGGTGCCTAGACGAGGGTGCTAAGTGTCTGGAAAAGTGAAGAAACGTTAAAGTAAAGCAGAACTGCGAATACGACCTAATGGAAACTGCTACACGCTGTCGCTTCAGCAGGGGTTTTCAGGCCTTAGCTTGAGGCAAGTTCTCACGTCAAGTTTCCCTGTAGCTCTAGAGCATGACAGGATAAGCTCCCACCCATGCTATGGAAGCACCGTGTTTCTTTAGAGAAAACTCTTTTTCTTTCCAGAGGGTGCCTACAGTGAGTAGAGGCCAGTCGAAAACAGTGTTATTTAGGTATCTTCAGGACAGCATGGATAGGGCTTTTAAAATGGGAAAGCAAGGCTTGTGCCTTCGGGTCTTTTTTTCCGTTGAACAAGAGGCCAAAATCCTTCTGATTTCTAAAAAGTCAAAAGAGACTATAGCTACATCCTGGTCCCTTGCTGAATCGTTTTCTTCACAGGGTGTTCTGCATGTAGTGAATTCCCTCTTCCTTGGAATGCTCTATGTGGGCTATCGGTCCTAAGACAATTCTAAAATCCTGCAGGGTAAAAGTAAAAACTGTGCTTTTGTTCCAGTGGGAATGCAAGCCTCCTTTCTCCTGTAGGTATGGGGTCCTTGGCTAAGACTTCCTAGAAGGAAGGCGAAGCCGATTGTGTTTCAAAGTGCTGCTCCAATGAGGGCAATGAGGCAGACTTCCATGGCATGTAGGACGTGAGAGAACAGAATCCCTGGAGCTGTTGGAGAGCTGAGGACATCTAGCTTTCTCAAGGAAGGGTGCAGTGTGTTTCCCTAATCTCTGAATATATAGAGTGACTGGGAAAGGCTTCTTGGTTTGGATGTTTCTTAGAAGGGCAGAGGAGCCTGCTGGTGCTCACTGTATTTGTAGGCAAAAGGATGCCTACACGAGGGTGCTAAGTGTCTGGATAAGTGAAGAAACGTTAAAGTAAAGCAGAACTGCGAATACGACCTAATGGAAGCTGCTACACGCTTTCGCTTCAACAGGGCTTTTCAGGCCTTAGCTTGAGGCAAGTTCTCAGGTAAAGTTTCCCTGTAGCTCTAGAGCATAACAGGATGAGGTCCCACCTATGCTATGGAAGCACCTTGTTTCCTTAGAGACAACTCCTTTTCTTTCCAGAGGGCTGCCTACAGTGACAAGAGGCCAGTCGAAAAGAGTGTTATTTAGGTATCTTCAGGGCAGCATGGATAGGGCTTTTAAAATGGGAAAGCAAGGCTTGTGCCTTCGGGTCTTTTTTTCCGTTGAGCAAGAGGCCAAAATCCTTCTGATTTCTAACAAGTCAAAAGAGACTATAGCTACATCCTGGTCCCTTGCTGAATCAACTTTTCTTCACAGGGTGTTCTGCATTTAGCGTATTCCCTCATCCTTGGAATGCTCTATGTGTGCTATCGATCCTAAGCCTATAGTAAAATCCTGCAGTGTAAAACTAAAAACTGTGCTTTGGTTCCAGTAGGAATGCAAGCTTCCTTTCTCCTGTAGGTATGGGGTCCTTGGGTAAGACTTCCTAGAAGGAAGGCGAAGCAGATTGTGTTTCTATGTCCGGCTCCATAAAGGGCAGTGAGGCAGACGTCCAAGGCATGTAGGACGTGAGAGAACAGAATCCCTGGAGCTGTTGGAGTGCTGAGGACATCTAGCTTTCCAAAGGAAGGGTGCAGTGTGTTACCCTAATCTCTGAATACATACAGTGCCTTGGAAAGGCTCCTGGGGCTGGATGTTTCTTAGAAGGGCAGAGGAGCCTGCTGGTACTCACTGTATTTGTAGGCAAAGGGTGCCTACTTGAGGGTGCTAAGTGATTGGGTAAGTGAAGAAACGTTAAAGTAAAGCAGAACTGCGAATACGACCTAATGGAAACTGCTACACGCTTTCGCTTCAGCAGGAATCTTCAGGCCTTAGGTTGGGGCAAGTTCTCACGTCAAGTTTCCCTGTAGCTCTAGAGCATGACAGGATGAGCTCCCACCCATGCTATGGAAGCACCGTGTTTCCTTAGAGAAAACTTTTCTTTCCAGAGGGCTGCCTACAGTGACTAGAGGCCAGTCGAAAAGAGTGTTATTTAGGTATCTTCAGGGCAGCATGGATACAGCTTTTAAAATGGGAAAGCAAGGCTTGTGCCATCAGGTCTTCTTTTCCGGTGAACCTGCAGCCGAAACCCTTCTGATTTCTAAGAAGTCAAAAAAGACCCTAGCTACACCCTGGTCCCTTGCCTGAATCAACTTTTCTTCACAGGGTGTTCTGCATTTAGCGTATTCTCTCTTCCTTGGAACGATCTATGTGTACTATCGGGCTAATCCTATTCTACAGTCCTCCAGTGTAACAGGAAAAACTGTGCTTTCGTTCCAGTAGGAATGCAAGCCTCCTTTTTCCTGTAAGTACGGGGTCCTTGGGTAAGACTTCCTAGAAGGAAGGCGAAGCAGATTGTGTTTCTAAGTGCTGCTCCAATGAGGGCAATGAGGCAGACTTCCGTGGCATGTAGGACGTGAGAGAACAGAATCCCTGGAGCTGCTGGAGAGCTGAGGACATCTAGCTTTCTCAAGGAAGGGTGCAGTGTGTTTCCCTAATCTCTGAATATATAGAGTGACTGGGAGAGGCTACTGGCTCTGGATGTTTCTTAGCAGGGCAGAGGAGCCTGCTGGTACTCACTGTATTTGTAGGCAAAAGGATGCCTACACGAGGGTGCTAAGTGTCTGGATAAGTGAAGAAACGTTAAAGTAAAGCAGAACTGCGAATACGACCTAATGGAAACTGCTACACGCTTTCGCTTCAGCAGGAAACTTCAGGCCTTAGCTTGAGGCAAGTTCTCACGTCAAGTTTCCCTGTAGCTCTAGAGCATGACAGGATGAGCTCCCACCCATGCTATGGAAGCACCGTGTTTCCTTAGAGAAAACTTTTCTTTCCAGAGGGCTTCCTAGAGTGACTAGAGGCCAGTCGAAAAGAGTGTGATTTAGGTATCTTCAGGGCAGCATGGATACAGCTTTTAAAATGGGAAAGCAAGGCTTGTGCCATCAGGTCTTCTTTTCCGGTGAACCTGCCAGCCGAAACCCTTCTGATTTCTAAGAAGTCAAAAAAGACCCTAGCTACACCCTGGTCCCTTGCCTGAATCAACATTTCTTTACAGGGTGTTCTGCATTTAGTGTATTCCCTCTTCCTTGGAACGCTCTATGTGTGCTCTCGGGCTAATCCTATTCTACAGTCCTCCAGTGTAACAGGAAAAACTGTGCTTTCGTTCCAGTAGGAATGCAAGCCTCCATTCTCCTGTAAGTACGGGGTCCTTGGGTAAGACTTCCTAGAAGGAAGGCGAAGCAGATTGTGTTTCTAAGTGCTGCTCCAATGAGGGCAATGAGGCAGACTTCCATGGCATGTAGGACGTGAGAGAACAAAAACCCTGGAGCTGTTGCAGAGTGAGGACATCTAGCTTTCCAAAGGAAGGGTGCAGTGTGTTGCTCTAATGTCTGAATACATAGAGTGACTGGGAGAGGCTACTGGCTCTGGATGTTTCTTAGAAGGGCAGAGGAGCCTGCTGGTACTCACTCTATTTGTAGGCAAAAGGGTGCCTACACGAGGGTGCTAAGTGTTGGATAAGTGAAATAACGTTAAAGTAAAGCAGAACTGCGAATACGACCTAATGGAAACTGCTACACGCTTTTGCTTCAGCAGGGCTCTTCAGTCCTTAGCTTGGGGCATGTTCTCACGTCAAGCTTCCCTGTAGCTCTAGAGCATGACAGAATGAGCCCCCACCCATGCTATGGAAGCACCGTGTTTCCTTAGAGAAAACTTTTCTTTCCAGAGGGCTGCCTACAGTGACTAGAAGCCAGTCGAAAACAGTGTTATTTAGGTATCTTCAGGGCAGCATGGATAGATCTTTTAAACTGGGAAAGCAAGGCTTGTGCCATCAGGTCTTCTTTTCCGGTGAACCTGCAGCCGACACCCTTCTGACTTCTAACAAGTGAAAAGAGACCCTAGCTACACCCTGGTCCCTTGCCTGAATCAACTTTCCTTCACAGGTTGTTTTGCATTTAGCGTACTCCCTCTTCCTTGGAACGCTCAGAGTATGCTATCGGGGTAATCTTATTCTAAACTCCTGCAGTGTAAGAGGAAAAACTGTGTTTTGGTTTCAGTAGGAATGCAAGCCTCCTTTCTCCTGTAGGTATGGGGTCCTAAGGTAAGAGTTCCTAGAAGGAAGGCGAAGCAGATTGTGTTTCTAAGTGCTGCTCCAATGAGTGCAATGAGGCAGACTTCCATGGCATGTAGGACGTGAGAGAACAGAATCCCTGGAGCTGTTGGAGAGCTGAGAACATCTAGCTTTCCAAAGGAAGGGTGCAGTGTGTTGCCCTAATCTCTGAATACTTAGACTGACTGGGAAAGGCTTCTGGCTCTGGATGTTTCCTAGAAGGGCAGAGGAGCCTGCTGGTACTCACTGTTTTTGTAAGCAAAAGGGTGCCTAGACGAGGGTGCTAAGTGTCTGGAAAAGTGAAGAAACGTTAAAGTAAAGCAGAACTGCGAATACGACCTAATGGAAACTGCTACACGCTGTCGCTTCAGCAGGGGTTTTCAGGCCTTAGCTTGAGGCAAGTTCTCACGTCAAGTTTCCCTGTAGCTCTAGAGCATGACAGGATAAGCTCCCACCCATGCTATGGAAGCACCGTGTTTCTTTAGAGAAAACTCTTTTTCTTTCCAGAGGGTGCCTACAGTGAGTAGAGGCCAGTCGAAAACAGTGTTATTTAGGTATCTTCAGGACAGCATGGATAGGGCTTTTAAAATGGGAAAGCAAGGCTTGTGCCTTCGGGTCTTTTTTTCCGTTGAACAAGAGGCCAAAATCCTTCTGATTTCTAAAAAGTCAAAAGAGACTATAGCTACATCCTGGTCCCTTGCTGAATCGTTTTCTTCACAGGGTGTTCTGCATGTAGTGAATTCCCTCTTCCTTGGAATGCTCTATGTGGGCTATCGGTCCTAAGACAATTCTAAAATCCTGCAGGGTAAAAGTAAAAACTGTGCTTTTGTTCCAGTGGGAATGCAAGCCTCCTTTCTCCTGTAGGTATGGGGTCCTTGGCTAAGACTTCCTAGAAGGAAGGCGAAGCCGATTGTGTTTCAAAGTGCTGCTCCAATGAGGGCAATGAGGCAGACTTCCATGGCATGTAGGACGTGAGAGAACAGAATCCCTGGAGCTGTTGGAGAGCTGAGGACATCTAGCTTTCTCAAGGAAGGGTGCAGTGTGTTTCCCTAATCTCTGAATATATAGAGTGACTGGGAAAGGCTTCTTGGTTTGGATGTTTCTTAGAAGGGCAGAGGAGCCTGCTGGTGCTCACTGTATTTGTAGGCAAAAGGATGCCTACACGAGGGTGCTAAGTGTCTGGATAAGTGAAGAAACGTTAAAGTAAAGCAGAACTGCGAATACGACCTAATGGAAGCTGCTACACGCTTTCGCTTCAACAGGGCTTTTCAGGCCTTAGCTTGAGGCAAGTTCTCAGGTAAAGTTTCCCTGTAGCTCTAGAGCATAACAGGATGAGGTCCCACCTATGCTATGGAAGCACCTTGTTTCCTTAGAGACAACTCCTTTTCTTTCCAGAGGGCTGCCTACAGTGACAAGAGGCCAGTCGAAAAGAGTGTTATTTAGGTATCTTCAGGGCAGCATGGATAGGGCTTTTAAAATGGGAAAGCAAGGCTTGTGCCTTCGGGTCTTTTTTTCCGTTGAGCAAGAGGCCAAAATCCTTCTGATTTCTAACAAGTCAAAAGAGACTATAGCTACATCCTGGTCCCTTGCTGAATCAACTTTTCTTCACAGGGTGTTCTGCATTTAGCGTATTCCCTCATCCTTGGAATGCTCTATGTGTGCTATCGATCCTAAGCCTATAGTAAAATCCTGCAGTGTAAAACTAAAAACTGTGCTTTGGTTCCAGTAGGAATGCAAGCTTCCTTTCTCCTGTAGGTATGGGGTCCTTGGGTAAGACTTCCTAGAAGGAAGGCGAAGCAGATTGTGTTTCTATGTCCGGCTCCATAAAGGGCAGTGAGGCAGACGTCCAAGGCATGTAGGACGTGAGAGAACAGAATCCCTGGAGCTGTTGGAGTGCTGAGGACATCTAGCTTTCCAAAGGAAGGGTGCAGTGTGTTACCCTAATCTCTGAATACATACAGTGCCTTGGAAAGGCTCCTGGGGCTGGATGTTTCTTAGAAGGGCAGAGGAGCCTGCTGGTACTCACTGTATTTGTAGGCAAAGGGTGCCTACTTGAGGGTGCTAAGTGATTGGGTAAGTGAAGAAACGTTAAAGTAAAGCAGAACTGCGAATACGACCTAATGGAAACTGCTACACGCTTTCGCTTCAGCAGGAATCTTCAGGCCTTAGGTTGGGGCAAGTTCTCACGTCAAGTTTCCCTGTAGCTCTAGAGCATGACAGGATGAGCTCCCACCCATGCTATGGAAGCACCGTGTTTCCTTAGAGAAAACTTTTCTTTCCAGAGGGCTGCCTACAGTGACTAGAGGCCAGTCGAAAAGAGTGTTATTTAGGTATCTTCAGGGCAGCATGGATACAGCTTTTAAAATGGGAAAGCAAGGCTTGTGCCATCAGGTCTTCTTTTCCGGTGAACCTGCAGCCGAAACCCTTCTGATTTCTAAGAAGTCAAAAAAGACCCTAGCTACACCCTGGTCCCTTGCCTGAATCAACTTTTCTTCACAGGGTGTTCTGCATTTAGCGTATTCTCTCTTCCTTGGAACGATCTATGTGTACTATCGGGCTAATCCTATTCTACAGTCCTCCAGTGTAACAGGAAAAACTGTGCTTTCGTTCCAGTAGGAATGCAAGCCTCCTTTTTCCTGTAAGTACGGGGTCCTTGGGTAAGACTTCCTAGAAGGAAGGCGAAGCAGATTGTGTTTCTAAGTGCTGCTCCAATGAGGGCAATGAGGCAGACTTCCGTGGCATGTAGGACGTGAGAGAACAGAATCCCTGGAGCTGCTGGAGAGCTGAGGACATCTAGCTTTCTCAAGGAAGGGTGCAGTGTGTTTCCCTAATCTCTGAATATATAGAGTGACTGGGAGAGGCTACTGGCTCTGGATGTTTCTTAGCAGGGCAGAGGAGCCTGCTGGTACTCACTGTATTTGTAGGCAAAAGGATGCCTACACGAGGGTGCTAAGTGTCTGGATAAGTGAAGAAACGTTAAAGTAAAGCAGAACTGCGAATACGACCTAATGGAAACTGCTACACGCTTTCGCTTCAGCAGGAAACTTCAGGCCTTAGCTTGAGGCAAGTTCTCACGTCAAGTTTCCCTGTAGCTCTAGAGCATGACAGGATGAGCTCCCACCCATGCTATGGAAGCACCGTGTTTCCTTAGAGAAAACTTTTCTTTCCAGAGGGCTTCCTAGAGTGACTAGAGGCCAGTCGAAAAGAGTGTGATTTAGGTATCTTCAGGGCAGCATGGATACAGCTTTTAAAATGGGAAAGCAAGGCTTGTGCCATCAGGTCTTCTTTTCCGGTGAACCTGCCAGCCGAAACCCTTCTGATTTCTAAGAAGTCAAAAAAGACCCTAGCTACACCCTGGTCCCTTGCCTGAATCAACATTTCTTTACAGGGTGTTCTGCATTTAGTGTATTCCCTCTTCCTTGGAACGCTCTATGTGTGCTCTCGGGCTAATCCTATTCTACAGTCCTCCAGTGTAACAGGAAAAACTGTGCTTTCGTTCCAGTAGGAATGCAAGCCTCCATTCTCCTGTAAGTACGGGGTCCTTGGGTAAGACTTCCTAGAAGGAAGGCGAAGCAGATTGTGTTTCTAAGTGCTGCTCCAATGAGGGCAATGAGGCAGACTTCCATGGCATGTAGGACGTGAGAGAACAAAAACCCTGGAGCTGTTGCAGAGTGAGGACATCTAGCTTTCCAAAGGAAGGGTGCAGTGTGTTGCTCTAATGTCTGAATACATAGAGTGACTGGGAGAGGCTACTGGCTCTGGATGTTTCTTAGAAGGGCAGAGGAGCCTGCTGGTACTCACTCTATTTGTAGGCAAAAGGGTGCCTACACGAGGGTGCTAAGTGTTGGATAAGTGAAATAACGTTAAAGTAAAGCAGAACTGCGAATACGACCTAATGGAAACTGCTACACGCTTTTGCTTCAGCAGGGCTCTTCAGTCCTTAGCTTGGGGCATGTTCTCACGTCAAGCTTCCCTGTAGCTCTAGAGCATGACAGAATGAGCCCCCACCCATGCTATGGAAGCACCGTGTTTCCTTAGAGAAAACTTTTCTTTCCAGAGGGCTGCCTACAGTGACTAGAAGCCAGTCGAAAACAGTGTTATTTAGGTATCTTCAGGGCAGCATGGATAGATCTTTTAAACTGGGAAAGCAAGGCTTGTGCCATCAGGTCTTCTTTTCCGGTGAACCTGCAGCCGACACCCTTCTGACTTCTAACAAGTGAAAAGAGACCCTAGCTACACCCTGGTCCCTTGCCTGAATCAACTTTCCTTCACAGGTTGTTTTGCATTTAGCGTACTCCCTCTTCCTTGGAACGCTCAGAGTATGCTATCGGGGTAATCTTATTCTAAACTCCTGCAGTGTAAGAGGAAAAACTGTGCTTTGGTTTCAGTAGGAATGCAAGCCTCCTTTCTCCTGTAGGTATGGGGTCCTAAGGTAAGAGTTCCTAGAAGGAAGGCGAAGCAGATTGTGTTTCTAAGTGCTGCTCCAATGAGTGCAATGAGGCAGACTTCCGTGGCATGTAGGACGTGAGAGAACAGAATCCCTGGAGCTGTTGGAGAGCTGAGAACATCTAGCTTTCCAAAGGAAGGGTGCAGTGTGTTGCCCTAATCTCTGAATACTTAGACTGACTGGGAAAGGCTTCTGGCTCTGGATGTTTCCTAGAAGGGCAGAGGAGCCTGCTGGTACTCACTGTTTTTGTAAGCAAAAGGGTGCCTAGACGAGGGTGCTAAGTGTCTGGAAAAGTGAAGAAACGTTAAAGTAAAGCAGAACTGCGAATACGACCTAATGGAAACTGCTACACGCTGTCGCTTCAGCAGGGGTTTTCAGGCCTTAGCTTGAGGCAAGTTCTCACGTCAAGTTTCCCTGTAGCTCTAGAGCATGACAGGATAAGCTCCCACCCATGCTATGGAAGCACCGTGTTTCTTTAGAGAAAACTCTTTTTCTTTCCAGAGGGTGCCTACAGTGAGTAGAGGCCAGTCGAAAACAGTGTTATTTAGGTATCTTCAGGACAGCATGGATAGGGCTTTTAAAATGGGAAAGCAAGGCTTGTGCCTTCGGGTCTTTTTTTCCGTTGAACAAGAGGCCAAAATCCTTCTGATTTCTAAAAAGTCAAAAGAGACTATAGCTACATCCTGGTCCCTTGCTGAATCGTTTTCTTCACAGGGTGTTCTGCATGTAGTGAATTCCCTCTTCCTTGGAATGCTCTATGTGGGCTATCGGTCCTAAGACAATTCTAAAATCCTGCAGGGTAAAAGTAAAAACTGTGCTTTTGTTCCAGTGGGAATGCAAGCCTCCTTTCTCCTGTAGGTATGGGGTCCTTGGCTAAGACTTCCTAGAAGGAAGGCGAAGCCGATTGTGTTTCAAAGTGCTGCTCCAATGAGGGCAATGAGGCAGACTTCCATGGCATGTAGGACGTGAGAGAACAGAATCCCTGGAGCTGTTGGAGAGCTGAGGACATCTAGCTTTCTCAAGGAAGGGTGCAGTGTGTTTCCCTAATCTCTGAATATATAGAGTGACTGGGAAAGGCTTCTTGGTTTGGATGTTTCTTAGAAGGGCAGAGGAGCCTGCTGGTGCTCACTGTATTTGTAGGCAAAAGGATGCCTACACGAGGGTGCTAAGTGTCTGGATAAGTGAAGAAACGTTAAAGTAAAGCAGAACTGCGAATACGACCTAATGGAAGCTGCTACACGCTTTCGCTTCAACAGGGCTTTTCAGGCCTTAGCTTGAGGCAAGTTCTCAGGTAAAGTTTCCCTGTAGCTCTAGAGCATAACAGGATGAGGTCCCACCTATGCTATGGAAGCACCTTGTTTCCTTAGAGACAACTCCTTTTCTTTCCAGAGGGCTGCCTACAGTGACAAGAGGCCAGTCGAAAAGAGTGTTATTTAGGTATCTTCAGGGCAGCATGGATAGGGCTTTTAAAATGGGAAAGCAAGGCTTGTGCCTTCGGGTCTTTTTTTCCGTTGAGCAAGAGGCCAAAATCCTTCTGATTTCTAACAAGTCAAAAGAGACTATAGCTACATCCTGGTCCCTTGCTGAATCAACTTTTCTTCACAGGGTGTTCTGCATTTAGCGTATTCCCTCATCCTTGGAATGCTCTATGTGTGCTATCGATCCTAAGCCTATAGTAAAATCCTGCAGTGTAAAACTAAAAACTGTGCTTTGGTTCCAGTAGGAATGCAAGCTTCCTTTCTCCTGTAGGTATGGGGTCCTTGGGTAAGACTTCCTAGAAGGAAGGCGAAGCAGATTGTGTTTCTATGTCCGGCTCCATAAAGGGCAGTGAGGCAGACGTCCAAGGCATGTAGGACGTGAGAGAACAGAATCCCTGGAGCTGTTGGAGTGCTGAGGACATCTAGCTTTCCAAAGGAAGGGTGCAGTGTGTTACCGTAATCTCTGAATACATACAGTGCCTTGGAAAGGCTCCTGGGGCTGGATGTTTCTTAGAAGGGCAGAGGAGCCTGCTGGTACTCACTGTATTTGTAGGCAAAGGGTGCCTACTTGAGGGTGCTAAGTGATTGGGTAAGTGAAGAAACGTTAAAGTAAAGCAGAACTGCGAATACGACCTAATGGAAACTGCTACACGCTTTCGCTTCAGCAGGAATCTTCAGGCCTTAGGTTGGGGCAAGTTCTCACGTCAAGTTTCCCTGTAGCTCTAGAGCATGACAGGATGAGCTCCCACCCATGCTATGGAAGCACCGTGTTTCCTTAGAGAAAACTTTTCTTTCCAGAGGGCTGCCTACAGTGACTAGAGGCCAGTCGAAAAGAGTGTTATTTAGGTATCTTCAGGGCAGCATGGATACAGCTTTTAAAATGGGAAAGCAAGGCTTGTGCCATCAGGTCTTCTTTTCCGGTGAACCTGCAGCCGAAACCCTTCTGATTTCTAAGAAGTCAAAAAAGACCCTAGCTACACCCTGGTCCCTTGCCTGCATCAACTTTTCTTCACAGGGTGTTCTGCATTTAGCGTATTCTCTCTTCCTTGGAACGATCTATGTGTACTATCGGGCTAATCCTATTCTACAGTCCTCCAGTGTAACAGGAAAAACTGTGCTTTCGTTCCAGTAGGAATGCAAGCCTCCTTTTTCCTGTAAGTACGGGGTCCTTGGGTAAGACTTCCTAGAAGGAAGGCGAAGCAGATTGTGTTTCTAAGTGCTGCTCCAATGAGGGCAATGAGGCAGACTTCCGTGGCATGTAGGACGTGAGAGAACAGAATCCCTGGAGCTGCTGGAGAGCTGAGGACATCTAGCTTTCTCAAGGAAGGGTGCAGTGTGTTTCCCTAATCTCTGAATATATAGAGTGACTGGGAGAGGCTACTGGCTCTGGATGTTTCTTAGCAGGGCAGAGGAGCCTGCTGGTACTCACTGTATTTGTAGGCAAAAGGATGCCTACACGAGGGTGCTAAGTGTCTGGATAAGTGAAGAAACGTTAAAGTAAAGCAGAACTGCGAATACGACCTAATGGAAACTGCTACACGCTTTCGCTTCAGCAGGAAACTTCAGGCCTTAGCTTGAGGCAAGTTCTCACGTCAAGTTTCCCTGTAGCTCTAGAGCATGACAGGATGAGCTCCCACCCATGCTATGGAAGCACCGTGTTTCCTTAGAGAAAACTTTTCTTTCCAGAGGGCTTCCTAGAGTGACTAGAGGCCAGTCGAAAAGAGTGTGATTTAGGTATCTTCAGGGCAGCATGGATACAGCTTTTAAAATGGGAAAGCAAGGCTTGTGCCATCAGGTCTTCTTTTCCGGTGAACCTGCCAGCCGAAACCCTTCTGATTTCTAAGAAGTCAAAAAAGACCCTAGCTACACCCTGGTCCCTTGCCTGAATCAACATTTCTTTACAGGGTGTTCTGCATTTAGTGTATTCCCTCTTCCTTGGAACGCTCTATGTGTGCTCTCGGGCTAATCCTATTCTACAGTCCTCCAGTGTAACAGGAAAAACTGTGCTTTCGTTCCAGTAGGAATGCAAGCCTCCATTCTCCTGTAAGTACGGGGTCCTTGGGTAAGACTTCCTAGAAGGAAGGCGAAGCAGATTGTGTTTCTAAGTGCTGCTCCAATGAGGGCAATGAGGCAGACTTCCATGGCATGTAGGACGTGAGAGAACAAAAACCCTGGAGCTGTTGCAGAGTGAGGACATCTAGCTTTCCAAAGGAAGGGTGCAGTGTGTTGCTCTAATGTCTGAATACATAGAGTGACTGGGAGAGGCTACTGGCTCTGGATGTTTCTTAGAAGGGCAGAGGAGCCTGCTGGTACTCACTCTATTTGTAGGCAAAAGGGTGCCTACACGAGGGTGCTAAGTGTTGGATAAGTGAAATAACGTTAAAGTAAAGCAGAACTGCGAATACGACCTAATGGAAACTGCTACACGCTTTTGCTTCAGCAGGGCTCTTCAGTCCTTAGCTTGGGGCATGTTCTCACGTCAAGCTTCCCTGTAGCTCTAGAGCATGACAGAATGAGCCCCCACCCATGCTATGGAAGCACCGTGTTTCCTTAGAGAAAACTTTTCTTTCCAGAGGGCTGCCTACAGTGACTAGAAGCCAGTCGAAAACAGTGTTATTTAGGTATCTTCAGGGCAGCATGGATAGATCTTTTAAACTGGGAAAGCAAGGCTTGTGCCATCAGGTCTTCTTTTCCGGTGAACCTGCAGCCGACACCCTTCTGACTTCTAACAAGTGAAAAGAGACCCTAGCTACACCCTGGTCCCTTGCCTGAATCAACTTTCCTTCACAGGTTGTTTTGCATTTAGCGTACTCCCTCTTCCTTGGAACGCTCAGAGTATGCTATCGGGGTAATCTTATTCTAAACTCCTGCAGTGTAAGAGGAAAAACTGTGCTTTGGTTTCAGTAGGAATGCAAGCCTCCTTTCTCCTGTAGGTATGGGGTCCTAAGGTAAGAGTTCCTAGAAGGAAGGCGAAGCAGATTGTGTTTCTAAGTGCTGCTCCAATGAGTGCAATGAGGCAGACTTCCGTGGCATGTAGGACGTGAGAGAACAGAATCCCTGGAGCTGTTGGAGAGCTGAGAACATCTAGCTTTCCAAAGGAAGGGTGCAGTGTGTTGCCCTAATCTCTGAATACTTAGACTGACTGGGAAAGGCTTCTGGCTCTGGATGTTTCCTAGAAGGGCAGAGGAGCCTGCTGGTACTCACTGTTTTTGTAAGCAAAAGGGTGCCTAGACGAGGGTGCTAAGTGTCTGGAAAAGTGAAGAAACGTTAAAGTAAAGCAGAACTGCGAATACGACCTAATGGAAACTGCTACACGCTGTCGCTTCAGCAGGGGTTTTCAGGCCTTAGCTTGAGGCAAGTTCTCACGTCAAGTTTCCCTGTAGCTCTAGAGCATGACAGGATAAGCTCCCACCCATGCTATGGAAGCACCGTGTTTCTTTAGAGAAAACTCTTTTTCTTTCCAGAGGGTGCCTACAGTGAGTAGAGGCCAGTCGAAAACAGTGTTATTTAGGTATCTTCAGGACAGCATGGATAGGGCTTTTAAAATGGGAAAGCAAGGCTTGTGCCTTCGGGTCTTTTTTTCCGTTGAACAAGAGGCCAAAATCCTTCTGATTTCGAAAAAGTCAAAAGAGACTATAGCTACATCCTGGTCCCTTGCTGAATCGTTTTCTTCACAGGGTGTTCTGCATGTAGTGAATTCCCTCTTCCTTGGAATGCTCTATGTGGGCTATCGGTCCTAAGACAATTCTAAAATCCTGCAGGGTAAAAGTAAAAACTGTGCTTTTGTTCCAGTGGGAATGCAAGCCTCCTTTCTCCTGTAGGTATGGGGTCCTTGGCTAAGACTTCCTAGAAGGAAGGCGAAGCCGATTGTGTTTCAAAGTGCTGCTCCAATGAGGGCAATGAGGCAGACTTCCATGGCATGTAGGACGTGAGAGAACAGAATCCCTGGAGCTGTTGGAGAGCTGAGGACATCTAGCTTTCTCAAGGAAGGGTGCAGTGTGTTTCCCTAATCTCTGAATATATAGAGTGACTGGGAAAGGCTTCTTGGTTTGGATGTTTCTTAGAAGGGCAGAGGAGCCTGCTGGTGCTCACTGTATTTGTAGGCAAAAGGATGCCTACACGAGGGTGCTAAGTGTCTGGATAAGTGAAGAAACGTTAAAGTAAAGCAGAACTGCGAATACGACCTAATGGAAGCTGCTACACGCTTTCGCTTCAACAGGGCTTTTCAGGCCTTAGCTTGAGGCAAGTTCTCAGGTAAAGTTTCCCTGTAGCTCTAGAGCATAACAGGATGAGGTCCCACCTATGCTATGGAAGCACCTTGTTTCCTTAGAGACAACTCCTTTTCTTTCCAGAGGGCTGCCTACAGTGACAAGAGGCCAGTCGAAAAGAGTGTTATTTAGGTATCTTCAGGGCAGCATGGATAGGGCTTTTAAAATGGGAAAGCAAGGCTTGTGCCTTCGGGTCTTTTTTTCCGTTGAGCAAGAGGCCAAAATCCTTCTGATTTCTAACAAGTCAAAAGAGACTATAGCTACATCCTGGTCCCTTGCTGAATCAACTTTTCTTCACAGGGTGTTCTGCATTTAGCGTATTCCCTCATCCTTGGAATGCTCTATGTGTGCTATCGATCCTAAGCCTATAGTAAAATCCTGCAGTGTAAAACTAAAAACTGTGCTTTGGTTCCAGTAGGAATGCAAGCTTCCTTTCTCCTGTAGGTATGGGGTCCTTGGGTAAGACTTCCTAGAAGGAAGGCGAAGCAGATTGTGTTTCTATGTCCGGCTCCATAAAGGGCAGTGAGGCAGACGTCCAAGGCATGTAGGACGTGAGAGAACAGAATCCCTGGAGCTGTTGGAGTGCTGAGGACATCTAGCTTTCCAAAGGAAGGGTGCAGTGTGTTACCCTAATCTCTGAATACATACAGTGCCTTGGAAAGGCTCCTGGGGCTGGATGTTTCTTAGAAGGGCAGAGGAGCCTGCTGGTACTCACTGTATTTGTAGGCAAAGGGTGCCTACTTGAGGGTGCTAAGTGATTGGGTAAGTGAAGAAACGTTAAAGTAAAGCAGAACTGCGAATACGACCTAATGGAAACTGCTACACGCTTTCGCTTCAGCAGGAATCTTCAGGCCTTAGGTTGGGGCAAGTTCTCACGTCAAGTTTCCCTGTAGCTCTAGAGCATGACAGGATGAGCTCCCACCCATGCTATGGAAGCACCGTGTTTCCTTAGAGAAAACTTTTCTTTCCAGAGGGCTGCCTACAGTGACTAGAGGCCAGTCGAAAAGAGTGTTATTTAGGTATCTTCAGGGCAGCATGGATACAGCTTTTAAAATGGGAAAGCAAGGCTTGTGCCATCAGGTCTTCTTTTCCGGTGAACCTGCAGCCGAAACCCTTCTGATTTCTAAGAAGTCAAAAAAGACCCTAGCTACACCCTGGTCCCTTGCCTGAATCAACTTTTCTTCACAGGGTGTTCTGCATTTAGCGTATTCTCTCTTCCTTGGAACGATCTATGTGTACTATCGGGCTAATCCTATTCTACAGTCCTCCAGTGTAACAGGAAAAACTGTGCTTTCGTTCCAGTAGGAATGCAAGCCTCCTTTTTCCTGTAAGTACGGGGTCCTTGGGTAAGACTTCCTAGAAGGAAGGCGAAGCAGATTGTGTTTCTAAGTGCTGCTCCAATGAGGGCAATGAGGCAGACTTCCGTGGCATGTAGGACGTGAGAGAACAGAATCCCTGGAGCTGCTGGAGAGCTGAGGACATCTAGCTTTCTCAAGGAAGGGTGCAGTGTGTTTCCCTAATCTCTGAATATATAGAGTGACTGGGAGAGGCTACTGGCTCTGGATGTTTCTTAGCAGGGCAGAGGAGCCTGCTGGTACTCACTGTATTTGTAGGCAAAAGGATGCCTACACGAGGGTGCTAAGTGTCTGGATAAGTGAAGAAACGTTAAAGTAAAGCAGAACTGCGAATACGACCTAATGGAAACTGCTACACGCTTTCGCTTCAGCAGGAAACTTCAGGCCTTAGCTTGAGGCAAGTTCTCACGTCAAGTTTCCCTGTAGCTCTAGAGCATGACAGGATGAGCTCCCACCCATGCTATGGAAGCACCGTGTTTCCTTAGAGAAAACTTTTCTTTCCAGAGGGCTTCCTAGAGTGACTAGAGGCCAGTCGAAAAGAGTGTGATTTAGGTATCTTCAGGGCAGCATGGATACAGCTTTTAAAATGGGAAAGCAAGGCTTGTGCCATCAGGTCTTCTTTTCCGGTGAACCTGCCAGCCGAAACCCTTCTGATTTCTAAGAAGTCAAAAAAGACCCTAGCTACACCCTGGTCCCTTGCCTGAATCAACATTTCTTTACAGGGTGTTCTGCATTTAGTGTATTCCCTCTTCCTTGGAACGCTCTATGTGTGCTCTCGGGCTAATCCTATTCTACAGTCCTCCAGTGTAACAGGAAAAACTGTGCTTTCGTTCCAGTAGGAATGCAAGCCTCCATTCTCCTGTAAGTACGGGGTCCTTGGGTAAGACTTCCTAGAAGGAAGGCGAAGCAGATTGTGTTTCTAAGTGCTGCTCCAATGAGGGCAATGAGGCAGACTTCCATGGCATGTAGGACGTGAGAGAACAAAAACCCTGGAGCTGTTGCAGAGTGAGGACATCTAGCTTTCCAAAGGAAGGGTGCAGTGTGTTGCTCTAATGTCTGAATACATAGAGTGACTGGGAGAGGCTACTGGCTCTGGATGTTTCTTAGAAGGGCAGAGGAGCCTGCTGGTACTCACTCTATTTGTAGGCAAAAGGGTGCCTACACGAGGGTGCTAAGTGTTGGATAAGTGAAATAACGTTAAAGTAAAGCAGAACTGCGAATACGACCTAATGGAAACTGCTACACGCTTTTGCTTCAGCAGGGCTCTTCAGTCCTTAGCTTGGGGCATGTTCTCACGTCAAGCTTCCCTGTAGCTCTAGAGCATGACAGAATGAGCCCCCACCCATGCTATGGAAGCACCGTGTTTCCTTAGAGAAAACTTTTCTTTCCAGAGGGCTGCCTACAGTGACTAGAAGCCAGTCGAAAACAGTGTTATTTAGGTATCTTCAGGGCAGCATGGATAGATCTTTTAAACTGGGAAAGCAAGGCTTGTGCCATCAGGTCTTCTTTTCCGGTGAACCTGCAGCCGACACCCTTCTGACTTCTAACAAGTGAAAAGAGACCCTAGCTACACCCTGGTCCCTTGCCTGAATCAACTTTCCTTCACAGGTTGTTTTGCATTTAGCGTACTCCCTCTTCCTTGGAACGCTCAGAGTATGCTATCGGGGTAATCTTATTCTAAACTCCTGCAGTGTAAGAGGAAAAACTGTGCTTTGGTTTCAGTAGGAATGCAAGCCTCCTTTCTCCTGTAGGTATGGGGTCCTAAGGTAAGAGTTCCTAGAAGGAAGGCGAAGCAGATTGTGTTTCTAAGTGCTGCTCCAATGAGTGCAATGAGGCAGACTTCCATGGCATGTAGGACGTGAGAGAACAGAATCCCTGGAGCTGTTGGAGAGCTGAGAACATCTAGCTTTCCAAAGGAAGGGTGCAGTGTGTTGCCCTAATCTCTGAATACTTAGACTGACTGGGAAAGGCTTCTGGCTCTGGATGTTTCCTAGAAGGGCAGAGGAGCCTGCTGGTACTCACTGTTTTTGTAAGCAAAAGGGTGCCTAGACGAGGGTGCTAAGTGTCTGGAAAAGTGAAGAAACGTTAAAGTAAAGCAGAACTGCGAATACGACCTAATGGAAACTGCTACACGCTGTCGCTTCAGCAGGGGTTTTCAGGCCTTAGCTTGAGGCAAGTTCTCACGTCAAGTTTCCCTGTAGCTCTAGAGCATGACAGGATAAGCTCCCACCCATGCTATGGAAGCACCGTGTTTCTTTAGAGAAAACTCTTTTTCTTTCCAGAGGGTGCCTACAGTGAGTAGAGGCCAGTCGAAAACAGTGTTATTTAGGTATCTTCAGGACAGCATGGATAGGGCTTTTAAAATGGGAAAGCAAGGCTTGTGCCTTCGGGTCTTTTTTTCCGTTGAACAAGAGGCCAAAATCCTTCTGATTTCGAAAAAGTCAAAAGAGACTATAGCTACATCCTGGTCCCTTGCTGAATCGTTTTCTTCACAGGGTGTTCTGCATGTAGTGAATTCCCTCTTCCTTGGAATGCTCTATGTGGGCTATCGGTCCTAAGACAATTCTAAAATCCTGCAGGGTAAAAGTAAAAACTGTGCTTTTGTTCCAGTGGGAATGCAAGCCTCCTTTCTCCTGTAGGTATGGGGTCCTTGGCTAAGACTTCCTAGAAGGAAGGCGAAGCCGATTGTGTTTCAAAGTGCTGCTCCAATGAGGGCAATGAGGCAGACTTCCATGGCATGTAGGACGTGAGAGAACAGAATCCCTGGAGCTGTTGGAGAGCTGAGGACATCTAGCTTTCTCAAGGAAGGGTGCAGTGTGTTTCCCTAATCTCTGAATATATAGAGTGACTGGGAAAGGCTTCTTGGTTTGGATGTTTCTTAGAAGGGCAGAGGAGCCTGCTGGTGCTCACTGTATTTGTAGGCAAAAGGATGCCTACACGAGGGTGCTAAGTGTCTGGATAAGTGAAGAAACGTTAAAGTAAAGCAGAACTGCGAATACGACCTAATGGAAGCTGCTACACGCTTTCGCTTCAACAGGGCTTTTCAGGCCTTAGCTTGAGGCAAGTTCTCAGGTAAAGTTTCCCTGTAGCTCTAGAGCATAACAGGATGAGGTCCCACCTATGCTATGGAAGCACCTTGTTTCCTTAGAGACAACTCCTTTTCTTTCCAGAGGGCTGCCTACAGTGACAAGAGGCCAGTCGAAAAGAGTGTTATTTAGGTATCTTCAGGGCAGCATGGATAGGGCTTTTAAAATGGGAAAGCAAGGCTTGTGCCTTCGGGTCTTTTTTTCCGTTGAGCAAGAGGCCAAAATCCTTCTGATTTCTAACAAGTCAAAAGAGACTATAGCTACATCCTGGTCCCTTGCTGAATCAACTTTTCTTCACAGGGTGTTCTGCATTTAGCGTATTCCCTCATCCTTGGAATGCTCTATGTGTGCTATCGATCCTAAGCCTATAGTAAAATCCTGCAGTGTAAAACTAAAAACTGTGCTTTGGTTCCAGTAGGAATGCAAGCTTCCTTTCTCCTGTAGGTATGGGGTCCTTGGGTAAGACTTCCTAGAAGGAAGGCGAAGCAGATTGTGTTTCTATGTCCGGCTCCATAAAGGGCAGTGAGGCAGACGTCCAAGGCATGTAGGACGTGAGAGAACAGAATCCCTGGAGCTGTTGGAGTGCTGAGGACATCTAGCTTTCCAAAGGAAGGGTGCAGTGTGTTACCCTAATCTCTGAATACATACAGTGCCTTGGAAAGGCTCCTGGGGCTGGATGTTTCTTAGAAGGGCAGAGGAGCCTGCTGGTACTCACTGTATTTGTAGGCAAAGGGTGCCTACTTGAGGGTGCTAAGTGATTGGGTAAGTGAAGAAACGTTAAAGTAAAGCAGAACTGCGAATACGACCTAATGGAAACTGCTACACGCTTTCGCTTCAGCAGGAATCTTCAGGCCTTAGGTTGGGGCAAGTTCTCACGTCAAGTTTCCCTGTAGCTCTAGAGCATGACAGGATGAGCTCCCACCCATGCTATGGAAGCACCGTGTTTCCTTAGAGAAAACTTTTCTTTCCAGAGGGCTGCCTACAGTGACTAGAGGCCAGTCGAAAAGAGTGTTATTTAGGTATCTTCAGGGCAGCATGGATACAGCTTTTAAAATGGGAAAGCAAGGCTTGTGCCATCAGGTCTTCTTTTCCGGTGAACCTGCAGCCGAAACCCTTCTGATTTCTAAGAAGTCAAAAAAGACCCTAGCTACACCCTGGTCCCTTGCCTGCATCAACTTTTCTTCACAGGGTGTTCTGCATTTAGCGTATTCTCTCTTCCTTGGAACGATCTATGTGTACTATCGGGCTAATCCTATTCTACAGTCCTCCAGTGTAACAGGAAAAACTGTGCTTTCGTTCCAGTAGGAATGCAAGCCTCCTTTTTCCTGTAAGTACGGGGTCCTTGGGTAAGACTTCCTAGAAGGAAGGCGAAGCAGATTGTGTTTCTAAGTGCTGCTCCAATGAGGGCAATGAGGCAGACTTCCGTGGCATGTAGGACGTGAGAGAACAGAATCCCTGGAGCTGCTGGAGAGCTGAGGACATCTAGCTTTCTCAAGGAAGGGTGCAGTGTGTTTCCCTAATCTCTGAATATATAGAGTGACTGGGAGAGGCTACTGGCTCTGGATGTTTCTTAGCAGGGCAGAGGAGCCTGCTGGTACTCACTGTATTTGTAGGCAAAAGGATGCCTACACGAGGGTGCTAAGTGTCTGGATAAGTGAAGAAACGTTAAAGTAAAGCAGAACTGCGAATACGACCTAATGGAAACTGCTACACGCTTTCGCTTCAGCAGGAAACTTCAGGCCTTAGCTTGAGGCAAGTTCTCACGTCAAGTTTCCCTGTAGCTCTAGAGCATGACAGGATGAGCTCCCACCCATGCTATGGAAGCACCGTGTTTCCTTAGAGAAAACTTTTCTTTCCAGAGGGCTTCCTAGAGTGACTAGAGGCCAGTCGAAAAGAGTGTGATTTAGGTATCTTCAGGGCAGCATGGATACAGCTTTTAAAATGGGAAAGCAAGGCTTGTGCCATCAGGTCTTCTTTTCCGGTGAACCTGCCAGCCGAAACCCTTCTGATTTCTAAGAAGTCAAAAAAGACCCTAGCTACACCCTGGTCCCTTGCCTGAATCAACATTTCTTTACAGGGTGTTCTGCATTTAGTGTATTCCCTCTTCCTTGGAACGCTCTATGTGTGCTCTCGGGCTAATCCTATTCTACAGTCCTCCAGTGTAACAGGAAAAACTGTGCTTTCGTTCCAGTAGGAATGCAAGCCTCCATTCTCCTGTAAGTACGGGGTCCTTGGGTAAGACTTCCTAGAAGGAAGGCGAAGCAGATTGTGTTTCTAAGTGCTGCTCCAATGAGGGCAATGAGGCAGACTTCCATGGCATGTAGGACGTGAGAGAACAAAAACCCTGGAGCTGTTGCAGAGTGAGGACATCTAGCTTTCCAAAGGAAGGGTGCAGTGTGTTGCTCTAATGTCTGAATACATAGAGTGACTGGGAGAGGCTACTGGCTCTGGATGTTTCTTAGAAGGGCAGAGGAGCCTGCTGGTACTCACTCTATTTGTAGGCAAAAGGGTGCCTACACGAGGGTGCTAAGTGTTGGATAAGTGAAATAACGTTAAAGTAAAGCAGAACTGCGAATACGACCTAATGGAAACTGCTACACGCTTTTGCTTCAGCAGGGCTCTTCAGTCCTTAGCTTGGGGCATGTTCTCACGTCAAGCTTCCCTGTAGCTCTAGAGCATGACAGAATGAGCCCCCACCCATGCTATGGAAGCACCGTGTTTCCTTAGAGAAAACTTTTCTTTCCAGAGGGCTGCCTACAGTGACTAGAAGCCAGTCGAAAACAGTGTTATTTAGGTATCTTCAGGGCAGCATGGATAGATCTTTTAAACTGGGAAAGCAAGGCTTGTGCCATCAGGTCTTCTTTTCCGGTGAACCTGCAGCCGACACCCTTCTGACTTCTAACAAGTGAAAAGAGACCCTAGCTACACCCTGGTCCCTTGCCTGAATCAACTTTCCTTCACAGGTTGTTTTGCATTTAGCGTACTCCCTCTTCCTTGGAACGCTCAGAGTATGCTATCGGGGTAATCTTATTCTAAACTCCTGCAGTGTAAGAGGAAAAACTGTGCTTTGGTTTCAGTAGGAATGCAAGCCTCCTTTCTCCTGTAGGTATGGGGTCCTAAGGTAAGAGTTCCTAGAAGGAAGGCGAAGCAGATTGTGTTTCTAAGTGCTGCTCCAATGAGTGCAATGAGGCAGACTTCCGTGGCATGTAGGACGTGAGAGAACAGAATCCCTGGAGCTGTTGGAGAGCTGAGAACATCTAGCTTTCCAAAGGAAGGGTGCAGTGTGTTGCCCTAATCTCTGAATACTTAGACTGACTGGGAAAGGCTTCTGGCTCTGGATGTTTCCTAGAAGGGCAGAGGAGCCTGCTGGTACTCACTGTTTTTGTAAGCAAAAGGGTGCCTAGACGAGGGTGCTAAGTGTCTGGAAAAGTGAAGAAACGTTAAAGTAAAGCAGAACTGCGAATACGACCTAATGGAAACTGCTACACGCTGTCGCTTCAGCAGGGGTTTTCAGGCCTTAGCTTGAGGCAAGTTCTCACGTCAAGTTTCCCTGTAGCTCTAGAGCATGACAGGATAAGCTCCCACCCATGCTATGGAAGCACCGTGTTTCTTTAGAGAAAACTCTTTTTCTTTCCAGAGGGTGCCTACAGTGAGTAGAGGCCAGTCGAAAACAGTGTTATTTAGGTATCTTCAGGACAGCATGGATAGGGCTTTTAAAATGGGAAAGCAAGGCTTGTGCCTTCGGGTCTTTTTTTCCGTTGAACAAGAGGCCAAAATCCTTCTGATTTCGAAAAAGTCAAAAGAGACTATAGCTACATCCTGGTCCCTTGCTGAATCGTTTTCTTCACAGGGTGTTCTGCATGTAGTGAATTCCCTCTTCCTTGGAATGCTCTATGTGGGCTATCGGTCCTAAGACAATTCTAAAATCCTGCAGGGTAAAAGTAAAAACTGTGCTTTTGTTCCAGTGGGAATGCAAGCCTCCTTTCTCCTGTAGGTATGGGGTCCTTGGCTAAGACTTCCTAGAAGGAAGGCGAAGCCGATTGTGTTTCAAAGTGCTGCTCCAATGAGGGCAATGAGGCAGACTTCCATGGCATGTAGGACGTGAGAGAACAGAATCCCTGGAGCTGTTGGAGAGCTGAGGACATCTAGCTTTCTCAAGGAAGGGTGCAGTGTGTTTCCCTAATCTCTGAATATATAGAGTGACTGGGAAAGGCTTCTTGGTTTGGATGTTTCTTAGAAGGGCAGAGGAGCCTGCTGGTGCTCACTGTATTTGTAGGCAAAAGGATGCCTACACGAGGGTGCTAAGTGTCTGGATAAGTGAAGAAACGTTAAAGTAAAGCAGAACTGCGAATACGACCTAATGGAAGCTGCTACACGCTTTCGCTTCAACAGGGCTTTTCAGGCCTTAGCTTGAGGCAAGTTCTCAGGTAAAGTTTCCCTGTAGCTCTAGAGCATAACAGGATGAGGTCCCACCTATGCTATGGAAGCACCTTGTTTCCTTAGAGACAACTCCTTTTCTTTCCAGAGGGCTGCCTACAGTGACAAGAGGCCAGTCGAAAAGAGTGTTATTTAGGTATCTTCAGGGCAGCATGGATAGGGCTTTTAAAATGGGAAAGCAAGGCTTGTGCCTTCGGGTCTTTTTTTCCGTTGAGCAAGAGGCCAAAATCCTTCTGATTTCTAACAAGTCAAAAGAGACTATAGCTACATCCTGGTCCCTTGCTGAATCAACTTTTCTTCACAGGGTGTTCTGCATTTAGCGTATTCCCTCATCCTTGGAATGCTCTATGTGTGCTATCGATCCTAAGCCTATAGTAAAATCCTGCAGTGTAAAACTAAAAACTGTGCTTTGGTTCCAGTAGGAATGCAAGCTTCCTTTCTCCTGTAGGTATGGGGTCCTTGGGTAAGACTTCCTAGAAGGAAGGCGAAGCAGATTGTGTTTCTATGTCCGGCTCCATAAAGGGCAGTGAGGCAGACGTCCAAGGCATGTAGGACGTGAGAGAACAGAATCCCTGGAGCTGTTGGAGTGCTGAGGACATCTAGCTTTCCAAAGGAAGGGTGCAGTGTGTTACCGTAATCTCTGAATACATACAGTGCCTTGGAAAGGCTCCTGGGGCTGGATGTTTCTTAGAAGGGCAGAGGAGCCTGCTGGTACTCACTGTATTTGTAGGCAAAGGGTGCCTACTTGAGGGTGCTAAGTGATTGGGTAAGTGAAGAAACGTTAAAGTAAAGCAGAACTGCGAATACGACCTAATGGAAACTGCTACACGCTTTCGCTTCAGCAGGAATCTTCAGGCCTTAGGTTGGGGCAAGTTCTCACGTCAAGTTTCCCTGTAGCTCTAGAGCATGACAGGATGAGCTCCCACCCATGCTATGGAAGCACCGTGTTTCCTTAGAGAAAACTTTTCTTTCCAGAGGGCTGCCTACAGTGACTAGAGGCCAGTCGAAAAGAGTGTTATTTAGGTATCTTCAGGGCAGCATGGATACAGCTTTTAAAATGGGAAAGCAAGGCTTGTGCCATCAGGTCTTCTTTTCCGGTGAACCTGCAGCCGAAACCCTTCTGATTTCTAAGAAGTCAAAAAAGACCCTAGCTACACCCTGGTCCCTTGCCTGCATCAACTTTTCTTCACAGGGTGTTCTGCATTTAGCGTATTCTCTCTTCCTTGGAACGATCTATGTGTACTATCGGGCTAATCCTATTCTACAGTCCTCCAGTGTAACAGGAAAAACTGTGCTTTCGTTCCAGTAGGAATGCAAGCCTCCTTTTTCCTGTAAGTACGGGGTCCTTGGGTAAGACTTCCTAGAAGGAAGGCGAAGCAGATTGTGTTTCTAAGTGCTGCTCCAATGAGGGCAATGAGGCAGACTTCCGTGGCATGTAGGACGTGAGAGAACAGAATCCCTGGAGCTGCTGGAGAGCTGAGGACATCTAGCTTTCTCAAGGAAGGGTGCAGTGTGTTTCCCTAATC